>NC_077227.1:435711077-436418492 GCF_027887165.1 Monodelphis domestica
GACACAGTAATTGCCCATTTATTCCCCTGTTTTCTAGTACTTTTAATAGTAATGGGCATTGTATTTTGTCAAAGGCTTTTTTCTTCATCTGTGGAGGTAATCATGTGATTTTTGTTAGTCTGATTATTGATATGGCTGGTTATTCTGATAGTTTTCCTAATATTAAACCAGCCTTGCATTCCTGGTATAAATTCTGCCTGGTCTTAGTGAATGATCCTTGTGATATTGTTGCTGTGGTTTCCTTGCTTTTGCATTTATATTCATTAATAAAACAAACCTATAATTTTCTTTCTCTGTTTTTGCTCTTTCTGGTTAGGTGACCCTATATATTTGTATCATAAAAAGAATTTGGTAGACTTCTTTCTATGTTTATTTTCACAAACAGTTTATATAACATTTAATGTTCTTTAAATGTTTGATAGAATTTTCTTGTGAATCCTTCTTCCCCTGGGAATTGTAAAACCGTTTTTAAATTAAGGTAGGTATATTTTTAAAGACATAATACTATTGTACACTTATAGTATAGTGTAAATATAACTTTTATATGCACTGGGAAACCAAAAAGTCACATGGATCTGAGTCTTGAGTCTATGCTTTTTAACTTCCAAGAGGGACTTTTTTTTTTTGCAACTCCTTATATATTCAGTATAAGGTGGAGATTATAAGTGAAGAATTATAATATAATACAAAGACAGGTGGATTTGGAGTCAAAGAACTTGCATCCAAACCTCTGCTATTGCTAGGCTGGGTGAAGCAGATCAGTTGGGACTTTGCTCCTCATAGTATGGCATCCAGCAAATTCTGGTATTGACCCCCCACTACTGATCTTCTGTTAGCTTACTCTCCTGAACATTTAAAGTTCACAGATTTGTAGCATTCTCTGAAATCCTTTATTTAAAACCAGGAAAGAATAGAAACAACAGAGATAGAAGAAATAGCATATTTATTAAAATATTTTTATAGTAGCTTTCTTTGTGGTGGCAAAAAACTAGAAATTGAAGGGATGCCCATCAAGTGGGGAATGGCTGAACAAGTTGTGGCATATAATTATGATAGAATACTACTGTGCCCCTAACAAATGATAAGCAGGTTAATTAAAAAAAAACATGGAAAGACTTACATGAAATTAGGAAAAGTGAGATGAGCAGAACCAAGAGAACATTATATACAGCAACAGAAATATTATTTAATGAATGACTTGTATATATATCCACCTCCAGAGAAAGAACTGATAAAGAGAAACAAGCAAGATATGGTTTTTTATATACACATATCATTTTCAAAAGGTGCCTTCTTTAATGGGTGGAAGGGAGGGAAGTAGGAAATTACCTGGGAATTTTAATGTAACAAACAAACAAATAAATAAATACATTTAAATAAAAAAAGAAATATCACGGTATAGATTCTCATCTTCATGCTAGAAGAAAGACCTCTTCCCTACCCAGAGGCTCACAGCAACTCCTCCAGCCAGACCTGGATAAAAAAGACAAGAAAGACTCCTTTTACTGCCTTCCTCCTCCTTATACTCCCAAGAAGATACACAGGTTAGAGATGAGGAAGGCTCTCTCTTGGTGTAGCATGTCTGTGCCAATGGATGGGCTCTTGATGCTCATAGGAGTGCCATTCAAGGATTAATGCCATTGTTTTGGCTTGCATAACCATTTATTTGGAGGTCACAAAATTGCCACCCTGTGAGCTGTTGGGCTCCTGTACTTTCCTGTCGTGAATACTTAGTAGTAAGTCTAGGAAGAGAGTCTTATAAATCTAGAGGAGTAACAAATCAGAGGCCTTTGGGGCAGTCAGAGATCTTTACAAGATCCCAAGGGAAGGAAAACCAGCCACAAACTAGTATATGACCTCATTTGCCCTTGAAAAATATGAATCTCCGCTAACTTTTCCCTTCTTCCCAAACATGCAGTAAAATGTTTACTTCAGTATAGACTTTTAAATGCACCACTGATGCATTCACTCCCCAAGTATATCAGCAGATTTAAAAGGACCATAAAATGCCCTGCATACTGCTACAGTAAACCTCTATTCAATTGTTCTTCTGTGAGATTAGCAGTTCATGAACCATCTTTTTGGAGTTTGATCACTGATTTGTTCAAGAGCCAATTAGCAGCACCCTGGTAAATGATGAAGTTTATTTATTACTAAAGCTGGTGAGTCAACCTAGCACATTAAGCCTCCAGTGCCTCGTATTTCAAGTACTGTATTCCTTTGTGGAACATGAAATGTCATTCTCTCTCTCTCTCTCCACACCTTTTGTCTCAAACTCATCAGTCAGTCAGCAACTCTGGATTGATCTCCCATAGAGGGCCTAGTTATGTACAAGGAGAACAGACGAAAAGAACCAAACTCTCAAGGTACTTATAGTCTAATACATCAGCCAGGGCAGTATAGATAGTAAAATCCCTTAATAATGTGTTTTCGGTGGGCCATGAATAGCAGTGATTTCCTATCAGACTTTTTCTCTATGGAGTTACAACTTTGAGGATATGATTTAACTTGTTGCACCTCTGAATTTGTGAAATAATGTACTATTTTCTATTTGTAGGAAGACAGCAAAGTTATATCTGACTGTGATCTGGTGTACCATAATATGCCAGTACTGTTGCTGGGGTTTTCTTGGTAAAAATACTGGAGTGGTTTGCTATTTTCCTCTCTGGTGGCAAAAGCAAAAGCAAAAGCAAACAGAGGTTAAATGACTCGTTCAAGACCACAGGGTCTGAGGTCAGACTTGAACTCAGGTCTTCCTGGCTCCAGGTCCAGTGCTCTATATACTGAGCCACTTAACTGTCGGGTAAAACCCTGAATTGTGGTTATATCTCAAGGCTCTGGCATGGGTCTTCTTCTTCTTCTTGCTCTACATTTTCTCTCAGTAATCTCACCATCTTGCATGGCATCAACCATTATCTCTATTCAAATAGTGCCAAGATCTAGAATTCTAGACCTCCTTTGTTTCCCTGGTTCTAGTTCTGCATTATCAATGAGCTTTTGGATATCTTCAAATAATGGGATATCTTGTAGACATCTTCAATTCAACATTTCCAAAGCAGAACTCATTATCTCTTCTCTGAAATGCTCCCTTCTTCCTAAATTTCTTATTTTTATTGAGAACACCATTAGTTACCTAAGTTTTATCCTCTGAAGTTATCCTTGACGCCTTAATCTCCCTCACTCTCTATAGTTAGTGAGTTGCTAAGTCTTGTTGATTTTACCTCTATAATATCTCATATATCCATACTCTTCTTTCCATTTACAGAACTATCACCTTAGTTTGAACCCTCATTTCTTCTTGCCTATACTATTGCCATAGTGTCTTTAAAAAACAAACAAACAACTCTTACCTTCCATCTTAGAATCAATATTGTGTTTTGATTCTAAGTAAAAGAGTGGCAAGATCTAGGCTATGGGGATTAAGTGACTTGCTCAGGGTCCTATAGCTAGGAAGTATCTGAGGTCAGATTTGAACTCAAGACTTCCTGTCTCTGGAACTGGCTTTCAATCCATTGAGCCACCTAGCTGTCCCCTAAAATAATGTCTTAGTTGGTTTCCTGCCTTAAATTTTTTCATTATCAATCTATCCTCCAAAAAGTTGACAAAGGGATATTTCCAAAGCACTTTTAGGACTATGCCATTCCCTACTCAATACACAAAGATCAACTATAAATATCTAACTAAGAGTTAAGCCCTTTTACAACCTGGCTTGTAACTTCATTTTCTAAACTTGTTATATATTATGTCCCTTCACTCACTCTTTGGTCCTGTGAAACAGGCCTTCTTGCTGTTTCTGACACACAACATATCTCTTTTTACCATAGCTTTGTATAAGCTATATCCCCAACTCTTATTGCATTGCCTCTTCACTTCTGACCCTTAGAATCTTTAGTTTCCTTCTAATTTCAAGTTATCTCTTTCAGGAAGCCTTCCTCGTTGTCCCTCCGCTTACTTATCTCCCTTTTCCCCCCATGAAATTGCCTTGCATTTATTTTCTATTTTTGTGTATACTTTTATGTTTGTGTACATGTGACAGGTCTTCCCTGATAGAATGTATGCTCCTAGAGGGTATAGTTAATAACAACACAATAGATATTTAATAACTGCTTATTGATTGATTCACCAATAATACAACAAAAAAGAAATCTAGGGCTTTGTTGCTGGCAGGAATACCTAACAAAGACAAGAATCTGAGATAGGAAGGTAGAGAACGACCAACTTGCCTTATTTATTTAGTTTTTGTCTTGGCCAACATCATTAAAACGTTTGACAGCTATAACAACCATATAAATCCTATGGATTTTTTGGGCAAAGTCCATGAAAAGTAGTTGGGGAGTTACAAGGTATTTCTAGCTACAAATCTGTATTGGACTTCAAATCAGCACCAGGCATGGGTAGTCAAAAAATAGACTTAATCTTAGTCTGAAAGTCCTCTGGATGGCTTTTGTTGGTTTTCCTTAGATGGGTTGGCTTATAGCCTTAGCTATGGACTAAAGAATTGTTGTATTGCTCTGGCTAAGCAAAGGCTTTCTAGTCACTACCTCTTGGTGGATGGGAGCCAAAAGTTCAGCAGATGGTTTTGAAGAACTGAATAGCTGAAGATAGTGGCAGAAAGAAGCTTGGTGACCATGTGGCTAACAGACATGAGTAGCAGAGATGATGAGTCTAATTGAGAACAGCAGAGGACAGAATGATGACATTATCAGAGTACACCACCAGCCTTGCAGGGTCACGGTGTGATTTGCTCTGGCAATGTGCCCTGCCCTCAGGTGTCTGTTTTATATGCATCTTCCATATATTTCCAGACAATTAGCATATACCCCTCATGAATATCCCTTGGCTATATGTATGTGTATATATTCCCTATGTACATGATCTCCATGCATGTTCCCTACTCATATGTTTTTATTGCTACTCCTATTGGTGGTATTAATGGTAGTAACCTGCTGGAGAATGAACTTCATGGTGCATAGGGGCATCATTTCTTGTCACTTTATTTGCTGTGCTGTTTAATTAAATGTGTTTAGTTGATGTGTCCTCTGGCTGACTTGTAGAAGTGAAAGCACTGGTGGGAAATTCTGAGCTCGAGTTTTGGAGAGAGTCCCTTGAACCTGGGGTAGCATTTTATGGAGCCCATATGTGAGAGAAACTTCCCTAGGTGCTACATATTTTATTTCCCCCCTTTGGTTTATCATGTTTTTCTTTATTTTAAAAAATATTCATTTATTTTTACAAGCATTTACTATCTCTCCCACTCACTGACCTTCTTGCAACTGAATAATAAAAAAAAAAGCTCTGAAAAACAAAACCCTCATAACAAATATGTCTAGTCGAGCAAAACAAATTCCCACATTGGCTATGTCCAAAAATGTATGTCTCATTCTGCATTTTGAGTCCATCACTTCTCTGGCAGGAGGTGGGTGGCATGATTCATCTTCAGCCCCCTGGACTTGTTTATCATTGCATTAATCAGAGTTCTAAAGTCTTTCCAAGTTGTTTTTCTCTATAATGTTGTTGACAGTGTATAAATTGTTCTCCTAGTTCCGTGCTTTAGTTCTTAGAGATAGTCCCAGTTTCCTCTGAAACCATTCATTTCATCATATACTCAAATTATCTAATCATAAAGGTATTTAGAACCAACACAACATAGTGGAAAGAATTCTGCGAGTCAGGAAACCCTATGCTCAAATTCTGCCTATAATGTCAACCTGGCTATATAATGCTGGGCAAATTACCTAGACTCTATGTGCTTCATGCAATTCCCTATGACATCAACTTGACAGAGGGAATCATTGGAGGAGAGGAGTAAAGGAGTTTTTATAGAGATGGGGAAAATAGGGCAAAATAGGGGGAACTAGGGGATGCAGTTGATAGAGTGTTAGACATGAAGTCAGGAATATCTGAGTTCAAATCTACTTTTAAGTGCTTATTAGCTATTTGACTGAGGATAAGTCACTTAACCTCTGGCTTCCTCAATTTCTTCATCTGTAAAATGGGGACAATAATAGTACCTACTTTCCAGTATTCTGAGGATAAAAGGAGATGATATTTGTAAAGTGCTTAGTATAGTGCCTGAAATATAGAAGGCACTTTTAAAGCATTTTAAATGCTAGTTATTATTATTATTATTATTAGTGTCTTGGAAGCTAAGGGAAGCAAGGGTATCTTGTAGAAATAGGGTAGTCAACAATGTTGCTATTCTATAAGAAAGATCAAGGAAGATAAGGATAAAGGATAGACCATCTGATTAGATGATTAGAACATTATTGACCTTGGAGAGATGTCAGTAGAGGAGGCAAAGGAATATAATAAAGACTTTTTATATAGTACTTTAAAGTTAATAAAATACATTTCTTTCATGGCATGATGAGATTGAAAGTGCCCTGATTGAGAGTTAAAGGAGAAAGATTCTAATCCCTGAGATACCTGTGGAACTTATGGCAAATTCCTAAACTTCTCTGTTTCTCAGTTTCCTTATCTGTAACGTGAACAGGTTGGTCTATGACCTCTAAAATCCCTTTCAATTTGAAACCTAAGATTATAGGATTTTGTCAAGTAGGTAGAGGAAGTATCATTTTTGTTGTTTTATAGGCAAGTAAACTGAGGGACAGAGTTGTTGTTATTCATTCAACTTCCATTAACCAATCAGTGAACATTTATTATATGCCTCCTAAGTAATAAGCACTGTGCTAAGCTTTGGGGATACAAAAAGATGTAAAAGACAGGCTGTGCCCTCAGGGAGCTTACTATCTAATAGAGGACAAAACAGCCTTTGTTTGAAGACCTTTTCTGATCTGGAGCACATTATTCTCCACTTTGGTATGGTTATGATCATCAGGAGAATCTACCTCTCTGCAATTTCTACTCATTGTTCCTTGTTCTATCCTCTGGGGTCAGGCAGAATAAATCTAATACTTTTTCTATGTGACAAACGACACTAGCTCTCATAAGCTCATGTGTAGAAACTTGGGAAGGAACTTAGAGGTCATATTATCTATCTCCCTCATTTTATAGGTGAAGAACCTGAAGTTCTGAGAGGTTTAGTGATTTGTTTAAGGTCACTCAAATAGTAATAAAGAAGACTAAAAACTGACCCTCCTGTGTTTTTTATTCTTTAGACTAAACTTCCCCAGTTCCTTCGACTGATCCTATTATCTTTCAACTGAGGTCTTTACCCTCCTTGTCAATTCAACTAAGGATAAATTCTGATCAATGTCCTTCTTAAAATGTGACTTCCATAACTGAACACAGATGATGTGGTCTGACCCTAGGGTGTCACATAGAAGTACTATCACCTCCCTAGTTCAGGATGCTCCAGTGTCCCTTTTTTTTCTTACTGTAGTAAAAGATCCCATTAGTTTTTTGATAGCTTTATTATATTTCTGACTTATAGTAAGCTGATTGGCCACTGACCTTACATCCTCCCTTTACCCAGGGTATTTTCCAGCTAAAGGGATCTCTAAGGGATACTTCTCCTATATAAAATATCCTGTAGTAGTTTTTTTTTAAAAGTACTAGGGTAGGGTAAGTAACAAATATATTATTAAGCTCTTACCATAAGCATGGCACGGTGCTAAGTGATGGGGATACAAAGGATATAAATATAAGCTAAAAAGAAACACTTCCTTGGCCTCGAGAAGCTTACATTCTAATGGGAAAGGACAACACATTAAAGAGAACTAAAAACGGGGAAGGCAAAGGGGAAGGTACCCATGTGAGAGTATGGTAGCAAAGTCCAGATAGTCCAAAGCAGAGCTGGGAGGGGAATGAAGCATGGCTGACCTAGGCCTTGGAAAGAACTCACCAGTGGGAGAAAGGGACAGCATGGTGGAGGCATGTTCCAGGGTGAAAAGGCAGTTGAGCAGTTGAGTCATTGTAGAGAAGTTCAGAGAGTCAGAAACATGACAAAGGGAAGAATGAAGCATGGATGATCTGGGCCAATCCCTAAAACGGAGTTCTTGAAAGGAATTCATCAATGAAAGAAGGCTTTGAATTTATTCCTATTAAATTTCATTTTATAAAATTCAGTTCAGTGTTCAAGGTGGTCAAAGCTTTGGCTCTTGATCTGGATATGTGATATTTTAGTGATCTTTTCTAGCTTTGGGTCATCTCCAAATTTGATAAATAAATATTATAGCTAAGCCTTAATTCAAGTCATTAAGATAAGTATGTTAAAGAGTCCAGAGTCAAGCACAGACCCAAGGGTACTAATAATAATAGATGAAATTTTTATAACATTTTATAGAAACTTTTTTTATTCATGCTTTACAATTACCCTATGAGGTAGGTCACTACAGGTATTATCACTTCACCTTGGTTTTATAGAAGAGGAAACCAAACATTGACCAGGTGAAAAAAATTATGTATGAGCTAACCAGTCCCATATCCACCTAATTATACTATCATCTAGATCTTATCACTCCATTTTCCTTCCATAGGAATGGCATGAGAGATTTGGCTAAATGTTTTGCTAAAATCTAGGTAAACTATACTTATAACATCCCCTGATCTATCTACCATTCTAGGTTGTTTTTCAGTCATTTAAATTATGTCCAACTCTGTGACTTCATTTGGGTTTTTGTTTTTGTTTTGCCTTTTCATTCTCTAGCTCATTTTATAGATGAGGAAACTGAAGCAATTGGGGTTAAGTGATTTGCTCAGGGTGAAGCCAGATTTGAACTTAAAAAGATGAGTCTTCCTGACTTCAGAGCCACCTTTTTTATTTCAGTATAAAAAATTTCTACTTTTATTATTTCTTTGGCATTATCTAATTGCTCCAACCATTCTAGGTACCTTGTAAAAAAAAAGAAAATAAGACTAATTTGGCATAGTTCATTCTTGTTGAAGTTGTATGGAATCTTTTTGATTGATGTTTCTTTTACTAGGCATTTATTAACCATTCTTTTAAAAACATGATTTGGAATTTACCAGGAGTTGAAATCAAGCACATCTTGCTTACTGTTTCCTGTTTCCTTTTTTGAAAATCAGGACATTAGCCTTTCTCCAATCCTCTAATATTTCTCCCATTTTCCATTTTTTTTTGGAAAGATCATATTTGGGTTCTACACCATTGTATATGCAAGTTCTTTCAATTACCTTCATGGTAAAAATCAGATAAAAAATAAAATTTTCTTTTGTTGTTTCTCCTATTTTTTGAAAGATAAAATTATGATCATTCAAGTCAAGAAGTTATTAGGTGTTTTGCTTTTGGTAGAGTAAGTTCTAATAGATGTTGGGATTGCCAGTCCTTATCACTAATATAACATGCTGTTATTTCAGGCTTGTGATCTGTTTTCCAAATTCCTCATCTATTTTTTTAAAGCCCTTATCTTCTCTCTTGGAATCAATATTGTGTGTTGGTTCTAAGGAAGAAGAGTGGTAAGGTCTAGGCAATGAGGGTTAAGTGACTTGTCCAGGTTCACACAGTTAGAAAGTGTCTGAGGTCAGATTTGAATCCAGGACATCCCATCTCTGGACCTGACTCTCAATCCACTGAGCCACCTAGCTGCCCCCTTACTATTATTATTATGATTTTTTTTGTCTAAGTGTTTGGTGGCATATGTCAATGATGATATGGCTTTTGTTTCCAATTCTATGGATCTTCACCCAAATGATCACTACCATACTTCCTTCTTCAGGTTTCTAGATTATCTCTTATGAGTATAACTTCAGGATTATATATAGCACTGTTCCATTTATTCCTTCCAACCCACTTCCCCTTTACATATATCCTTAATTTTGAGTAAGTTTAGCTATTCCAGAGTCATATTCCAGTCACAAGTCTCATTCCATTAAGTCTGAGAATAAATATGAGGTCAAACACCTCATGTTAAGCTATTTAATTTACTTTGTGTTATATAGAGACTTTTAAAGCCATTTGTTTATTAGTGGCTTAGATTTTTCCTCCTACAATTTTCTGGGAATTTCTACTGCCAGTTTTTCCTCATTGTAGCTATGGTGTTGGTATCTAACTTGGTGGCTCTACCAAAGAACTTTTCCCATTTCCTTCTTTTTCCAGTTAAAAATCCTTTTGATTAGATTTTTAAGACACGAGGCAATGATATTTTCCCCAGCCCTTGTTAGTAGCACTCCATCCCTTGTCAAAAGTCCATCATTCCTATATTTTAAGCTGTGATCCAAAAATCCAAATCCAGTCCCCAGACACCATCTTCTTAAGACAGCTGTTCATTTCTCAAATCTGCCTTTCTTTTCTAAAACCCTTATCTTTGATTGGCAGCAGTGATAAAAACACCACCTGGGTCCTTAAGGTCTTAAAGCCCCTCCCATGACTTTGTAATCTTTAGCAATGCTTTCTAGATTATTTTTGGCAGTAGTTTTTATGCCTACATGAATCACCAGAAGTGGGTAATCATCATCTAGTTTGACAAGTCTGGAAAGTCTTCTGTCACTGCTTGGATACATGCCCTGGACTTTTCTATATTGTTATCAGGTCAACAAAGTACCCCTCATCTGAAACTTCAACCACTACTGCTTATTTTTTTTCCCCTCTGACCCTTACTAGATGATCTCTTGGGCCTGACAGCAATTGTGGAGAGCACTTCAATGAGAACAAACAACTGATTCCTCTCTAGAAGGTAGCCTTACTTCCTCCTTAGGAAAAAAAAAAGCCTCATATCTATTTATTAGTTCTCATAATTCAATGGTCCTTCTTCCCCTTCTCTGTGTCACATCCTTTCATCCTTCAGCCTCCTGAAACGAGTCAAGATTCTCTTTTATTCTTCAGATCACTTTTAATTCTTTGCTTTTGGATAAAAGTCCTTCTTTCTGATTTATAAGGAACGTTTTCATTTTCCATGATAAACTGCAGAGAGCAGAGACATTCCTTAAGCTTCTTTACCTTCTTCTCTCATAGGGAAACCTGCCTGAACTCTAAGCACAGATAGCAGTGTTTTACATATGGTAGAAATACAAACATCCTACACCTTATCTAGGCCAGTACAAATTTCTCCCTGGTCCCTGGAAGTGAGTCTCATCATCCTTCCTCTTTTTCCTTTTTGTTATTGGCTCCCTTAGTGAATAGATGTTACAAATTGCTAGTGGGAGTCTTTCATTCTGTAATTATATGGAATGGAAGCACTTTAATTTTCAATTCTGGAATTCTTTTCACCTCATTGTGACCTTGATTACCACTCCAAACTTTTTCCCCCTTGTCTTTATTTGACCTTGTTTTACCAACTTGCCTTATACTTACCAGTTCCTTTTTCCTCCTCAGTTTCCTCTCCTTAGTCTTTTTCTCTTTTCCTTCCTTTTCCCTTTTCCCTTCTCCTTAGTCTGTCTTCTTATGATGGCATGCATAGTGGCTAGCTAGGCCTGGAGTCAGAAAGATCTGAGTTCCAATTGAGCTTCAGATACTGACTAGCTATATGACAATAGCCAAGTCAGTTTAATCTGTTTGCCTCAATTTCCATCTGTAAAATGGGGATAACAAAAGCACTTAATTCCCAGGGTTGTTGTGAAGATCAAAAGAGCTAATGATTATAAGGTGCATAGCACAGTGTCTGTCATATGGTAAGTGCCATATAAATGTTTGCTATTAAATCGTTTCTTTGTCTTTTAATCTTTCTCTTTCAAATGTAGTCCATCACATTTTCAGTTTCAGTCCTTTTCTTTCTTAAGCTTTTTATATCCTCTCAAATTTAACCCCATTCCAATTCAATCTCTGTCCTTAATTCATTCAACAATTTTTATGGACAAGTATTATGTTATGTTATGTTAGGTGCTGGTGATTCAGAGACCAAAACAAAATTATCCCTTCCCTCAAGAGGCTTTCATTTTCCTGGTGAAAAATAACATGTGCACAGAAAGTATATGCAAATAAATTACAGGGTAATTTGTGGGAGAAAACCCGAGTAATAGTGGGATGGGAGAGGACAGGAGGAGAGCAATGAAGAAAGACTTCCTGAAAGGGGTGGACCATGAGTTGAGATTTAGAGATAGCTAGGAATTCCATGGGGCTGTGATAAGGAGTGGGTGCATTCTGAACCTGGGTGAAAGACTACAAACACAGGGATGCTCAGGTTAGAATGTTGTGGACTTGGAATATAGCAAGTAAATTTGTTCGTCTGAAAGGTAGTCGGTGTTAAGGTGAGTAATAGGGAAAAAAGAACCTGAGAAAGTAGGAGAGAGAGCCAGATTGGGAGGACCTTTAAAAGCCAGAGAGAGAGAAAGAGTATGGAGAGAAAGAAAGGCAGACAGATAGATACAGAAACAGAGACATACACAGAGACAGAGAGACTGAGAGAGACAGAGACCAAGAGACACAGAGAGAAAATAATAGCACTTGAAGCACTTTCTATATGCTATTTCATTTTATACTTTACAACAGTGATTCACAAAGTGTGGTCTTGGGGACCCCTGAGAGCTCTATGAAACACTTTGTGTGTGTGTGTGTGTGTGTGTGTGTGTGTGAACAGAAGAGAACAAAGATTTATTAACTGTCCATTAAGTATATGTTCTTTATAAATATTATCTCATTTGATCCCCACAAGCCTAGGAGGTAGGTGCTATTATTATCCCCATTATACAGTTGAAGAAATTGAAGCAGGCAGAGGTTAAGTGACTTGCTTAGGTCATAGAACTAGTCTGAGGTCAGATTTGAACTTAGGTCTTTCCTGACTCCAGGCCCAGAGTTCTATCCACTGTGCCATTTAGCTAATGCCACCTGGGAGGTCTTGTGTCATCAAAACTATTATCATAATAAGAGACATCAGTTTCTAATACTGTAAATATTAATAGACATAATCCACGTAAAAAAGCTATTTGGGGAAGAGTTTTTAATAATTTTTAAGAGTGTAAAGGGGTGTTAGGACAAAAAATTATGAGAACCACTGCTTGATAATAACACTATGTAGTGTATTAATTTCACATCTTATAGATAAGGAAACTGGATTAGAGAGGTTAAGTGATAGAAAAAAATAAAAAGATATGACAGTTGTAGTGGTTTAGGATTCATATTTAAATTTTCAACAGATACTGTCTTGCTTTCAGTCAGAGTATCTTTTTCCCTCTACATATCCTTTCTTAAAACTCATTTCTCTACACTACCATCTATTTGCTTTTATCTGAGATCTTTTTTCTAACAGAGAAAAAACAAACAAACAAACAAAAAAACAACAACCCTTGTTTCCACAATGGAACTTAGAATGTAAATTTTTGGGGAATAAAACATATTGGCTTCAATTCACATGCAGGCAATATGGGAAGAATACTGACTTGGGAATGAGGAGATCTGAGTTCTCTCCTCACCTCTGTTTGTATGTCACTTAGGTGAACCTTGGGCCTCAACTGCCTTCCCATGGGAATGAGGAGGTCAGACCGTTCTTCTTTGAGCTCCCTCAAAACTATGACATATTGCTTGCCTGATTTCATATCCTTTTCTGATTTTTGATAGTGGAAAGAAAAGAGAGAGCACCTGATCCTTTGGTTGTTGGAGAAGAAATGGAGAACAAAGGGCAGGGAATAGAGGAAGACAGCCTTCACCATCTTTATCATTTCGCTTTCTACATCTCAGTGCTGATTTTAAGGCTTAGACTCTCAAGAAAAAGGACTAAAATTGAACAGACACACTGTCCCAGGCATTATTTGTTCTTCCCAGGCTTTGGACCCTAAGGATCCGATTTGACTGCATTGTGAGGGTTTTCTCAGCTTGGGTTCCTCCAGAACCTAGAAAGAATATCACCTACCAGCTGGATCTTCAGGTCTGGTCGAGGTCAAGTAATTTCAGTAGCCAAACCAAAAAGAAAAAGATTTATTAGCACATCAAAGAAGGTAGCTTTAACTTCCTAGGGTAGAGGTTGGGTTTTTATAGCTTTTTAGGCTTTCTTATAGTACACAGCTAATCAGAGGCATCCCACAGCAGAAAGGAAATGGTGAGAGGCAAGGGAGTATTTCCAATGAGCAAGTAGGCTGGTAGAAATAGCATTAGCTGAGATTCTTTTTCCTTTTAGATCATTAAGGAATTGCTAAGGGAATTAACTCCCCGGCAGGCTTTATTGCTTCCTAGTTCCTGACCTAGCTAGAGCTACACAAATAGTAATCATGATTTTTGGTTTTCACCAAGTAATCAACAGGTGTCCTTATGGAGCCATATCTGACAGAGCTCTCCCCCTTTTTTACTCCTTCCTCTAGATAGGAAAACAGGAGCAGTTGATGATTCTTTCTAGACCATGCTTTTCTTCTCTAACTGCCCAGGGTTTGCCTGAGGCTCCCAAATTCTAGTGACTTGAATCAGATTATGACATTGGCTTTCTGGACTTTAGCCTAGAGCTAAATTATTCCTGTTCATGTGGTTTCTCCCCGCCCCCCCCTCTCTCTCTAATGCTCTCTAATGTTAGAAACTTAGAAATAAAGGTAGATAATAAAAAAAATCACCATCAAAAGCCCTTCTCTAGAGCCCTGACTTAGGAGGAAAAAACCTTAAAATTTTATAAAGATTTCTTTCTCCAAATTAAAGTTTCCAAGTAGCCACTTGCATTCCCTCTTTGTACTTTGTTGGCATGAAATAAATATACAGATATGTAATACAAAGCATCCATGATAAATCATGAATTTTTATAGGAAACAAAATTAGGAAATATCAACAGTTAAAAGAAATCATAAAAAGAACCTCTTAGAAGAACCTTTTTAGCAAACAAGCACGAGGAGGGGGAATTGAGAAGAGTAAAAGCTTTCAGAGTTATTTTTCCTCCTTTAGTTCTTGAAGGGGAGCTTGGAACAAGAAATTTCAGTCCAAGTTCTTTGTTTCATTCATCAGAGAATGTGCCCTGAAGCTAGCCTGTTACACTTCATCCATACTTCTGGAGCTTATGCTGCAAGATGCTGGCAGGAACCTGATTGCCAGAATACCCTAACTGCTTCTCCTGCCACAAGACATGCCCTTTTCTCTGACGCATTGTCTCTCGCCTACAGACAGTCTGGACAATACTGAAATCTACCTTCCAATTCAAAATTCACGAGAGTCCCAATCTTCCTATGCTGGTGAAGGAACTCTGTCACTTATAGACACATCCTTAGATTCCCAGCTAGGTTTTAAAATCTCTTTCCTTGTCCGTAGGGAAACTAGTCAAAACATGTCTGAATAAAATTCAGTTTGAGTATGTCTGAAGAATTATTTATTATGTTCCTATTGGTAACATTTTAAAACTATAGAACTTTATTTAGAGTGACCAGGCATCTTGGAGATCATTGAACCCAAGCCCCCTTTTTTAAACATGTGGAGGAAATGAGGCCAGAAGAGAAGGGACTTGAGTAAGGTCATATAGGCTCAGTGGATTGAGAGAGATGGGAGGTCCTGGGTTCAAATGTAGCCTCAGATACTTCCTACCTGTGTGACTCTGGGCAAGTCACCTACCCCCATTGCCTAACCCTTACTGCTCTTCGGTCTTGGAACCAATACACATTATTGACTCCAAGACTAAAGGTAATGGTTTAAAAAAAAAGGTACTGCTCTCTCTTTTTATTGCCTATGCTATATAGTTTTTGGCCTCAATTATACTCAATAGAATATTTTGTGTATGCCCTTTTTTATTATGTCTATTTCATGTGGGTAAATATTTATTTGGTCAACTAGGCTATGGAATTAAGGATAGGGACAATAATCTTTAGATCCAAGCTAGAGCTGCATAGTATATACAGCTGGAGGGGACCTTAGAAAATCACGTTGTCTAACCCTTCATTTATATCTGGGGAAACTAAGACACAAAGAAGCCCAATCATTTGCTTCAAATCACACAGGTAGTGGCAGAGCTGGAATTTTCACCTGATCCCTTTGACTCCAAATCTAATGTTTCTCTAGATGTTGCACAACTTACTGAAGGACCTAAGGTGTTAAAAACAAAAGATATGAGATTCAAACCAAGGTCACTGGACTCTGAATCCAGGTTTCTTTTTGCCACGGCATGCATGTGTTTGGTAATAATACAGAAAATATTATGAGCATTCTCAAAAGAGCAGGCTCTGTGTTATGAAGGGCAACGGAATTTTCTTGACAGGAATCAGTTGTTATGACCACCACCTGATTCTACCAATAACTCAAGCCTATTGAATACAAAGATAAGCTCAGAAAGCATTTTCTGTTAGTGCTGCTGGTAACTTTTCCAAAACAATTTGTTGTTCTGTTATTTTTAGTCATATCCAACTCTTTGTGACCTCATTTGGGGTTTTCTTGACAAAGATACTGGAATCATTTGCCACTTCCTTCTCCAGCTCATTTAACAGATGAGAAAACCGAGGCAAACAGGCTTATGGTGGCATGGGACCCCAGGTTTCCTCTGGACACCCCAAATTCTAGCAGTGTTTCAGGTCAAAAGGGAAGCAGAAAATTCATTTCCTTCCTTCTTGCATTCTTGTCATGCTGAGGGAAAAGTGACCCTGAGCATTACAAACCCATGATAAGGAAAGACCCCTGAGAGAAATATTTCCCTTGGATTTTCTCCTAGATTTTGAGGTGGACACAGATATACATCTCCCAGTTATACTTTGATGGCATTGGACTGTATCTAGGACAGCTACTAATCCCCTAAACTATTCCAGGTCACCCCTTGTGTTTTTGGGACACAAAACATCATTCCATCCTTGGTTGGGTATCAAACCCAAGGTTAGGCTTCTGCCTAACCTCATCCCACCTCCTCACCACTGGTTGTATAGCCCCTGTTTAAAATGTATAAGAAGTCCAGAACCCATTTCCTCTAGGAGGCAATGTCCACTCTTGCACCTGTCTCCCCGCCATTCAACATTTCTTCCAAATTAATACATTTCTCTTTTTATTTTCAAGCTAATTATCGGAGTCTGTCTTTCTTGACAAGGGCAACCTGTCCAGATCCAGGGTTTTACCTTAAAGCTCTCCCACAACAATGTGACTTGTCCAGGGTCAGATAACTAGTAAGTGTCTGAGATCAGTTTTGAACTCAGATCTGCCTGACTCCAGGCCTGGCTCTCTAGCCAATGTACCACCTTGATGTTGCAAAGTTGAGATAAAGTCTAAACCCATTATTTTGACATTCTAGGTCTTCCACAGAAGAGAGCCTCAGTAGTCATATACTCCATGGGATTTGATTTGAAACAGATTACTTCATACAAATACAAGATGTAAAGAAATGACTGTAAAAAACACTGTTTGAAAAACGAATTTATTAAAAAAAATTCAGGTAGAAAAAGGTCTGGCCACTTTAAGAAGAGTCTGTTTTTGAAACCATTTCTGTCAGCAGATCCAAATTGTAAAATGTTAAAAACTGCAGAAGCTACAGAGGTGAGTTAATTAGTCATCTTTGGTGATTATATGCAAAGAGCTTTCACACCAGCCATCATCTCTTAGAAAGGGTGAGGGGGTGACTTGACTGACTGATAGCTAGTTGCTGAGCAGAGCCAACTGAAACCCTGCTTGGTGAGCAGTTCTTTGGGAATCTTTTATTTATTCTTCTCTTTATTCAAGGAATGTTTGTTAAGCACCTACTGTTTATTTGGTGGTGGTGGGGGCACAAAGGGTAGGTGACAAGGTTTCTATACTTGCTAAGTTTTCTGCTGAGTTTTTCTGTTCTGATCCAAAGGGAAGAGAAACAAAAGGGTTCTCTAGAAAAAGGCTGGATAGAGAGAAACACCCCAACAACCCTTAACTTCTCTGGCCTCAGTTTCCTCAACTATATAATGAGGATGTTGGTTCTGATGATCTTCATGGTCCCTTCCAGCTCTAACTCGATGAATCTTCATGCCTTATTTTCAGATGTGGGCAGAGAGTAGGGGCTGCAAATCTCCAAAGTCCAAAGAAGCTCAAATGAGTATGAATGAGTTTTCAGGGATCTGCATCTTTGTTAGGGATTTTGATTGTTTTTTCCTATATTGAATGCTTCCCCATCTCATTGCCTTGTTTTTACTTTCATATATTTTTGTATGAATGTATATGTACATATAACATGGTTCCCCCCCAAAAATGCAAGTTACTTACTTGAGGAAGGTTATTGTGTTGTTATTTTAATCACCAACACCTACTATAATGCTTGCTTCATAGTAGATGCTTAATAAATTTGTACTGATGCAGGACATTTCCATTGCCAACCAACAATCCTGAAGAAATTGGGGGATGTTTACTGGAACATACCTTATTTACCACTCTTTGAAAATGA
This sequence comes from Monodelphis domestica, assembly GCF_027887165.1. Lineage (NCBI taxonomy): Eukaryota > Metazoa > Chordata > Mammalia > Didelphimorphia > Didelphidae > Monodelphis > Monodelphis domestica. The sequence goes on from NC_077227.1 coordinate 435,729,215, forward strand.
AAGGTTAAATATTAGTGACTCTAGGTGAATTGATTATGTGTGGTTGGGTCTATAAGAGGGAGACTTCATTTCAGAGTGGCCCTTTCTGGGAAGAAGATCCTAAGAAAGATGAGATCTGTGAGTAGGGAACAAGAAGGTAGAGAAAAACATTATGCATCTCCCTGCCATCCTTCCCTTATATGCCAGGGAGACATTACTAGCAGCAAGAAGCAATGACAAAACCTCTTAACCATGTGGCTGCCAGAGAGAAAAGAATCACATACCTAGCTTCCTAGGTAGTAGAAGAGAACTTTCCTGGTTAATGTTGAGTTCCTGGAGAATGTGGGGACTTAGTCTTCTAAAGCCGAGATTTGTGGAGGAAGAAGATGAACAGGAGTACTATAAGTTTTGGGTAAACATCCTCTCCCCAAATAAAGAAGCCTCCAAGGACAAAAAGCAAGCAAGCTAACAAACGAAAACAAAAACAGAGGTATGTAGTTGTGTCAAGTAGAAGCCCTCAAGTTATACTAAATTTTCCTTTCTAGTAACCAGGGGATATCAGGCTGATTTTATGATAGAGGTGGCCTTCCCTGTCTTAGAGTTTAATAAGAGAAATGCATTTTCCCAAAAGATGCTGTCTGATCTTTCTTAACTCCTCTAACTCCAAGGTTTTTACATTTTCCCCCATCGCTTATCTGTTGGAATGTGGCTGATAGGCTATGCATTTTAAGCACGTCTAAAAATCTATAAAAACCCAAATCTGTACCCTAAGCTTCCATGAGCCTAAGGAGTCTCCTTGGCCTGCTAAGAAAGCTTTTTCTTTTCAAGTTGATTTCTTAATTTTTGACCCCTTAGTCTTGCAGACTTCATAGTGGGTAACAATTCTCCTTGGTCTCCCATGGAACCCAAGCTGGGAAATTCCCACAATACGTTCCTAACTTGAGGTCCATGGACTTCTTTCTACCTTTCCTCTCCCACCAGCCCCCAAGGAGTTATGGATTAATTTCAGGGGGTTTGTGAACTCAGTGGGAAAAATTAAATCTTCATTTTTTAGAGCTTTATTTTAAAATAATTGGATTCCTTTTTAGTATTATATATTTTATTTCATGTCTTTAGGGAACAATATTCTGAGGAGTCCCTTTCATCAGTTGCTAAAGAGGTCCATGACTCAAAAAAGGCTAAGAATCTTTGCTCTTCAGGGAGAAGGGGGAATCCTTTGGCCATTCTAATCCTTTAGGGACAGCAAGATCATACATATGACCCTGCAGCTGGAGGAGCAGCAAGGAACTCAACCAAGATATAAAAGGGCAAATAAATTATTTTACTCTTGGTAATTTTAATGGTGCAGCAGCTATAAGAAGGGAGTTGGAGTGAGGTAGAAGTTAAGTCTAGCTTTCCTAGATGCATTTGCTTTTAGAGGGAAGCTCAAACCTTTAGGAAATGCTATAAAATTTGGGGAATATATGGGTCCCTGACCTCAAGAAGGGACTCAGTGGAAAGTTGGAGTTTCCTCTAGAAATCCTCTTTATTTCTTTTGGGTGTTTGGTGTAGATTCTTATGGTAGTATTATAAAGGTGGAGGATTGTATAATTCCCAGTTGGGAAGGAAAACTCACTGAAGTGGATGAATTAGATTATTGTTTATGGGTTTCTGTGTTCTGTCTGATCCATGAAATTTAGATTGTCCTGTTCCTTATATACATTGTTACTGGACTTTTTACCTACTTCAGGGGAGATCTATATTCAAGGTAAATTTTGAGATTTATGAAGGGATCTCTCTCCTGGGCAAAATGAGCCCCAAAGATATGGCTTGAGGCATCTCCTGGGTTAAACATGGCTCATGTCAGTCTGACACTTGGTCTTAGACCTTGGGTTAATTTGTAAAAAGTTTATGTATGGTTAGGGAGATTTCCAACAAACTGAGATGAACTTTGCTTTTCAATACCTGAAATCTCTGTAACATTAAGTAATGCAGTAAGTTATCATAATTGAAGTTCAGCCAAGACAGCACTTAAACTAGGTGTTGTTTATTTTTCATTTTGCTACCAAGGTTCCTCTGTTTATTCATTTCTTATGGAGTGTATGGAATAGAATGAACAATTCTATATTCTTATTTTAATGAACTTTTATTTATATTTATAAGTTATGTAAGTTTTATTTATATTTATATTTTAAGGAAAAGTATCTTTACTGCCTATCTCATGGTATCTATTAGCTTTCCTCAGCTAACTCTCTTGCAGAAAGATTTATTACTTTATTTATTCCATTACCTGTGATTCCATTGTATTATAACGGTAGCTTCTAGAGTTGCAGGCATATTACCCATAAGGAAAAAAACCTAGGTCCTTTGAGGTTTAGGCTATGGTATTTGCAAATCCGAATCATTTTATTGACAACACATGTCATATTGTATGTCACACAGAAAATTTTTATTGCCAGAAATTAATACAAGTAATGAAACCCCACTGTCCAGGAAGTATTTCCCTGTCCCTCTTAATTCTAATGCTTTTTTTTCTTATTTCCAGTTTGTCCTACATAAAGTTTGCTTTTTCATAGTTGTTTGCATGTTGTCTCCCCATTAGATTGTCAGCTCTTAGGGAATGGGGTCTTCTTTTGATATTCTTTGGATCCACAGTGATTAGCAGGGTGCCTGGAACATAGTAGGTGCTTAATAGATCTTTATTGACTGACTCATCCTGTTGTTTCCAGTAAGGAGAGGAATAAATTATAGACTGAAGGTCTCTTATTGACACAGCCCTCTAGCTGTTTCTTTGCCCTTTGAGTATTCTTTATCTTTATCAGGAGAAGAGATGTTTCCCCCAGATTCATAATCCTTATATTCATCTTCTCTCTCCACACTAGGACCAAGAGATTATGCATTCCCATTTCCTCATTTTAAAGATGTGGAAGCTTAGTTGCAGAGAGAAATTACTTGCCTTAGTTATCATAGCTCAAAGTAGTAGAACTAGGTCTCTTAAATCCAGGTCCCCTGACTCTGAATCTAGTTTTCTCTTTGCATCATACCACATTTACATCCATGTATGAGATTTTCTTTAATGTAAATTTTTGGTCAAACTTGGGTAATGTGCCATGATTGAGGGCAGTAGAATCCTTACATCAAGAAATATCCTCAGTCTTTTAAAATATTCCTCTTTCCACCCCTGACTCACAAAACCCTCTCCAAGGGCCATTCTGTCTATTCCTTCACCTGAAAGATGAAGATGATCCTGGTGGTCCTCTTCCTACTCTTGGAAAATCCACTGGTTTAATAACAATGATATTGGTGTCACCAATAACAGTCATCAGAAAACCCAGGATTTTCCAAACTTCTCAGTAATCTCCCTTACAAGAGCATCTGATCTTTCCTGGGGAAAGATGTTTCCAGCATTGTGGCCCAGGAGGCTGAATTAAAGACTGCCTGTCTTAGAAAGGAACAGGGAGGCTCTTTTCACTAGCAACATTGAGGCTATTTAAGCCTACCAAACTTTTTTTTCCTGTTTGTGTGGGAGGGCTTGGAATTCTTTCCTCTTTTGTTAAAGCAGCAGATTGGAACAGGTTGTAACATTTTCCAGAGCCTGTGCTACTGGTGTTTCTTTCAAAGAACATTCTGCCAATCGGTGTTTTGATTTCATTTCGTGTTGGTTTATGTATTTCTTGTAACTCAGCCAAATTCAGTAAAGGAGAGAGAGAGAGAGAGTGAGAGAGGATGTTCTAATTTAATAAAGGTGTTTTTTTAAAGGAGAGGGAGAAGTTTTCACAGCTTCATTACTTCAACTCATCTCAGATGATCCATAATATCATAGCTGTGGGTAATCCTCCACCCATCCATTTATTTAATACCTGTTATGTTCCAGAAACCCGATTAGGAGCATACAAAAATGAAATAGTTCCTGTCCTCAAGGACCTTACATTCTATTGGGCTGAAACAACATGAATTCAGAAGTAGGTAAGTAAATAAATACTATCTGTACATATATAGACATTATATAAGTTTAATACATATGTATCATATAAATTATACATATATATATATACACACACACACATATAGATACCCAAGTGCAATGTTGTGGGAGTTTTCCATCCTGAGTTCCTTCGGAGTCCAAGGAAAATCTTACTCACCATCATGTATGTAAGATTAAGAGTCAAAAAGTGAGAAGCTAGAAAGGAAAGAAATGCACTAAGAAAGACTACTGAGGCTAGTTGCAGCTTTAGCTTCTTAGAAGACTGATTGGGTTTTTCAGGTTTTTTAGATTCAGAGTACACAGCAAATCAGTGGCATTCCTAAAGCAGAAAAGGAAATGGGGAAGTATGCAAACCATGGGGTCAAAGGAGTTGCTAAAGGTCAAGTTTGTTCCTATGGGAAGTATATTTCTCTGGGAATAGTCTTATTGGGATTCTCTGTTTTGGTAGGAAATCTCTCAAATGGTGGAGATCCCTTTGAAAATACAATCATTCTTCTTTATCCTGTTGTTGCCAATAAGGATGGAAGTGAAGTACAAACCTCATAATTCTATTTCTTTGGTCTCAGGGTTACTTTTTCTTTATCTGAGGAGATGATTCCCCCAAATTCACAGTGCTTGGGTTCATCCACCTCTTCTAATACACACATACAGACACAGTCACACACACTATACCTACTGTAGGAAAATTGAGGATTTTCATATTAGAAAAAGTAAATATATAGCATATGTTAGGGCTGCATGTGCTGGTGTGTGTGTGCGTGCATGCGTGCAAGCACGCATACAATCCAAGTGCTAAACTCATAAAGGGAATACCAAAAAATGGATCAGAAGTTGATGAGGGAGAACTAAGGCTCTGAATTGTTTTCATGATTCCCTGAGACCAAATAAGTAAATAAGCAAACAAATGAATTATTGAATCAACAAAAGAATCACCTAGCAGCCAACATCCAGGCATTAGTTTCTGAGCTCAACTGATCTTCAGGTGATAGACTCCTTAGTCCATCACTGGACTTGATAGAACCTGCCAGACCTTGTCAATATCTCAGCAAGAAACATCTCTTAAGCATCTAGTATTTGCCAGTTAGTTATTCTACCAAGCACTAGAGATGCAAAGAAAGGCAAAAGATGGTGCTGCCTACTCTTAAGGAACTCAATTTAATGTGAGCTTGCACTTTACCTTAACTGACTGACTCTAAACCTAGGGTCGTTTTTGCATCAAGATGGAGGATTGGAGGAGATATGATGCTTGGAAAGGTGTAATTTTATTAGCTATCTAAAATGTATATACAGGTTTTTTTTTTCAATTTAAAAATGAAAGTATAGGGCAGAATCTTACCCTGGGATCCATAGGAGGGAATGTGAATAGATTGTAGGAAGCACATGAACTTGGGTGGGAAAAATTCCATTTTTTAAAAAAAGGTAATCAGTTTCCTTTGTAATTTTGTGTATTTTATTTCACTTATTTAGAGACATTATTTGAAGTAGGGCTCTATAGGCTTCACCAGACTGCCAAAGGAGTTGACAACAGAAAAATATGGTTAAGAAGTCCTAGTATAGGATGTTTTATTCAATTTCCTATTCCAGCACATAAGGTTGACTTTATTGTGAAATGAACTTTTAAAAAAAAGGAACAAGATTGCCTAAAGGCTGAACTTTTGCAAGCCAAAGTTCCAGTTCATTGGAAAGTGTTAGGGCTGCTGTAAGGAGGGTTGTAATCTGAGTGTTGACACAAATGCAACTGTGTAGATCTGAAGAGGCTTGCTGCAAGAGTGGGAATGTTAAAAAAAAAAGCAAAAAAAAAAACCTGGAAAAGATCTAAATAACTCCCAGAGATAACTCTTAACCTGGTACTTGGGATGTTGGGGTCATTTGTTCTTTCTTTTGTTACTTATTTCCTATTTATCTTGCTTCCTATATATTTGTTTGCATAAAGTCTCCCTTGTTAGATTGTAAGTGCCTTGAGAGTAGGTACCATCTTTTGTCTTTTTTTTTTTTTTGGTATCCACAGCACCTGAAACACTGTAATTATTTAATAAATTTTTATTGAATTGAATGAAATTTGTTTATAATCACTAGGAATATATTAGAATATTGGAACAAGGATATGAGATATAAGTTGGATTTGGGGTATGTGGAGAAGAAGAAAGAGAATGAAAGTCAAGGAAAGCAATCAGTTAGAAGCTAGGGAGTCATATAAGACCAAGAGGCTACAAATATTAGATCAGAGGGTGGAGCAAAGAAATACTGATGCTGAAGTCTAAAAAAACGTCCCTGAACATTCAAATGGATTAACATTTTTATTGACCCTTTTTGTTCCTTTTATTCATAAATTCTCATAGTATATTTGACTTATAGCATAAGCATATCAGAGATCAGCTAGTTCAATCCTTATTAAGACAGATAAAGGAGCTTCTAAGCCTTGTTTTCCTCTTCTACAAAATGGGGATAATCATAGACTACTTCATAAATATGCTTTGAAGAAAGCCAGTTTATAAACTATGAAGTGCTACTTCCATGTGATTTGGGTTTGCCTTTTATAAAAGTAGAGAATCGTATCCTCTTTTTTTTTTTTTAACTTTTAGGGCTATTTAAAAGACATCTGATTTAATTGATGAACTTGGTTCTTTCACCAAGGTAGATTATCGCTCCTTTCTACCACAGTAGATGGTTTTTCATAAGTTGCTGGGGCTGAAATCATTGTATATTTGGTGGACTCCCTATTGGAGATGAGCTTGACTATGTGTCTCTGGATTTAGGCAAGCTGGTTTTGGAGGCAGCAGGCACACAGGACACCCTGTGACTCACTTATGAAGTCCTCCCAGTTAGTTAGGGCTTGTGTTTGTCCCACTTGGATAGGCTGGCTTAGAGATTTGGAGAAGTCTTGGAGACACCAGGGGCACACTGTCATCATGAGGATGAAATGAAAGACTGGATGTGGAAATGATTAGGAAGAGAGCCTTTTCAGAAATCCAAGAAGCTGTTATTATTTTTTATCCTCTATCTAAATAAGTCCATGCTTCCATTTGTGAAATGCTCTGGGAATAGAAAGAGGAATAAAAACAGCATCTGCCTGCAACCTTGGGGTAGAAAGATTCTCTTATTGCCGTTGCCTCTCTCAGAATAGAGTGTGATGTGATCAGGTCACTGCATGTAAAATGCTTTAAGAATGTGATCTGTACTTCATCATTTTAAAATTCAAACATTCTTGAACCTTTTTTCCCCCACCCTGTTCATATTTATCTTCTGGGTCCTGCCTTCATTGGACACCACATTTGTATTGATAAATTGTAGGTAGTAGGAGATGTATTGATGGGATGGAGACAGTTCAGAATGTAGAGTGTTTTGGCTTTGCATCTCATTACACCTAGCTAGCTTTTTGCCTCTTGAAAGCTGTCGATTTGAGCATTATTGCTATTCAGGCTGATAAATGACAGTAATTGTTCTTAAGTTGAAGAGCTGGTTTAATATGCCGCCTGGCTTGGGAATTTCCTGAGCACCAGGGTTAAACTCCAGCTCCACTGGTGCTAGCAAAATGGCCCTTTTTTTTTCATCTCAGACCATATAGTTAATTGAATTACTTGCTATTCATGCAGTTTGTAGCCTTGATTCTAAAGATACCATGAAAGGTAGGGAAACCGAGCAATTTCTAAAGGGGCTCTGGGTCACCGTGGGCCCTGCTTCAAGGACATTGTTCCCCTTCCCCAAAGAGGACAAGCAGAAATGAAATTCACATTCTGCAACTAAATTTGCTTTTGTGTACCCTGCTGGTAATTAGTTATTTTTGTCCAGTGCTCCTAGAGCCATCCCGACATAGCAGAGCCAGTTTTAAGGATCAGCAGGATTTCTGCTGCTAATACTATTTCTCTCTTTTCTCTGATATGAATTTTTTATTTCAAATCTCATAAACTTTGGAGGTCAGATTATTTCGATATCTTTCTTTTTCTCATTGACTTTTTACTCTGTGATGTGAATAATTATAGTGGTTCATGTTTGCATATCACTTTGAGGTTTTACAAAGTGCCTTTTCTTGAAATGTCTAATAGTAGATAATGGGGATATTATTAGTTCCATTTTACAGATGAGGAAAATGAGGATCATAGAGGTTAAGTGATTTGTCCAAGGTCATATAGCTAGTAAATAGAAGAGTCTGAATTTGGACTCTGGTTGCTTTGGGTTGGAATCCATTGTGCTTTCCATTTTACCACTGTTTTTTCTCAGGGTTTAAAGGATTGCTTGTGGGAAAAACACTAGTCTGACATTTTGAATTAAATATTCCTGATTCAAATTATTTTCATTTCCTTTTCTCTTTATAATGATGCCTCTACCTTTCTCAACATAATAGTTCCTTTTTCTTGCCTCTTAAATTTTGGCCAAAGAGACAAAGAACTGAATCTCTCTATATGACAGCACCCTAAAATTTTGGTAAAAGAATTCACTGGTGTGCATAGGGAGGGGTGAGGAAGAAAAACCTGTCCAAATATTTGTTTTGAACTGATTCTCAAGGGGCAAATTTGTTTAAAAAAGTGTTTAATTAGCTATTAATCAAGAGAATCCCATTTTTGTTATGCCTGATGGTTGGCCATCAGTGGTTAAGGATGTTTTAAAGAGAAGATAATTGTGTGTGACCCTCCTCCTTCCTTAGCTCTTTCTTTCCCATAAGGTTAATCTTTTTTATTATCTTTATATATGTTTCCTCTTTGGTGACATTTAACAATTAGCAGTTCAAGGTTGGGAGAGGGAAGCACTATTTGGACGCCAAATAGTTGATGTTCAGTAGCCTCGATGGAAATATTTGCTTTCCTTAGACTAGACTTAAGAAAAGTTTGGAATTTTTTTCAGTGTGAGCTGTCATCCCAATTGCCCTTTCTCTGATCTCTGATCTCAAACCTGTCCATTGAAGCAAGATCTGAAAGATGGGATTGCCGTACCATAACAGCTGGCGTCTTGAAAGACATCCCATTTAGACATATTAATCATTTCCTACGATAGAAGCACATAAAATCCATCTTTTGCTACCCGACAAGATATGAGATAATGAAAGAAGATTGCTTAAAATGTAAATCATTTGGGTCTGTTGGTAACACTGTTTAGAATTAAATTCATGTGTAATAGAACTTCCGATCAGAAATGAACAATTTCCCAGACAAAACCATCGTAAATTCCATAATTTCGTATGGATGTTTCTAACACTAATGGTGTCTGTGCAGTTTAGTTGATAGAGCTCTGGACAGAGAAAGATCATTTTTCCTAGTCCTATAACTAGCAAAAAAGGAGGCAAATCATTCACCTCAGACCATTCTGTCCTGCAATGGAATACTCATCACATCTTCCTTGAGGCTACAGAGGGATCAGTCTCCATTGGCATCCCTCCCAGCCTTTCCACTGGAATCTTATTAAAATAGAAGTCAGGCAGTTCAATAGGGCCCCTACAGTGTTGTATCTTCCCTCAGGTTATGTTAGCATTTGAACCTCAATTGATATTGTGACTTTTACCCTACGTGGAGACCAGCATAAGCATTGATTGCCATAGCGAATACCATTTTATTTCTAGGTTCAGGAATATGGTGAGAGTACAAAAAATTTCACTAGATTAGATGTCAGGATTCCTGGGACCTAGTGCCATTTGACCATTTCATTCCTTTTCTATGAACTTCTATTTCCTCACAACCCTTTCAAGTTCTACCATTCTAAAGTTTTAGTCACAATCTTCAGTCAGGCATCCGATTGTGGAGAAGGAATCTTTTTCTTTGGCCATTCTTTTCACATAATGGATATTTAATAAATGCTGCTCATTGATACACTGTTATTGATTGGTTAAAGAATTAATAAATGCTGCTCATTGATACACTGTTATTGATTGGTTAAAGAAACAGCCTTAAAAGTGCAAAATTATCTTTTTAGCTGAATGAGTCTCTTTTTAAGCATCACATTTCTTTGGGGAAAAATCTGTACTTAGAAATTTCAAGTCCTTCAAGGAATGAAGCCAACTTTCTTCCCACAGGCTGTGATCCTGGGCAGATCACCTACTAGGCCAGAACCCTAACTAGATGGAAGTTGCCACACATGCAGCCATGATGCATAAAGTACTCATTTGTCTTTAGGCTGGCCATGATTGAAATCTTAACCAATAGTAATCAATTTATATGAAATTCTAGATGACTAAAAGTGGTCTGGAAGTGGGGCAAGCTCTCTTGAGTATGGTTTGTTTAGTAGCAGGGCATAGAGGGACCTGCTGAACAATAACAGAAGTTGAGGGAAGGACGATGGACTCCTCATCAGAAGAAATGGGTTTGAGATCCAGCTCTGCCACTTCTGGCTGTGTGGACTTGGGCAAGTCACCTTTGCTGAGTTCTCAGTTTCTTACTCTGTAAAACTGAGTGGGGGGGAGGGGGAGGAATTGGATTTGATGACCTCTAAGTTCCCTTCTGCCTTTAACATTCTATTGTTATCCTGTACAGGTGGGAGCTCCATAAAGGCCCTTTGATGATGCTGATGCAAGTGGGCCTGGAAGTTCTCAACCTCAAAGTGAACTAGGGAGCCTGTGATGTTACTTCAGGCACATCCTGCCCCGACATAGGACAGCCTCAGAGATAGGTCATTTCCCTTCTAAACGTCTGCAGTTACCTCATAGCCCTGGGAAGGCTTTCCTTTCCCCGGAGCCTCCGGAGGAAGAGAAAGGCGCATATTTGGAGCATGTGCGGGAGTTGCTCTGAGCTTTTGCAGAAGGCTGACTCTTTGGACGAGCGGGAGGGAACCGTAACACCAGCTGTCGGCATAGCCAACTGTTTCGTTTCACAAGAAGACCACAGATCGGAGTTAAAAATACCAGACTTCAGCTGAAGAGGGCTAAAGGAACAAAAAGATAATCTCTTAACAAACAACGGGGACAACAATGGATTTAATAAGCCCTGAGCAATTCAGGAGTCTTATTAAAAAATGACTCAATGAAATATGATATGGCTCTTTGGCTATTTGTGATTAATTTGTTAACCCAGAGGATGTCTCGGCAGGTGCCCTCCCTATTATCACGTGAACCAATGCCCATTTAGTTGGAGGTCAGAAACATGTAAATTTTTTTTTAATGTCATTCCTCTTGCTGCTCTGTGATGTGAGATTTGGTAAATTGTTTAAGACTTCTGCAAATCCACCTTTCTTTTCACTGCTCAGACTATCTTAGCTGTACTGGAATGAATAGCATGCTAATGGAATTCGGGCCCCCTTTGTAGAAGGCAGATGCATCTTGCCGCCCCAGCATCTCTGGGATTCAGGCATAGCCAAGTGGTTAAAGTGTTTAGCATGCAGCTCGGTTCTGAGTGGACTTGGAAGCATTTAGATATTCCACTTTACTATTATATATTTTTTTTAAGTCTATACAGCTTCAAATGAAATGCAAAACAGCAGCTGTAGGTAGCAGCAGCCCCTTTCCCTGTCACGGTGGGGGGAGGGAACGTGCCTGAAATGCATAATGAAAAGGAAAACTTTCTACACTCAAAGGGAAATTGAGAAAGTTTCTCTTCTCAGGCTCTGGGTGAGAAAGTAGAGATCAGCATTGGAATGGATGGGGGAAATGGCACAGAAGAAGGGACATCATTCTTGTCAGAGCATTTGGAGTGCTAAGGAGGTTGACCTTCCTCCCTCTCCCATTTCTTTCATCCAGGTAGAAAGGAAGCTCCCTAAAGACAGGGCTACTTAGATTTTGGCTCTCTTCTCCATCCCTGCACATGAATCATTGCTTAATGAATCATTGAGGTGAACTGCAATGAGTCAAATTGAATTTCTTCCTCCCTTACAACTTTTTCTCTTTCTCTCTTTCTTTCTCTCTTTCTCTCTCTCCCTATACCTCTCCCTCTCCCTCTCCCTCTCCCTTCCTTCCTTCTTTCCTTTCTTCCTTCCTTCCTTCCTTCCTTCCTTCCTTCCTTCCTTCCTTCCTTCCTTCCTTCCTTCCTTCCTTCCTTCCTTCCTTCCTTCCTTCCTTCCTTCCTTCCTTCCTTTCTTCCTTCCTTCCTTCCTTCCTTCCTTCCTTCCTTCCTTCCTTCCTTCCTTCCTTCCTTCCTTCCTTCCTTCCTTCCTTCCTTCCTTCCTTCCTTCCTTCCTTCCTTCCTTCCTTCCTTCCTTCCTTCCTTCTTTCCAAAACCCTCTCCTTCTGTCTTAGAATCAATACTGGGTATTAGTTCCAAGGCAGAAGAGAGGTAACTGCTAGGCAATGGGGGTTAAGTGACTTGCCTAGGGTCACACAACTGAGAAGTAACTGAGGTCAGATTTGAACTCAGGACCTCCTGTCTCTAGGCCTGGCTCTCAATCCACTGAGCCACCCAGCTGTCCCCACCTTAAACTTTTTCTTAATCATAAAAGGGCATTCAGCTCATTGGTAACCCTTTTATTTGCTGTCTGAGAGACTGTTTTGCCGAATCTATATATTTGCTCTCAGCTAATTACTACTGGTATGACCCCGGGCAAAGTCACCCAAACCTCTATTGGCTTTGGTTTCCCCAATTATAAAACAGGGATAATAATAGCACCTGCCCCCCATAGTTATTGTGAAGATCAAATGAAAAAAAATATTTTAAAAAGCTCTTAGCACAGTGCCTACCTCATAAGAAGGTGCTACATAAGTGCTTTTTACTTTTTCTCCAAACCAGTCTCTCATGGTGGTCTGGAGGATCAAATAATACAACATATCAAATCACTTTCCAAACCCTGAAGTGAGTCAAGTGAGTTGACTCAGGATTGTATCTGGCTGATGTTGCATGTCCATGCCATACATCTGAGAGGCAATTGGTCCTGGGGTATCTTTGGGATTTTCTCCCCCATGTGATTATGTCTGCAGTAGAAACTGCTAAAGAACAGGATGCTAGTGACAATGGGACATAAGAGAGAAGAGAGCAGGAGCCAGGCGAGTACAATTCACAAGTCTCCTATACTTTCTTTAATAATAATAATATCTAACATTTTTATAGAATCCTTCAAGGTTTGGAAAGTGATTTTATAAGTTGCCACATTTGATAGGTAGGTAGCAGGGATGGAAGGGGACTACTATGTGACAGGCACTATGAAGTGCTTTTTACAGTATTATCTCATTTGATCCTCACAACAGCCCTGTAATTCAGAAGCCATTATTATCTCCATTTTACAATTAGGGAAATTGAGGCAAATATATTTTTAAGTGACTTGCTCAGGGTCACACAGCTAGCTGAACTCAGGTCTTCCTGATTCTATGTCCAGCTCTATTTACTAGACCACCTTCCTTCCATCAGGAATTGGCATTTTCTTTAGTAATACATATTACCTCCATTGAAAAAGAAGAAAGCATCTCTATAATATAGCATATGGTCTTGGAAAGTTCTTGGATCTGAACAGATCATCATCTTGTGGATAACATGGTGCTGGGCCTTTACAAAATTCATTAGGCTGACCATTGGACACTAGACAGCTAGCGCTAGGCCATACTTAAAGCCTCTCCTCCCTGGGGGGATTTTCCAGATTCCACTGGCTGAAGCTTTAAGAATCCTGGGCCACCTCCACACCTCCATGATGTATCTAGAGTAATACATTAGTGGAGGCCCTCCCCTCGTCACCCAAATCACTTTACTATGTGAGGATGATTTGCCTGTAATAGTTCAGCCCATATAATGTGTATAGTTTCAGTGAAAAAGAGGGTTGTAACCGGAGGCATCAGTCTATATTGTTTGCTGTGGAATTTCATCATAGTATCCCCTCCTACAGTGTGGGCTTCAGAAGAAAGAAGGTCTACTTTAGACCCCAACCAGGGAAGAATTTCCTGGACATCCCAGGACTAGTGCTACTTTCTGTATAATATGTTGACATATCACAACCTCAGGGACAACATTATACCTTGTCTCCAGTATATATGCAGTGTCCAATGGACTTTTTGTTATTGTTATTTGTAAGATATCAAGAAAATCATATAATCTCAAAGTTGAAGGGATATTCTTCTTGTTGTTGTTCAGTTGTATGGGGGTTTCTTGGCAAAGATACTGGAATGCTTTGCAATTTCCTTCGCCAGCTCATTTTACAGATGAGGAAACTGAGGCAGACCAAGTTAAGTAACTTGCTTAGGGCCACACAGGTATTGTATCTGAAGTCAGATTTGAACTCAGTTCTTCCTGACTTTAGGCCAGGCACTTTATCCACTGCACCACCTACCTGTCCCTGGTAGGACATTCAGAAATCATCTAATCCAATTTGTATGTGAACAAGAAATTTCCTCTCCCATTCCAACCTTCAATCTACTTGGCATTCAGCCTTTCCTTAATGATCTTCAATGAGGGGAAACCCACAATTTCCTAAGGCAGGTCATTCAAAATTATGGATTGTTCTAATTGCTAGGAAGTTCTTTATATTAAATTTAAATGTACTTCCTTAAACTTTCTCCCACTGTTCCTAGTTCTTCTCTCTAGAGTCAAGTAGAACAGGTCTATGCCCTTGCTGAAAACCTTTTAAATACTTGAAGATAGCAATCACATCCTCCAGAAGTCTTCTATTTTCTAGGCTAAACATCCCCCATTTTAACAATTTCTTTATTGCATGAACTCAATGTCCTTCTAGCTAATCAAAGTTTTTCCTAAAGCATGTTTCTCAGAACTGAACATAAAGTTGCAGATTCTGACGGAGCAGGGCAGGGACTATTGGGACTATGACCTCCCTAGTCTAAGCAAAGACTAAGCAAAGAGAATCACCATTTGCTTCAGCCAGTTGAAGCCTTAGGTGGTCATGGGTCTTCCTCTAAACAGTAGAGTGGCAATTATAAAAGAACATGTTTTCTCAAAGTGCCAATGCCTGGTTCTGCTTCTCTCTTTCCTTGGCAAGACTCTGTGTTCTTTGAGTTCAGGAGGCAGAAATGTTTGTCTATCCTCTTAGCAGAGTCCCCCTGTAGTGGGTTTACACTCTTACTGGTTTATACTGTGATTCATTTGCACTTTCCTCCTCCTTCAAACCTGAACACTGAAGTGAATGAGTAAGGAAATGTGGAAAAGTTCCTTTTCCCTTTTCACTATAGAAGCTTGCCTTGATCAGTGTTCCTATAGCAACATCAATTTTCCCAAGTTGCACCTACTGTATAATAAGTTATATATATAGAGAAGACCTACTAGTATCCAAAATACCCCATATGTGCAAAGTGAATGAGTTAATGTTGCTATGAGAATCTTGAAATGTTCCCTTTCCTGATTTTCGTGCTTTTAAAGTTACAACCTGTGTTTGTTGGGCTCCACATTTCATAACACATGTTGAGAATATGTGCAATATGAGAAGGCAGCAAGCGGTTTTAATATTCTTGCAATGCTATAGATTTAGGGGGGGAAGTAGTATCGTTTCAAAAAATCTATCGAGCCTAGGAACAGAGGTCTGTGGATCAGAAAGGGTGAATCTTTGATAGACTCAGGAACTGAAGCCAAAGTTTCTGACAGGAGTGCTGGTCTGACAACTATTATACTTACACAAATTCTCACTGCCCCCTTCATCCCACCACAGGGTTTGGCAAGAGTTGCCTCCAGTCAAGAGTTAAACAGAAGGCTAGTTCGAAGTTGACAAATAAGAGCAAATCTGGATAGCATTCTTCCTCATAAGTCCCTCAGAATTGTCCTGGATCATTGTATTGCTGTTAGTAGCAAATTTTATCACATTTGATCATTCCACAATATTGCCATTACTGTGTATAATGATCTGGTTCTGTTTATTTCACTTTGCTTCAGTTCTTGTAGGTCTTTCCAGCTGTTTCTGAAATCATCCTAGTCTTCATTCTTTATGGAACAATAGTATTCCATCACCATCATATACCACAATTTGTTCAGCTATTCCCCAATTGAAGGACATCCCTTTAGTTTCTAATTCTTTGCCATCACAAAAAAGCAGCTATAACTATTTTTGTATATGTAGCTCCTTTTCCACTTTTTAAAAATCTTTTTTGAGACACAGACATAGTAGAGGTATAATAGGATCAAAGGACATGCATTCTTTTATAACATTTTGGGCACAATTCAAAATTGCCTCCAGAATGGTTGGATCAGTTCACAACTCCACCAGTAATACATTAGTGTCCCAATTTTGCCACATCCCCTCCAACATTTATCATTTTCCTTTACCTTCTATTGCTCTTAAGAACCTAGGACCACTCCCATGTCACAATTAAGCTTTAGAGGAATACCTTGGAGGAAGAAAGAAGATATGGCTACTTCAAATCTTTTGTAAGCTGCTATTTTGTTCAGAGTGACAGATTGACCCAGAAACTGAGTTTAAGTTATACCTGAATACACTGCTCAATCAATAATAGCAACAATTCACCTTTTTTATTATTTTCAGCTTTAAAATAAAGCTATGGGATTGGTTGTGAGAATATTGTTTCACCCATTTTATAGAGGAGGAAACAGGGACTCACGCAGACTAATAACCTGTCTGTAGTCACCCAGTTAGTAAACATCAGAGCTGTGATCCAGACTCAGATTTTCTTTTCCAAGTCCAGTATCCTTTTTATTTGATCAACATGTCCAAAAGTAACTTATTTTTATATGGCATTTTAAGGTACAAACCACTTTACTAGAACTGTAATGAGGGTTGTTAATCAGATTTTTTTTAAAGGGGCTGAAATCTGGGGGAGGGACATTTCCTCACAAGGGACTTCTGCTTCCTCCTTCTTGTTTAATGTTCTTTTATTGGTCTGTATCTTTTGAGAGGTTATGAGAAATGAGGTCTTTGGAGAGGTCAAGAAAACTGGGTTCCTTATGATGGCTATCAGATGAGGAGAGACAGTGGACAGGAACAAGGGACAGGAAAGAAAGCATATACCTTCTGTAAGATGGTAGCCAGGGAAATGGCAACTTTTTGTTGGAGTTTAGTTTTCATGAGTACAGAAAGATGACAGAAGCACAGGGAAAAGGAGATTAAGACAAGGAAGTTTGTTAAGGACAGAAGATGAGGGGTCATAAGGACATAATAGAGAGAGAGGGCAAAGCAGAAGAGCAGGTCTGAATATCTAGAGGAGTAAACTCATCCAAGGGTCCATTTATTAGGTACTTCTGCCAATCACTGAATTAACATGCAGAGATAGCTATATGTAGATTTGATTTACACTTGGAGCTCAGGCTCATCTCTATCAAAAATCAGAGCTGAGAGCATCAGCTTCAGCAATCTTATATAGAATGTGAATATATAAGCATCAGAGAAAAGTGGAATTTTACAGAAAGCGGGAGAAGATAAGGGTATATATGTCTGGGAACAAGTAACAGAAGGGGGAAGATTGGACATCTGCCAGGGTCAAAGCAAGAGCTGTGGCTTCTTTCCCAGGCATGATTTCACAGGTGTTGTGACTTTAGAACTTCCAGGAACAATGTCTGGGAGCTCAAAAATAGAGATTAGTGTCCTCTTCTAATCAAAGTGGTGGTAGGAAGTCTGAGCCAGTTTCTTTCCTGTCACAGTCTTTCTCTTATCACAGTGGCAGCAAGAGGAGACCTGAGCCAGAAATTCTCTTGCCACCATATGTTTGAGGTAGATGAGGATTAGAAATCATGGAATTGTAGCAGGGGAAGGAGGTAAGTTTTGTCTAGACCAACCTTGACCCCTAAATCTCAGGGATCTGGAGAGAGGAGAGTTTTCCAGTCATAGCACACAGGATTTTTTCTCTCTTTCTCCCTATCACTGAATTTATCTGAGGGGCTAGAATTCCAAGTTTGGCTCTGAAAATCATACCCATTTTTCTCATTTTATCTTCTTACAATAACCTCATGAAACAGAACGAGTATTATCCTTCAGGTTTTATGGATGAGGAAACTGAGGTTCAGGTTCTTATCCAAGTTTTAAATAAATATCCAGGATTTAAATAAAGATCTGAATCCAGGTTCACCATTCTTTCTACTACTTACCCCATATTGCTTCCCAGCTCCCACGTAGACATTTTATACTGACCAGTGAGGAAAGATATTTGCCTCTAACAATAACATTCAGAAACTTAGAAGAGAGGTATACGCCGTCTAAGGCCTGGTCTTTTGCTCCTTTCTCTATGGCTGTTCCCAACATTGACTTGGGGCAAAACTATCTTCATTCTTTAAATCAATTCATTTCTTTCTCAAGTCCTGTAAAACTTCCATTTGGGTGTATTGAGTGCAACATGTTTTTATACAGGAAGAAAAGAAGTCCTTTTCACAAAGAAAAACAAATAAGATATAATGAAGATGAAATAGAAATCAAGTGGTATGATCTTTGATCTAGTGCTGTCCTTTGTAACCTGTGCTTCTTTCTGTTCTGCCCTTCTTCCGTGCTCACTTTTCCTCTTGGTTTCTGTTGCAGACTTCATAGTATAGCAATTCTCCTCTCCTCAAGGAGATGAACTTAGCGGCATATAGAAGACCCAAGGGGAGGAATATGCTGAAACCAAAGAAAATGAAGCTCCTCAAAATATAAGATAATGAAAAGTTTGGGTTTATCTCTTGTTATCAGAGACTCCCTCACAATAACAATAGCTAGTATAATGCTTTAAGGATTTTGAAATTCTTTACAAATATTATCATGTTTGATCCAAAACAAACAAACAAACAAACCAAAAAACCTGGAGAGGTAGGTACTATCATTATTGCAGTTTAAATTTTTTTAAATTGGTTTATTTGTTTATAATATTTTCCCATGGTTATATGATTCATGTTCTCTCTCTCCCCCCTCTTCCTTTTCCCCTTCCCAGAGTTGACAAGCAATTCCACTGGGTTATAAATGTATTATTGTTCAAAAGCCATTTATATATTATTCATATTTGTAATAGAGTGATCTTTTAAAACCCAAACCTCTAATCATATACCCATAGAACCACAATTTTCACAGTTTTGCCAAAGAGGAAACTGAGACAGACAAATTAAATGACTTGTTCAGGGTCACACAGCAGCTAGTAAGTTTCTGAGAATCCCATGTGAACTCAGATCTTTTTGACTCCAGGTCCAGCATTCTATCTACTGTGCTGCCAATTGACCCTGATACACTTCGGTGACCACTCACTTCTCCCTTTTCTCTACCCAGATGATCTGGGAAGGTGGATATTTGATAATCTCCAAGACTATTTATAACTTCCCATATGATCACTGAAGCTCACAAAACTCAAAACCCAGAATGCTCTGGTCACCAATTCATGGCAACAGGGCCTCTCTGAGCACATAGAAAGCAATAATTTCCCACCTTGCAATGAGCATTCTTCCCCAAAAGACTATATAGTTTCTGCAGTTTATGGCACTGACCTAGATGGGGTTCTGGTTGGGAGCAGTTGAAGTTGGCTCTTCCCCAATGGTGCCACATTAACTGTCCTCCAGCAGCCCTTGCTCTAAGCATATGTGGCTAGTTACTACTCCCTATTTACACTCCTGTCTGTTGTCTTCCTCAAATGGACATGCACTTATTCAACACTCACTATGTGCACCAGGCACTGTGTGAAGCACTAGGAGTACAAGCAAAAAAGAAATAATAAAAGATTATTTCTGCCCTCAGGGAACTTACATTCTAATAAGAGAAGACAACACAGTAAAAGGGACCTGAAAAGTGGATAATTAGGTGAGGGAAGCCATCAGTACCCGACCACAGACAAGAATTTTGTAGGAAGAAATATAGCTCATTTGGTTCCTTCTTCAAAATGGAACTCTGGGAGGAACTCATCAATAGGAGAAAGAGGCCTCTCATAGAGGGAGAAAGCAACTGAGCTATAAATCTGGAGATTAGAAGATATTCTTCCTCAAAATGGAACTTTTGAGAGGAATTCACTACCGAGAAATGAGGGCTGCAAGAGTACAGGAGGAAGGCAGCTGAATTATGTTGGTGAGGTCCAGAAAATATTCTTCATCATGTTTCCATAGCTTTCCTCAGTTCCCATAAGGGGGCAGTTATCCGGCAGCCAAAATTGTCCTCTGTAGTCCCTGTTTCCTGTTGCCCAACTTTTGTTTTTTTGACCTGCTTCTACTCCTGATCTTTTGCTGCCTTCTTAGTATAACAATTCTGTTGTTCTCCATAAGAGAACTCATTATCTTCTGCTCTCTGTCTCTCTCTCTGTGTCTCTCTGTGTCTCTGTGTCTCTGCCTCTGTCTCTGTCTCTGTCTCTGTCTCTGTCTCTGTCTCAGTCTCTGTCTCTGTCTCTGTCTCTGTCTCTGCCTTTCTCTCTCTCTCCCTCCCTCCCTTACTTTCTCTGTTTCTCTGTCTCTGTCTCTTTGGCTCCGTCTTGCCTCACTGCTGCTCTTTTAGATAGTTTGATTCTTTCCCAGCAGAGTGCATTCCCTTTCCCAGAGGATCAGTTCTAATAAAAAAAAAAAACAACAAACAAGCAGACAAACGAACCCTTCCCTTCCCTTTTAGAATCAATACTGTGTATTGGCTCCAAGGCAGAAGAGAAGTAAGGGCTAGGCAATGGGGGTTTAGTGACTTGCACAGGGTCACACAGCTAGGAAGTATCTGATGTCACATTTGAACCCAGGACCTCCCATCTCTGAGTCTGGATCGCAATCCACTGAGCAACCCAGGTGCCCCTCAGTTTTTTATAGCTAAAAAATTACCCCTCCAGTATTTTATAGATTCATATATGTGTATGCACAAATGTTTGTGTGTGCACACATGTTTTTCCTCTGACATATTGTGATTGTGTAACTCTAGGTAAGCTTTGAACATTCTGGGTAACTATCTCAGACTATAGGATGCTGAGGAATTGCTGGCTTATACAAGACAAGGGGGTTTAATCCTTTGAGAATTCCCTGTATCCATGAAATCAGAAGTCCTTTCCCTATCTCTCATGCCATGTCATTCTGTCTTTTTCTCCATCTGTCTTGATGTCCATCAATCTGTGTATCTATACATCTTTTTCTTTAAAATTCTATTTTTGTTGTCATGCAAAACACATTTCCATATTGATCATTGTTGTAAGATCAAACTCATATATAACCACCCCCCAAAAAATATAACTACACTGACATGAAAGATGACCCAACAATTTTTTCTCTAGAGGCAGATAGCATTCCATGTGATAAGTCTTTTAGATTTGTCCCAAATCATTGCATTGCTGAGAGTAGCCACATTTTTCACAGGTAATCATTGCTGTTACTGTGTACAATGCTCTCCCAGTTCTGCTTATTTCACTCTGCATCAGTTCCTGTAGATCTTTCCAAAATTTTCTGCAATTACCTTGCTTATCTTTTCTTGTAGCACAATAGTATTCCATCACTGACCAGTTGATGGACATCCCCTCAGTTTCCAATTCTTTGCCACCACAAAAAGAGCTGATATAAATATTTTATTATCTATTTGGGATATAGACCCAGTAGTGGTATTACTGGATCAGAGGTATGCTCAGTTTTATAACCCTTTGGGCACAGTTCCAAATTGCTCTCCAAAATGTGTGCAGCTTTTTCTAAAATAAATTTTAATTAATTTATTTTAACATTTATTTTTTAAAATCTTGAGTTCCACATTTTCTCCCTGTTCCCAACCTCATCTCGCCCATTAAGAAAGCAAGCAATGTTTGTATCTATTCATCTTGTTCCGTATGATAGACATTTCTGAAAATCAATATATCACTGTCTCCCCTAGTAAGTTTTTGGGAAAAAGTTAAGCAAAACTACCTAGGAGCATAACTGTGACTGATAATATACATGTTCTTTTCTACCTCTGTAGCTTGCTGGTTATTGGCAGAAAGGAAGATTATTTACTTCAACAGTACCAACCCTGCCCTTTGCATTTGACCCACATTCTATTATCTCTTTATTTAGATTGTTTTAGCAATTGTGTAAGTTGCTCTCTGGGATTTGCCTTTTTCATGCTACACCACTTTGTACAAATCTTCCACGTTTCCTTGAATTCTTTATATTTGTCATTCCTTACAGTGCAATAATACTTAATTATATCCAAATACCATAGTTTGTTCAGCCATTCACCAATTATAGGATGCATATTTTGTTTCTAGCTTTTATTATAAAAATAATGCTGCTATGAATATTTTTATACATATGACCTCTATTATTCTTATGTTTTCTTTTAAACATGGTCCCCACAGACCCAACCCAATCTGGTAGGTTTCTTGGGTAAGGGGTGGGGGAAGGGTACACTATAGAAACCTTTCTTTTTTGCACAGTGCAATAAGCAAGTCTTTATGTGACTGATGGTGCTTCACTGATATTTGCTGCCTCTTTATTCCATAAACTGGGTAGAAGTTTCCTTTTAAAATCAGCACCTCCAGGGAGAAGCGGAGTCAAGATGGCAGCATAGAAGCAGCAAAAGTCCCAGACCTCTGAAAACCCTTCCTTACTGATCACAAACTGAATGCTCCTAGGGGACTAGAAATCAAACCTAACAACAAGACAGAGCCAAGGAACCCTCCTGCTGGACTCAATTCAAAAGGTACACCCCCCCCCCCCAATCCAGAATTCAAGAACACTCGGGTTTAAGGGGAAGGCAGAAGGAAGGTCTCAGGATCCCCTCCCCACACACCTAAAGCACTAAACCTCTAGTGGCAGCAGGAACCTCTGGGTGGGCAAAGGCATTGGTCTGGAGGGTGTACCTTGCGGGCAGGGTTGTTCCAGGCTCAGAGTGTCGAACACAGGTGGTGGGGAAGGAGCTGGAGAGGAAGCGCAGAGTGGGCAGCCTGGTCACAGCAGCAGAGACCCTCCCTATTGCTCCAGCCTTCCAAGAGGAAACACCAAGCCCAACCCAGCTGAACTTAATCCCATCAAAAAAGCCTCCAGAGAGCAGGAAATCTCAAGCTCCAATACCCTCCCCCATAGACTGCACTGAGAGATCTCCTGACAAAGCTCCAAGAGGGGAGACTGACAGAAAATCCCCAAACCAAAAAAATTAGAGGAGTAAGAGCACACACCACTGTGGGGAGTAAGAAATGGGTAAATATGAGCAAACAACAGAAAAAGAAAAAAAATTATAATCGACAGCTTCTATACAGGCAATGAACAAAGAGCAAATGGAACAGAGGTGGATCAAGGAATATCAAGCAAAAACACATAAACTCCAGCAAATTGGACATGGGTTTTGGAAGAACTCAAAATACAATTCAAAACACAATTAAGAGAGGCTGAAGACAATTAGGAAAAGAATTTAAAAACTAAGATAAGTCATCTGGAAACAGAAAAATAGTGTCTTGAAAGCCAAAATCAACCAGCTTGAAAATGAGGCAAAGGAGATGAAAGATGAGGCAAAAAAGTTGAAAGATGAGGCAAAGGATATGAGTGATGAGGTAAAGAGAATGAAAGATGACCTCCAAAGAAATCAGACCAGAAGGAGAAGGAAGACCAAAAAGCCACGGATGAAATCCAGTCTTTAAGAACCAGAATACAACAACTAGAATCAAGTGACCTCACAAGGCAGCAGGACACTATAAAATAAAACAAAAAGAATGAAAAAATTGAGGAAAATATGAAGCATCTCATTCGCAAAACAGAGGATTTAGAAAATTGTTTGAGGAGAGACAATTTAAGAATCATTGATCTACCAGAAGACCATGACAAAAGAAAAGGCCTGGATATAATACTAGAGGAAATTATCCAAGAAAACTGCCCTGATATTCTAGAACAAGAGGGAAAAGTGGAGATTGAAAGAATCCACAGATCACCTCCTGTACTTAATCCCCAACTGACAAACCCAGGAATGTTATAGCCAAATTCAAGAACTATCAGACCAAAGAAAAGATATTAAAAGCTGACAAGAAGAAGTCATTCAGATACCATGGAACCACAGTGAGGATAACACAGGATCTGGCTGCATCCACACTGAAGGACCGAAAGGCATGGGATATGATATTCTGGAAAGCAAGGGAACTAGGTCTACAACCAAGAATCAAGTACCCAGCAAAACTGACTATACTCTTACAGGGGAAAGTATGCTCATTCAACAAAATAGAAGAATTCCAAGAATTTGTAAAGAAAAGACCAGACATAAACAGAATATTTGTTGACCAAGCATATAACTCAAGAGAATCATCAAAAGGTAATTAAAAAAGAGGGAAAAAAGAAAAAACAAACAACCCAAACATTTTTTATGACACTCAATAACTTAAAATGATATGTATCACTATAAGAAAAGAGGTCATTGGTAACTCTCTTTTTTTAACATTATTTTATTTGGTCATTTTCATACATTGTTCATTGGAAAAAGATCATTTTCATTTCCTTGCCCCCAACTCCCCACACCCCACCCCTTCCCTAGCCGATGTGCGATTTGTCTGGGTATCACATGTGTCCTTGCTCTGAACCCATTTCCTTGTTGTTGGTATTTGCATTAGGGCTCTCATTTAGCATCTCTCCTCGATCTTGTCCCCTCAACCTCTGTAGTCAAGCAGTTGCTTTTCCTCAGTGTTTTTACTCCCTCAGTTTGTCCTCTGATTGAGGATAGTTTTTTTTTTCTCCTAGATTGCTGCAGGTTGTTCAGGGACAATGTAAAGCCATTACTGGAGAAGTCCATTACGTTCTCTTGTACCACAATGTGTCAGCCTCTGTGGACAATGTTCTCCTGGTTCTGCTCCTCTCACTCTGCATCACTTCCTGGAGGATGTTCCAGTCTCCATGGAATTACTCCACTTTATTATTCCTTTGAGCACAATAGTATTCCATCACCAACATATACCACAATTTGTTCAGCCATTCTCCAATTGAAGGGCATCCCCTCATTTTCCAATTTTTGGCTACCACAAAGAGCACAGCTATGAATATTCTTGCACAAGTCTTTTTCCTTATTATCTCTTTGGGGTACAAACTCAGCAGTGCTATGGCTGGATCAAAGGGCAGACAGTCTTTTAGCACCCTTTGGGCATAGTTCCAAATTGCCCTCCAGAATGGTTGGATCAATTCACAACTCCACCAACAATGCATTAGTGTCCCTACTTTGCCACATCCCCTCCAGCATTCATTACTTTCCTTTGCTGTCATGTTGAACAATCTGATAGGTGTGAGGTGATACCTCAAAGTTGTTTTGATTTGCATCTCCCTGATTATAAGAAATCTAGAACACTTTTTCATGTGCTTATTAATAGTCTTGATTTCTTTAACTGAAAATTGCCTATTCATGTCCCTTGCCCACTTTTCAATTGGAGAATGGCTTGATTTTTTGTACAACTGGTTTAGCTCTTTATAGATTTGAGTAATTAGACCTTTGTCAGAGGTTTTTGTTATGAAGATTGTTTCCCAATTTGTTGCTTTCCTTCTAATTTTAGTTACATTGGTTTTATTTGTACAAAACCTTTTTAATTTGATGTAGTCAAAATTATTTATTTTGCATTTTGTGACTCTTTCTAAGTCTTACTTGGTTTTAAGATCTTTCCATTCCCAAAGTTCTGAAATGTATACTATTCTGTGTTCACCTAATTTACTTATAGTTTCCTTCTTTATATTCAAGTCATTCGTCCATTCTGAGTTTATCTTGGTGTAGGGTGTGAGGTGTTGATCCAAACCTAATCTCTCCCACACTGTCTTCCAATTTTCCCAGCAGTTTTTATCAAATATTGGATTTTTGTCCCAAAAGCTGGGGTCTTTGGGTTTCTCAAAGACTGTCTTACTGAGGTCATTTACCCCAAGTCTATTCCACTGATCCTCCTTTCTGTCTCTTAGCCAGTACCAAATTGTTTTGATGACCGCTGCTTTGTAATATAGTTTGAGATCTGGGACTGCAAGGCCACCTTCCTTTGTATTTTTTCTTCATTATTTCCCTAGATGTCCTTGATCCTTTATTCTTCCAAATGAAATTTGTTATGGTTTTCTCTAATTCAGTAAAATAGTTTTTTGGTAGTTCAATGGGTATGGCACTAAATAGATAGATAAGTTTGGGTAGGATGGTCATTTTTATTATGTTAGCTCTTCCCACCCATGAGCAACCAATGTTTTTCCAATTGTTTAGATCTAGTTTTAATTGTGTGGAGAGTGTTTTGTAGTTGTGTTCATATAGTTCCTGTGTTTGTCTCGACAGATAGATTACAGATAGATTCCTAAGTATTTTATATTGTCTCGGGTGACTTTAAATGGAATTTCTCTTTCTAATTCTTGCTGCTGAACTGGGTTGGAGATATATAGAAATGATGATGACTTATGTGGGTTTATTTTGTGTCTTGCAACTTTGCTAAAGTTGTTGATTATTTTGATTAGCTTTTTGGTTGATTCCCTGGGATTCTTTAAGGAAATCATCATATCGTCCGCAAAGAGTGACAGCTTGGTCTCCTCATTGCCAATTTTAATACCTTCAATTTCTTTTTCTTCTCTAATTGCTACTGCTAGTGTTTCTAGTACAATATTAAATAATAAAGGTGATAATGGGCATCCTTGTTTGACTCCTGATCTTATTGGGAAGGCTTTGAGTTTTTCCCCATTGCAGATGATGTTTGCTGATGGTTTTAGGTATATACTATTTATTATTTTTAGGAAAGGCCCTTCTATTCCTTTGCTTTCTAGTGTTTTTAGTAGGAATGGGTGTTGTATTTTATCAAAGGCTTTTTCTGCATCTATTGAGATAATCATGTGGTTCTTGTTGGTTTGCTTGTTTATATGGTCAATTATGTGGATGGTTTTCCTAATATTGAACCATCCTTGCATTCCTGGAATGAATCCTACCTGATCATAGTGGATAACCCTTGTGATGACTTGCTGGAGTCTTTTTGCTAGTATCCTATTTAAGATTTTTGCATCTATATTCATTAAGGAGATTGGCCTATAGTTTTCTTTCTCTGTTTTTAACCTGCCTGGCTTTGGGATCAGTACCATATTTGTGTCGTAAAAAGAATTTGGTAGAACCCCTTCTTGGCTTATTCTGTCAAATAGTTTGTATAATATTGGGGCTAGCTGTTCTTTGAATGTTTGATAGAATTCATTTGTAAATCCGTCTGGACCTGGGGATTTTTTCTTAGGAAGTTCTTTGATGGCCTGTTGGATTTCTTTTTCTGATATGGGATTATTTAAGAAATCTATTTCTTCTTCTGTTAGTCTAGGCAATTTATATTTTTGTAAATATTCATCCATATCACCTAGGTTGGTATATTTATTGCCATATAGTTGGGCAAAGTAGTTTTTAATGATTGCCTTAATTTCCTCTTCATTGCAGGTGAGATCCCCCTTTTCATCCTTGATGCTGTTAATTTGCCTTTCTTCTTTCCTTTTTTAATTAGATTAACCAGTACTTTGTCTATTTTGTCTGTTTTTTCAAAGTACCAGCTTCTAGTCTTATGTATTAGGTCAATAGTTCTGTCACTTTCGATTTTATTAATTTCTCCCTTAATTTATAGGATCTCCAGTTTGGTTTTCTTCTGGGGTTTTTAATTTGTTTGTTCTCAAGTTTTTAAATTTGCATTTCCAATTCCTTGATCTCTGTCCTCCCTAATTTGTTAATATATGCACTCAGGGATATGAATTTTCCTCTAAGTACTGCCTTTGCTGCATCCCATAAGGTTTGAAAGGATATCTCGCCGCTGTCATTTTCTTCAACAAAATTATTAATTGTTTCTATGATTTCTTCTCTAACTATCCGATTTTGGAGTATCATGTTATTTAATTTCCAATTAATTTTTGATTTGGCTCTCCATGTACCCTTACCAATCAATATTTTTATTGCCTTGTGATCTGAAAAGGCTGCATTTATTATTTTTGCTTTTCTGCCTTTGAGTGCCATGTTTCTGTGACCTAGTGTGTGATCTATTTTTGTGAATGTGCCATGTGGTGCTGAAAAGAAGGTGTATTCCTTTTTGTCTCTATTTATTTTTCTCCATATGTCTATTAACTCTAATTTTTCTAAAATTTGATTCACCTCTTTTACCTCTTTCTTGTTTATTTTTTGGTTTGATTTATCTAAATTTGATAGTGGTTGGTACAAGTCTCCCACTAATATGTTTTTACTGTCTATATCCTCCTTCAATTCTCCTAGTTTCTCTATTAAAAATTTGGATGCTATACCATTTGGTGCATACCTGTTGATTAGTGATAATTCCTCATTGTCTATACTCCCTTTTAACAGAATATATTTACGTTCCCTATCCCTTTTGATCAGGTATATTTGTGCTTTGGCTTTGTCAGATATCATAATTGCAACTCCTGCCTTCTTTCTATCAGTTGAGGCCCAAAAGGTCTTACTCCAACCTCTAATTCTAACCTTGTGAGTGTCAACCCGCCTCATATGTGTTTCTTGAAGACAACAAATGGTAGGGTTTTGGGTTCTAATCCAATCTGCTTTTTTTCTACTTTTTATGGGTGAGTTCATCCCATTCACGTTCAAAGTTATGATTGTCATTTGTGGATTTGCTGGCATTTTGATACCTTCCCCTAGTTCTGACCTTTCTTCTTTAGCTATCTCCTTTTGAACCAGTGATTTGCTTTTGGTCAGTCCCCCTAGTCCCCTCCCTTGAGATGCTTCCCTTTCTAGCCCCTCCCTTTTTGTGCTCCCTTCCCCTCCCCCTCCTCTTCCCTCCCTTTTTGTGCTCCCTCCCCCCTCCTCTTCCCTCCCTTTTTATGCTCCCCCCCTTAATTTTCCTTTCTTTCTTGCCCTAATGGATAAGATAGAATTCAGAATCCCACTGGATCTAGATGTTCTTCCCTCTCAGATTTAATTTCACTGAGAGTAAGGTTAAAGTAATTCCACTTCACGCTCTCTTCCTCTCCTTCTCATATGAGAGTTCTTCCCTTCCTCTTCCCATGTGTATCTTTATATGGGAAAGATTATTCTATTAAGTTCCCCCCCATTTCTTGAAGTAAGTCTTAGTATTATCGATGGTCCCCCCCTTTTCCTTTCTTTGTCCCCACTTTCCCCAAATCTTCTTAATGCCCCAATCTTTCCCTATGCATGTTTCTTCTAACTACTCTTATGATGCTACAATTTTTGAGAGTTACACAAAACATTTCCCCCACATATTAATATATATAATTTGATGTAAATGTAGTCCTTATAGAAGAGAGTTTGACTTAAAGAAAAAGATAAGATTTATCTCCTTTTCCCTTTCTTTCATATTTACCTTTTCATGTTTCTCTTGCTTTCTGTGCTTGGATATCGAACTTTCCACAGAGCTCTGGTCTTTTCTTAGCAAATGCTTGGAAATCTTCTATTTTGTTGAATGCCCATACTTTCCCCTGGAAGTATATAGTCAGTTTTGCTGGGTAGTTGATTCTTGGTTGGAGACCCAGCTCTCTTGCCTTTCTAAATATCGTATTCCATGCTTTGCGGTCTCTTAGTGTGTTAGCCGCTAAGTCGTGTGTGATCCTTATGGGAGCCCCCCTATATCTGAAGCTCCTCTTCTTGGGTTCTTGTAGGATTTTCTCCTTTTCTTGGAAGCTCTTGAATTTGGCAATTACATTCCTAGGGGTTGTCTTTTGGGGATTTAGTATAGAGGGTTTTCTATGAACCCTTTCTATTTCTATTTTGCCCCCTTGCTCCAGAACGTGGGGGCAATTTTCTTTTATAATCTCCTGTAGAATAATATCGAGTTTATTGTTTATCTCTGGTTTTTCTGGGAGACCAATAATTCGGAGGTTGTTTCTTCTCCCTCTGTTTTCCAGATTGGTGACCTTCTCAGTGAGATATTTTATGTTTTCTTCTAATTCATTAATTTTTTGGGTTTGCTTTATTGATTCTTGCTGTTTTATGATCTCACTTTCTTCAAGTTGCTTGATTCTGGTCTTTAGGGACTGGTTTTGCTTTTCAGCTTTGTCTGCCCTTCTATTGGATGCTTTGAGCTCTTTTTCCAATTAAGCAGTCTTATCTGTCAGACTGCTGATCTCTTTCTCCCACTTTTCTTTCCAGGTTTCCATCTTTTGGATAAGCTCCAGTTTGAGATCTTCCAGAGCTTGTTGATAGTTTCCATTTTGGGAGGCATGTTCTGATTTTTTTTTGGATTTCCTCCTCATTCTCTTCTTTTCCTTGGGTACTTCCACCATAAAAGTTTTCAATAGTCACCTTTTCCCCTTTCTTCCTGGAGGCTTGATTTTGGGACATGTGAGCCATCCCTTTGGTGGTTTTATTCCCCTTTCCTTTTTGGTCTGGGGTCTGGGTGGTATGGGCGGGTTTTCTGTGAATTTAGGTTGCCTCAGACTAGTTCTTCCCAGTCTCCAAGGTTTCTTAGAGCACTGGGCCCCTGATCACAGCCACACTGCCCAGGTGTTCAGCTCCGCCCAGATAATCAGTGCGTGGTGCACACTTGGTGTTTAGCTCCACCCAGATTTTCAGCGCAACCTCCCCAAGTACAGCTCCACTGACCCCCGTGCTCAGCACCGGGTTCTCCCGTGAAACCGCCCTGAGACGTTTTTTCCTGGCAGTCCCCAGATCCCAAGGACCCTGGAGTGCCCCCCCAGACAGCTATGTTCCCCACTCACTCGCTGTCCCAGTGAGCGCTCAGGTAGCTCACTCTGGTTTGGTGGGGGAGGTGGGGGGGGGAAGGGCGGCTCAGTTCACATTTCAGTGCAAGCTTTTCCTCCTTCTTATTATAGTGTGGAAATGTTCAAACCCCACATATCTTTGCCTCTGTAGAGTACTGTGGAGTACTGGGGTGTCCTTCTGTTCCTCCAAAGGTGATTTTTATGCTCCTTTGATGTAGTCTATTTTGTTCGGTGCTGGGGAGAGGAAGCGTGTGGCGTCTAGATTGTAGCCATGATTACCCGGAAGTTTTCTAGATTGCCATATTTTTTGCCATATAATTGGGCATAGTAGTTTCTAATGATGGCCTTGATTTCCACTTCTTTAGAGGTGAGATCTCCCTTTTGATCTTGGATACTGTCAATTTGGTTTTTTTCTTTTCCTTTTTTTAATTAGACTGACTAGTAATTTGTTAATTTTATTTGTTTTTTCAAAGTACCAGCTTCTAGTCTTATTTATTAAATCAATAGTTCTTTGACTTTCAATTTTATTAATTTCTCCTTTGATTTTTAGGATTTCTAATTTAGTCTTCATCTGAGGATTTTTAATTTGTTCACTTTCTAGTTTTTTAATTTGCATGCCCAATTCATTGACCTCTGCCCTTCTTAATTTCTTTATATATGAACTCAAGGATATAAATTTCCCCCTGAGTACTGCTTTGGCTCCATCCCATAGGTTTTGAACGGATGTCTCACCATTGTCATTTTCTTCAATGAAGTTATTAATTGTTTCTACGATTTGTTCTTTAACCAGCTGGTTTTGGAGAATCATATTGTTTAATTTGAAATTAATTTTTGATTTATCTATCCATGTACCCTTAATAATTATTATTTTTATTGCACTGTGGTGTGAGATGGTTGCATTTATTATTTCTGCCCTTTTGCACTTGTTTGCAATGATTTTGTGCCCTAGTACATGGTCAATTTTTGTGAATGTACCATGTACTGCTGCAAAGAAGGTGTATTCCTTTTTGTCCCTATTTATTTTTCTCCTTATGTCTATTAACTATAATTTTTCTAAGATTTCATTTGCTTCTCTCACCTCTTTCTTATTTATTTTTTGATTTGATTTATCTAGTTCAGATAGGGGAAGGTTCAGATCTCCCACTAGTATAGTTTTTCTATCTATTTCATCCTTGAGGTCCTCTAGTTTCTCCTTTAAAAATTTGGATGCTCTGCCATTTGGTGCATACATATTGAGTACAGATATTTCCTCGTTGTCTATACTGCCTTTTATCAGGATATAATTACCTTCTCTATCTCTTTTAACTAGATTTATTTTTATGTTGGCTTTGTCCGATATCATGATTGCTACTCCTGCCTTCTTTTTATCATTTGATGCCCAATAGATTTGGCTCCATCCTCTTACTTTCACCCTATGTGTATCTACCTTCGTCATGTGTGTTTCTTGTAGACAGCATATGATAGGGTTTGGGATTCTAATCCACTCTGCTATTGGCTTGCATTTTATGGGTGAGTTCATTCCATTCACATTCAGAGCTATGATTGCTAGCTATATATTTCCCAGCATTTTGATTTCTACTCCTGGTCCTGCCTTTTCTTCTTTCACTATTTCCTTCTACACCAATGTTTGTTTTTAATCAGGCCCCCTAGATCCCATCCTTATTTTGCTTCCCTTTCTACCCCCCTCCCTTTTTATTCCCTCCCTTATTTT
Source organism: Monodelphis domestica (assembly GCF_027887165.1). Taxonomy (NCBI): domain Eukaryota; kingdom Metazoa; phylum Chordata; class Mammalia; order Didelphimorphia; family Didelphidae; genus Monodelphis; species Monodelphis domestica. The sequence continues at coordinate 435,761,178 of NC_077227.1, forward strand.
CCCCTGTAGTCTTTTTAACCCCCCCCCCCCCTTGTACTGCTTCCCTCCCCACCAGTCTGTTTTTTACCCTTGTATTCCCCTATAGGGCGCACATCTGTTCTCTGCCCCAATGGATTGGATTGTTCTTCCCTCTTTGGGTCAGTTTCAAAGTACGTAAGAGTTGCGTATTTCCTATCTCCAACCTCTTTACCCATCCAGTGTATCGATGTTCTCCCCCCTCCAGCCATGAGATTCATTGTGACATATAAATTTACCCCCATTTGTTTCTTTTCTCATTTCTTTGTCATAACTTCTTTCCTTTTTTAGGTCTAGTCATGTATATATATACATATATACATACACATGTATATGTATTTATGTATGCATAGGGATACATATCATTTTAACTTATTGAGTCTCTTATAAAATTTTTGTTGTTTTGTTTGTTTTTTTTCCCGTCTTTTAAAATTACCTTTTGATGATTCTCTTGAGTTCTGGGGTTGGACATCAAATTTTCTGTTCAGGTCTGGTCTTTTATTTATGAATGCTTGGAACTCTTCTGTTTTGTTGAATGACCATACTTTCCCCTGTAAGAATATAGTCAGTTTTGATGGGTATTTTATTCTTGGTTGTAGACCTAGTTCCCTTGCCTTCTGGAATATCGTATTCCATGCCTTTCGGTCCTTCAGTGTGGATGCAGCCAGATCCTGTGTTAACCTCACCGTTTTTCCATGGTATCTGAATGGCTTCTTTTTGGCAGCTTGTAATATCTTTTCTTTCATCTGATTGTTTTTGAATTTGGCCATAACATTTCTTGGTGTTGTCAGTTTGGGATTAAATACAGGGGGTGATATGTGGATTCTTTCAATCTCCACTTTCCCCTCTTGTTCTAGGATCTCGGGACAGTTTTCCTGGATAATTTCCTCTAGTATTATGTCCAGGCTTTTTCTTTTGTCGTGGTCTTCTGGTAGTTCAATTATTCTAAATTGTCTCTTCTTGAATGTTTTTCTAAACGTCTGTTTTGTGAATGAGATGCTTCACATTTTCCTCAATTTTTTCATTCTTTTTGTTTTGTTTTATAGTGTCCTGCTGCCTTGTGAGGTCACTTGATTCTAGTTGTTTTATTCTGGTTCTTAAGGTTTGGATTTCATCTCTGGCTTTTTGGTCATCCTTTTCCCTCTGGTCTGATTTTCTTTGAAGATCATCTTTCATCTCCTTTGCCTCGTCTTTTATCTCCTTTGCCTCATTTTCCAGCTGATTGATTTTGGCTTTCAAGACACTATTTTCTCATTTTAGTTCAGGTGCCTCTGTTTCCAGATGACTTATCTTAATTTTTAAGTTCTTTTCCCAATTGTCTTCAGTCTCTCTTAGTTGTGTTTTGAGTTCTTCCACAGCCTGTATCCAATTTTCTGGGATTTCTGGTTTATCGTTTGCTAATCTCTCCCCCTCTGTTCCATTTGCTGAGTAGTAGCTGTCTATTGTAGTTTCTTTCTTCTTTTTCTGTTGTTTGCTCAAATTCACCCCTTCTTTACTCCCCGTATTTGTCCGTGCTCTTGTTCCTCTCATTTTTTTTTGTTTTTTGGGGACTTCTATCAGTCTCCCCTCTTGGAGCTTTAACAGAAGATCTCTTGGTGTAGTCTCTGGGGGGGGGTTGTTGGGGGTTTGAGCTTCCCTGTCCTCTGGAGGCTTTTGATTGGCTTAATGTCCAGCAGTCAATGAGGATGGGTGGGGAGCCTGGGCTTCCCTGCGTTCTGGAGACTTTTGATGGGATTAGATTCTGCTGGTTCTTTCAGAAGACTCTGCTCTCTAAGGGGGAGGGGTCGTGGCCTCCCTGGCTCTGAGGTCTCCTGATGGGATTAGGTTCAGCTTGTTTGTACTGAACGAGCCCTAAAGCAAAAAATCTCCTCCACAATCTGTTGAATGCCCGGAGACTGGCCTAGGTTGCTTTCAAGGTAAGCCCTTCCCTGGCCCTGTTTCTGTTCTTTCAGAAGCTCTGAGGGCTCCTGATGGGATTAGGTTCAGCTGGTGTGGGCTGAATGATCCCTGAGTCAAAACAAAAACAAAAAAAAAACCCAACTTCCTCCTCCACAATCTGTGTTGAATGCCCGGAGACTGGCCCAGGTTACTTTCAAGGTAAGCTCTTTGGATCAACCCCTTTGCAGGCCCTAAGGCTTCTCTCCTTTCAGTAGCTCTGAGGGCTCCTGATGGGATTGGGTTCAGCTGGTGCCCTAAAGCTGGGACCTCCCTTGAGATTCAGTTGGAAGGACCCAGCCAGGGGACTACAGGCTTCCCCCTTCTCTCTATGTTTCGCTGCCATCTGTGTTGGGCATCCCTGAGACTGGCTCAGGTTGCTTTCAAGGTGAGTCCCTCAAAATAGCCAGCCCTGGGGCCCTTTTGGTGACCCTGAAATTCCTGCTACTGCTGTGGGCTCAGCACTTTGGGTTGGGGGGATGGGTCCTGGGACCTTCCTTCTGCCTGCCCCTTAGATCCGAGTGATCTAGGGTTTTGGCTTTTGGGGGGCTGTACCTTTTGATCCAGGTCCGGGAGGAGGGTTCCCTGAGTCTGTCCTGTTGTTCAGCTTGAATTTCGGTGTCCTAGGAGCTCTCAGTTTGTGACTGGTAAGGAAGGGTTTCTGAGGTCTGAACTTTCGCAGCTTCTAAGCTGCCATCTTGACCGGAAGTCTCTGCTTTTTTAAAGTGCTCTCATTGGTAACTCTTAAAAATTGTTATTATCACCTATGCAGCTAGAAGAATTACACTTAGAGAGAACAGTGACAAACTGTAATAGGATGAAATGACAAGACATAAATAGGTATATAGATATACTTATGCATAAATGCATATACATATATATGTATATATATATATATATATATACAACTAGAGCTAAAAAAGTGGTTAATACTAAAAGAAATGGGAAAAGAAACAAATGGGGGTAAATTTATATGTCACAAAGAAGCTCATGGTGGGAGGGGGGAGAACATCAATACACTGGAAAGGTAAAGAGGTTGGAGATAGGAAATACGCAACTCTTCCGTGCATTGAAATTGACCCAAAGAGGGAAGAACAATCCAATCCATTGGGGCAGAGAACAGATGCGTGCCCTGTAGGGGAGTAGAAGGGTAACAAATGGAATGGTGGGGAGGGAAGAAGTACAAGGGAGGGAGAGGATGGGGGTAGTTTTAGAAAGCCTGCTGGGAAAATAAGGGGAAGAATCAGATGGGAGGAGATAGGAAGGGAAGCAAAATAAGGATGGGATCTAGGGGGCCTGATTAAAAACAAACATTGGTGTAGAAGGAAATAGTGAAAGAAGAAAAGGCAGGACCAGGAGTAGAAATCAAAATGCTGGGAAATATATAGCTAGCAATCATAGCTCTGAATGTGAATGGAATGAACTCACCCATAAAATGCAAGCCAATAGCAGAGTGGATTAGAATCCCAAACCCTATCATATGCTGTCTACAAGAAACACACATGACGAAGGTAGATACACATAGGGTGAAAGTAAGAGGATGGAGCCAAATCTATTGGGCATCAAATGATAAAAAGAAGGCAGGTGTAGCAATCATGATATCTGATAAAGCCAAAGTAAAAATAAATCTAGTTAAAAGAGATAAGGTAGGTAATTATATCCTGATAAAAGGCAGCATACCATAGACAAATTAGGGAGGGCAGAGGTTAATGAATTGGGCATGCAAATTAAAAAAAACTAGAAAGTGAAAAATTAAAAAATCTCAGATGAAAACTAAATTAGAGATCCTAAAAATCAAAGGAGAATTTAATAAAATTGAAAGTCAAAGAACTATTGATTTAATAAATGAGACTATATGCTGCTACTTTGAAAAAAAGAAATAAAATAGACAAAGTACTGGTCAATCTAATTTAAAAAGGAAAGAAGAAAACCAAATTGACAGTATCCAAGATACAAAGGGAGACCTCAGCTCTAATGAAGAGGAAATTAAGGCAATCATTAAAAACTATTTTGTCCAATTATATGGCAACAAATCTGGCAATCTAGGTGCTCTGGATGAATACTTACAAAAATATAAACTGCATAGACTAACAGAGGAAGAAATAGATTACCTAATCAACCCCATATCAGACAAAGAAATTGAACAAGCCATCAAAGAACTCCCTAAGCAAAAATCCCCAGGTCCAGACGGATTCACAAATGAATTATATCAAGCATTCAAAAAACAACTAATCCCAATATTATACAAACTATTTGACAGAATAAGCAAAGAAGGAAGCAAAGAAGGAGTTCTACCAAATTCATTTTACAACACAAATATGGTATGGATCCCAAAGCCTGGCAGGTCAAAAACAGAGAAAGAAAACTATAGACCAATCTCTCTAATGAATATAGATGCAAAAATCTTAAATAGGATAGTAGCAAAAAGACTTCAGCAAGTCATCACAAGGCTTATTCACTATGACCAGGTAGGATTCATACCAGGAATGCAAGGATGGTTCAATATTAGGAAAATCATCCACATAATTGACCATATCAACAAGCAAACCAACAAAAAATACATGTTTATCTGAATAGATGCAGAAAAAGCCTTTGATAAAATACAACACCCATTCCTATTGAAAGCACTAAAAAGTATAGGAATAGAAGGGCCTTTCCTAAAAATAATAAACAGTATATATCTAAAACCATCAGCAAACATCATCTGCAATGGGGATAAACTAGATGCATTCACAATAAGATCAGGAGTGAAACAAAGATGCCTGTTATCACCTGTATTATTTAACATTGTACTAGAAACACTAGCAGTAGCAATTAGAGAAGAAAAAGAAATAGAAGGTATTAACATTGGCAATGAGGAAACCAAGCTATCACTCTTTGTGGATGATATGATGGTCTACTTAAAGAATCCTAGAGAATCAACCAAAAAGCTAGTTGAAATAATCAACAACTTTAGCAAAGTTGTAGGATACAAAATAAACCCGCATAAGTCATCAGCATTTCTATATATCTCCAACCCATTTCAGCAGCAAGAATTAGAAAGAGAAATTCCATTTAAAATCACCCTAGACAATATAAAATACTTAGCAATCTATCTGCTGAGACAAACACAGGATCTATATGAACCCAACTATAAAACACTCTCCACACAATTAAAACTAGATCTAAACAATTGGAAAAACATTGGTTGCTCATGGGTAGGACGAGCTAATGTAATAAAAATGACCATCCTACCCAAATTAATTTACTTATTTAGTGCCATACCCATTGAACTACCAAATTTTTTTTTTACTGAATTAGAAAAAACCACAACAAATTTCATTTGGAAGAATAAAGGATCAAGGACATCCAGGGAAATCATGAAAAAAAATGCAAAGGAAGGAGGAAATGCAGTCCCAGATCTCAAACTATACTATAAAGCAGTGGTCATCAAAACAATTTGGTACTGGCTAAGAGACAGAAAGGAGGATCATTGGAATAGATTTGGGGTAAGTGATCTCAGCAAGACAGTCTATGATAAGCCCAAAGATCCCAGTTTGTGGGACCAAAACCCACTTTTTGATAAAAACTGCTGGAAAAATTGGAAGACAGTATGGAAGAGATTAGGGTTGGATCAACATCTCACACCCTACACCAAGATAAACTCAGAATGGGTGAATGACCTGAATATAAAGAAGGAAACTATAAGCAAATTAGGCAAACACAGAATAGTATACTTTTCAGATATTTGGGAAAGGAAAGACTTTAAAACCAAGCAAGAGCTAGAAAAAAATCACAAAATGTAAAATTGGGAAGCAATCTTCATAACAAAAACCTCTGGCAAAGGTGTAATTACTCACATTTATAAAGAGTTAAAACAATTGTACAAAAAATCAAGCCATTCTCCAATTGATAAATGGGCAAGGGACTTTAATAGGCAATTTTCAGTTAAAGAAATAAAAAACTATTAATAAGCACCTGAAAAAGTATTCTAAATCTCTTATAATCAGAGAGATGCAAATCAAAACAACACTGAGGTATCACCTCACACCTAGCAGGTTGGCTAATCTGACAGCAAAGGAACTTAATGAATGCTGGAGGGGATGTGGCAAAGTAGGGACACTAATGCATTGCTGGTGGAGTTGTGAATTGATCCAACCATTCTGGAGGGCAATTTGGAACTATGCCCAAAGGGTGCTAAAAGACTGTCTGCCCTTTGATCCAGCCATAGCACTGCTGGGTTTGTAGCCCAAAGAGATAATAAGGAAAAAGACATGTACAAAAATATTCATAACTGCGCTCTTTGTGGTGATAAAAAATTGGAAAATGAGGGGATGCCCTTCAATTGGAGAATGGTTGAACAAATTGTGGTATATGTTGGTGATGGAATACTATTGTGCTCAAAGGAATAATAAAGTGGAGGAATTCCATGGGGACTGGAACAACCTCCAGGAATTTATGCAGAGTGAGAGGAGCAGAACCAGGAGAACATTGTACAGAGAGACTGATACACTATGGTACAATCGAATGTAATGGACTTCTCCATTAATGGCAATGCAGTGACCCTGAACAACTTGGAGGAATCTACGAGAAAAACCACTATCCACATTCAGAGTAAACATTGTGGGAGTAAAAACACCAAAGGGAAAAAAAAAGTCTTGATTACGTGGGTCCATGGGGATATGATTGGAGATGTAGACTCTATATGATAGTCCTAGTGTAAACATCAACAACATGAAAATAGGTCCTGATCAAGGTCACAAGTAATACTCAATGAAATTGTGTGTTGGCTGTGAGATGGGTGGGTGGAGGGGGAGGGAAATAATGTGATTATTGTAACCAAGGAATAATGTTCTAACTTGATTAAATAAACTAATTCAAATGGAAAAAAAATAAAATCAGCACCTCCTCTGGGCCTCAGAATTCAGAGAGCACTGCCGTTTCCTCCTTCTTATTATTGCATTTCCTATCTTCTCTTGGAATAACAAGGCAAACTATTCATATCCCCCCCCCCAAAACAAAACAAAACAAAACAAACACCTAGAAAGGAAGGGGGAAAATATGGTGCCAACTATGGATATCTAGATATTGGGAATAGGAAAGGATTTCCTTCCTTCCTTCCTTCTCTATTTCTTTTGCATTTTTCCTCCTTTTTTAAAAAAAACAACAACTTATCAGCTTTCAAATATAGCAGAAAGACCAACCTTAACCTCTAATTCTTACAATATGCTACCTAACACATAGAAAAATACGAGAATATGTGGACAGTAAGACTAATCAGTTTTCCACACACACACAAAAAGACTGTATCCATGAACCTCTGTCCTTAAGTCTTCCTAAGGAAGCTTTTCAACTTCTCTGAAGGTATTGCAAAATACAGTGTTGAGACGTCTGATTGAAATAGAAACTCCCCTTTGTTTGATTACCTTACAATAGAATCTTCAAAGCACTTTCTACATAGTTATTGCATTTATTCCTATTGACAACCCTAAGAAGCAGGTAGAGCAGTTACTATCCTCATTTGCCTAGAAACTGAGGCAAAGAGAAGAAATTTGCTCAAGATCACATACTTAGTTGGCAGAATCAGGACTAAAATGGAAGTCAGTTCAAGAGGGATGGGAAACTCACTAGAAGGAAATTGTAATGACACACCAACAAATAGTTCTGGTTGGGAAGAAAAGAGGGAATTGTCTAATCACTGTTTCCCACTTCTTGTGGGATGGAGACTATGGTGGTACTTATGCAGAATCTTTGTAGCAGCAGGATTTCAAGTTTGCTTGTGCTCCTGCTACTGATGAAACAAAGCTGTCAGAGAAGGAAGGGCCCTCATTGTATGTTCAATTAGAGTTCGAAGGTGTTAATTTGTAAAGGATTTTATTCTATCTTCTTCAGATTTAGCTGGAATTACTTTATATTTGGTGCCCAATTCCTTATTTTTAAGAGTCACAGAGGTTTCAGGCCACTTAGAAAAAGTGTCAGATCCACTGTCTTGCTGATCACATGGTCTAAAAGTTCCTGTTTTTAAGGATTGGAGGAGCCATTAGTTGATAAGGGATGAGATTTGTTCTATTTATTCTAAGAGGACAGGACCAGAGCAGTGGGTGGAAGTTGTAGGGAGAGAGTTGGCCCAAAGTGGAATGGGCTTTTTAAGAGATGACCTTCACTGAAGGTCTTCAAGAAGAGGCTAGATTACCTCATGTGGGAAATGTTATACTGGGGATTCCTTTTGGATATATTGGAAAAGATGGCTGATGAACTCTCTCACAATGTTCAAATTCCATGATTCCTTCCCACCTTTCAGATAGTTCCTATACTGGAAATCTTCTTGGCTTTAGTATTGAATACTGGAGCAGTATGGAACCAGTTGAAAACTATCTTAGTGATACCTTTTTGACTGAGAGTCCCTGCCAGTCTATTAGAGATCAGGTGCATAAAATATCCTGTTGCCACTGCCCAGTAGGCCTACCTGATGGCTCCTCTAATACGTTGGCCATACATCATTGAACAGTTAACTCTTGAGTGAATGGAAATGAATGAAAAGCATTATTATAAATATCAAACATTATTCTACATAGGAGAATACAAATACAAAACCAAGTCAATCCCTGCCCTCAAGGAGCTTATATTCTTATAGAGAAAGAGAAAAAAACACATATAGAAGAGTGGTGGCCATAGAAGAATCTTTTGGTGTTGAAATTTATAGGATTGGTGAATTCAGCAAATGGAAAAATGATGGGGCCATTCTTTATAGATGCCATGACTTATCTGAAGCATCTGTCTGCCATTTTACCTTTTTCTTTCCCACTTTATGTTTCAGATGGCCTTTCATTTCCACTCTCCACTGTGCCTGAGGACATTTATCAGATGACCTGCCCCTCTGCCCAGTAGCCCAATGGGAGTGCTTCCTCCCCTGTCTGGGGTAACAGGGCAGCTCACATGTGAGGTGAGAGTTGCAGTTTGGGAACTTGTTCTCTAAAAGATTCATCATTACTGGTCTAGGCTTTGTTGTAAGTGGAACCAGACTGCCAGAAAAATTGCTAATATAGTTAAAGTCTATCCAGCCATGCTACCCTCTTCTCCTCACATGCTCTTAACTTTGAATCATCAGAGACCACTCTTCCAGCATTCAGGCTCCAAAAAATACTAAGAAGATAGGGTCTAGTCCCAGTTTTATCACTTATTAGCTGTACAACTTTTAACAAGGCACTAAATTTCCTTAAACTTTTTTGTTTGTTTGTTTGTGTAATAGATGTGTTACTCTCTGGCTTTTCTTCTTCCTAGGAATATTGTGAGGAACAGAGAAAATAAGGAGTATAAAAAATGCCTCATAAAGTGTATAGTGTTATACAAATATGATTTCTGTTATTTTGACTTCTAGTACTTTCCTGTTGATGTCCCTTCGCTCCCTAAACATCGAGTAAACTCAATCACACTGAAAAAAAAATTGTTGATCTAGGATTGGAAGGGACCTCAGAAGCCATCTAGTCCAACCCATTCATTTTTTAGATGAAAAATGTTTCTCATTGAGGTGAAGTGACTTGCCAAGGCCTTATAATTAGTCTCTGTCAGATGTGGATTTGAACTCAGGTACTTTGACTACAGAGCCTGTACTCTTTCCATTGCTCCACTTCTGTAAGATTTAGTGACCTTTGATGACATCTTCTAGGGGAATTAATTTTTTTTTTTTGCCTGAGACTGAATCTCCTTATTCCACTTAGGCTGGAAGCACCATGGACACTCACAGGCCCAATCTTACCACTGATTGGTATGGAAGTTTTGATCTACCTTTTTTATTTGTTTTTTAGGCATGGGCTGATTCAGCCCTCCTTAGGCAGCCTGGTGACTCTCTGCCACTTCCTACCCATCTCCTTTCCCCTCAATGAATTGGTGTGGGACTACTTGGACATTCAATCTGCTTTAGTCCCACTGTAGCTCAGAACTCTCCAAGGTTACTCATGGTCTTTTAATTACCAAATCTAATAGACTTTTCTCAAACCTCATCCTTCCTGACCTCTCTGAAACCTTTGAATTTTTATTATAATTTTTTCCTTTCTGATATCCTTTTCTCTCTAGATTTTTATGATACTGTTCTCTTCCTACCTGTATGACCATTCTTTCTTTGTCTCCTTTGCTGGATCTTCATCTATTTCATGCCCACTTGCTAACTCTGGGTATCTCCCAAACCTTTAACCATCTTTCTCTCTGCTATTTTGCTTGATGATCTGATCAGCTCCCATGATTTCAATGCTCATATCTATGCAGATAGATGACTCTCAAATCTAGTTGGCGTGCTCTACCCAAACTCTCTCTTGCCTTCTAATCTCAAATATAGCTGCCTATTAGAAATCTTGAGCTGGATATCTTGTAGATAACTTAAAATCAACATGTCTAAAACCAAACTCCTGATCTTTCTAACTTTTCTATTATTTTCCAGGTTACTGCTATCTTCCCACTCACCCAGGCTTAAAACCTAGGTGTTGTCCTCAATTCATCATGCTCCCTCCCTCCTTCCTCTTCAAATCCAATAATTTGTATAGTTCTTTATTTACCTTTGCAACATTTCTCAGATATACTCTCTTCTCTTCAGGTCCTTATCACCTCATATCTGAATTATTGCAATAGCCTATTGGTTGTTCTCTCTGCCTTAAGTCTCCCCTCACTCCAATCCATCATTCACTTACCTATTGGACTGATTTTCATAAAGCACAAGTCTGACTATACCACCATAGTCTCCATTCTTCCATCTCCCCTATTTAATCAACTCCAGTGGCTCCTATCACCTTCAGGACAAAGTATAAAATCTATTTGGCTTTTAAAGTCCTTCATTATCTGACCTCTTCCAGCATTTCCAACCTTCTCATACCTGCCTCCCTTCCATGTATACCCTGCAATTCAGTGACAATGGCCTCCTTGCTTTTCTCACACAAGCCATTCCATTTCCTGACTTGAGCATTTTCTCTGACTGTCCCCAATGCCTGGAATTCTTTTTCTCCTTATTTTTTCCTCCTGGCTTCCCTCTAGTCCCAGCTAAAATTCCACCTTCTTACTGAAGCCTTTCCTAATTCTCCTTAATCTTATTGCTTTTCCTCTGAGAAGTTTTCCTCCAATTTATCCTTTATGTATCTTGTTTGTACATAGTTGTTTGCATGTGTCTCTCCCATTAGATTATGAACTTCCTGAGAGCAGGGAACATATTTTCCTTTCTTTGCATCCCCATCCTTTACCATGATGCTTGGCAAATAGTAGGCATAGAGTAAATGTTTATTGCCTGGTGACTGACTACTTAATAAGTATTTATGGTTTAATGGTGGTATTTTTGACCTGGAGGCCTTCACTGGCCAATGTTCACATATCACATAGATACAACATAGTCATTTCCACTTAAACCTGACCTTCCAGCCTCTGTCACCTCTGAATCTGAACTCTGTTGCTTGAGTTGGCTATTTGCTGGGATGCTACTGATGGTATATCAGAATCCTGATCAAAACCAACTGGTTCTTCGGAGTAGACTTCCTGCCTGGGGAAGGAAAGGGAATTTTCATCATTATGCTGAATTGGAAAATAGTCTGCAAAAGTGTGAGCTGGGAATGAGAGAAAACTAGGCATGTTTGGAAGGTAGAATTCCTTCCTGTAGCTGACTTAGATCATGTTTGTATGGAAGCCACATGTCAGATATTTTCCCCTTCTATGAGTGGGAGTGGTGGATGAAAGGGGAAGGAGATCATTTCCAAGTTGTTTAATCTCTTAATCTCAATTGCATCATCTGTTAAATGGGAGGTGGATGGATTAAGTGATTTGTTTTTGTTGTTAGCAGAGATACTAGAGTGATTTGCCATTTTCTTTTCCAGCTCATTTTACAGATGAGGAAACTGAGGCAATTGGGGTTAAGTGACTTGCCCAGAGTCACACAACTAGTAGGTGTCTAAGATTAGATCTGAACTGAGAAAGATGAGTCTTTTTGACTTCAGATCTGGCACTCTATCCACTATACCACTTACTTCCCCAATTAGGTGACTATAAAGATCATTTTCAGTTCTAAATCTATTATTTTATGTTATATTTTTATGATGGTCTTGGGTTTCAACTCTTTGTTAACTTAGATATGGGACCCAAATGAGTAAGAAAGAAGGATAGTTGGATCTCTCTCCCAGGTTCAAAGTGCTCATCCAACTAGTCAATAACTTCCTCCCTTTTCCTTGTTCCCAAGGAGATTCTGATGTTTTTTTGGTCTTGGTCTCTCTGATATCCTGGAGTAACTCTGTCCAGTCTAAATCTGGAATTAAGTTCTGGACACCACAGTTTAGGGAAAATCGTGATAAGAATTGTGTCTCAGTGGTCTAGTGCACAGCTTAAGAGTCAAGAAGACCTGATTTCAAGTTCTGCCTCTGACACATACTGGAAGTATATTACTTAACTCTTGTGTAATTCCTTAACATTATTAAATTATAGAGGAATGAGATATCTACATTAGCTAAGGGAATGACCTTATAAGGAGTTCTATACTCCATGGAAATCACAAGTCTAGTAAGAGAAATAATGAGCTCTAAAATATCCAAGGAAGGGGTATAGAGAAAGCCCTAGATTCCATGCAATATGATAGGTGGTTGAAGGAACTGATAATGTTTGACCCGGGGAAAAAGAAGGCAGGGGGATGGATTTTGCTATTTTTTTCTTCAAGTACTTGTCACAAATCTAGACCTTAAAAGGACCTCTAAGGGCATCTCATTCAATCTGCTATTTTTACAGATGTAGAAACTGAGTTTTGGGGAGTCTGTGACTTGTCCAGGGTCACACACCTTAGAGGTATATTGGTGTTGCAACAGATAGAGTGCTAAATATGGAGTTAGGAAGACCTGAGTTCAATTTCAACCTCAGACACTTCCTAGCTATGGGACCCGGAGAAAGTCACAACCTCTGTTTGCCTCTGTTTCTTCATCTATAAAACATGGATAATAATACCTACCTCCCAAGGTCATTATAAGGATCAAATTAGATAATATTTGTAAAGTACTTTGTAAGCTTTTGGATCCTGCTCTCTGGGCTTCAGCTACCTCATTTTATTTTTTCTGTCCCAACAGACCTAAAGTTGTGTATTTTCTGATTCTATGTTTTAAGAGTCTGAGGACATAAACCCCTTTGAGATCAGGACAGGAAGGTTCTTTGTGAACTTGAATAATAGGTGAATAGAGCTTCAGGAAACCTTGTTCCTTCCTTCTATTTCAAGAATATTAACAAGGACCTAGGCAGGCTAGAAAATCTAGGAACTTGGGAGGAGAGATGATAAATTTATATGTAGGGCAAGAAGAGACCGTAGAAGTCACTTAATCAAACCTCATTTTATAGTTGAAGAAACTGGTCTCAGAGAGGTAAAGTGACTTTCTAGTGTTACACAGGAAATAAGTGTTAGAGCTGGGATATAAGATCTTTTCACTGCACCATAATGGTGCCCATGATGGCACCAAAGCTGTCCCCACCAAGGAGAGAACAATGCTGGGCTGGATCTTGGCAATATGATGGAACCAGCTTAGTATCAGGAATAGTTAGAACAAAGGAATGGTTATGAGGAATGTTATATAAGGGGAGTTGGGGAAGCTAGGTGGCACAGTGGATAGGGTGCTGGGCCTGGAGTCAAGAAGACAGAAATTAAAATCCAGCCTCAGACACTTACTATCTATGTGACCCAAGCAAGTCACTTACCCTTATTTGCCTCAGTTTTCTCATCTTACAGAACGAAAGGGCAGACTACTCCAGTATCTTTTTCAAGAAAATCCCAGAGTGTCACAGAGTCAGATGTAACTGAAAATGACTAAACAACAAAAAATATATGGAGAATAGCAAGTAAGTCATGATACTTGGATATTTGGTATATTTTGTGGTTGGCTGGGTAGGTGGGAATAACATGTAATCACCTTGGAAAGCCAGGCTGTAGTATGCTGGATTTAAAATAATTTAGAGGTAATGGGGAGCTATTAAAGCTTCTTGAGCAAGTAGAGTCACAGGATTAAATCTGTACTTTACAAATATCAATTTGGCAATTGTGTGGAGGATGGATTGGAAGTGGTCAGAAAATGGGTATAGCAAATTCTATTAGGCTATTGTAATAGTCCAGGCCAGAAGTAAAGACATGAGCTAGGATGTTTGTGGTATGAATAAAGGAAGAGGATAGATGGAAGAGAGTTTGAAAAAACAGAACCGAGAAGACTTAATAACTAATTGGATATAGGGGGAAGGGAAAATAAAGTATAGAAGATGACCTGTAAGTTGTGAACCTAGGTGAATAGAAGAATAGTACTTCATATTCATCAGAAATAGAGAAGATAGTGGGTTGGGTGATTTAGTGGGAAATATGAGTTAGATTTTGAATGTGTCAAGTTTGAGATTTCTGTGGAACATTCAGGTGGAGATATCCAATAGGATGTTGGAGATGGGGGATTAGAGTGTTTATCTTTGTATCCTCAATGCCTAACATAGTACCCTGGCACACGCTAGATATTTTCTTTTATTTACTTTTTAAAATTAAAGTAAATTAAATTTTTTATTTTTTCCCATGGTTACATGATTCTTGTACTCTCCCTTCTCTCTTCTCACCTCTTCCCCCCCCCCCTTCCCGGTTGACAAGCAATTTCACATAGACATAGTAGATATTTTAAAATGCTTGCCAATTAATTAATTTGGGACCTTCCCATTTTTCTTTTTTAAAAATGATTTTAATAATGCCTTTTTTATATCACCATAGATTTCTCCAAAATCATCACAGACTCTTAGGCTCACAACCTAGGAGTCATCCTGAACCCCTCACTAACTCACACCCCATATCCAAGCTAGTACCAAACCTTGTCTATTTTACCTTTCAAGCACCTCTCAAATATGCTGCCTTCTCTCCTCTGACATTGCCAGCTTTCTAGTCCAGACCCTTATCATCTCATGTAAGCCTATTGTGAAAGCCTGCTGGGCACAGTGCTTGACAAAAGTTTATTGTAGGTGCTATATGTTACCTATGTTAGAGTCAGTACTTAACAAATATTTATCGATTGATTGACCTATCTCACTCTTTCAGAGATCAGTTCCTTATAACAACTAGCATTTTTAAAAGACAAAAGTAGAGAAGAAAAATAGGAAGAAAAAATGGGCATAATCAATCAATATATTGAAAAAATCCCAAAACATATGCAGTGTGTAACACCTGAAGGGTTAGGTTAGAAGTGTCCTCTCATCTCTCTTTTTTTTTGAGTCATATTTGTTCTTTATAATTTTGAAACATTCACTTTTGACCTTTGGGTATGTGATCATTATTTCCATTTACATAAGGGCAGTTACAGAATATATTGTTTTCCTGACTGTTTACTTTACTCTACATCAGTACCTATGGATCTTTCCATACTTTTCTGTGCTAATCACATTCATCCCTTCTTACAGCACAATACTATGCCATTACATTCCTATACCACAATTTGTTGAGCCATTCTCCAGTTGGACATCTACCTTATTTCCAATTTGCTATCACAAAAAAAGGCTGTAAATATTTTGGCATATATAGGAATTTCTTCCCCAATTGATGACTTCTGTGAATGTTAAAAATTGTAAATGCCAAAACTCTAAAGGTTTTGGCCAAACTGTAAGGATAAATTTTAGTGTTTTGACTTAAAATCTAAAATAAGTGGCTGCCATAAGAAATTCCTAAAATATGAAAATACCCAAGTCAGCTGGGATTTTATGGAGATTTTAATTAATATAAATGAAGGAATTAAGGGAAGGAGAGAGAGAGAGAGAGAGAGAGAGAGAGAGAGAGAGAGAGAGAGAGAGAGAGAGAGAGAGAGAGAGAGAGAGAGAGAGAGAGAGAGAAAGAGAGAGAGAGAGAGAGAAAGAGAGAGAGAGAGAGAAAGAGAGAGAGAGAGACTCCAACTAAATGACTTCCATTCCAAAACTGCATTACCTGAACTGACTTCTCCTTTTAAAGAAATTTTCTCTTATGTCACCTCCCCTAAATTTTCACGTCTACCAATCACAGTGGACTCTTTTTCCTAGGACTTCCCATTCTGAGTTCTCATCTTCTTTTGTTCTTACCTTCTCTGGCTAGAGTAAATCCTATTTTTTCACACCTCTTGTTAAGCTTGCCTTTTATAAGTCACTTGACCTAATAGGTACTAATTTAACCTTTATAGGTACTAATTTAACCTTTATAGGTACTTAGCACCCTTTTGTATTAGATCTAAAAATAGACCTATCTTAAGGTTCTAGCTTTATTATAAGTATGAATTAGGGACTTTTCATTGTTCAATCAGGAGTTTGCAACTTTATCTTCCCCTAAGGCATGGTCTGAGTAGGGTGGAGTAATTTTAAAAGTTCTCAATACATTCCTGATCAAGTACCTCCATTGTTAAAAATGGGAAATAGCTTAATCAAATCTTCTGAAGTAGAGTCTGAGTTGTTTTAAGATTCACACTTCCTTGGGATATAACCAATAAAGGAACCTTTGGGTCAGAGGGCATGGACACCAAGATCATTTTATTTGCAGAATCCTCCTGTCTTTTTTAGATTTTTTCTGTCTTCCTTACCCTTGCACCAAATTCTACCTCCAGAGTCCTATGCTTACCTAGGCACCTTCTGTGAAATCACTCAGCATATAGATCTGCTTTCCCATGCCAAGGTGTGAAGGAGAGCTCCCTCTAGAAATTAGGTGACTAGTAACTCTTCATTGAATTGAATGGACATTTTGAGAACTTGAAGGGTCCTCGCTAGTCAGGGTATTGTGAAAAGGTACTGGATTTTCAAAGAGAAGACCTGGATTCAAATCCTGATTCTTCAATTTATGTTGTACCCCCTGCCAGAAAAACTATACCAGGTTTGAGGCATTCTGTAGGTCAGCACCCTTATAAGATGACAGCTTACAAATACCCTCTAATGTGTTACTTTTGTCAGTCAACCAGAGGTTACATGAATTCAAATCAAAAGATAGGAGTGTGAGTTTTAAAAATTAATATTAAATACTCCAAATATTATATTTATTAATATTTAACTTGAAGCAAAGGGAAAGGGAAAGGCTAGAGAAACTGAGAGTTCCCCAGTCTTCCATGTGGCCAAATCAACATAACAACAGGAACGGGAAAAGGAATTGTGGGAAATGTAGACCAAGGGTTCTAGATTCTAATTAATCCTGGAGTAGGTAGGAAATGATGGGCTATTTGAACACTTTATATGTTTTCTGTATTTATTGATGGGCTCTTTTTAGTTCTTTTTTTATTTTTATTTTTTGCATTTCTGTGGGGATAAAATAAAGACTATCCTGTACCCAATCTGCATTCAATACCTTGAATGCTTGTATGAAAACTCGGGGATCTCTTCTACCCACATTTGAGAAAGCCTGGCTATCAGGTAAATTTGGGGATTTTTCTGGGGCAACTTTAAGTGTGGGTAAAAAGGCAATGAGAGGAAATAACTTAGAACGTTCTTCAAGTTTGCAGAAAACTGAGTGGCTGATGTTACAGGTAAGCAGGAGGTCCTTGTTTAAAGGTGCCGCTTGGAGTTACTTCCCTAAGGCTGGAATTATAAATTCCTAGGCTCAAAAGAGAAAACATATTATTTGGACTGTGTCCACATGGGTCTGAGGATGTGTATCTGTGCCCAGGTCTATGGGTCTGCCGTATGTGTATGTATGTCTTGCTTATATCTGTATGGTATAGATAGGGGGTCTCTGTGCCATGCCAGGTAGCATCATTGCCCTCGAGTAGCAATTAAAACTATCAGCTGAGACATTCGCAAAGGGTTGAAGCTGGGAAAGGCAGAAGCTCTGAAGATGGAGGGAGTTTTAACAATGGTGTCACGTAGGAGCCTATTTGCCAATCCTGGCCATTTTGTGGGTTTGATATTGTCACTAGAGCGGGACTCAGAACTCTGCTGACAGCCACTAGAGGGCATTTAAATTTTAAATGCCGGCTGCTCTCAGAGAGGACAATAAGAAATATGTGTGTTTTTTTAAAAAATAATTTGAAAAGCAGAGGAAAAAAGAATCTTGCTTATTTCCCCGCTGCTCTTGTCTTCCTGCTTTTAACGAAAGGCCTTTTCCCTCTTGGCCCATATCCTATCAGATACCCCAAAGGAAAGTAAAACTCAACAGACACTCTCAGAGATAAAAACCCCAGTAAAAGTTTCTGGTTCTAAACCTTCTTTTATGGCGCTGACTGGGAGTATTCCTGAAAGGATATTTTGGAAAGTGAAATGATCCATTTGTCCCCTTGTAAAATGCAACCTGGGCTGCCAGAGGCACAGCCTCCTCCTGCTGCCTGCAGCCAGCTCCTTCCAAGCACACATGGCAGAGACTGTGTCAGGGCACTGACTCGCCTCCTTTGTCCCTGTGTCCCGGAGCCTCCAGCAGCAGTCACTGACACACCAAGCCACCAGCTCAGGGTTCAAAACTCCTATCTGTAGGCAGGCTATGCAGCTATCCCCATGCTGTGATAGAAAGGGCATTGGGAAGGCTGTCCCACTCCTCAAATAGCTCTAGGCCTCTTTTTTTTTTTTAAATTTATAAACCCTTACCTTCCATCTTGGAGTCAATACTGTGTATTGGCTCCAAGGCAGAAGAGTGGTAAGGGCTAGGAAATGGGGGTCAAGTGACTTGCCCAGGGTCACACAGCTGGGAAGTGTCTGAAGCCAGATTTGAACCTAGGACCTCCTGTCTCTAGGGCTAGCTCTCAATCCACTGAGCTACCCAGCTGCCCCCAGCTCTAGGCCTCTTAAATATCCATTCCTTGGGGTCTTCTGCAGGACCCCATATTCAAGTGTAGATATCCCTGGGGAAGAGGACTAGCTGAGATGGTTGGACTGGGGACTAGCTAATGACTAGCTTTAAAGAAAGGCTTTGGGAAAGGAGATAGAGAGATTTCTAGGGTCATTGGTAGGGAAGTCAGGACTAAACCAAGGAGGAAGAGAGAAGATGTTTGGGGAACAGTAACGGCAAGTACCTTTTGTGCCATAACACTATTGCTGATGAGGTCACCCCCATGCTCCACCAGAGCACTAAAGGTAGTATTTAGGTATTTATAGCATGCTCAAAAGGGTGGGGGAAGGTATTTTAAAAATAGAAATATGACTCTTTTGTTTTAGGAAAGTTATATAGGAAGATGGCAAGAGAATATCTAACTGCTTTCAATGGGTTCCTATAAAAAGGGCCAAAGGAGCACATCTTACTCTGGAGGAAGTTTGGGAGATGTAGGACCAAAGATCTAGAGTTGAGAGGGACCTTAGAGGTCATCTAGTACAACTCCCTGAACTAAAAGGGACCTAGAGGTCATCTAGTCCAGTCTCCTGAACTCAATGGGACCCTAGAGGTCATCTAGTTCAACTCCCTGAGCTAAAAGGAACCCTAGAGGTCATCTAGTCCAGTTTCTTGAGCTTGATGGGACCCTAGAGGTCATCTAGTTCAACTCTCTGAGCTAAAAGGAACCCTAGAGGTCATCTAGTCCAGTTTCTTGAGCTGGATGGGACCCTAGAGGTCATCTAGTCTAATTCCCTGAGATGGAAGGGACCTTAGAGGTCATCTAGTCCAGTTTCTTGAGCTGGATGGGACCCTAGAGGTCATCTAGTCTAATCCCCTGAGATGGAAGGGATCCTAGAGGTCATTTTGTTGTGGGATATAGAGGTGTATCCCTGGGGTTTGGGAAGGATATCTTTCTCAAGAATGCAAGACTCTCAAATTTAGCTTAAAAGTAAAGACAGAGATTTATTAGTAATGTTATTTTTTTTTGGTCAGCAATACAGTATGAGTGGAACAACCTGGGGGTTGCTCCCAGAATGCCTCCATTCTGGGTTTTTATATTCTTCTACAGCAGTGAGGATATGACTCTGGAGCAAGGGGTTGGGGGGGGGGCGGTGTTAGCCTGAAGGCATGGGAGCAGTTCTTGTGATTTGGAGGATGAATGAATGAGGTGTATCTTTGTCTATCTCATTTAATGGGGCAATCAAAGAAGGGTAATCTCCAAGTTCAGGTGTTTGGGGCTGGGAGTCAGGAGGGCCTAAGGGAGCAGAGGAATTTCCCTGATAAAAGTTTGCCTGAGTTTCTGGGGGTACAATGCCTGTGCCAATGCCCTTCAGCTGGAAGGGATGTTAGTGATCATCTCTTGAGCTGGAAGGGATCCTAGAGGTTATCTAGTCCAATCCCTTTAGTTGGGAGCAGTCATAGAGATCAACCAGTCTTGTCCTCTGAGCTGGAAGGGATTTTAGAGATCATCTAATCCAATTCCCTAATTTTATAGTTGAAGAAATTTATTCCCAGAGAGGCTAAGTAACTTGCCCAAGATTACACAGACTGAGTGGAATAGCTGTCAAGTCCTCTGCCTCTGCCTCTATTGCTTTCCCCACTCCCCTGGCCTGACTCTCCATATGATTGCTGATTCTCTCTCAATAGTTGTTGACAAACCGGAAAATGAGAGTGATGTCAGAGGACTGGAGAAGAGCAAATGTTCCATTTTTCAAAACATGCATAATCATTTTATAGTCTTTAGGATAGGATAAGGACTTTCTAATCTGGTGAACTTGATTTCTTTTTCTGGCAAGATTCTAGAATGTACTATTAAAGGGATGGTTTGTGAACATTTGAAAGTGAAGTGATAATCACTCAGAGACAGCGTACTTTTCTTGAGCAAGATTAACTTCATTCCTTTTGGGGGGTGTTAATAAAATACCTTACATTTATATAACCATTTAAGGTTTGTGAAGCACTTTATAAATATTATCTCATTTGATCTTCACAATGACAATAAGAAGTAGATGGTGCTGTGATTATCCCCATTTTGCAGAAGTGGAAACTGAAGCAGATTGAGGTTAAGTGACTTGCCCAGGTACACACAATAAGTGTCTGAGTCTAAATTTGAACTCAGGTTTGTTTGACCCAAGGCCCAATGCCCAATTCACTAGGGTGATGCAACAGATCTAGTAGAACTGAATTATTTTGGTTTTTTAAATATCATTGCCACTTTCCAATACTCCTTTCCTGTTCCATAGAAACCTCCTATATAAAGAGGAAGTATAGTCAAGTGAAATAAATCCTCACATTTTTTATGTCTGACATTGGTCCAAATCTATATCTTTAATCTACCACCTTGCTGAGAGGTGATCTTCTAGAGTGAGACTGACTGTCGCACCAATCTGCTGAATGTTTGTTGTTGTTATCTCCTTTAGGTTATGGCCTGTGTATAAACTCTTGGTTCTTCTTACCTTTTTCTTCATCAATTCATGTAAATCTTTGTTTCTTCATTTCTTGTGGTACAGCAATATTCCAAAATATATCCAGCTGTTATCCAACTGATGAGCATCTATATTATTTCTGTTTTTTAAAGTGCTGCTAGGAATTTTTTTTTTTGTATATGTAGGACTTCCCTCTACCTCCATCTTCAACCTTTTTGGGATATGCTGTAGCTAGTTTGTACATGTTCTTGAGAGCAGATTGTTAAATTTGAGCATTTACACCTAACAAATCATCAAGCCCTATAAATCAGGGATTGATTTATTGTTTTATTGGTTGTTTATATTTAAGAAAGTGATGGAGAAAATGTTAATAATGCAAATTAAACCCAGAAGTGAGTTGTGTGTACATTTTTCTCCTGGAGAGTTGGTTGTTAAATATTTATCAACATGCCTCTGAGTATATGCCAATATGGTTTATTGACTTTTCTAAGAGATATAAAGATTGGACCTGGTAAGGAAAAAACCTAGTACCAATGCATATTGGCACTTTCTCTGTAATTTATAATCTTAGGAGAGGTGCCTAGAACTCCAAAAGGCTAAATGACTTTTCCAGGTCACATAACATAGTGTAAGACTTGAACCTAGGTCTTCCTGGTTCCAAGACCAGCTCTTTATCTACTTTTAAAATACAGAATTTTATTTATTTCTTTTACAACAATATTCTAGAGGCCCTTAAGGGGGAACAACATCATTTAGTATTTTATGTCCCGTGGTTTTGGCAGAAAGATTGTTATGGCAGTTGGCCCAAAGCATCCTACTATTTCCATGAGCCTAAAGCACCTTTTCCTAGATCACTCTGATTCTATTATGTATGCCACAAGGAGTCACTCTTATTTTCTTTTTACACATAAGCTTATCTCTTGCCTAAATAAAACTCAGTTTCATCCTCAGCACAGCCTCCCTCAGTTTTCAGAAGAGCAATGTACTCTCTCGGGTTTTGTAGACCACGCCACTAATCAGCAAATTGGCCTTAGACCACACACAACCTTCTGGATATTCGGTAATTCTGAAGTCCACTCTCCAACAGGCTTCTAAGGCTCCCAAATGGTGGACAAAGTTCCAAATAGTTTTATCAGACTAGTTGCACCACAGTGCCTACATCAGTGCCTTATTGTCTTTGGTAGTTCTTCCAACATTCGCTATTTTTGCCTTTTTATCATCTTTGGCAATCTGGTGGGTGAACGGAAACCTTAGAATCGTCTAATTTGCATTTTTTCTTTTTATTGGAAATTTGGAACCTGCTTTCATATAGTTGTTGACAGGTTGTATCTCTTTATTTAAAAACTGCTTTTTCATATCCTTTGACCATCTACAAGGGAATGGCTCTTTGTCCTTAGATATTTGTAGCAATTTCCTTTATATCTTGTCACAGATGTGTAATGTGAAGAATTTTTTTCTTACCTGGCAACTGGGTCTTTTTTTAAACCTTCCCTTCCATCTTAAAATTGATACTAAGTACCAGTTACAAAGCAGAAGCAAGTTAAAAGCTAAGTAGTGGGGGTTAAGAAGTATCTGAGGCCAAATTTGATCCCAGGACCTCCTGTCTCTAGGCCTGGTTCTTAATCCGCTGAACCACCTACCTGCCCCAGCAACTGGGTTTTTAACGTGCAAAAACTTAAAAAAAATTTGTTTTATCTATTTTTATGCAAAAGTTTTAAAATTTTATATAATCAAAATTTTTATTTTATCTTTTATGATCTCATATTCCTATTTAAGAATTTTCCTCATAATTATGGATCTGAAAATTACTTCTCTCTGTTCTCTTTTTTTCTACTAAATATTTAATTATTTTGTGATTTAAGACAATCTTTATGTTAAGGTTGTCTATTTTTATATGGTTTTTATATTGACCAAAGCCTCATTTTTACCAAACCCCTTTCTAGCTTTTCAGGGATTCTTATCAAATAGGAAATCCTTGCCCCCCCCCCCTCCCCAATTGGAACAAGGATCCAGTAGTTCCTGCAGTTAGTTAAGACAAACTCTCATGCTATCCTTATGGGCAAAATGGCAAGGTATGGGCTAGATGATGGCATAGTTAGGTAATTTTGAAATCTGTTTCATTCAACAGAACATAGCCAACTGGGTTGTTTTCAACTTGGAGAGTGGTTTCTAGTGGAGTGACCCAGGGATCTGGCTCTGTGCTGTTCAATATTTTTGCCAATTACTTGGTTAAAAGTGTAGGAGTCAAACATTTGTAGATGACACAAATCTGGGAGGCATAGTTAACACACTGGACCCCAGAATCAGGATCCAAAGAGATCTTGGCAGGTTATCACCACAGATTACATCTGATGAAATCAAATTCAGTAGTGATAAATGTGAGGTCTCTGAGTTTAAAGGATCAAATGAACAACTAGGGGTAGAGGAAGCCCATATGTGGGAAGCAGTTCATGTGAGAAAGAAAGATATGGGGCTTTTGGTGAACTGCAAGCTCAGTGAGAGTTTAGAGAATGGCATAGTAGTCAAAAAAATAGTCATTCCTAGGCTGCATCCATTGAGAGTTAGGGTCCAGAGGGAGGATTGTGATAAAGATGCTGTTTTATGTATGCTCTGGTCTAACCACTCCAGGAATATTATATTCAATTCTGGATTCCAGTTGAGGAAGAGGATTGGCAATCTGAGGGACATCTCCAGGAGGGTGGTGGTCAATGAATGAGGATAATGTGAAGGAATGGAAGTCCCTTCCAGTTCTAAATTTTATGATCCTATGTTTAGCCTCAAGAAAAGGGATTTTTGGAGGGGGTGGGGTATGAGATGGTAGAATTCAACTATTTGAAAGGCTTTTAAGTGGAAGAGGCAATGGACTTGTTTTCCTTGACTCCAGCCAGATTTTAGGATATAAGGAAAACTTTTCTAACAATGTAACAGATAATCTGGAGAGGCAGTGGAGGGTACCCTCTCACTGAGGATTTCAAGGCTAGATAACCACTTGTTAAAGACATTGTTGAGGGGAAATTCCCTAAATCTCATCCTACTCTAAGAGTCTATACTTTGGAGAAGCTTGGAAATAGTGTCTCTATAAGGTGCTATCAGAAAAATCTGGGAAGACTTACACAGATTGATGCAAAATGAAGTGAGCAGAACAAGGAAGGGGAACATTGTCCACAGTACCAGCAATATTGTAGGATAATCAGCTGGGAATGACTTAGCTGTTCTTGGCAATACAAAGAGCCAAAGCAATTCTAAAAGACTTAGAAAAAATGCTATCCACATCCAGAGAAAGAACTGATGGAGTGAGAATATAGATTGAAGCATATTATTTTTGACTTTATTTATGTTTGTGTGTCTGTGTGTTCTGGTCTGTGTTTTCTCTCATAACATGACTAATATGGTAGTATGTTTTGCTTGACTGCACATGTATAACCTATATCCAATTGCATGCCATCTCGGGGGAAGGTTGGGTAGAAATGGAAGAAGATAATTTGGAATTCACAATTTAAGAAAATGAATGTTAAAGTTGTTTTTGCATGTAATTGGAAAACAGAAACTCTTAAAAAAAGAAATATGATGAACACAGAAATAGGTATTGTAAAATAAAACATGTGCAAACTATCATATTACCTGCCATTTTGGGGAAGGGAGAGTGGTAGAGGGGAGGGAGAGAACATGGAATGCAAATTGCAGAAAATGATTGTTGAAAATTATATCAACATGTAATATCTAAAAAAATAAAAAATAGAAACAAAAGAAATAGCCAGGTCTCTAGTTTAGTCTATTTCAGGGCAAAGGCTAGTTAGAACTATTGGTTAGAACCACAGGCACCTCTCATTCCATGGAGTCAGAAATGCCAAAGTCATTAATAAATTAAAAAAAATTTTTTTCTGTGCTTGAAGACCACAACCATGTGTTCCTAAGACACTGTACTGATAATAACTTGGTCAGGGAGGGAGAAGGATTCAAGGATGAATAAATCAATCTGTCCCTACAGAGCTTACAGTTTAGTTGTGGGGAGACCGAATATACACATTAAGAAGTGAAGAGCAAAGCAATTATGGGAGTTTTGTGGAAGGAGAGATCTTTGAGAACTTGAGCAGAGAGGGAAGACTTCTTGGACAACATGGGGATTGAGTTGGTTCTGGGGAACAGAGAAGAATCCAGGCAGATGGAAAGGAGAGTGTATTAGGGTCAAGATCTTGAGAAAGGAGTGTAAGGGTAAGAAAGCACTTGGCATGTTCAAATTAGGGTCAATAGAGATAAGGCTGAAGAGAGACTGAGGCCACATTACTGGAGGACCTGAATGTTGGAGTAAGAAGGCTAGAGGTAGTGTGGTTGTAAAAAGGGCATGGCATTGGGAGGTAGGAGATCCATCCAGGTTTTAATTTGAACACCATCTTGAGCAAGTTGCTTCTCTACTCTGGACCTGTTTCCTCATCTATAACATAAGGGTTTGGACCAGATATCCCTGCAGCGCTCACATTTGATCCTTTTGTAATTTAAGATTTTATCCTATAGGCCATGTGTGGACATTGACAGGTTTTGACTGAAGGGAAGTAATGCATGCAAACAAATAACTTCTCTGTAATCTGGAAAAGTTGGAATTTGGGAAGAGAGCTATTTTTTGGTCTAGAAATTGGACATCATCTCTGCTCAGCTCACATTGGGTCAGGTGAATGAATGCTTTATAAAGCAACCTGAGGAGGAGGAGGACGAGGAGGACGAGGAGGAAGAGGAGGAAGATAATGTACATTTAGATAGTCCTTATATAATATATCTACATATATATTTATAACATATGCACTATATAAACCATATATCTGTTTACAAGGTACTTTTCTCATAATATCCCAGATAGGCAGGTAATGCAAATATAATACCCATTTTACTGATGAGCAAACAAACTCCTAGAAGAGAAGCGACTCTGAAGTCTAGCACTCTTTTCATCAGGCCACTTGCTATAAGGATAGCTTACAGTTAGTTAGTCATGAACAAAGTCCATAGCTTGTTTCTTTGTAGTATTGGAAGAAAAGCAGTGTTGAGTGACTAGCTAGAACAAAGGCTGCCTAAACCTCAGGCTAGCACATCTGTGCTTCATGCCTGCCCAGGCATCAGCCACCCTAATGATCTCTTGCTTCCGGGCCATTTGCAAAGGAGAAGGAAGTGTTTTATGTGTGGACTTCCTTGGTCTTTGTTCCTCTTGGTAAGTTCATGTAGATAATAAAAGCTAATGGGAGGGTTTATAGTTTCTAGTGATGATAGGGGGACCTTTAAGGAAAGTAACCTAATGTAAAACTATAGGTGGACCTAAATTTGAAGTAAAGTATGAGTAGACACAGGAGAAAGGGCTTGCCTTATCATCCAAAAATATCTTTTTTGAAATCTAGGATTTAGGGCTGGAAGGTGCCTTACAGACCATCTCATCGAATTCCCTTATTTTCCAGATGAGGAAACTGAGTCCTGGTACAGTGAGGTGACTTGCCCCAGGTGACATAGAGCCTGGATTCGAACTTGCATTCTCTGGCTCCAAATCCAGTGTTCCCTCTAGTACCCATTTCTTCTAATCTGGGTTTCCAGATGTTCAAGAGGATTTTGTTTTGGTGGGAGTTGGAGGAGAGGTTAAAGTTTCTTTCTCTGATAGCCCCTGTGTCTGTCTGTTAGAGTCTAAAGGAAGGAAGCAGCTGTGACCCTAGCTTGTAAGCTCGTCCAAGGGAACTGGCAAACTGAGTTATTTTCCCCTTTTAGCTCTCTAGAGTTTTGTGTGTTGCTTTTGTTCTGTCACGGCACAGAGTGGAAGTGGCAGAAATGGAAGGGCTTAGGGGATTTGCATAGTTCTCATTTAATAAGGAATTTCTTATGTTTTCTGTGTTTCTGGTTACTTTCCCCACCCCAGGGTTTGTTTAACTTTGTGCCTGGCTCCCCTTTTAAGGTGAGACTGACTCTAGAGCTTGGGCTTTGAGGCACACAGTCTCTACTAGGCACACAGAGAAGCTTTACAAAATTTCTACACATCTCAACAGGGAACCTTTGGTCGTTTGGAGTATAAATTGAATATAGTTCTCTCTCTCTCTCTCTCTCTCTCTCTTTCTCTCTCTCTCTCTCTCTCTCTCTCTCTCTCTCTCTCTCTCTCTCTCTGTTTTGGGGGGGTGGCAGCAAGGGGATAAGGCCAAGAGATGGTATGGGCCTAGGGAGTGGACAGCAGTGCCTCTCCAGGGACATCTTGAATAGCCTACATAGAGATAGAAGAATTGAAACATCCAGTGACCAAAAATCCCGAGTTAATAAGCTCATGCCATTTCGGTAGAGTGTTTGTGAACCTGGGGTTGGCTATTATGTGAAGACTTGTTTTCCTCCAACCTCCCTCCATCCCCCCTCAAGAATTGTTGAACTAAATGTCAAATAGACAATTGGAGAGAAATCAGGGCCATTTTCTTAAATAAGGGGTTGGTGAACGTATTGGCACCAGGGATTCTGGGCTAGAGTTCTCCTTTTCAGGAACCCATTCCCCCTTCCATCCCACAATAGGAGATCCAGTTCAGAAAGGGATTCCTCTCCCTACCCCTCCCAAAAGCTGTTAGGGCACTTCGATTAACTTAATGTCTTCTGGCTAGCACAACAAATTTACTATCATTACAGCTTTGTAATTAATACCCCCTTGCTTTCTGTTCCTGGGCCAGATGTGATTGATTTAAGGGAATATTTTAATCTGGAATCTCAGAATAGAGCGATAAGAGAAACCAAGGGGTGGTTGGGTTGCAATAGATATATTTATTGTCCAAGACTGACCATCAGATGAGTGGGAGTAGTTAATTACTTGAAATGGATAGCTAATCACTCTCTGTTTTTATTATTCCAATTCCTGTCCTTCATGGGGTCGTTGTGAATTAGTACTGTGCCATTTTCTAAAATATCAGGCATTTTTATACATTAGGTATAGTGAATGGCAAATACTTGATGTAAAGTCTGCAGTTTTACTCCATAACCAGATTGTAAAATATGAAGTGAATTAATCATAACTGCAAAGAGTAATGGTACATTTTCTCTTATTTTATCTTTAGTGCCTTTCAGATCATGTTTTAAAACCTTCTACATCTGGTGTACAGAACGAGGCAGCGGCTTGGTAGTGGATAGCAAGAGGCAAAGGTCAGACCAGAGGCTGCACAAATATTGTGTACTGGATTTATTGTTTTAATTAAGAGGGTGGCAGTTCATCATAAAGTGTTTATGGCGTTTCTGCACAGTGCAGCATTTTGAAATCAGCTGTTTTAATGAAAACATAATGTCATATCTGTCAAAGTTCTAAATATTTTGAAAGTGAAATATAGAAACAAGAACTTTAATTCTAGGTTTACTGAGATTAGCTCATTGAATTGCTTTTAAATCCCTTAAGAGGGTCACATCATGGGTATTGTATGGTTCCATGTAGACGACTGGGGGAAAAAAAGCAAAACGACCAACCACCCCACAACATCCTCAGAGGTTCTGAAGCCAGTTATTTAATAGTGAAAATACAAGCTGAAGGTTAATGTATCGAAAAGCAAAACTATTATTGTTGGCATTGGAATTTTAGATGAAAGAAGCAATAAGGGGGTGAGTGGGTCTTTGTAGTGTATGGATGTGGAGAAGCCCAATGGTACCCAAAGGAAGCAGAATGACCCCTCAAAGCTGAAGAAAAATGGATCCTCCCTCCTTTTCTTCCCATTGTGATGTTTCGACATCATAGGGTTTGCAACTAATTATTTATAATGACCTCAAAGATGATAGTGTTTCATGGACTTTTAAGGCTGAGCAGTTTGCAATCCTAGTAATTTTCTCTCGTTGTTGTTAGGCATCCATGTAGATATGTCAGCCTTTCTTGGTTACATTTGTTAGGGAGTCGGATAAAATATTTGTATAATCTGGAAATTGTATTTTTTGCCGTACTCGCATTGGAAACAGAAATTAAGCTTGTCATTAGATGCCAGGCCACAGGAGTTGACTGAACAGGGTAATGTATGTTCTATTCTGTGCTATACTTGGTCAAGTTTCATAGATATCGTATTCCACATTATTTTATTAACTTTAATATCTGCACTTCCTATTACCAGACATGCCTCTCATTCAAAGCACAGAGGCACAGTTCTCTAATCAGAAGTGACAAGCTATATACTTTCTTTCAGCCATTATTCGGTAGCCTAGAGCAAGGAACTCTGTTTCCTTGAAAATGTTTTGAATTGGGTTATTTTTATTGAAGTATTAAAGTCATTCTTCAGATTTTAGGCTATTATTTAAGCACTTTTGGGAGAATGCAATAACCTCCAGATTCCATAGTCTTTGTTATTTTAACAATCAGAGTTGCTAAATGCATCTTTTTTTAATGCTAGTTATATAAGTGTCTGAGTACTCATCTGACCCGGTGGAAGCTAACAGCATTTGGGTAATTATATAAAATTAGCAAGCTAAATTAGTGTAGGTAAAGATGGGAGTATGATATTAAAATTGCTCACAAAATGGAGGTTTGGCTGACCAGCTTTCTCCTGATAAATTAATGCTCCTAATTATTTGATCATTGTATCCCTATCATTTGGTTAGAATAGCTAACAAACTGGTCAAGGAAGAGGAATTGGATGGGAAAAGGAGAATTTAGGAATAAACCACTACCAACAATAGTAATGATAATAATGACAATAATATCACTTACCATTATATCTGAAAGGAAAGTTAGAGGAGAGATCAAAGCCAGACACAACTGGAAAGCTCCAGGCCCTGGTTTCCCAAAGAATTTTTGGTTTAGGAAGTAAATGGCAACACACAGACCTACTACCACGAGGTACTGCCTGCAAATCCTATCCCAGGTCTGGGACACATCTGGTTTGTTTCTTCTTTTACCAAAAGAGGTGCTGGACTGTTGGTCATTGGATGTGATGCTGGAAGGCCAGAGTTTGGGTTCTGCTACTTCCAGGTAATTGGGGGCATATTATATCACATCTTGAGCACCAATTTCCTTATTCGTAAAACTGAAATAAGAACACTTGTACTACCTACCATTGTGAGTTTATAACATCATCATCATCATCATCATCATCATCATTTCAATTACCATCAAGGAATAGCTAACATTTACATAGTTCTTTAAGATTTTAAAAATGCTTTAGAAATATGATCTGGCTTTATCTTTACAAAATCCCTGGGAGATGAGTACTATTATTATCTAATGAATTGTTACCTAAATGAAGAAACTGAGGCAGGGGAAACGTGACTTGTTTAAGGTCACACAGCTGAGAAGAGTCTGAGGCAAGATGCTCAGGTGCTTCTGACTCTAGGTCCAGTGATCTCGCCACTGTTCTACCACAGGTGTATCAGCTTATCATTCCATAGTATCCATTTTGGTGAGGATTGGACTGGCAACTCAGGGGATAAGAATATAGTGATTTAAAGACAAACAGAATGAAGGTAGTTAAGTATCTCAGTGGTTAGAGAGCCAGGCCTGAAGATGGGAGGTCCTGGGTTTAAATGTGGTCTCATTTCTTAACTGTGTGTCCCTGGGCAAGTCTAAGGCAGAAGGAAAGGGTTTAAAAAAAGAACAAAACAGAACTAACAACTAAAAATACCACAAGGAAGAACTGACCTAATTATTAGTCAATTAATAATAGCTAACATTTATAGAACACCTACTAGATGTCAGGCACTGTTCTCTGCATTTTACAAATATTACCTCATTTGATCTTGACAGCAATCCTGGGAAGCAGTTATTAATATCCCCACTTTACAGGTAAGGAAATTGAAGCAAACAGAGGTTAGATGACTTTTTCAGGATCACACAACTAGTAAGTGTCTAAGTCCAAATTTGAGTTGAGATCTTCCTGACTCCTGGCCCAGCTGTCTTTAAAGTCAATGTAAATAAAAATTCCTTATTCTGATTACCAAATATCTCATATTGATTACCAAACAAATTTGACTTAGTTTACCACTAATAGCCATGAGAAATGTTTTCTTTTTATAATATCAGTAGCAAAAAATGAGCAGTTGTATAGAGTATTGAATAGCAGAAAGGGACACTAAAGAGCTGGCCTAGGAGTTGGGAAAACCTAGGTTCAAACCCCACCTTTCCAGATCAGTTTCTTACCCCCATCTTCTAGCCCACATTGGGCATCATGTGATCTGAAGAAGCCATTTGGTCCTAAGAATTCTTTGAATTCTGTTCAGTAAGAAATGTAGAGAGTGATTTTTTTTTTCTGGTGAAGAAGGTTGTTCTAACAGGCAAAGATGGCAGCATGGAATTACTTTGGAGAATTTAGGCCTGATTCTTGGGTAAACACATTTGCTCTTGTGTTAGATAAGTAACCTGACTCAACTTCAGTCAGCAAAGCTCCTCTTCTCCATTTATTCTCAAAGCTTAGGCTTAAATACACTATCTTGAAATAGGAAAACTGGTACAAAATAATTCTTAGAATGGCAGAGCATAGAATCTTAGTGATGGAAGGGAACTTAAAGATAATCTAGTCCCTTTCCCAACCCCCACTTCAGTTTTATAGCAGGGAAAATCCATGTCTTCGAAGATACTTAATTTTGAGAGTATTGATGTTCCATATTCTTCTATTCATGACCTGACCCAAAATGAAGTCTTCTTAGATTAAGTACACTCAACATTCAATATCTTTTTAACTTTTTATTTCTTGGATGTTTTAAATTTATTATGTATAATTTCCAATTTCCTTCCTTCCTTCCTTCCTTCCTTCCTTCCTTCCTTCCTTCCTTCCTTCCTTCCTTCCTTCCTTCCTTCCTTCCTTCCTTCCTTCCTTCCTTCCTTCCTTCCTTCCTTCCTTCCTTCCTCCTTCCTTCCTTCCTTCCTTCCTTCCTTCCTTCCTTCCTTCCTTCCTTCCTTCCTTCCTTCCTTCCTTCTTCCTTCCTTCCTTCCTTCCTTCCTTCCTTCCTTCCTTCCTTCCTTCCTTCCTTCCTTCCTTCCTTCCTTCCTTCCTTCCTTCTTCCTTCCTTCCTTCCTTCCTTCCTTCCTTCCTTCCTTCCTTCCTTCCTTCCTTCCTTCCTTCCTTCCTTCCTTCCTTCCTTCCTTCCTTCCTTCCTTCCTTCCTTCCTTCCTTCCTTCCTTCCTTCCTTCCTTTCTTCTTTCCTTCCTATTGCTGATTGGCACAGAAGTTTTCATATTCTCAGTTAGCAACCTGGGCAAAATTGTTCTTCAGGCAACCTAGTGGTATACACTCTCAACTCCCAGCTCCCAGCTCCCAGGGTCACACTGGTGGGGACTTGGACAGCTGATCAGCTTCTGAGTTATACTGTAACTCTCATGCATGTGTGTGCTCTCATGCATGACCATAATTTATTTTTTGTTTTTTTTGACATCTAGTATTATATCTCTTTATGGACTCTGTTGGAAGGTACTTCAGAAGGAATCCAGCCCAACCTGTACCTGAATGGAGCAGTAATTTCTGAGATATCCTTGGCAAGTGGTTGGCCTCCACCTGAAGACCTTTAGCAATGTGAAATTGCACATTTAGGTAGCTCTAGTTGTCAGAAAGCTTTTTTTTTTTAATATCAAATCTAAACTTGCATTTCGATACTATTTCCTGAGGCTCAAACAAACCAAATCCTTCCTCCATATTATAGTGCCATGTAATACAATGGAAAGAGCCTAGGCCTAGGATTCATCAGATCTGAATTCTAGTCCAAGTTGTCACACAGTAGGCCTACAATCTTAAAAAAAAACAACAACAACTTGGGGGCATCTAGGTAGCTCTGTGGATAGAGAGCCAGGCCTAGAGACGGGAGATCCTAGGTTCAAGTCTGGCCTTAGACACTTCCCAGCTGTGTGACCCTGGGCAAGTCACTTGACCCCCATTGCCTAGCCCTTACCACACTTCTGCCTTGGGACCAATATAAAGTAGTGATTCCAAGACAGAAGGTAAGGGTTTAAAAAAAAAAACAAAAAAACACCGAACCCTTATCTCCTGTTCTAAGGCAGAATAGTAGTAAAGGCTAGTGAATTGCCCAGAGTCACATAGCTGGGAAGTGTCTGAGGCCATATTTGAACCCAGGATCTCCCATCTCTCTCAATCCACTGAGCCACCCAGCTGCCCCCTACCATGGATATTTTTATCTCCACTTTACAGATTAAGAAACTGAGGCCCAGAGATTAAGTGACTTGTTCATGGTAACATCAATGGTGTCAAAAGATAGGATTTTAACCCACATCTACCTTCTTTCCAAATCTATTCCTCCTGGGGCAAAGATCTGAAATGCATGAATGGGATTTCTTCCCAACACCTCAACACCAGTATTTCATGAGTAGGGAAGTGGTGTTAACAGCTCTAGCTCTAACTGAGATGGTGATTTAGTTACGTTCATTTTTCCCTCTTCTGCCTTTCCTTCCTGATCCTTTTGGACTCTTTCAGAATTGCCCCATCTCGTTTGTCCTAGAGGAATGCTCTTATTCCTGCTCTGGAGTTAGGCATGTATGATCCCTGGCCTGGCTAACTGGACTTAGGACCATGGGATTTAGAGTGGAGAGGAATCAGGAGATCTTTTTCCAAATGTCTCATGTGGCTGATGAGAAAAGCGAAATCACTTGCCCATGGTCAAACTGGGAGTAATGAACAGAGCCCAATTCAAAGCAAAGGAAACCTTAGCAGTCAAGTCCAACCCCATCATTTTACAGTTTCCTCATCTGAGGTCATTTGCCAGTGACTTGCCCAGAGTCTTACAGCTAACATCTGAAGCAGGATTTCACCCAAGGTCTTCATGACTCCAGTCCTAGCACTCAATCTATTGTGTTACCTCTCCACTTAGACCTTTTGATTCCAAAACCAGTTTTCTTTTGTATACATTCTGCTACTTAATAAAAACCTCCAAGGAATGAAAGCTAGTAGTAGACTTTCAGGAAATCTTGGGATAGGTAGCTAGGTGATAGGAAGACTCACCTTCGCGAGTTCAAATCCATCACTTAACTCTGTTTGCCTCAGTTTTTTTCATCTGGAAAATGAACTGATTTTTGCTAATGATCTTTGCTAAGAAAATTTCAAATAGGATCATGAAGAGTCTGAAAAGACTGAATGACAGCAATCACCACCACAGGATTTAGAGTGGGTGAAAGGGATATTTTTAGGTGAATGTGGACCCTTCCAGTGTCCTTGAATGAAAATAGGCTGGCACTTGTCAATACTGCTTATGCCTATTAGTTAAGTGCCCCTAAGGGGGGAGGCTTTCAAAATGTGGAGGAATTCCTTTACCATTTAAACCTGTTCTCCTCTTCCCTTCTTCCATGAAGTCCTTTTAAGCAACACTTTTGATCATTATTCATCTCTGTTTGATGACCTCTTACCAATTCCTCATGATCCAGTTATATATCAACTCTTCTATGAAGCCCTCTTGATTTCCTCCTTCTTCTTTTCTCCACATCCCACAGGAATGATTGCTATTTCCTTTGAATCCCTAACATGATTTATTTGTTCATCTTTTGGGTACCTTTTACTGTCTTGTGTTAAACTTATTGTGTACATGTCTTATCTCCCTTTATATAGAGATCTTGTATATATATAGAAGTGCACATGTCTTTTCTTCCTTGGTATATGGAGGTCCAAGACTATCTCTTTAAAAATGCTTTATTATTATATATTTGACAAAGTTCTCTATATCTTAGATATGAGACCTCTAGCTAAGAAACTGTCTATAAATTTCCCCACCAGTTTACTGCTTTCTTTCTAATCTTGGTTACATTAGTTTTATTTCTACAAAACCATTTCAATTTGATTTATTCAAAATTATCTACATCTCACAATGGTTTCTATCTCTTGCTTATTCATGAATTTTTCTCATATCCATAAATTTGATAGGTGATGTTTCTTGTTCCTTTAATTTAGGCATATTTCCCTTTGTGTCTAGGTTATAGATCCATTTTTATCTTGGTAAATGGTGTAAGATATTGGTCTATATCTAGTTTCTGCCAGACTGCTTTCCAGTTTTCCCAACAATTGGGGAGGGAGGGAGTTAACTGGGTATTTTAATGTAATAAACAAACAAACAAAATTTTATAAAATATTTTATCAAAGCTGTTTGCTTTTTTATCATCAGAACCATTTGATCTCCCTCCCCCCCCCACCTTCACCCCTTTCACAGAGACTGAACCTCTCTTGTGACAGAAAAACAATTAAGGAAAAATATCTGATATCATCATTATATCTGATAATGTATATAATATTCTGTCCTAGTAGTCCTCCATCTCTCTGCTGTGAAGGGAGAGATATTTCATTATTGGAAGAACTATATCTAACCAATCTTACTGTCCTTGACCCTCAGGGTAACACCGAAATTGTGCTTGTATGCTCCTATATAAAAGGTATTAGTAGATATTTGTTAAATAGAATTGTGGGTAAGGGACCTTTTTCTATCTGGAGATACAGAACTTTTCCAAGGATTTCTTTAATTTCTTTAACTTCATGATATTAGGACAGAGATGTCTTTAAGGAATGGAAATTACAAGTGATCACGTTGGACTCCATACTTGTGGGAGAAGTTCATTGTGTAGTTTCACGAACAGCATATGAATAGTGACCCAAGGAGGCAGTTGGTGGGGCAGAAGGAGTTGGTTTCACTGGTGATTACTGAGAGAGGAAGCTCAGAGATTCAGTCAGTCCACAAGTCCATGGGAAATGTATCTTTCCCCTCTTTCTGTAATATTTGTTTTCGCTTTGAAGTTACTTTTGGAATGATCAGCATTGAAGGGGTTATGGAAAAATAGGAGCATTAATGCATTGTTGGGGGAGTTCATAGTTGGGCCAACAATCTTGGGAGATAATTTGAAATTATTTTCAGAAAGTGATTCAAATATTCATAACTTTTGACCCAGTGATCCCCATACTAGGATAAACCATAAGGAAGTCAATGATAAGAAAGTTCTCATATACACTCCCAAATTATAGCAGCATTTTTGAAGTAGCAAAGAACTGGAAACAAAACAGAAACTCATCTGTTGGGGAATGGCTAAACCAATTGTAGGATTATGTGACTATAATGGAATATTACTCCACCATAAAAAATGGAAGAAGCTTGGGAATGTGAAATGATATGTAATGCAAGCAGAACCAGGCAAACAATGTATGTCTGTGGTGACAAACTCACGTAGAAACAGTCATTACACTGTCTGTAAGGATCCCTCCAGACTACACATTGACTTTGACTACATATGAACATTATTTTTGTTCTATTACATTTTTAAATTTTGTTAAATATTTTCCAATTACATTTTAATCTGATTTTGTGTACTTGGGATTGTTGTTGGCCTCATTTCGTCATTTTGCCACCTGGAGTTTGACATGTCTTGTGTACATAATGAATACAACAATGTAAATAGGAAGAACTATCACCACAATGTACTTAAATACTTTATAATTATAATGATCAAGCTTGACAGTGAAGAAGAGAGAAGTGCCTATGTCTTCTTTGTAGAGGTGGGGGACTATGGATATGAAACACAACATATATTGCCAGATTAAGTTGATATATTGGTTAGTTTTGCTGAATTCTTTTTCCCTCTCTTTTATTATTATTTTTTTCAGTTGCCAACCATTTATTTTTTCTTCCTCCCACTTCCTCCCAATTGAACAATAATAAAAATAGAAAAAGATACCCCTCATAACAAATATGCTTTGTCAAGGAAAATAAATTCCCACAATGACCATGTCCAAAAATGCATGTTTCATCCTGTGTTTTAAGTATATCACCTCTCTGGAAGGAAGTGAGTAGCTCTTTTTTTATTTTTGTTGTTACAAAGGATAGCTCACTGGGAAGAAAATGAAGAGGGATAGAGTTAGAAATGAAGGTGATATAAAAACAAAAGATATCAATCAGTACAATTAAAAATTAGAAATATAAAATTATAAATCCTTTATAGTCAGCTTTCTCTTGGATTCATATATATTCTAGCTCTAAGTCAATGATCCTATGTTTTTTTGTGTGCATGTGTATCTATCTATATTTGTGTGTGTGCATCTCTCTGTGTGTATGAGAGAGAGAGGGAGGGGAGGAGGACAGAGAGAAAGAGAGAGAACGAGAAAGAGAGAGAAGGGAGAGGGAGAGAGAGAGAAGAGAGAGGAGAAACAGAGAGACAGACAGAGAAAGAGAGAGAGTCAGAGAGCCAGAGAGTATTTGCCCTAAATTCTGAACCCCTTTTACGAGTGGCCCTGGTTTTGGTGGCTTCAAGGAACTTCTAAAATTGCCTAATCATAAAACCATTGAATGTCAAAATTTGAAAGGACTTTAGAAATTATTTACTCTTAGATCTTAGAGATTTTATAGTTCTTCATTTTACAAAGGAGAAGAAACTTGTTCAAGGTCACATTTCTAATCAGTGCCAGGACCAGGATTCAGAGCCCAGTACTCACTCATGACATCACAGGGGATTATTACCTTGACATTAGGCCATTCCTTGGAGCTGATTATAGACAGTTTACTTCTTTTTCATCAACATTCATTCTTCCTGATGACCTCCTGCCTCAGCCTCTTGTCGGGCCACATGAAGACTCTTTCTAGTTACTGGGCCATACCTTTTCTTTTTAACCCCTTCTCTCTAGGACTTTCTTCAGCTATCCTCTAAGACAATAAGCTTCCCTCTCCCCCTTTTTCTTTGCTTAGTGATGATTGACTCTCTGTAAAGAGGTTTGTGATCTTTGTATTAGGGATGCTATATAAAAATGAATTGTATTGTTTGTATGGCTGTCACTGCTGACTCCTCCTTGCTGAAATTGACTGTAACAAGTGGTTGGGGTTTTCACTGGAGGGCAATTTATATTTATTTAAGCTGCCACCAACTCCTTATTTAGTTTGCATAAACTACCCAGGACAGAGGAGGAATCTCTCTGGACCCTCTTTATCTTATAAAAGTATAGAGTGTTATGGAGGGTGGATCGCTCTTCTGGTGGACTCCTCTCTCTTATCCCTTTTAACTATGAATAATCAGTCACTGGGATAGGGGGATTAAAAAATAGATTTACTGCTATTTCTACAACTCAGAACTACGGGATAAGTAAACACAACAACAGATGTATAGGAATATAAGTAGGAACATTATTTTATAATAACATGGAAGGAAACACATTTATGTACTGAAAACCATGAAAAATAGCTCTTATTAGGTGATTTAACATTTATTTCTCCTTATATACAGTTAAGTTTCTAGCCAGAGAACAAAGACAGTCATGCCTCTTTTGGCTCTCATGAAAGGCCTCCCTAAAGTCCCTTGTAAGCTATCTGGATAGTGGGTTTTATTTAGCTCACGTCTGTTTCAGTAGAGAACAATGGCCCTCATTAGTGCCCATATGTAGGTAACTTGTCTATATAATCCCTTTTTCATGGATGGATTTCTAGAAAATATATTTTGATTTTCTTTCACTCTCACACATATGTGTTCCTGTGCACGTTATCTCATCTTGGTTCTGGTGAAACCTGCATTAGCTCTAAGCCAGGAAAATATGTTGTGTTTGACTTACATTTCTAGCCCCTCATTTCCATTGTCCTCAAAACTGAGCCTAGAAAGAATGCTTCTAGCCAACATTTCATCTCCAGGCTGTCTCTTTGGTAGCACCTAACCCTTGTTCATGGCAGCACTTAATAAATCCTTCTCTATGATGATGGTCAGACCCTGTCTGCCTTTGATCACCTTTTCCTGAATTGTATCAATTACATGGTTGAACTGACTTATCTATCAGAAATTAATTGGGGATACCATTGTGAAAAATGATTAAATGACAACATGGTAATAAGTGCTATGGTCACAGGGGTAGTCACAGAATATGAAAATGATAATATACGTGATTTAAGATGGATTGTTTGGTGAAGTAGAGAGCTGGATTGAAATTCAAGAAGATCTGGGTTCATATTCCTTTCCCAGGTGTGTGTGCCTAAACCCCCCCCTCTTTGTGACTATGGGTAAGCAATTGAACTTCTTTGAATCTCAATTACCTTTTCAGTAAAATAATAATTTTGTGAATAATACCCATAGAACTTACCTCATAAGGTTGTTGTGAGTTACAAATGACATAATACCAATAAAGTGCCTTGTAAAATATGAATAGCTCAGTGAATATCAATTCTTGTGATCAACATTAATATATAATAATATAATAAATTCTAGTAATTTGAAGGGCACAAAGGACAGTTAGGGCATAGCTTGATTTGGGTGTTTCCAAGTGAATAAACTACCTTTGGGCATTTGTTTGTAAATGTTCACCTTTCTTTCCAATTATCATGGTATCCAAACAATGTTACATCTTTTTGAAGAGAAAGTCAAAGACAGAGTCAGTGAGACAGAGAAAGACACACACACACATAGATAGAGACACAGAGACAGAAGAAAGGGAGGAAGAAGGAACGAAGGAAAGAAAGAAGATGGAAAGGAAGCAAGGAAGAAAGGAAGGAAAGAAGGAAAGAAAGAAAAAAGGAAGGAAGGAAATCAGTCAGTAAATGAGATATTCTGACTACACACCAATAACCAGTTTGGCTGATTTTATTTTTTCACTGAATTGAACAGTTTTTGGCTGAGTCTACTGTTTGTTTTGGCATCAGGCAGATCAGTCTTAGTCTCTAAGCCTTTGACCTATTCCAATCTAGAGTTTGAAAATTTGACTTGGGA
Source organism: Monodelphis domestica (assembly GCF_027887165.1). Lineage (NCBI taxonomy): Eukaryota > Metazoa > Chordata > Mammalia > Didelphimorphia > Didelphidae > Monodelphis > Monodelphis domestica. The sequence continues at coordinate 435,800,899 of NC_077227.1, forward strand.
ATTGCCTGATTTTTAACGGAGTTTGGAATTGAAGGTCTGAGTAGACCTCCGGCATCCTAGATGCAGATAGCTTCCCTGGCTCTTCTATTCTTTTGTGCCTGACTTGGATTGGAAAGCATCCCAGCATCCCCCAGGAGCAGGAGCCGTGTGACGACTCTTGTGCTCCAGATACACCCTCAATGGCATTTCGTCTTCAGAAAATGATCTGAATATGATCACAGGTGCACAGAATTTCTCCCAGATGATAAAGATGGATTTGGCAATATTTGGAATTATAAAGGGTGATATGGGATCTTTTGGCTGAAATATTAACTAAATCATAGGCTGTGTATGTGTGTATGTGTACACATCATGTGCAAATGTCTGGGCAATCAGATCTTATGTGTGGACAGTTGTGTTTTTGCAGATGTTAAAATTCTGTGCATTAGTCATCATCTCTTTTCTTTTGCAGTGGCATTGAGCAACCTTAATTATGATACGATATTAAGGACTATATAATTAGCCACCTTAATAAATTTTTTCAAGATGGATAGGCAGTATTTGCCTTTCTTTAGAAAAAACCATTTCTCTAATAGTAATCTGTGAGAAGCTACGAAAAGAAACAATGAGCAGAAAAATCTGGAAATATATTAAGATATATGTGCATATATTGGACATTAGCACTATATACTAAGCATATTGGGAATACGCTTCAAAATATTTCAAACATTGTTGACCTTTGTTATATAATACTGGGCTCAGGGAAACATATTTGCATAGATTTAGTAATATATTGTAAATAACTACATAGGACAGTGTGTATTTTTCCTTAAGATGCAGTATTATAAGCAAGACATTAAATTATGCCTATCAGACAAAGCAGCCGGATCTCTACATTTTTTTTATAGCACATTCTATTGGGAAGACATCTCTGCTTCTAAAAAGCACATGCATTAACTGCCTGATTCATGTGGTGACATGTGGCATATCCAAATGTGTTATGGATCTCTCAGGAATAAAAACAACATAGCAAAATCATCACCTTGGGATGTTCATTGAGTGAATATTTTACAGACATACTCCTTTTATATTTATATAATAATTTAGTGTTATGACAATTTTTTAGCAGTGTTGGCAGTTTTTCTTTTTTATAATGGTATTATATTTGTGAGCCTATTAAGTGCATATGGGATAAACTACAGAAAAAAGTATTTTTCATAATTCCTCAGGGTGCCAGTAGCAAAAAAAAAATATTGGTATAGAAAATGTTAATAAAAGGTCAAGCAGAACTCTCCAGTGTTTATCATGATTGTAGTGGCAAGGGGAGGTGTTTTTGAATTGTATATTGAGGAGACCCTTAGATTTATGCCCCCCCCAAAGAGGGAAAGAACACCCAGAGATTCCTATGCAAGGAGGCTGATGCTAGGTGGGGAGTTCAAGCTTTTCAAAGATAATCAAACCACTCACTGCCTTGACCTCATTCCTTCCCTTCATGGTAAAACCAAACCAAATTTGTAGCAGCTCACTCAAACCGCTGAAGAAGTTGGCCTCCAAGCAGATTGCTGCTATCAGGTTGTCTTGGAATCTGTAGGAGTGGAAAGGATTATTCTTAAAGGTGTGTGGGTAGCTGGGGGCCTGTGGGTAAGGCACAGGGAAAGATGAGTGATGTGAAAATATTGGAACCTGACCTGGCCATATTGTTTTCCCTTCCCTTATTCTCTTCCTTACTGTTCTGTTGCCCCTATCCCAGGGGAAAGCCCTGCGGTGGGTGACCCTTGGCCAGGAGATGTTCCCCAGGGGGTTGTGGGGAGGAAAGGGATGAAAAGATACTACTTGGGCTGCAGGCAGGGTTTAACATTACTCCCCCATATACAGTGAGGCTAAAAAATATTCCTTCCATCATAGAGGAGAGTATGTTGGGTAAATGAGAAAATTTATTCTTTTGGGGCCTCTTTTTCCACTCTCCCCCCCCCCAAATTTGTAAAATGCAAAAATAGAACATGGCTACTCTGGGAGCCCACTCAGAGGCAGCTGCTGCTTACTATGCTTCAGTCACATATATCATTATACCTTGATCCCGAAATTAAGCGTCCTCAAAATAGAAATGTGTTTTCTGTGCAAAAGTGGACATAAAAGCCATTTTCTTGAAATTGATCCAACCTGGCTCCATAGAAGCGGAAGCTCGGGCATCCAAAGTACCGGGAGCAGCAGGAAATTCACTTGTACTGCCATTTGGCTGGATCCCTTGTGAGAAAGGTTGAAAACCGTGCAGGAGAACTCCGGGAAATCTATAACAAATTTTCTCAGGGATCTATCTTATTGTTTAGCAATTCTCTATTGTCTCACATTAGCATTGCATTTCATATTTCTTTTTCACAAGTGACAGCATTGGGGTAATCAGAGCCTGGCTCCTGTTATCTAAATGAAAGGAACGACTTTTGGGAGGATATTGACGTGCAGAGTAGGCGCATTGGGAACCGTGTGCTTCAGACCTAGTCTTGCCAGTTCTATCAGAACCGAGGAAGGAGACAGACATGGGTGTCTGCAGATGGTATTTTCAGTCTTGCTACTGGGAAGAGTTGGGGGTTGGGCAATATGAGTCCCCAAATATTTTTAGTTGTGAATTATTAAGTTCTATCCTACCCCAGTACAACACGCACCTAAAATGTCACTGGACTCCCCCCCACCTTTTTTGCTTAGATTGGCTCTTTGGTGAGAAATGATTCCTCGCTGAGCTTTCTGTTGTATAGTGGGATTGGACTGTTTCATCTATTCCCAAAGAGCCTGGGGTAACAAGGTCTTGAATTAATAAAAGGCATGTGACCTATTGGCAGGTGACTAGGCAATACCTGGCTGGCTAGAATTTTAGAAATGATGGATACATCTCAATACACTGGAGACCATCACAATTGTGGGGGACTAAGGAAGAATTTCCCATCTTCCTATTTTTTGCTGTATTTTGCCTTACCCAAGATTTCCCTGGAGAGACTTGGAGATTAGAACTCAACTCCTTTGGGCCAAGTGGGAAAGTATTTGTATTTTAAATTGTTTTCATTCAGTGCTTGAGTGTGTGTGTGTGTGTGTGTGTGTGTGTGTGTGTGTGTGTGTGTGTGTGTGTGTATTTTGTGGGGAGGAGTGTGTTGGAAGTCGAGAGACCATTTGACAATATTTTCCAAGTGCTGCTCCCAGTTTAGGAGCACTTCTTAGTAAACTATTCTATGGGTCCAAAGTTTGAATTCAATCTCCTCTCTCTGTTACAGCCTCTTCTTTGAACTCTTTCAGCACTTAGAGTCTGAACCCTCTAACCCTGTATTTTCTTATTGATTTAATTATAATAGTAAATGGTTAACATCCATATAGTATTTACTATGTGCCAGGCACTGTGCAAAGCAGTTTACAATTATGAACTCATTTGACCATCACAAAAATTCCGTGAGGTAGATGATGCTATCATTCCCATTTTATAGAAGAAGAAACCGAGGCAAACAGATTTGCTCATTGTTACAAAACTAGGAAGTGTCTGAGGTCAGACTTAAGCTCAGATCTTCTTGACTCCAGGTCCAACACTCTATGTTCTGTGCCACTTAGCTACCTTAATTTACTTAAATATTTCAAGGATCCGTGATTTTGCCAGTGGGCTCTCTCTCCACCAATGTACTCTTGTCACTGGCAGCTAACTTGGTGATGACCTTCTTTAAATGTAACTAGCTGATCCTTGGATGACAGACTTACTATTTATTATCTCCTCTTACTCAAAGCCTCTTCAGATTGGTGGGACCTTCCAGAGTCTATGATCTACTGGCAGAGTCTTTGAGAGCTTGGAGTCATACAAATCTTTTGGACATATCCAAGAAGGACTTTAGTAAACAACTTTTATTGTTCTCTTAATTATTTCACATGCAAGTCTTGTGTCACTAATTAGATTATAACCTCTTTGAAGATAAGGATCACTTTTTCTTCTTTATTTTTCCAGTAGTTTAGGGCATATAGTAGAATCTCAGTAAATACTTGATGAGGAATCAATTTTGCTATCTTTCCTGTACTTTTGGTAATGATCGTCTTTTAAAAAGTTTAATCTCATTGAACTCCTTTGTATAGCTTTTAGCAATAAGGAGGCGATGATCCTTCTGCATTTCACTGAAGTCCAACCACAATTGGAGTACTGTGTTCAAATCTAGTGATCAGATCACAATTTAGAAAGGGCATTAGTCCAAAGGGCTATAAAATGGCATACCCTTTGATCCAGTAATGATACTACCAGGTTTGTATCCTAAAGAGATAAAAAAAAGGAGGAAAGGACCTATTTGTACAAAAAATATTTATAGCAGCATTTTTTTTTGTTGGCAAACAATTGGAAATTGAAGGGATGCCCATCAATTAGGGAATGGCTAGACAAATTATGGTATATGATGGGGACTGTGCTGTAAGAAATGATGAGCAGGATGATTTCAGAAAAAGCTAGAAAGACCTACATGAGCTGATGCAGAATGAAGCAAATAGAATGAGGAGAATATTGTACATAGTAACAGCAAATTGTGGAATGATCAACTAGGAAAGGCTTAGCTATTCTTAGCAATTCAATGATCCATGACAATTCTGAAGGACTTATGACAAAGAATTCTATCCACCTCCAGAGAAAGTACTGTTGGAGTCAGAGTGCAGATCAAGGAAACTATTTTCCACTCTAATTTATTTAGGTTTTTATTTTGACATTTTGGTTTTACAACTGAGCTGGGTGGCTCAGTGGATTGAGAGCCAGGCCTAGAGACAGAAGACCTGGGTTCAAATATGACCTCAGACACTTCCCAGCTGTGTGACCCTGGGCAAATCTCTTAACTCCCATTGCCTAGCCCTTACCACTCTTCTGCCTTGGAGCCAATATTGACTCCAAGATGGAAGGTAAGGGTTTAAAAAAAAAAAGAATATTCTCTTATAAAAATGACCAATTTGGAAATATGTTTTGCATGATAATAACCCAGATCAAATTGCTTATTATCTCAGGGAATGGAGGGAAAGAAACAATTTGGATCTTATAACTTCAGAAAACTTATGTGGAAATTATTATTACATGTCATTGGTAAAATAAAATAAAATATCTTAAAAAAAAGAAAGGGCTTTAGTGAATTAGTGCCTCTACTTTGAATCAGTCCCCCTTGTCCCCTCCCTTGATGTTTCCCTTTTTAGTCCCTCCCTTTTTGTTCCCTCCCCCTCCCCCCTCTCTTTCCCTCCCTTTTTGTTCTCCCTCTCCCCCTCCCCCCCTTGGTTTTCCCTTCTCCTTACCCTTGTTGGGTAAGATAGAATTCAAGATCCCAATGGATCTGGATGTTTTTCCCTCTCAGAGTTGATTTCCCTGAGATTGAGGTTTAAGTAACCCCCCCCCTCTCTTCCTCTCCTTCTTATAGGAGTTTTCTTCCCCTCCCCTTCCCCTGTGAATCTTTGTGTGAGAACCATTATTCTATTTGGTCTTTCTTTACCCCCTATTTATACATTACATTTTCCCCACATATTAGTATACATAGGTTGATATAAATGTAGTCCTTATAGAAGAGAGTTTGAGTAAAAGAAGATAACATTTTTCCCCTTTCCTTAATATTTACCTTTTCAGGTATTCCTTGCTCTTTGATTTTCGGTATCAAACTTTCCACAGAGCTCTGGTCTTTTCTTTGCAAAAAGTTGGAAGTCTTCTATTTTGTTGAATGCCCATACTCTCCCTTGGAAGTATATAGTCAGTTTTGCTGGGTAGCTGATTCTTGGTTGGAGACCCAGCTCTCTTGCCTTTCTGAAGATCATGTTCCATGCCTTACGATCATTCAGCGTAGAACTTGCAAGGTCTTGTGTGATCCTGATTGGCATTCCTTTATATCTAAATTGTCTTTTTCTGGCTTCCTGTAGGATTTTTTCTTTTGTTTGATAGCTTTGGAATTTGGCAATTACATTCCTGGGAGTTGTCTTTTGGGGGTTTAGTGTAGAAGGTGTTCTGTGAGCTCTGTCAGTGGATGTATTGCCCCCTTGTTCTAGAATCTCTGGGCAATTTTCTTTGATTATATCTTGTATCACCATGTCCAGTTTGGTGTTTATTTCTGGCTTTTCTGGGAGTCCAATTATTCTTAAATTTTCTCTTCTCCCCCTGTTTTCCAGATCTATCACCTTGTCGGTGAGATATTTTATGTTCTCTTCTAATTTCTTGGTGTTTTGGCTTTGCTTTATTAGTTCTTGCTTTAAAGCCTGGTTTTCTTTTACAGTTTGGTCAAACTGGTTTTGTAGATGCGTGAATTTCTTTTGCATCATTTCCCACTTTTCCTCCCAGAGGGCTTCCATCTTTTTGGTCCTTTCTGATTCAAATTCTTCATGGGTTTGTGGAGAGTTTCTATTTCCTTTGGAAGATTTTGGAGAATTTTCTTGTATATCTTCTTCTATCTGCTCTGTATTTTGTATTTTGGCTCCATAGAATGTGTCCAGAGTCGCCCCTTTCTTCTTATTTTTCTTGGTATTTTGGGGCTTCTGTGCTTCTGTGGAATTTGTCATCTCTGAACGTGGAGGATTGGCTTTTCTTGTCTTTGTCTGGTGATCAGTGGCTTTAGTCCTGGGCAGATGTTGGTTCTATGAGCGTTCCCTGGGTTAAACTGAATATGCCTCACTGGAACTGGAATGGAAGGGTCGGACCACGAGGCCACACTCTCCCCCTGGCTCGATTTCCGGAAGTTGCCTTCAGAATCCCTGGCCGTGAGGCTGTTTCGTCGGCCTGCGGGGGGATGGGCTGCCGCTTCCCCAAGCTCCGAGAGCACAGACTTTCACTGAGACTTGGATAGCAGGATCCAGCCCGTGAGGCTGTCTTGCCCGCCCTGAGGGTTGCTGTTGTTTTGACCAGCTCTCTGCAGCGGAGGCCCCAGGCAGTAACTTTCACCCGGACCGACCAGCTCTTTGCAGCGGAGGCCCCAGGCAGTAACTTTCACCCGGACTGGGACTTGGGTAGAAGACCCTGAGGGTTGTTGTTCCTCAGACCCTGCTCTCTGAGCCCGGCGCGGCTGCCGCTTCCGGGAGCCTTGGACTCTGCGCTCCTACCCCTGAGGTCCGAGGGATCTCGGGTTCTGGCTTTTAAGGGGAGCCGTACCTTTTGAACCGGGTCCAGGTCCAGGAGGAGGGTTCCCAGGGTCTGTGCTGTTGATCGTTTTGAATTTCGGCGCCTTAGGAGCTTCTAGTTTGAGATCGGTCGGGAAGGGTTTTCCGGAGATCTGAACTTCAGCTTTCTCTAAGCCGCCATCTTAACCGGAAGTCTCGAATTAGTGCCTCTAGAAGAGGCAATCAGGATGGGAAAGGCTTGTAAGTCCATGTAATATGAGGATTGTTTGAAGGAAAGAAGAATCCTCAAGATGAGAAGATTAGGGGAATTTGTAGCTATGTGAAGCACCTGGAAGAAAGATTTGATTTGTTTTCTGATTGACCCCAAAAGGCAGAACAAAGAACAAGGGGAAGAAGTTCAAAAAAGCAGATTCTGGCTTGTTTTAAGGAAACAATTGCTAGCAATTAGAGTTATCAAAAGTAGAATGGTTAAAATTTTTTAAAAGATAGAATGGGTTGCCTCTGGAGGTGGTATGTTCTTTTTCATTGGAGAACTTCCTCAACAGAGCACTTGCCAGGTGTATTATAGAGAGGATTCTAGCCCAGATCTTGAATGGATTCAGATAGTAGATTTAGAACTAGAAGGCCCTATAGAAGTCATGGAATTGAAAAACCCTTGTTTTGCAAATGAGGAAACTGTGGCTCAGAAAAGTCAAAGAACCAACTAGGGTAACATAGTCATTAAAAGAGCAGATTTGAGATTTGAAACCAAGTTTTCTGACTCCAGATCTAGTAATCTTTCCACAACAGAAAGCTTTTTTTTTTTTTTTTGGTTCATGAGGTCCTTTCCATTTCTGAAATTCTTTGATTCTGTGTTTTTAAGTCAATTAACTGACTATCTCACAGGGTTATTGTAAAGATCAAATGAGGTAACATATGTGAAGTGCTTTACAAACCTTAAAGCACTCTCTAACTGTTAGCTATAAATGTTAGCTAACTGGTTTGAGGAAGAGGTTTCCTGGTTTGCAATGAGCCATATGTATTCAATGGGATTAGATATAGTGAAGACAATAATTGAAGTTGATGCAATGAGGAACATTTTAATACCTCTTGGTCCTTAGAAGGACTCATGATACAATAATGCAATTTTTCTATTGAAACTCATGGAGAAATGATACCACCTTGGGTAAGGTGCTTGTCCATATATTTAGTCTACCTTTCTCCACCATTTATTTAAAAAAAAATCTATAGAATCACCCAAACAAGATGGGTGCATTCCAGGATTTTCTCTTAAGGATGCAAGACAAGTGAACCAGCAAGTTTGATATAGCAACTTGAACAGAAAACTAAAGGGCCAAAATGGAATGAGAATAGCCAACCTCTTTGTTTGTAATCTGTTTCATTTTTGTGGACTCTTTTGGTCGTGATTGTAGGGAGGGGTGGCCAAAGTCACCTGCTTGGAAATGTAATCACGGGAGAAATGTATTTCTCCTATTCCCTCCCTATTATGGTCCAAGATAATATTTTCTTACTTTTTGCTCACCATGTAGATAAGATAAAATCTGAGAGTGAGATCATGCCCAGCCCAAGTTCTATTATTCAGGTGAGAGCCAACAGGCTGGCCAGGTAGAATATGGAACTTGGAAGAACAGACATAGATTGGAATCCAGTGTTTGTATAGACCTATTTCCTACTTGTGTGTTGCCTCAGTTCAGTCCAAAAGGTGTTGGTCTTCTGGTTTCACATGGTTTATAGTCACGCTCCCATCATTCATATCTAGGGAAGTTCATGCCACTGTTCTGTAGTAGATCCTTGGTCCTATGTAGCAATAGGCAACAAAAGAGCTCCAGGTATGTCCACTCACTAATTAGGGATGTTATCTACACATGCCTGGGAAAATGGGAGGAGAAGGGCTAAGGTTTTGCTATCGGATACAAAGCAGATGAGTAGGACATAAGGCTTAGAACTTCGCATCTTCCTTTGTAGGCACAATGACAATTTTTTTTATTAGCATAGTGGAAAAATTACATAACTGCAATTTTTAGATAGAATTAACAGCTGAGTTCTATCTTTTCTACATCTATAGTCTTTCTGCTAAGGATCAGTCTTTCATTCTTTGTTTTAGAGAAAGCATGAATATAGACTAAAAGCCTATGAAAAAAGCTAAGTTGTAATCATGTCCTAGGTCTACCATCTCCCTCCTAGGATAGGATCCTAGGCACAGAAGAGGGCCAGTGTGAGTGTTTAGAGGCCAGATATACGATGTTGAATCTGGGAAATTACGTTCTCAAACCAGTTTGGCTAAAATGTTGAATATGAAGAGGGGAATAGCATGAAAGAAAGCAGAAAAGTAAGTTGGAACCAGATTGTGGGAAGCCTTCAATGAGCTGGCACTGAATATGTGTCTACTGAGAAGGGATTGTGTGTTTGGCTCCAACTGTGCTGCTCTTAGAGGTTAGACAGTTTGGGTAGTCCTAAAGCTAAGTCATACACAGACTGCACACTTTCCTATAAAAACCCCATTGGCATCAAATGGAATACACCATGTCATGGCTTTGCCGACAGTAGCTACATCAGGGACTACAGTGAGTTTGGGCCTTTTTTGGGGAGGAGAACATAATTCTCCAAAAGGTGCCACAATGGACAGCATGCTAAGCCTGAAGACTCAGAAAGACTCATCTTTCTGAGTTTAAATCTGGTTTCAATGACTAGCTGTGGGATTCTGAATAAATCCCATAACCCTCTTTGCCTCAGTTTCCTCATATGTAAAATGAGCCAGGGCAGGAAATGGCAAACTATTTCAGTATCTTTGCCAAGAAAACTCCAAATTGAGTCACAAAGAATAGGACAAGACTGAAAAATGACTAAGCAAGAACAGCTCAATATAGACACTTTTCAAATGCCTGGCACTATTAATTTACTGGTGAAGCAAGTGAATGTATCCCAGACTTGAACATCAAGGCAGCTACTCCACAAATATAGCTTCTTTTCAGGAATCCAGTATATGGGTGTAGTTGGCAATGCCTATCAAACATTAGGATACTGGTAGGATGATGACCCTTTAGAGTTTTGGCCCCGTTTGTCATAATTCATGGGAGAAAGAGTACAGAGTATCTATTGTGCTTTGAGGGATGGGACCCACAGAAACTGATCCAGGATAAGCTTATGACTTATCTTATAACTCCCTATGGTTCTGGGTTCAAAGCTCCTCAGGTTCTGAGTGAGGATGTGGAAGGTTCTGCTCACAGCAAGGAAAGTGCTCGCAGTTGACTATTCAGGACACAGCCATTTTTTGGCTTAGTGGTTACCCTAGCTTTGCTGGCTTGGAGGCTCATAGCCACTTGAATTGATGTGATAAGTTTTAGGGTAGAACTTGAACAATTTAAGAAGTTGGAAATAATTCTACCAGTCTCCTCCCAGACTTTTAGGTTCACTGGCTCAGTGTCACACTTGACTCCTCATGTACATTCACCCTAATATCCAATCTATTGTCCAATATTGTTATTTTTACTTTTATACCATTTCTTATCTATTCTATTGGCTTCCTCTAATCACACAGCTGTCATTTTAGTGTGGGTGCTTTAGACCTCATGCATGGACAATGGCAATCGCCTTCCAGCTAATCTGGTCTCAAGACTCTCCCTACTCTGGTCCTCCCTTCCTTCAGATGCCAAGGTAAAATTCCTAAAGCACAGGCCTGAGCATGTTTTCCCTCTACTAGTGATTCTCTTTTACTTCCAGGATTAAATATAAGATTCTTTTGTTTAGCTTTTAAAGTCCTTTACCTGCTTGCCCTTTTCTATCTGTCCAGGCTTCTTTAAACAAACCCAAAACCAAACCCTTATCTTCTGTCTTAGAATCACTACTAAGTATTGGTTCCAAGGCAGAAGAATAAGGGCTAGGCAATTGAGGTTAAGTGACTTGCTCAAGGTTACACAGCTATGAAGCATCTGAGGTCATATATGAATCCAGGATCTCCCATCTCTGGGCTTGGCTCTTTCTCCACTGAGCTACCTAGCTTCCCCCTGTCTAGGCTTGTTATACTTTACTCCTGTCTGTGTACTTTTCCAATCAGTGACAAACTGGCTTTTTTTGCTGTTAATCCTACATGACACTGTATTATAAGGGGAGGTTAATTTGTATCCAAGGGGTTCAGTCTTTCAGTATTGAGAGTGGAAAAGAATTGAGACCCCCTCTTATCAAAGAGGGGTTCAAGGGAGACAGCTGATGTTTAGGGTTGTCTCAGAGAGAGGAGAGGGGGTTTGAAGATTTTTCCCCTTCTGCCTTCCCTCCTTAGCTAGGGCTGCTCTCCCAGATTTGCTCTTGTCCCTCTTGTCCCCCCTCCACTACTCGAGACCAAAGGGTCTACCCTTGATCTGTTCACTCATGCTCAGCTTGGTGAAAAGATAACTATTTTAACGTCATCTCAATCAAGGTAATACAAAGGAATAACTAGCATGGAAAGAATGGGAAAAGGAAAGTGGGGAAAGGGGGTCCCTGTCTCTATCTAAACCCTTTTTCTCCCTCCTCGAGTTTGGGAGGAACTCAGGCCTTGGCAGCCTGAGCCCCCTGAGAGAAAGTCAGGTTGACTCACCCTTGGGCTACAGGAGCTGAGGTAAAGTCTGCTCAGGTTTCTCTTCAGAAAGTCCCTTCAATTGGGAAGTGTTGGGGGGAAAGATTTCCAGTCACCAGCAGGAACAGTGGGTAACCCTCAGGAGAAAGTCTTTTCCCAACTTCTCTCTTCAGCTTCTCAAGACTGAGCACAACTCCTCTCCCAGCCAGAGTCTTCTCCTCCTTCTGATTCCAATCCTTGGGACCCCTCCCCCATCGAGGTGATCAATTTCACACACTCTTCAGCCTGGCACTTTTTCTTTAGTGCCAGCCTCTGTCACACACTCAGTGTCCTGACATGATTTTTCATTGGCTTCTCCCATAATTGGGATGCTCTCTGCTTCCAAGCTCTTAGGCTTTCTTCAAGACACAGCTCAAATTCCCACTTTTGCAGGAAGCCTTTCTTAGTTGTCCCCCAAAGCTAGTATTTTCCTCTAAAATGGCCTTCCATTTAATACAGGTACATTTTCTCTCTCTCTCTCTCTCTCTCTCTCTCTCTCTCTCTCTCTCTCTCTCTCTCTCTCTCTCTCTCTCTCTCTCTCTCTCTCTCTCTCTCTCTCTCTCCTTTGTACATAGCTTTTTGCATTCATTTCCCCTGTTAGGGCCTGTGCTCTTGTCTTTCTTTGATCTCAAGAACTGAACACAGTCCCTGGCACTTAATAAATGCTTAATAGACACTAGTTGACTAGACTAGCTTTGTGATCTTAATTCTTAATCAAGAAAGTTTCTCTCTCTGGATCTGTCTTCACCTGTAAAATTAGGGAATTGGGCTAGTTGATTATAAAGGCCCTTTCTACTTCTAAAGTTCTTTGATTTGTAAACTGCCCAGAGAGAACTGAATTAATTTCATGTGATATAAATTACCTGAAAGTGTATCTTATTTTTTAATTGTAAAATATACACATACACATATACAACACATATGTATGCCTAAATACACAGATATCTATATCTATATGCAATCCATTATTTGATGGAAAAAGAATGACCCCCTGGATTTCGAGTCAGAAGGACCTGGTTCAAGTTCTGGCTTTGGTACTTACTAGCTGCGTGACTATGGCCAAATTATTTCAGCCCTGGGCATCATTTTCCTCCTCTGTAAAATTGTGATCACTACAACAACAATCCTAACAATAGTAGCCAGCATTTATATAGCGCTTAAGGTTTGCAAAGCAATTATCTCATTCTCCCAACAACCTGGTGAGGCAGGTCCTCTCATTATCTTAATTTTGCACCACTTCTCTTCCAGAGCTGTTGGAAGGATGAAATAAGATAATGTATGCAAGACACTTTGCAAATCTTTAAGTGCAATATAATTATGAGCTATTATTACTATTGGTATTATTTGCTATTTTTATTTCCTTTGTTCAGGAGCTACATTTCTAATGTAGACTATTGACTCTTTAGAGAAACTTAAGACATCTTGGAAAAGGATTTCTTGGCCCCTGCTTCTGGGGCGTGTGTGTGTGTGTGTGTGTGTGTGTGTGTGTGTGTGTGTGTGTGTGGTGTGTGACTTTCCTTATAGCAAGGGGGGGCCAGTTTTCATGGCCACAAAATCCAATAGTCTCATTTCCCTTGATCGGCTCCTTTTGGGAAGAGGAAGAGATGAGCTCATCATGTGTTCTCATTTGTTGATGGATGCCAGGGCATAGGGCAGCCATCAGAGCTCATCTGTGAGCAGAGAAAGCCCTGCCTCGGTGGGTCAGAGCCACGCCTTGGGGCCGGAGCTCTCAGGGCTGCAGTACCAGGCTCGGCCGGTTGGTGGGAGTCTAAGCCCACGGACCTTGCTGGGGGAGCTGCTGCCCGCTGCTGCTGGCAGGGAGGCCTCTCTGACCTTTGCCAGGCTCAATAGCCTTTCATTTATCACTGATCACAAGAGTGGAATGAACATATTTACTTGTGTTTTACTTTCCACTTATAATATCTAGTGGCATGGGAGGGAAATGAAAACAATTGTTCATATGGGAAATTTATGTGCTTCATCTGGCCGTGTGATTTCCACAGTTGTACCAATGCCACTTAGGGACTGGTATTGCCTTTTACATCTCTAGGCTATGAACGAGGAACTTTTCCATCTGCTGGGGGAATATCCAGTAGGGCTCCTTTCCCTGTGTTTTTTTTTTTTTTGGTAGCAGCTCCGTCTGAGGTCTCCTTCCCACTTCTTGGGAGTCCCAAGAGATGGAGAGCCTCTTTTTTCCCAGTGGAGAAGGCTGAGGCACTGCCTTGGGGTCTCTATGAGACCTCTTGTCCCTCCCTGCCTCTCTGGTACAGAAATGGGGTTAGAGGCTATGCCCTGACTGTCCTGGGATGTCTCTGGGCAGGGTAGGGGGAAGTCTCACCCTGGTCCCAGGTAGCTGGGCAGGTAATCCTCCCAGGTGATTGCAAAGGAAGGGGATCCTGGGAAAGTCTCTTATCTCTTCAGTCCCCCCAGTCTTAAGGAATCATAGAATCAGAAAATCCAGAGCTGCTTCTTCCCTCCTCTCCAAGCTCTAGGTGAATGACATTTCTTCCTTCTCAAGTTTCTCATTGTTCTTTTTCTGGACCTCTCCTTTGCACTCACTTCACTTGCCCCCATATCATAACTATTCCAGGGGAGTCTCCTTCCCCACCTTCCTCCAATTAGATGATAAACTCACGGAGAGCAAGCCCTGTGCCTAATAAAGTGCCTATCACAGTGGGATTGAACTGATTTGAACCCTCTGCATGGCAAGGACAGTGTTGTGGTGTAGAAAGAGACCTTGATTTGGAGTGGTAGACCTTGAATGAATCCCATCTCTGCTTCCTACTTGCTACCTGTGAGATCTTGGGTAAGTTGTTTCATCTTTTAGGGTCTAGGTTCCCTCTTATGAAACAAGATAGGATTGAACCAGATAAACTCTAAGGTACTTTTCAGAGCCAAATAGATGATCTTATGAATGCATTTCATCCTCCCTGTGTGAGGTCCCCGAGTTTTCATTGGTTGCATTGAGGGTGTCAGTCTGGCTTCTGATGGCTTCTTCCCCTGGTCTGTGGTAGTAGGTTAGAGGCCATACAGCCCAGGAAGCTTTGGGGGATAGAGGTCGTTCTTCTTCCTTCACTCTCTAAGTTTCAGAAAATGTGCATTTATGTTTGCAGTTCTAAGTTCTGCTTTCTCTCAGTCTAGGTCAGGGAGTCTTAAAAAATTTGTTTTCCATAGTTGTATTTTGCTATAATTGTTTTTCTTTGTAATCCCGTATGTTTTGTTTTCAGTGTATTTAAAATCATTTTTCTGACAAGGGATTCCTAAATTTCACCAGGCTTCTGAAGGGGTCTCTGACATGAGGAAAGGTATGTCTAGAGAAACATCATCCAGAATCCAAGCTAGGGATGGGCAAGCAGGTGAAGGAAGCCATGTGCTGGGCTTTCTTGTTCATTTCAGTTTGGCTAGGCTACTTTTTTTTTTATCTCATTGGTGATGTGGGGGGAAGTTAAGGGCAGAACCTGGCTATACAGTTGGTCTGTGATCAGTCCTTTGGGGATCCCCTTTAAAAAAGCAGCCATGTTCTTTTTGCCATCAATCCAGAGACCCTGTGTCCTTATCCAAATGCTGTCAGAAATCCTCTCCCTGGGGAACCTGGGAAGTCAAGACAGACTCGTGCTGCGGGATAGATCAGAAAGCCCTACCAGGTGTTTTTTTATGGAATCCCTCTGCCTTCTATGACTGTTCACTCCTTAGGCATTCTGCTAGCTAAATAGCTCATTCAGGGACCAACTTTTCCTGAACAATAATAATAGGACAGGAAAGGCCAGGGACTTCAATCATTCTAGATAAGAAATTGAATTTGGGCATGATTTGCTGAAGACTTTTCTTTCTCTTTTATGCAGCAGCTCTTCCCTATTCTTGCATATATCCTTTAAAAGCCATATAACACCGTCTATCCACGAATACTCTTTCTTTGTATAGCTGTCTATATTTGTAGTTAAAGATAAACATATAGGCTGAGGCAAAAGGCACAATACAGTTGCACACTTTAAAAATTAAAAAAAAAACTGAAGCCTAAAATAAGTAATTTCTTTTAGCTTCAGGGACAAACTGAACATGCTTTTCAACAGCACAGCGACTTTTGTCT
This sequence comes from Monodelphis domestica, assembly GCF_027887165.1. Lineage (NCBI taxonomy): Eukaryota > Metazoa > Chordata > Mammalia > Didelphimorphia > Didelphidae > Monodelphis > Monodelphis domestica. The sequence goes on from NC_077227.1 coordinate 435,816,636, forward strand.
CATCTGGTACCTGCAGGGACACAGAGATGGTTATAATCCATTGTATCTCATAGGGCTGTTGTGAGAACCTCACTTTACAGACCTTAAAGTGTTATTAAAATGAGTTATTGTATATTGGCAAAATTATAGATTTACTTAAAGTTCATTTACATTTCTGTTGCATTTGTTTGTGGGGATTAAAAAAATTACCCATAAAGACCATAGCACAGTTTTCTGCTTGGATCTGTGTATGTATGGAGGCTGAGGCTATGGAATGCCCTAGAATTTCTAGTTTCTTTCAAAACTCAACTCATCTTCTGCATGAGGCATTTCCCATCCCCTTCACACTCTCCTGTGTTTTTAGCTGTTCTCCAGGTGCATTTACCTTATATTTATTTGTTTTTACAAAATTATGTTTCGAATATATTCTATTTATTTACTAATATATATTTATATGTGTGTGGTCTCCAATAGAATGTAAGTTTCTTGTGGGTAGGGGGCTATTTCAATTCTGTCTTTATTTCCTTTGGACTTAACACAGATTTTTATATGGTAGATATTTATTAAATGTTTGTCACCTGATTATTTGAAATGGCAAAAAAAAAATCTCTTTTATTTAGGTCCTTATATCTCTAGACAGCCATATTTACATACTCATATATCCATTCAGCTTTCCTTGACTGCATATAGGAAAATGGGATTTTGTCCTATTAAAAATTACATTTCATATATTTGTTACAGTATAAAATTATAACATATTTTAGATGCTAAAATACGGGGAGGGATTTTAGAAGTCATTTTGGAAGGGGTAGCCCCCAGAGACTCTGCCCTGCTTTGATATCAGCTGGAAGGTCCCTTATCTTTGCAGTGAATTTGCTGGGATCCCTTTTTTGTGGCCAAATTGCCTCAAAAGACATTTGGTCACCAGGACACCAAGGCTCCCTCAAATGTCTACCTCGGGGAGCCCCAAGGGAAACTGCTGCTATTTAGTCAATCCTGTGTTTCTATCTATGCCAATTTTATCTGACAGAAAGGACAGAAAAGCAGACCAGTTTCATTCATTGTATTTAGAAGCATTTTAAAGACTTGATTTTATTATGAGAAGGAACGAAACTTCAAAATTTGCTATTAAGCTCCGGTCTGCTTGTGTGGTGGTGTCTCGGGTCCTCAGGATCCTCCCTTAGCTAATTACAATTTGCCATATTTCCCCAGCAGTCTCACAATCAAATTATTCAAAATTGCATTTCTCTGTTACATATTGCTAAACTCCAAGATGAGCCAATACTCAGATAATGAACAATTATTTATGACAAATTATTACCTTTACATATAAGATTAACCATTGCTATGAAGTTTTTGTAAAGGTGACAAAAACCTCCCCCCCCAAAACAAAACAAAAACAAAACCAAAACAAAAGCCCAAAACGTGCATGCAATTTTCTGCAAAGGTCACACAAATTTGCCACAGCTGAGACTAGAAAGAACCCCAGATTTCTGCAAATTGTGTGTGCAGGGCTGATTTCAGAATGAATACTGTGGAATCTTTAGGAAAAGATCCAATAAATGAGGTCTATTCAACATATACACGGACATGGACCTAGCTCTGTATTTGATACTGGCAAGTTTTGTTGGGCTTTCTGCCTTTGTCTCCTCTGAATATATAATGATAAAAAAGCGCCAAAGAACGTAAAATATTTCACTAATTGCATTTGCATTTAAGTTTTAAAGATTCCTTATTACTCGAAACTGAACTTAACTTTTTAAATTATTTATGGAAGCAATAATGCATGTTTTTGTTATTGAGCTCCGTCTCTATAGTTCTTCTAGTGAACAGAATCCTCCCTCAGCTAATTATAACATACAGTTTTTTCCCAGCAGTCTTACAATCAAATTATTCAAAATTGCATTTCTTTATTGCATATTGCTAAAACCCAAGACAAGCAAACATCAAGATAATAAACAATTATTTATTGCAAATTATTACCTAATATATAAGATTAACAGCTTGTAACTATTAAGATTAATACATGTGGTAAACTGTATTTATTATACTTATTTTGTAGCAAATATCTTTGTATAAAACATATGTTTATGTATTGCAATTAATGAGAAAAAGTGTAAGATTAACAATCTATGCTGGGTTTTGTTTTTAGATTTATGCGCACTGTAAAACTTATTTATTGCACTTATTAAAAGTCTTTAATGACGGACTTTTAGATGCTATATTTTTAATGTGCAAATATAAACTAAAGGAGTATTAAATTACAAAATGGAAAATTATAACCGAAGTCAAAGGATCTCACTATTTTCGACTATAAATCTGCTTTGCAAAGATCATCACTGGAATTACAGAATCTTTAAATAGTGGCCTTTATAGTACATAATGAGTTGTGATGAGTTATCCTTTTAAAGGCTTTTTTCATCATTAGAACTAAACTCAACATCTTGCTCTTAAAGATAAATGCAGCTCATAGTATAAACACTGGAACCATTTCTTTTTATGATGTGAAGTTAAAGTAACATTTGTGAGAAGAGCAAGAACAGGACCAGGCAGCTCCCTGTGACACAGAATGAAGCCGGAACTGTATGGAAGAAAAAAGAGAGACATCCAGGAGAAGCGAAAGCTTCCAATTATCTGCAGCTTAAAGTTAGCAAAGGAAAATGTTAGGTAGATTTTTGTTTCCTTATGATTGGGCTAGGTGGGGGTGCCCGGGGGTGCCGGGTGGACTTGGAGGCTGGAATGAAAGAGCCCTCTGTGCAACCAATACTTCTTTTGTGCCAGGGTCCTGAACACATCTGTCCTTCTCCTGATTTCTATGGGATGAATTTTACAGGCAACCAGCCTGTGGGTGGAATCTTCCTGAGACACTCAGAGGTCCCTTCACTTTATACTTAGAGGAAATGGATTTCTTTCCCCTAAAACATTAAATGTTTTATTCTAAAATTATCATAAATTTTATCCTAATATAATATCCTAATAATATCCACAATTTTATCCTAAAGTTATCATAAAATGAGGATATTTAGAACTTTGAAGGTTTTGCCCCAAAATAGTAAATGAAGCAACTTAGAACTTTGAAGCACCGATGATGAAAAAGCTGAAAAAGCAACATATTTTCCATTCTGATGGCTCACCCTTCTGATCCCAGATATTTAGAATTTTCGTGTAAAGAGAAGCTTTAAAGAGCTGAGATGATATTGTAATGTGGATGCAGTGGTTCTAGAAAACTCTCCAAGCCAAAGGGGCATCTTTTAACAAACCTGACTAATCAGTGATGCTGCATGAAGTTTCTAAGAACAATTAAAAGAGCAATGCTGTTACCGAAGGATGTGATTGCTCTAATGTAGGGAATTCCAGGGTGAGGAATCCTTTTACCAATGCAGATTGTGTTTTCCCCTGTATCTAATAATCTTAAGAGTTGTCTAGCACTGCAGGGCTAAGGGAGACTTGCTGGAGGTCACCCAGCCAGTCTATGTTATATGCAGGGTTAAAGCCCAGGTCTTCCTGGTCCTAAAGCCAGCCCTCTATCTACTAAGCAATATTACCTTTCTTAATAATAATAATAATTATTATCAACAATAGCACTAATAATTCTTAGGGGAGGGAGTGATATATTGTTAAAGTGGAAGAAAGGCTCTTTTTAACTGCTTGGCTTGTCGAGAGGGGGAGACAATGTTTATTTGGCTAATTTGATACTTGAAATAGCACTGGTGGAAAAAAAACCCCAACAACTAATGAAAATGTGGGAGGAAAAAATTCAGTGTTCTCCTGCTCCCTTGCTCTGAGTTGGGACAGTTGAGCGGAGCCAGTGTTACTCTCATTTTCAGGCAGGAATCGGCCAGCAGTGGCTGCTGGAGAACGCAGAGCCCTGTGGACTGAGGGCTGATGCATTGCTAATGCCGCTGCCCTGCCGGGGAGTGAGAGTTCCAAACCCCTGGCTGGAAAGAGCTCTCTAAACACTGTTCCATCGCTGTCAGGAGCCTTCTTAGTGGCCTGTGAAAAGGCGGCAAAATTCCCAAAGGAATCCCCCCAAAATGAGGCTTGGTGCTTGAATGTTTATTGTTTCAAAGGACTTCAAGTTTGCCTTATCTGCATAGCTTGGATCTGAAGTTAATAAAGTACCAACCACATTGAATTCTTTTTGTCCATAAAAAACAATTCCCAAAGGAAGGAAACTGGGGTTTCTCTGGCCAGAAATCTGTACGTGGAACCATGACCTAACAAACTGGGAAGGAAAGCTCATTGGGATGGTGCATTGCCAGTTTGAAAAAAAAACATGCCATTCAGATTTTAAATTTGCATTGTTTTAATTTTGTACCTTTATGGATCTGATGTTCCATTGGTGTGGGCATTCTTTCCAGTCATCAATTAATCAGCAAACATTTGTGAAGCCCATACCAAATGCTATGACACCATGACCTGTGTAGACAATAACACCTCTCCATGTTGGAGCCATAGTTCTAGATGATAATCATCTAGTCCAATATCCCAGTGCCTTCATTGTATTTTATTTTTAAACCTTTGCTTTCTGTCTTAGTGACAACTCTAGGACAAAAGAGCAAGGGTGAAGCAAATGGAGTTAAGTGACTTACCCAGGGTCATACTTCCAGGAAGTGTCACAGGCTAGATTTAAACCCAGGTCCTCCTGACTCCAGGTCTGGCTCTCTATCTACTGTGCCACCCAGCTGCTCCAGCCTTTGTTTTAGAGACGAAGAAACTGAAATCAGGGAGGTTGAATGATTTGTCAGTGGCCCTTTAGACGAGGTAGCAGAAGCCTAGGTCATCTGTCCAAATTCAGTACTTAATCTGCCACACCACAGTGCCTCCCTCCCCTCCTGTTCTGTATGTGGTTATTATCGATAATGCTTGGCAAATTTAGTCCATATCTCATCATGTAAGGTAAGCTTTGGTCTCAGTGAGTCTATGTAGAATCACAGGTTAGAGCTGGGAGAGAGATCTTAGAAGATAGAAGGTTAAAACTGAAGGAGACCTTAGTGAACATCTAGTCCAATTCCTTTAATTTCTTAGGTGAGGAAAATTAGAGAAGGGAAGTGACTTGCCCACAGTCACACAACTGATTAGTCTTGTTTCTCTACATAACACATCTTCAAATAGTCACTCTCAGAAACGGAATCTTTATATTAGAGTTTTCAGTGTTCAAATGTTAGTTGAAATAAAAATCCTTTAAAATGCACATGGAACTAATTCTTGTTTCCATAACAAAAAAAAAAATTCCCATTACTTCTCCTAAGTGGAAAGTATGTCTTCCTACAGCCAGACCTGAGGACAGAGGAACAAAGGTCACTAATACTGTTTGGCTTTCACCTTTCCTCTAGGGTGAGTGTATAGGGACAGCCTTTTCCAACTCAGGATCCTGGGGTTTCTGGTCCTCAATTTGTGAACATATTTTTTTGCAACTATTTTATGAAAAACTGTTGTCATCAGTTGACAGGGAGCAGAGAGGGAGAAAGAGGAAGAGAGAAGTGGGAGCAAACAAAGAGGGAGCAGAAAGAAATACTATCTTGGGTTCTGAGCAGAAGAAAATACCTTATCCTGGAAGGAGAGGTTTACAGGATTGTACGTGTTGCAAAAAGGAATTGGTCTTCAGACGAGGAAGAGTTCTTCCCTTTGTTGGGCACAGGCTTTTTGGTTCTAGGTTTTGTTTAGTTTTTTGGTGGTTTCCTGCCCCCACCTTCAGTGCTCTTGGTGAGGTGCAAACACATGGAAGAAATGTTTGCCTCTGGAATATCCTTCCTGTAACATCTGAGAAACTTGTCTCGCTGCTATCTCCAGTGCTTAGCTCAGTTCTTTGCACTTGGGCATGCCCAGGGAGCTCTGGGAAGAGTGGCGTTAACACCATGCAGTTGTACCCAAGCAAGTACTTATGGGAACTCCATGGAGTCACTGTTGGCAAGTGAGTGCCCTTAGCTGGGGTGGGTGGGGTTCTGGGTGGTTGGCAGGTTACTCACATTTAAAAGGATTTTGAGCGTTTTGTTTCTTGTAATGAAAGAAGCTGAAGAAATTAATCTTGGTACACTTTAGACTTTTAAAGGGGGCAAAATGAATCTGCCTTTCACAAACAGACTTAATCCATGATAACTGGCATCTGTAGTTGATATGAAATTTGAGAAGAGATTTTTCAAAATTAAGATAGAAAGCGAACATTTTCTTAACAGCTGGTATTATTTTATTTCAGATGTTGAAAGCCTTTTTCTAAATTCCCCAGAGATGGATTTGTAATATAAAACAACAACCAAAAAAAAAAAAGAATCAGTCTTTCAGAAATTTGTAGAGAGAACGAAATCACAATCATTTTGTGTCTGGAGTTCTTCACAGTTATTATGGATACTTGTGCATTGAGATGCCTTAGGAATTGTGGCTGAGCCTGTGGGACATGAATGATCTGGCCACTGGTCTCACAGTTTGATTTCTGTGTCATGGAAAGAAGGCCTAATTGAGAAAAAAGAAGAAAGTAGAAAGGAAGGGCAAGGAAAAATAGCAGAAAAAGGCAAGAAAGAAGTATGAAGGAGGAGAAAGAAGAAGGAAGACAAGAAGAATAAGAAGGGGAAATAGGAGGGAAAAAACACTCCTGAAAATGCAGTGGTGGAAAAAACTTCAATGCTCTTCACTCACTGGGTCTGACTCTGACTATGATGGTTCTGGGGAGCCAGTGTTACTCTCATTTTCAGGCAGGAATTAGCTCCTCAAAACAACACCCTGACTTATTTAGTACAAAAATTTATTATTCTCATTTTAAAGATGAGGGAATGGAGGCTTTGAGAGATTGAATGAAATATATTTTGCTTAACTATTAAGTGGCAGCGAGATGGGGTCTGAATCTGGATCTCTTAGCTTAATGTAGTTTCAAATATATCATTTTCTTTTGAAGATAAAGGAAGAAAAAGAAAGAAAAAGACTAAATAAGGGAGAGGAAGAAAGAGAGGAGAAAAAAAAGAAAAGAAAAAGAGAAGAAAGAATAGGATCATAGGATTATAGATTTACTTCTGGAAGAGAACTTGGAGGTCATCTAGTTGGTGGACTCCAACCTTTTTTGATTATGTTCCTCCTCCAGGAAATAATTAATGATTGAGCCTTTACCCCAATGTATGTATATTTAATAATTTATGAATCATGTAGGTATGATATTATTAATAATTATATAGGTTTTAAAACTTACACAAAAATATAAATAAAAAAGGGCAGGATAAAGATGAAATAATATTTGATCCTTGAATCGATAGGGAGTCACTGGAGTTTATTGATCAGGAAAGTGACAGGGTCAGACCTTCATTTTAGGAAAATCACTTTGGAGCTGTGGAGGATGATTGGAGTCAGAAAGACTTGAGACAGGGAGACCAATTAAGAGGCTATAACAGTAGTCCAGGTGAGAGGTGATGAGGACTGAGCTGGGGTGGAGGCTGAAGTGAGTAGAAAAGACACAGATAGGGGAGATGAGCTCACATTTCTGCCATGTCTGCTCATGCTGGTTTACTCATCTTTTCCCACCCAAAATGGAAAGGGGAAGAAGTGAGACTCTTATTTAGCAGTCACTGCACTGAAAGACAGAGGCTGCCCTTTAAAGGGCACTTCCTGTGGCCACAAAAGATATGGAGAAAGAGTGGAAATTCTCTATTGAACCACACAGCTGATATGGGTGGTGATTAATTTAAGTTATAATAGCCTGGAAGGGCCAACATGCTGAAAGAAGGGCCAACTTCCACTGTGGAGAGCATGGGGGAATTTTAGAGGACAAGGGTAAAAATGGTTATGTGGGAGATGATCTCCAAGCCTGGCTATCACAGGGATTGTGGGAGGCAACTAGTTTTTCTATCCTCTGATTCTAGATGTTCATAAACCATTTGGGATCAGACATAGTCTTGGCTTTGGAGAACACTGGTCTGGACCAATATCCTTATTTTGCAATTGAGGAAACAGAAGTCAAAAAGTTAAATGACTTGTTCAGGGTCACAGAAGTAATAAATGTAAGAGCCAGGATTTGAACTGAGGTCATCTGGTCTCATATTCAGCAAGTTTCCAATCATACCATTCTGGGACTGAAGGGGGAGAGAGGAAGAGGAGAAGAGAGGAACTCAGCCAACACTTGAGAAAAATGCCTATAGAAACAGGCAGCTCAGGGTGCTGGTTTGCTGTCACAAGCTCCAGTCCAGCAATAGATTCCTGTTCCTTATTCATAGGGTCAACTATCTTTTTATTTCTAAATCTTCTTTTCTCCAGACTAAATATCCTCACACCTTTCAACAAGTCCTTATAAGGTTTGCTCTTGAGGTTCTTGACTATCATGGCTATCTTCTTCTTAATTCTCTTTAATTTAGTGATCTGTTTCCTAAAATGTGACATTTTGCATAGTCCTCCAGATGTGAAATGAAAAGGGTAAAGTGTGGCTATCACCCCTCTAGTCCTAGCGCCTTGCCTTTCAATGCATCCTAAGGTCAAATTAGATTTTTTTCTATCTATGGTTAGTTTATTTTTTTAATTTTAAATATTTTTCCATGTTTACATGATTCATTTTCTTTCCCTCCCCTCTTCCCTCCCCACTCTCAGAGCCAAAAAGCAATTGCACTGGGTTGTCACTTGATACCTATTTCCATATTTTTCATTTTTGTGATAGAGCAATCTTTTAAAGCCTAAACCCCAAATCACATGTCCATATATACATGTGATAAGTATGTCATATGTTTTGCTTTTGCATTTCTGCTCCCATAGTTCTTTCTCTCAATGTGGTTAGCATTCTTTCCCATAAGTCCTTCAGGAGTGTCCTGGCTTGCATTGCTTCTAGTAGCAAAGTCCATTACACTGAATAGTTCTACAATCTTTTACTTTCTGTGTACAGTGTTCTCCTGGTTCTGCTTATTTCACTGCATCAATTCATTGAGGTTCTTCCAGTTCATATAGAAATCCTCCAGATCATCATTCCTTATAGCACAATGGTATTCCATCATCAACATATATCACAATTTGTTCAGCCATTCTCCAATTGAGGGATCCCCCCTCATTTTCTGATTTTTTGCCATCACAAAGAGTGAGACTATGAATATTTTTGTACAGGTATTTTTCCTTATTATATTTTTGGGGTATAAACCTAGTAGTGGTATTGCTGGATCAAAGGCAATTCATTCTTTTATAGTCCTTTGGGTATAATTCCAAATTGTCTTACAGAATGACTGGACTAATTCACAACTCCACCAGCAATGCATTAGTGTCCCAATTTTGCCACATCACCTCCAACTTTTGACTGCTATATTAAATAATTGGCTCATACTGAGTCAGCAGTCCACAAAAACTCCTGAATCTTTTCCAGTCTAGCCATAGCTCCCTCATCTTATACTTGAGAAGTTGAATTTTTGAACCCAAATATATTTTTTGTTTATCTCTGTTTTCGTTCTTGACCCAGTGTTCTAGTAAGTCAAGATGTTTCATGATCTTGATTGTTAACTGTCCCTCTCAGGTTTGTTTTATCTGCAAATTCAATAAGTATATCATCTATGTCTTTATGTAAGTCACTGATAATACATATTAAAGAGCAGAGAATCAAGAATAGATTCCTGGGACATTCTTCTAGAAACCTCTTTCCAAGTTGACATAGAACTATGATTGAGTATTCTTTAGGTCAAGCCATTCAATTAGGTCTAAACCCACCTACCAGTAGTATCATCTAGGGGAAAAGAAGGGAACAAGTACTTATAGAGCACCTGTTAAGTGCCAGGCACTGTGCTGAGCACTTTACACATATGATCTCATTTGATCTTTACATCAATCCTGGAAAGAGATGCTGCAACTATATACATTTTACAGTTGAGGAAACCAAAGTAAATGTAGATTAAATGATTTATCAGGATCACAAAACTAGGAACTGTTTTAGGCTGGATTTGAATTCAAGTCTTCCTGACTCCAGGCCTACAGCTTTATCTATTGCATTAATAGCTGCTTTTAGCTATATTTCTCCATCTTTCCCCAGAAAAGTACCACAAAAAAAGCAAATTCTTGGTATAGTGGAAGAGTGCCAGATTTGGAGTGAGAGTCCCTGGGTATTTCACAGGTATGAACCATGCTCCCAGTCTTCTAGTCTATGAAGTTTCATCAGACTGAGGCACTATCTTCATGGACAGTTAAACAAGAGATGGGTTCAAGCTGGATGACATATATTTTAAAAATAGACCTAAGAAAAAAATTCTCCAACAAGGTGTATTGTTACCTTCTGGACTATGCTATAAAGGGAGGTCTTGGCATCACAGGACCTCCAAGGCCTCCTTGTCCAATTCCCTCACTTGAAAGATTAGGAAAGTGGGTTCCAGAGAATTTAAGTGATTTATCCAATTAAGGTCACAGTTAGGAAGTGACAGAATGGTGTAGTAGATGGAATCTTTGACTTAGAGTCAGGAAGAACTGGGTGCAAATCCTGCCTCCGTCAGTATCTATGCTACCCTGAGCAAATCACATACACTTTCTCAGCCTTGGTTTTCTCATCTGTAAAATGCAGATATTAGTAGCATTTATCTACTACTTTATGAGTGTTAAATGAGATTGCATATGTAAAGTATTTTGGAATCCTTAAATTACCAAGTATATGCTATTGATTATTATTGTTATAATTTATAGCAGCTCTTTCAAATTAATTCAGTCAGAGGATACTTAAAATAATAAATATTAGGTTCTTTGCAAATCTGAAGGCACTATATAAATATGATTATTATTATTGAGTAGAAGAAATGGGATTTAAAACCATATCATTTAATTCCAAATCAGGAACTCTTTCCATTACATCATGTTTTCTCAGGTGGTCTCAAGAGCTAAGTGAATTTTCTTTTGAAACGGGGCAGCTAGGGAGTTCAATGGATTGAAAGCTGTGCCTAGAAATGGGAGGAAGGTCCTGAGTTCATATCTGGTCTCAGACATTTACTAGCTGAATGATGATGGGCAAGGCACTTAGCCCCTAATTACTTAGATCTTACTGTCTTAGAATCAAAACATAATATTGATTCTAAGATGGAAGGTAAGGGTTTTTTAAAATGGTAGTAGAAGCTACACTTAGCTGAAGGGGAGTGGGTTAGAGTCATGTGGAATTCTCTTCCTGTTCTATGAAGTCTCTAGCTGTGGAATTTTAGAATGTCCTAGGGTGCCATAGGTAGCCCTTAGTGACTTGTCTGAGGGAACCAGGCATTTCCCAAGAGTCACAGATCATGCCTGCTAATCGTGACAGAGCATTGGCTAGGAAACGGATGATGGGTTAAGTCACTTTCAGGAAATCATCAGCTCACCATTTAGGTGAGCATCCAAAGACTGATTTATGGTCTAGAAGATAGTGACAATTGGAAGAACTCATACTCTCTGAAACTGAGAGATAAGTTACGAAGGACTATTTCACCTAGCTGTGGCAGAAGCTTAGGAAAAAATAAAGCCAAAGCAAAACAGTTTAGAGGACAAGCCATGCAGAATGATAGAGTTTGTTGTCCTGAGCTCCAGGCAGGAGATAGAATCCTGTTCCTCAGTCATGGTGTCATTGGGAAGCATAAGACAGATAGTTGACAGATGGAAGACTCCCCTGGATCAGGTGATGGAGTGATCTCTGCTCTTCCTTCTCCCTCTGCCAAGCATGGCTCATGTTTTAGCTACTACTTCTGTGAAGTTTTCTTGTCCTGATGATTCTAGATTTTACTGATCTTCAAGCTTCTGGAACATTTGCAGTTTTTTGCACATGTGTCAAAAGGTCAACACAATATAGTGAGTAGGAAGCTTGTTTTGGGGCCAGGAAAATCTGGGTTCAAGTCCTGCCTTGGATACATTCTGACTATTAGGCTAGACAAGTTATCTATTTCTCAGAACGCTAATTCATTTCCAAACGTTTCAGCACCTAATAATGCTATATTTTTATGTGTATTCTTAAATTATTCAATTTGTATATCTTTTTCTTTCAAATAGCCTTTAGAATTGTGTACTAGACAGCAGACCTGACCATAACTAGGGCATTTTTCATCTGTGGCAAAAACAGTCACATGGAGTGAGGAAAGGACATAGGGAGATGGATGCAGGGAAGAAGGCACAAAGGATGGTCCAAATGCATTACAATATATCCCTTGGCCTTTAACCTTTAACCTGGAGGGAAGTAGAATCTGGGGAAAAGAGAGCTATGTTGATAAGGTCCTGGGGACAGTTATCTAAGGGTGGTCTTCCCAATGATGGTGGAGTCTGATGGTAGACCAAGAAAAGACTGCTACTGTGTGGAGAAAAACACTTTCCTATGGAAGAAGTATGCTCTCTTCCCCTTCTCCATCCCATCATTTCAACCATATTTTTTACTCGGGGGGAAGGGGGGGTGGCAAAGCCTCATTTGTCCTGTGCCAGTTACAGATGTAGGAGCTAGAGTTTCAACAATATTTTTGCTTTATTTTACTTTAATAACAAATGTCCATATAAGTTTTTCAAATTTATGTGATTCATGTCTCCCTCCTTTCTTCCCTTCAGCCTCCCAGAGTTGACAAGCCATTGAAATAAAAGAAGTAAATTGTAGGAAACTGTTTCTGATTGAAATAGAATGGTAAACTGAGGGGAACTGTTACTTTTGTTACAATGACTGCTGTTCTCCAGCTAGTAACTAGAAAGAACTGCCAGAGGGGAACCTGAACCTGCTTATTGGTAATGGAGGTAGGAATGAAATGCCGAGGGATGCCACACATGGATACTGGTACACAAGGGACTGCTCTGGGGTTTGCTCTGGGGTTCTGCCTATTGATCCCTACTGATGGCTGATGGATCAATCTATTTCCTAAACTCCTTCTTCCCTCACTCCCTCCCTTAACCAACCCTCTCCACCCAATTCTTCTTGAAGCCTTTGGCTCCTTCCCTCCCCACTTGAGTAAACTATGAAGATAAAAGATTCTCTTTTATTTTCCTTTTTCAAGTCAAGGGGTTTATTGGGATAACAGGATGGGAAACTGAGGTAAGAGGGATGAAGATTTCCCTAATCTAAATGAGATAAAATTGAGGGTTTGGGGAATCACAAGTGTGACTCTTAGATAGTTAGGGAGATGGAGGACAACAGCAGTTCAAAATCTTCTTTCTTCTTCTTCACAAGAAATCAGTAAGGTCTCTCAGCTTAACCCCAGAAAGAAAACAAAATTCAAAGTCTCTAAGTTTCTCCTGGCCAGCTCAACTCGCAAATAGACCACCAACTCAAAAGCCAAGTTTCTCCTTCTTGTCAACTTTAACTACCCAGAGTCCAAGAGACAAAGACAAAGTCCCAAAAGCCAAATTTCTCCTCTCAGTGTGACCAGCAAAACCCCCAACTGCCACTCCTGGGAACATTCTGTTGGAATCCTGGTTCCTGCATCTTGGTTTACAAGTCCTGCAAAACCTCTCTCTCTTCATGTCTCTACCACACAATTCAATCTGGGTTGTACATGTATTTTCACTCAAAACTTTTTTCATAGTATTCATTTTTGTAAGTGAATAGTCTCACAAAACCAAAACCCCAAATCATATGCCCAAATAAACAAATGATAAATCATATGTTTTCATCTGCATTTATACTTCAACAATTCTTTCTCTGGAGGTGGATAGCATTCTTTTCCCCAAGTCCCTCAAAATTGTCCTGGATCATTGTATTGCAAAGTCTATCACATTTGATCATTCCACAATATTTCCATTACTGTGTTCTTCTGGTTCTGCTTATTTCACTCTGCATCAGTTCATGTAGGTCTTTCTAGCTCTTTCTGAAATCATTCTTTTCATCAATTCCTTATAGTGTGATAGCATTTCATCATCACAATTTGTTCAACCATTCCCCATTTGAGGGACATCTCTTTAGTTTCCAATTCTTTGCCATCACAAAAAGTGCAGCTATAAATATTTTTGAACAAACAGGCCCTTTCCCATTTTAAAAATCTCTTTAGGCAACAGACCTAGCAGTGGCATTTTGGCAATATTTTTTAAAAATTACTTATTTTTTCTTTATTTTTAATAAATCTATTTATTGATTGATTTATAATATCTTTCCATGGTAACATGATTCATGTTATCTCCCTCCTCTCTTCCATTCCCCCCTCCCAGAGCTGACAAGCAATTCTACTGGGTTATATATGTATTATTTCAGCAATATTTTTTGACTGACTGGTTGATAGAGAAGTTTGAGAATCTGTTTATTCCCAAATTATGAACTTGGTTCCAAAGTTAATTTGAATCCCCTAAGAAGAAAAGCCTAGTGAGGAGAACAATCAAGAAGCAGATGCCTTATACACAACTCTTTCTGTATATATGGCTAGCTGTCCCAGAACTATATCCTAAAAGAAAAATAACAGTGTTCTGTTGGAGGCAAAGCTGGTCCCAAGTCCTCAAAATTTGGAGTTTGTGTGTATTCCTAGAGCCATATTCCACAATACATAGCTAAGGCTTCTTAACTTCAAAGGATACAGAATGCTGCAGCCTGAAGTCTCCAGAAAGCAAGCAACTGGTGTGGAAACAAGAGAGAGAACCTGGATAGGTGACTTCTAAGAACTTTACAAATCATATCTCATTGGATCCTCACAATAACCTTTACATTAGCCTCATTTTATAGATGAAGAAACTGAGGCAAGCAGAAATTAAGTGACTTGCACAGGGTCACATAGCTAGTAAGTATCTGAGGCTAGACATGAATCCAAGTCTCTCTGACTCTAGCCCCAATGCTCCATCTAACTGTGCCATCTAACTGACTCTTTGTGGCCTCTTGTTCAAATGCTTTCATATTGCATTCCATTTCTATCATGTACTTGGCATATTCTAATTTTTTATTATTTGTGAATGTTTCCTATCTTCCCTACTAGATCATTTGGAGTCAGGAGGCTGGTCCTTGCTCAGTGTGTGTTTATGGGTAAGTCACTAAACAAACCTCTCTGGGTCTCAGTTTTCTCATCTGTCAAATGGAAATAATAATTGTTCTACTCTCTACCTTATGAGATTGTGATGAAAAAGCTTCATAAAATTTTTAATTGAAAGTTTTATTTAATTAATTAATTTGGAATATTTTCATAAAATCTTAAAGAACTCTATACAGAGGGGTTTATTTTTTTTTATCTGCCTTGGTGCCTGACACAGTGCTTTGCTCCTGGGAGAGCAGCAAAGATATCAATGAGTGAATGTTGTAGTGATTACTTGTGAACATACTCTACAAATATATGATGTCATTATATGCATATTGTGCTGAAATATTGCACGCTAGATTTGTATATGACAATTTACCCCATAGGCCCACACATTTTGGCCAAATAGATAATCAAATGTGATGCTTTTGTAACTCTAAGAGTCTGCTGGGCTCTTGTCTGCTGGCTCTCTTTGGAAATTTGTCATGAAGCATATGCATAGCTTGTGATTATGTCCTCAGTTACAAAGAAAGAATCCTCTAACAATCTGCTGGAGGGTGGGGGGTGGGAGTGAGGGGATTTAGAATCCCAGCCCCATGATGGGAAAAGGCCACTTTCTTTTGTGTGTTTCCCAGAGCTGTTCCAAGGTCTTCTACGTACCCAAGAAAATGCAAGGACAGGGTCAACCACACATGTTTATGAGAAATAAGATTAGATCAGGCAGATGCAATCTTTAACAATAAAAGGACTTGATTAGAAACAGGTTCCTGTTGTACCCTTCTGAAGTAAGGCAGGTGGTGGGGAGGTAAAGACCACTAATACCTTGTGTCTAGTTATCTGTTGGTACTTTAGCTGCATGAGAGTGATTATGGTAAAAAGAAACACAATTTTCTAACCTCCCCGCCCCCTAGGACCTCTTGGTTCTTTAACTTTCTCCTCTTTTGTTTTTGCTTAGAGGTTTTGGTTTAAAGAAAAGAAATGAAGATATTTTTGCTCTTGGGGTCAAGTTCCTGCTTTGTGTGTATGTGTGTGAATATGTAAGGAGAAGAGGGGAGAATGGGAAGGAGAAGGTCAAGCACCTCTCTTTCCCAATTGTGTCCTCTTTCCTTTGCATCTCAAGAGATACTCCAAAAACTCTAGGGGAGAAAAATCCACCCTCCAGTCCTAATCTCATCATGGTAGTTCCTTCTCTTCCTGTACTAGGAATAAAGACAACTCCCAGGGTCTTGAGCAAGTTGAGGTCCCTTTCAAGTGACTAGCCTAAGCTATAGCAGAATGATGTTACCTTCATCTTTAATTTGTATCAAGTGTACCTAGTACTGCTGGGAGTACAATGGGAACTAGCTGGGGTATCCTGCAAGTCCTTGGATAATTCAGATATAGTACCCAGGGGAAGAGGTGAACAATTTCTCCAGGCTTTTTGTGATACGTTTTTTAATCCTAATTGTCTTCCTTCACACATGCCTGACTCTCTATGTCTTTCTTTCTCTGTATATTTATCATCTTCATCTCTCTCTTTAGCTATAGTCTTACTTCAACAACTGCTTCCTAGACAGTTCCACTGGATGTTTCATAGACATTTCAAACTCAACATGAACAAAGAGGAATTCATCTCCTCAGTCTTCCTTGCTAGATCATGTTCTATAATCCACCCATTGGTGAAGTTGAGCCTCTCTCTTTTCCTCCCACAATCTCTCTTCATGGGCTCAAATATCCCTATGCAAATGATGCTCAAATCTGTCTGTCTCTTTTCCTATCCTATTTACCTCTCTCTCTTCTATCTACCTATCTCTCTATCTATATTCACCTATCTGTACTATCTACCTATTTCTCTGTCTCTCTGTCTCTCTCTTTCTCTATCTCTCTCACTCCTTCCGTCCCTCCCATTTTCATCTCTCTCTTCAGCTGTAGCCTTACCTCAACAATTGCTTCCTAGACAGTTCCACTGGATGTTCCATAGACATCTCAAACTCAAAATGACTAAAGAGGAATTAATCTTTCTTCTGAAAACCATCTATCTTCTTAACTTCCATAACTTAACTTCTGGCTAGCTTACCACCATCCTTCTAATCAACCAGGTGATTTGAACCTTCCCTCTCTTTGACTTCCCTTACCTTGTTAGATGCTAAATCTGATTCATTCTTTTTCTATAGCATCTCTTGAAATCATACCATTCTTTCCATTTGAATGGATACTAATCTGGTTCAGTCATCATCACCTTTTCTCCTAGATTACTTTAATAGACTACCTAATTAGAATATCTTCCAGGTGATTGCCAAATTGCTATACCTGAAGCAGAGATTTTGACTGTGTTATTCCTCTGCTCAAAAATCTTCAATGGCTCCTTATGTCTTTCAAGATGAAAACAAAATACAAATTCATCTTTGTTCTAATAATATTGAAACTATGTTTCACAGATTGATTTCCTAATTACTTTCCTCACACATTCTATGTTCTAGCTGAACTGGATTACTTCCTATTCCATTCCCCATATGTGATATGCCATCTCCCTTTCCATGTCTTTGCACAGGCTGTCCTTTATACCTGCAAAACTCTCCTTCCTCCTGTCTTGCTTTTGGAATCTCTAGCACCCACCAAGAGTTCCTTTAAGTGCCACTGCTTCTATGAGAGTTTTTCTGATCCCCTGATGACTGTGGTCCCCCTCCTCAAATTATTTTGCATATATTTGTGTGCATGATATTTTCCTTCAAACTGTCTTTATTTTTGCCTTGGTGTTCCCCGGCATGGGCAGCTAGGTGGTACAGTGCTAAGTACAGATTCCTAAGCTTGGAATTAGGAAGACTCATCTTTGTGAGTTCAAATTTGGTCTCAGATAATTACTAACTATATGACCTTGGACAAGTCACCTTACCCCATTTACCTCCATTTTCTTATTTGTAAAATGAGCTGGAGAAGGAAATGACAAACCATTTCAGTATCTCTACCAAGAAAACCTGAAATGGGGTTATAAAGAGTAGGAAATGACTGTAATGGCTGAACAGCATTCCCTAACATAGTTCCTGGTATATAATTGGAATTTAATAAATGTCTGTTGAACTGAATTCAATTTAAGGGGATATGGAATAAATATTTTCTTTGTGGTTAAGATTTCAATTTGGTTGAAGTAAGCAGTATCTGACTTCTCCTTACTTTTAACTGCCAGCAAAAGGGAGAACATCAGTTAGGGAGGGAGGTACAAATGCCATGTTTCTGGGTAAGCTTGTGCCCAAGGTGTGACTGGCTTTGCTCTAGCCACAGAAGTATTTGAACTGTGAACTTCTGGGGCAACCTCTGAAAGGGGAGTCATTTAAAAGCTAAAAGCTCAATGCTCTTTTTGAAGAGCAAAACTCTAAGGCAATTTCTCTCTCAGATCTAACAAGTGCTCTTCCAGCCTCTGGGGAAATCAGAGAGGCTGTTCATGCTTTAGGGAGCTTGGGGTAGTAAAATTCATAATGGACTTGAAAATTGGGGACCTGGGTTCTGATTCTGGCTCCAACACTTACTACTATTGTTATCTCAAACTCATCTGTGATATAGGGCTTATATCCTTTAATGTAGAAGCCACTAGGTCCTGTGTTATCCTGTAGCTCCATGGTATTTGAATGGTTTCTTTCTGACTGTTTGAAGTATTTTTTCCTTAGCTTGGTGGAGCTTGAATTTAGCTATAATATTCATGGAAGTTGTCATTTGAGGATTTCATTCTGGAGGTGATCTGGGAATTCTTTCAATTTCAATTTTATTTTCTTGTTTGAGGATCTATGCGCAGTTATCTTTGATAATTTCTTGTAATATGATGTCCAATTTTTTTGATCATGGCTTTCAGGTAGTCCAATAATTCTCTAACTGTCTCTCCCAGATCTATTTTCTAGGTCAGTTGTTTTTTCAATAACATATTTCATGTTTTCCTCATTTTTTAGTCTTTTGATTCTGCTTTATTGTTTTTTGATTTCTCATGAAATCATTAGTTTCTAGATGGTCAATTCTGATTTTTAAGACCTGATTTTCCTCTGTCAGTTTTTGGTTCTTCTTTTTCAATTGGCTGATTTCTTCTTGCATCACTTTCATTTCTCTTCCCCACTTTTCCTCTGTCTTTCTTACTTGGTTTTTGAAGTCTTTTTGAATTCTTCCAGAATTTGTGTCCAATCCATATTTTTCTTTTGGAATTTGCATGTGTTTTCTTTGTTTTCACTGTCCCCTTCTGTGTCTGTACCTTGCTCTTTGTCTTCATAAAAGTTAGGTGCTTTTTTGTTGTTTGCTCATTTTTTCCTATCTCATTATAGGTAGGCTTAGGGGATGATGTGATGGTCTGAGGACTGAGAATTCTGAGAGCCTCCTCCCTCTGCTGATTCAATTGATCCTTGAGATGCAGATAGTGTAAAGATATCCTAAAAGATAGCTGAAAGATAGCTTATTATTATTATTATTATTAAGATAATAATAAACCTAGTTCTGACTTGTAGCATTTGCTGATTTCTGAGGGTAAATGTTGATGCTGAAAATTTAATAGTTGACTCTGAGCTGGCCATAGCACACTCTAAGTCTCTAATCCCTTTGCCTAGAATGGGGGAAAAACATGAAGGCAGGCAAAGGACTGAAGTATGTTTCACATGGCAGCCTCAATGGGAAGGGCCCATTACCTCTCACTGGATGCCGTTGATGAAGTCAAATCAAACCAGCTGATAGAAACATCTCAAATCACTTTTAATCTATTACTCTGTATTTATGTCTGTGGCTCACACTTATAATCATAAATTTTCTCATCCCAATCTACTAAGGGAGCTTAGGTGTTTCTATCTTTATTTTATAAATGAGTAAACTGAGGCTCAGAGAGATTAAGATAGTCAGAATAATTGTGAGCAAGTTATTTATCTTCCTTGGTTCTCAGTTTCCACAACTGTAAAATGAGCAGCAGGGAAGGTATCTGACTAGATGATCTCGGAAGTCCCTTTCAGTTCTACTGTAATGCTGTGATTCTAGGGTGACATGGTATCAGAATTGGGACTTAAATCTGATTGTAAGCCCAGAATTCTTTCTATTACACTACGTTGCCTTTTAGATTTTGGTCAAAACAAATTGTTATTGCCAAGCCAAGAGGCAGGATGGGACTTGCTCATCTCCTCTTCCCATTAATGATTTCTCAGTCCTCCCATCCCAGCCTTGTTTCCAGTCTCTACTAGCAGATTCCCCTTCACACCAGGATAGGTTATTATTAGCCTAGGCCTGAGTGAAAGGTCTTGAATTGGGGAAGCTTGGCTTCTGCGTGACATTGTGGCCAAGCTAGAAAGCAAATGATTCATTACGGTTACAAGGCATGTTCTAATTTCATATAACGAAATAAATGACAGGAGTATTTTGGGCGCCACTGCTCACAGATAGCATTGTTTCGTGACTGCATCTCACAAGAGTTTTCGAGAAAAATTAGAGCAGCCATTGTGTTGGGAGATTAGGTTCTGCCGGAGGTTTGTGGTGGTGGCAGGAGAAGTGACCCTGGGAGAGGGAATGAAGCTGTGGCCACCGTTGCTGCTGCTGTGAGAGTAAAGAAAAAAAGCTTCAGCTCACTCCTGGGAAGCCAGTGTGGTTGGTGGTGGCTGGGGGTGGCTGGTTATCAAAGAGAAATTATTATTTGAAAGTTTTCCTCACTGTGACCTGGTCCAACCCCTCTGGAAAACAATTCAGAATTTTCAGAGAAAAGTCACCAGATTTTTCATATCCTTTGACCCAGCCCTCCTACTATAGTATATATCCCCCAGGGAGGTCAAAGACAGAAAGGAAGGTCCCATATATACCAAAATAGCCATAGCAACAGTTTTTGTGGTGGCAAAAAATGAGAAAGAAAGTGGGTGCTACTTAACTGGGGAAGAATGGAGCAAATCACAGAATAGTAATGGAATGGAATATGCTTGTATCATGAGAGACCACCCGTGTCACAAGGGAAATATTGCATAAAAATGTAGAATGAAATATGTAGGCTCTGGAGAATGAGTTACACAGTGATTATCAAAGGGAAGGGCAGCTGAACTCCTCTGTCTTGGAAAGCAGCTGATGATAATGGTAGCTAATGTTTATATAGTTACTACTATGCGCCAGAGACTGTGCTATGTTCTTCACAAAAATTATCTCATTTGATCCTCACAATGACTGTGGGAAGTGCACACTATTATTATTCACTTTTACAGATAGGAAACTAAGGCAAAAAGAGGATGAGTGATTAGTAAGTCTGAATCTGGATTTGAACTCAGGTTTGCTGACTCCAGGCCAAATGATAAAATACATTTCTTTCTTTTCTAATGAGAGGTGGGGGATTACAGGTATGAAATGATACGTATGAAATAAAATACAGTTACGGCTTTGGTTGGTTTGGCTATCTTTTTTTCTTTGTGTTAGTGCTTGGCACATGGTAGGTGCTTAATAAATGCTTGCTCACTGCATTAAATTAGATCTCTTAAAAGGGGGGCTTAGAGGGGAGGGTGGATGCCAAGAAACAACCATGGCATTTAAAACAAAAGACATTAATACATCTCAAAAGTGTAGAGACTTGAGGACTGATGTTTGAGTCAGTGAGGCCTGAGTTACATTGAGATGCTTCTGCTGTACAATCTATGTGATTCTGAGTAAGTCATATAAATTCTGTGACTCAATTTGCTAAGCAGCTAAATGGTACCACAGTGCACAGAACTGGAGTGAAGAAGACTTATCTTCATAAGTTCAAAGCTGGCCTCAGACACTTACTAGCTGGGTGATGCTGGGCAAGTGACTTAACTCTTTTGCCTCAGTTTCCTCATCTGGAGGAAATGACAAATCATTCTAATATCTTTGCCAAGAAATCCCAAATGGAGTCATGAAGAGTCAAACACAACTGAAAGATGACTGAATATAAATTGCAGAATAGTTCCCAATCTGCATTCTCTATCCCGGTGAAGTCCCACATCTAAACCCCTTCTTTCTCCACCCAAGCTCTCTTTTACCTGACTTTCCTCCTATTTCTACAACCTTATTCTCCATGATTCCCAAACATATGCTGTTGCTCTAGCCAGGCTGCCTCCTCATTTCCACTCTACCTGGTATGTTAATGCCTGCTTTTGTTCATGCTGTACTCCTCACCTACCATGGACTTCTTTCCCCTCCCTCATAACTTCTCTACTTAGTTCTAGGCCTACTTTCTTGAGGAAGGTTCACAACCTCCTTCTATGAGCAGCTATAGACACAGTGTTCTTACGAAGTCTTTTTCCCTTGACTATATAGTGTCTAATGTTTTTCTCTACAGTTTCATGAACACTGGTTAATTCTGAATAGCTATGTACCCTCCAAAGTGGGGAAAGTACATTTGTTCTTATCTTGTATTCCCTAGGGCAACCAGTATAGGGTATGGAACTTGACTTTGGATTGAGAATGGATTGAATTTCTCTTCATTCACTCCTTCGATAACCATTGATTGTCTACTATGCTCGAGTTCCTACATTGTACAGCACTGTGGTAGATACAAGGATGAATGATTTGTTGAGAATAACAGAGATTTCCTCTGTTCAGCAGATTGGATGGTTGTGTGTGTGTGTGTGTGTGTGTGTGTGTGTGTGTGTGTGTGTGTGTGTGTATGTGTGTGTGTATTGTGGTATATTTTTATAGATAGAGACAAGAGAAGTTGGAAATGGGATTGGTTAGTACAAAGCCTTCGTTTTTCTGACTTGGCCACTCATTCTAGTTAAAATCCCAGAATCCCAGATATTCAACAGTTGGAAGGAATCTCAGAGGTCATCTGGTTCAATCTGTTCATAAATGAAGAACCCTCTTTCTGTGTACTCAGTAACCGACCACTTAACTTTTGCTAAATTTAGCTTTTGTTTTGAAGGCCTCCAGTGAGGGGAACCCATCATTTTTCTAACCAGCCCAATTCACCCATCCTGCCCAATTTGTCTTTTGGATTCAATTTCCATTTAAAGCCTCATCCCCTTCATTTGAGACATAATGGAAATTTACCTTTTCCAGGAAGTCTTTTGTGGCTGATTGGGTGAAAGGTAGCTTTCTTTACCATCTTGCAGTGTGAGCTTACCCTCTCACTTTTAGATAAAGTCAATATTTTACAGATTCATGTTTTATTCATTTGGTTCCATGTCTTTTGAGTCTGATGTAGACTCTGAGCTTCTAAGGGGCAAGACTTGTGTGTATCACCTCCTTGTATATCACCATCCACAGGCAAGGACTGAAGAGATGCTCCATTGGTGCGCATGAAAATGTATCATCTCTCAGCTGGGATCACCTACCCCTGCTGTCCTCTTTCTCTTCTCTGCTTCTATAGCCTATTCATATTTTGCCTATTCAACAAACATTTACTGAGCAGTAACTATTCACTATTCATTCATTAATCATTCATTCAAAAATCTACTATTAAGTACGTGCTATTAGCAGGGTCCTGCTCCAGGTACTATGGGGGATACAGAGATGAACAAGATAGCCTTTCTTTCCTTAAAGAGCTTCTAATCTGGTAGGAAACTCAGATATGCACAATATTAAGTAGTGGGGTGGATCCAGTTCTACTGTACTATTATAATTGACCTAGGAAGGGATAAAAAGACTGAGAATGCTTATGTCCATGGGCATTTAGTAATGGAAATGATAGCATTCCATCCCATTCACCCATTCAGAAGGTCTTCTTGCTCCCTTCTTCCCTGCCTAGCCATACCTCCCCATCAGTCATGGCCTGGATTCAGTCCCATTTTTTTTTCCTTATGAAGTTTGCTGCAGCCCACAGTGACTTCTTTCTTTGGGATGTGATAGCAGTTACTGTCTGTGCCTCCTGATTATGTCTTGCTCCATTTCTCTCTCTTTCTGAAAATGAGTCTTATTTTTCCATCTAGATTATAAGCTCTTCCAAAGAAGGGACCATAAATTCTCCTTCTCTTGTCTTCCCCTCTGTCCCTATAAAGCACTGGCTTGTGATTACAGGATCACAGTAGGTATCTGTAAATAATTGTTGAATTTGTAACGCTTGTGGTGAGTGAGTGGGAAGATTGTTATGACTAGCATTTCACCAAAGGAACATAGATTTTGAACTTGATGGGACCTCAGAGATCATCCCCATAATTTTATAGGCAAGGATCCTGAGACCTAGAGAGGAAAGGTGACTTGCCCAATGTCTTGAAAGTAATAAGTAGCAGACCTAGAAGAACCAAAGGTCATAGAGTTAATCAAGTGCTTTCCCCATCAGTCATGGTACTTTGGGAGTACCATCAGCCTGCCCAGTTCCTTATGTTCTTCTCAGGCTCTCTAAGAGCCACCGCCATTGACACCTTGGCTCAAAACTTTTGTGGATAGTACTATTCTTGTCTCATTAGGATGAAGCTTGATGTATATGGTACATTAAGATCATGGCTTAACTTCCATCCTTCTTAGGGAAATTCCTTCACATTATCCTGCTTCAAATTAAGATTTCTTTAAAATTTGTATATGGAGATACTTGTACAAAGCTCTTTAATAAGACTATTAGAAATTAATTGGGGGTGGCAGCTAGGTGGCTCAATGAATTGAGATCCAGACCTAGAGATGGAAGGTCCTGGATTCTAATTTGACCTCAGACACTTCCCAACTGTATAACTCTGGGCAAGTCACTTAAACCCCATTGCCTAGCCCTCACTGCCCTTCAGCCTTGGAACCAATACACAGTATTGATTCTAAGATTGAAGGTAGGAGTTAAAAAAAAAGAAAATAATAATGGCAAGCAACATCCATGCATCCAGTATGCATATCCCTTAGCCTGTATGATTATCTTTAAACCAGGGAGCACCTCCCCCAGTGCCAGGCAGGCCCCAAATCTAGAAGACCAGTTCCTTCTTTCATACCACCCCCTGCTTCCATCACTCAGTGGGAAGCTGGCAAGGATGTTTGCCCAGAGTTTTTTCATTCACAGCAAAACCTCCACAGAAGAATATTGTCCATGTGTCTGTCTTAAATTATAACCACCCAGAGAGCAGGGACCAGCTTGTCCAGTTTTCTCTGTAATGGAGCCATGAACCACTAGACACATCATTAAATGCTTTTTGATTATGATGACTTCAAGACCTGCCCCCCCCACATAAACTCCAGAGTTGAGGGCCACCTTCCCCACTTTGGATTGTAAGTAAAGAATGAAAAGGTCAAAGTCTGATCTGATGTCCAGTTGATGACATCGTCCCATCACCTTGTTTTGAGGGAAGGATTAAGTGCAAGAGGGACCACCCATATGTTTCCAACCTTACTGGGTTTAAAAAAGGGGCTGGAAAACAACCTTCCTGGAAATCTCTGCTTTCCTCTCCACTAAAAAGCAAATGCAATTCCATGGAGCATGATAAGTAGCTCTGGTTATTTCTCGGTCATTAATTTATGATCCTGAGTTGTTGTTGCCAGAACTGGGGGATGGTGGGGGGAGCTGTCCCTGCTCTCCCCACCACTCCTATCAGATGGCTTGGTCGTGCTGTTTCTTGGGGATGGCTTCTGCTTCTCTTTTAAGCACAGAATGAACCTCATTGTTAAATTAAAGCCATTTCTTCCTTAACAAATCATTTGCAAGTTTCTGCCTGTGACTGAAAGCACTCCATGCATCTGCACCCAAATGCCACTTACGAGCGAATTAAACCCATCTGATGGTACTCGGACCCAGATGTAGAGAATGGAATCTTTTTTCACGATGTACTTCATTTGTGCTCTGGTACGTAAGATAAAAGTAATAGAAGAGGAGGATAAAATTCAAGGGCAATTTCAGTTCTGGGTGTTTAACCAGGAGAGCAGAAATCAGAATCGCTGGACCAAAGAATTCTTGTTCCTGTAATATTTGCACACAGAATGGTTTCAGGCTTAAAAATACACATTAACAGGCTGTGCCAATCACAGGTACTTGTAATTAGGTGCTGACTTGGAATGGACACAAAACTTTTTTGTAGTATCCAATTTGTGCTAACACTTTGTTTTAATTGGGGTGAGCAGAAAGGCCACTAAATATCTTGGTCCCCACTCAGAGACTTAAAGGCGATGTGTCCATACCTCGCTATTGATGGATCACTTACCCAACAGGAAAGATATTCCCTTCCTACGTCTCAGAGCACAGCTGATGAGAAGCCCCATAATGGCCTCCACAGAAGAAATGTTACGTGTGGGACTGTGGGAACATAGTCTAGGATGAAAGTTAAAATGGGCAGAATGGGGACAATGGCTTTCTTCTCTCCTTTTATCCTACTTCCAAAACATCATTCCCTAGTGTGAATAAAGAGGCTGGGTGTCAGTGGAAAGGCAACAGAGTCTGAAAGGGGCAAGTTTCTAAGGGGAGTAGCTGGCAAGAGAAGCAGCCGTTGAATGGGGGCACTGACTGTGGGCCTAGATGACCTAGTAGTCATTAGATCATAGAGAATATGGTTTGGGTGGCATTTTACTTACTAGGGTCCACAGTGGGAGCCAACTCAGAAACACGAGTCTTTGGAAATATGACTAAGGGAAGACAGTGCCTGGGGCCACTGTCTTTCATCCAACCCTGCCCCCCTCCTTCCCTTTCCCTGTCTGCCTATATCCATGCCTGGTTTTCATCGATGAACATCAAGTTCTTAGAAGTGACTGAAGACATCTTGCTGCTTTAATGAGAGCCAAGTGGTGACATTTTCCCCCCACTTAAACAGTCTGGGAGAGAAGGGGGACGGGAAAGAGATAAGGGAAGAGCCTTAGATTGGTTTTGTGACACATGGATTGTCCTGTGTTGTTTCTTCCCCCCAGAGACTAGAATTTGTAATGTTATGATTCCTATCCTTGAAAATGACATTCAGATAAAGCTTTGCCGGGGCTGTACTCTTTTCCACGGGGAGAACTGTGTTACTGGCCTGACAACTTACAGCTGTTGGTGGCTTATAACCTGGCACTCGCACCTGCGCTCTTCCCTCCTTACCTTCTTCCAAATGAAATCGATCAAAGGTGGCCTTCGCCATCTTAGGAGCTCATTGAGGACGTCACTGACCTACATCATCTCCTTTCCTACATCCCTCCCCCTCCATCTCTTCGGCCCACATTCTATACCAGTGCTGTTTATCTGATCAATTCAGAGGCAGTTCTTTAGGTCGACAAGAGAGCAAGCCTTCTCTGATGGAGATGGGCTGAGTGGTATGGAAAGGGGAGGTGGTTTAATGGCCTCTACGTTGCTTTAATTAAATAAGACCAGATGTATTGGTTGATTAATAGCTGTGCTTAGTTTTCTTATTTCCCCAAACTGAAATATTGTTATTTGAATGTCCCTAGTGTTTTCCTTCTCTTCTCCTCCATAGCTCATGAGATTTAGGTAACAGAATTTTTCCCACCACTATTTCCTCACTCATTCAGGGACTCCCCACTTTTCTTTCTATTTGGGGGCTGTCCATTATTTCTATTTTTTGGTATCTTATTAGGAGGGATGGAGAGATGAACCAGAAAATGACTGCTAAGGTCCATTTTCAATCTTGGGATTTTATAACATTTCCAAGTTGTTTATAATATAGCATATTAAGTCTAGAAGAAACCCCAACAATCTTACAGAAGAAGAATTGAAGCCAAAAGGGAGATGATGATTTGTCTCAGGTTTATGTAGGTGGGTCTTGAACCCAACAATTGGGCAAATTCAAGAGGCATTTATGAAGCACCTAGTATGTACAGCGACTTCTACTATAATGTTCTTTTCATTGTATGCTGCTTCCTAAGCAGCTTCTTCTGTGGGTTCAAATTAGATTTGGATCTCACTCCT
This sequence comes from Monodelphis domestica, assembly GCF_027887165.1. NCBI lineage: Eukaryota > Metazoa > Chordata > Mammalia > Didelphimorphia > Didelphidae > Monodelphis > Monodelphis domestica. The sequence goes on from NC_077227.1 coordinate 435,844,191, forward strand.
GCCCTCCCTTGCCAGAGATGGACTCTTGGTGAGTGACCTGTCCTCATGAGTCCCAGGAGTCAGGGGTGAAATTTTCCTATTAATGTAAAAGAGGTTAGTGTGTGGACTTCGGGACCTTATAGGTCCTCATATCCCTATCTATCAATAACAGTAATGATTGGATGAAGAGAATGACCCCTGAGTAGTAAAACAGCTTTTCAAATGCTGACTTATTTATTGGTCAGCCAATAAAGAATCAGTGCCTAATTGAACCTAAATAAAGGGTGATATATGTAGGAATGGAAAAATGTCATCCTTTTGCATCATGCTAATAATTTTTCTGTAATTTGGCCACTGGACATCAATGCTACCCAGAAAGGACTCTGGACCTTCAGAGTATGGGTGTGCCTCAAGCCTTTTGCTTGGAGGCACAACTTCACTTGCTCAACAAGACAGAATATGATGGAGTGGAAAGTAGAGTAGATTTGGTATCAGAAGACTTTGATTTGAGTATTAGTATAGAAAAAAAGGCCTGCTCTTGAATCAGAAAACTTTCATTCACATCCAGTATCTGATGATTATTGCCAAAGTGACCTCGGGCAATTCCCTTAATTTCCCTAGACCTCAGTTATCTTCTGTGTAAAATGGGAATGTTGGATGAGATGACTTATGAGGTCCCTTCCAGCTCTTGAGTCATGGTGATCCAGGTCCTGTCCTGGACAAGCCTCAGTTTTCTCATCTGTAAGATAAGGATAATAACATGTATCCTGACTGTCTCCTGGGTAGGAAAAGTACTTTGTCAACTGTAAAGCATGCCATGAATGGAAACAATTATCATGTGGGTTCCCTGGGTTCAATTATACACTCTGACAGTGATTCTGAAGGTGAAACATGTCTGTGGAGTTTGCTATTCAGGGGTTCTTTGATGGATGGAATATAGAATATTTCCCCTATTATTATTTATCTAGGATACAGGAAATATATGTTCTAGTATTGGCTCTGCCAGTAACCATTCTATGATCATAGGCCAATGACTTAATTTCTAAGATTCCTTTTGTGAAAATAGTCATTCCCTGTTCTTCCACTACCCTCACCTTCCACAACCAGCTGCCCTTTTGTCTTAGTGCCTTCTTGAAATAATTTCACACAACTATATATAATTTAAAATCTATTTGTATTCATCTCTAGAATAGAAACTCACTGGGGGGGGGCAGAGGCATTTTTATTGTATTCTCATTGCCTTGCATCTAGTAAGTGCTTATTAAATGTTTATTAACTGAATTTCCAAATCTTTTCAGTTCCACTTCCACAACATATCTGGAATCCATCCCTTTCTCATCATTCACTAAGCTACCAGGGACTTCTGGCCCAAATCACTGCCCAGCTAAGCTATTACAACAGACCCCAATTGGACTTCCAGTTACTTCCCGCTCTATGTTGCCCATGTTGTTGCTAAAATAAAGCACAAGTCTGATTATGCCAATCCTTTGCTGCTCCTATTACTATTCTGTGTTAGGTACGAGGGATAATGCAGAAGCGATGGTGGTGGGGGTGGGGTTTCAAACAATCCATTTAATAAAAATGTATTCAAATATCACCTCCCCCTACCACCCAGTAAAAGCAGTTCCCAAGGCAGTTAAAAACAAATTTAGGAAGATAAAAGCCACTGTCAAGGAGGTTAAAAGCAGTTGGCAAGGAGATTTCCTGGGATTCAGGCGTTCCTCATCCAAGTCTTAAAAATGGCTTTTATATACTTCATGATCCAAGGCCCCACAGGCAGGGGTCCTAGATCAATACACTTTGAGGCAAAGTTAACTCCAGCTGCCCCAGGCCTAAACCACTACTTCCTTCCTGGGTCACAACCATCTTGGATGATGCTGGGATTTACCCACATCTCCCTCATCCCACCATGCCCTACATCACCTCCTCAAGAAGCTTCTGTAAAGATTAAAATTAATGTACAATAACTAAAGTATTATCTTTTATAAAGTTTATTAATAACAACTAGAGTAAAAGCTACCTAAACTACCCAGCCCGCTCACTAAAGAAAAGTGAAAGAAAAGTGGAGTTTCAGAACTTATAAACAAATAACATGACTAAGCAAATGTGGAGGCAGAGGAGAGATTGAAGGGAATTTTGGGAAATACTAAGGGACTTCTGGGGGATGAAGTCCAAAGGTTCAAAATCTTCATTTATACACTTCAGAGGCTCCTTTCTGACTAGAATAAAAGACAAACTCCTCAACTTGCCATTTAAGTCCCTTTCCAAACTACCTTCAGTCTACCATTCTTTCGTAACACTATTTAATTTTTTTTTTGTTATTTAGTCACTCAGTTGTGTCAAACTCTACATGACCCCATGGACAAAGTCCATGGAGTTTTCTTGGCAAAGATACTGGAGTGGTTTGCCATTTCTTTCTCCATTTACAGATGAGGAATTGAGGCAAATAGAAGTTAAATAACTTGCCCAGGATCACACAGCTAGTAGTTCCTCCTAGAACACATTCTAAGTTCTAGCAAATCTAGTTTACTTGATCTTCCCCAAATCTGGCATTGAATCTCTCCTTGCTATGCCTTTGCATAGCAAAGTCCTGTCCTTACCTCCCTCTCTTAGAATCCCTAGCTTCAAACAAGGCTTGGCTCATGAATTGCCTTCTACAAGAAGCTTTTTCAGATTCTGCCTAGCATTTTAATTCTCTCCCTCTCTCTCTCTCTCTCTCTCTCTCTCTCTCTCTCTCTCTCTCTCTCTCTCTCTCTCTCTCTCTCTCTCTCTCTCTCTCTCTCTCTCTCTCTCTCTCTCTCTCTCTCTCTCTCTCTCTCTCTCTCTCTGTCTCTGTCTCTGTCTCCAAATTACCCTGTATATACACATTTATATGTTAGGGGTCAGTCCTCCTCATCACCCCCAAAAATGAATTCCTCAAGGTCAGGGACTGTTTTTTCTGCTTTGTCACTGGCTGTTCTCAAATCCAGCAAAGCACCTTATATAGGGTAGGCAATAAATCAGTGCTTGTTGGATTGGATTAATAATATTACCCACCTTGCAAGGGTGTTTTGAGGATAAAATAAGAGAATAGATATAAATATAGTTTGAATAAGTTAGAATTATTAGAAAAAAAAACAGGGTTGTTGAGGTAGTATCCCAAGTTTAAGTCCATAAATAAAACCTTTTGCAAGAATTTCCTTCTGCTTTACTCCTCATATAGGCAGCAGGTGGCCTAATGGATAGAGTGCTGGACTTGGAGAAAGAAAGCCCCCAGTTCATATCTGGCCTCTGATCCTTAGCTCTCTGTGTGATTTTGGGCAAATCCCTTACCCTCTGTCTGCCTCGATTTCCTTATTTGTAAAATGGGAATAACAATTGCACTTCCCAGGGTTATTCTGAGATGAAAATGAGATGATATTTGTAAAGCACTTAGCGCAGTGCTTGGCCGTAGGCGTTAATAAATGTTGGCTACTTGGTGTTTGTTGCAAAGGTCATATAAGGAAGTTCTTAGCCGGACAGATGTATTTATGAAAGAAGGGAAATGTGGCTAGGCACAAGTACCTTCAAGGGCTTAGCTTTTGTGCTTGCTTAGATTAATTTAAACAGCAGACTCACAGCATTTCAGGTACCTCAAAACTCCTGCAAAGGCTTAGTAGACCCATCCAATTCTGTGGAGTGTAAGTAGCTGAGAGCCCCTGAAATGAGTTTGGGGACACAGGATTGCCAGGCAGAAATTCATCAGTGAGTTACATAAGTTCACACATCCCAAGTTAGGGTTCGGGCTCTGTTAGAGACGGGGAGCTCAGCAACCTGGAAATATAGTTTGATAAAAGAGTTATTGATCAGTTGGTACTGCTTTGTTTTTCAAAAACCTTGAGCCAGGGGCCTAAAGTCTCTTTCTGGAGAAGAAACTTACCCTTCTAGCAAGGAGCTAATAAGAAAGATAAACAGGAAAGGGAAGATTTATTAAGCACCTACTATATTTTGAGCAAAGGGCAGCTAAGTGGTACAATGAGGAGATTCATCCTCCTGAGTTCAAATTTGACCTCAGACACTAGTTGCTTGACTCTGGCCAAGTCATTTAATTCGATTTACATCAGTTTTCTCATCTATAAAATGAGCTGCAAACCACTCAAAGTATCTGTGCTATGATAAATCTAAATTGGGGCATGAAGAGTTGGATATGATTGAGTAACAATGCGTGCTAAATGCTTGACAAACATTATCTCATCTGAAATCACTCTTTATGGGGAAAAGCTCAGAATTGTTTTTCCTACTCTAAAATGGGTAGGTGAGGTTTTGGCCTTTTTAAATAGCTGAAGCAGGAACAGCCTCTGGGATTTAAACAAAGTAAAACCCTTGGCAGAACCTATTACTTCTATGAGGAAGATTATCCTGGCTAAGGACTCTCTCCAAAAGCTGGAAACAGAGAAAAGTTCCATTACTTTGTGCCCATTGGAGCTACAGTGGCTGGGACTATCCATGCCAGCAGATCATGGATCTGGCTCTTACAACTCCTACCTGCCTGAAAAGATTGCTTGTGACACAAGACCAGTGGGATGGAATAGTGATACCATCAGAAAACAATATTAATTAAATATTGGGGGCACCTGAGTTGTTCTATCTGAATTCCCTGCAGATGGGCTTCTCCATATATATTCCCTACTTATGTCTACTTTTCCCACTAATGGTAAAGGTCTTTATGGAAGAATGTGCCTCAGGTTTATAAAGGGAACCTACTGATTTTTTATTATGCTATTTCATTAAATTCCATTACTTTGAATTAATTGTGTTTTCTAGTTGATGAATCAGATGAAGTAATGCATCAATGGGGGGTGTATAAACTAGTGTTGAGTGAATGTGAATCCAAAGACTATCTTGGACTTGGGGTAGTCTAGTCTAGAAGACCCACTTTGCAAGTTGGTGAGAGGTGTTCACAGGTGCCACAACTATATTTATATGACTAATATTAAATGTATAAAATAATATTGCTAAGTATATGTAAATTAAGTTTTCAATATTAGTAATAGTAAACTTGGACAGGCATTGCAGATAGATAATGAGCTGTACAGAATTGAAAAGGATAAAAGGAAGAAAGGAAGTTAGATTTTAAATTGGGACATTGTATAGTGCTTTTAATAAGCCCTAATTGTTCCCTGATACAAAAACTCATCTTTTTTAGTGCTTATATGCTATGTGACTATGACTCATGGAACAAAACAATCTTGGAAGAATCAAGACTATGGATGACCCAGAATTACTCAGTGAGTATAAAGAGGTTGCCACCTATTACCAATGAATAATATCTGAAGTAGAAAGACTGATGAGAAAAGGGAGTCAAATGATTATTTAGTAAGAACATAGCTGTGTGACCCTGGGCACCCTCATTGCCTAGTCCTTACTCTTCTTCTGCCTTGGAACCAATACTTAATATTGATTCCATGACTGAAAGTAAAGGCTTAAAAAAAGTGTAGCCTGAATGTTGCACTGGTTCCCATGTGATAGTAAAAGCTCTCTAGCAAGAGTGGTGCATTTTCTATGGAAGATTGATGGAAGAATGAGGATAAGAGCTGGAGGGGACCAGAAGGTGTATATAGATTGCCTCCTGCATGGTGAGAGGGAGCATCCCATCCTGAGACTACAGATCCCTTGAAGTATGAAAGTATAACAAAAACAAAAACAAAAAAACGAACAATCCCCAAACCCAACAACTATCTGGTTATATCTGCAATTAGTCAATTGTTCCATCGATAAACATTTTTTTAAAATTCACTGTGTGCTAGGCCCTGTGCTAAAAGCTGGGGATAATGCTCAATGCTCAATGGGCTGAATGCTGCTATAAAATGGAAACAAAGGCAATCTGTGGTCTCAAAGAGCTTACATTATCTAATGGAGGAAGACAACACAGAATTGGAAGGTAGAAAGGGGTGGAGAGGAAACAAAGGTACCCAGAAAAGGCATGGTAGAGGAAGTCTTATAGGTAGCCTGGAAAAGAATGAGAAGTAATTAGCCTGAGCACCCTCCTTCAATGGAGGCTCTGGAAGAGAAGACACTGGAGCAGAGTGTACTTACAATGTATAAATTCTAGGACTGAGTAAGGATTCAGGAGAAAGAATTCAGTCATGCTAGAGAAAGTCTAGAGTGCAGTGTGGAAGAAGATATATCAGTCAACAACCAGCATTTACTAAATGCCCAATGTGTTCCAGGCATTGCTTAAACATTACCTTTTCCCCCTCAGCAGGCAGGGAGAAGGCCAAATCCATTATTATTTTGGGTGCAAGGATTTCTTAGTGAGGAATTTCCTCAACCAGTGTAGATTGGAATCTTCTCTGCAACTTATAGGTTCCCCACTTCTGAGGGCAGGGGAGGGACTGAAAGTTTTAGTGTTTTATCCAGTACTACTATAGCCAGTATGTGAAAGGAGAATCTGAACCCAGATCTTCCTAGCTATGAGTACACAGTATGCCACTTTTTGGATACAAAGACAAAAAAAACCCCTCAAAAACTCTTGCCTTCAAAGAGCTGATCAGAGGTCATAACATGAGTTCTTTCTGGCAGTGACTATAGACCTGGAATCAAGAATTCTTGAGTTCAGATCTAGACTCAGACACTTTGTGATCCCAGGTAACTTGAAATCTGTCTGTCTCAGTTTTTACATTTGTAAAATGGGGATTAATAATAGCACCTACCTCCCAGAGTTGTTATAAAGGAAAAAAAAGAAGCTCTTTGCAAACTTTAAAGCTCTCTATAAATGGTAACTGTTAGCTTAATCAGGTACTGGGGCTCAGGAGTCATTTGTGTTTCAGTGATGTTTCCTGGTTATACCCATGTGTCTAGCTACCTGCTAGTTAAAGAGTCCAGGAAGCTTTCTTTTGCCCACCAGAAAGATGAAGAGGAAAAAAAGCACCAGGAGGAAAGGACTGCACCTCTCTTCGGTAGAGATAGGAAGAGAGAAAGGAAGATGAGAGAAAAAGAAAGAAAAGGGAAGGTCTCTTAAGAGAGCTATGTCATTAAGCCCTGCCCAGGATTTTTATTCTGGTCAGGTCTTGTGATCCTAGTAATGTTCCTTCTTTGTAGAATCTAGACCTGCTCAGTTCTTTCTTGGGGATTTGCAGATTTTACTCATAGACCTTTATCTCCGCTGGGCCAGGTTAATTCTTTGGGGCTTCTCAAAAATCTTTCTTGTTTCCAGACAGGTTTTTATCTGTGGTCCTCAAAGCACAAAACAAATCTAAATATTCCTTAGTGTAGGTAAAAGGGTTCCCAATTTCCCTTTAAGCACCCAAGGCATTAATGCATATCAGATAGAAAACAGACTTTAGTTTACCCTACAGAAAATTCAAAACAACATAAAGGACTCACTGTGTAACAAAAACAGTAAATATAATTCTTTCCTTTCTATTGAGTTTGGTCTTCTACCTGGAGGTCTATGCAGGACTCCTACATTAAGGATTTGGATTATTCTTGGAAGAGAAAAAAACCAGAGGTTTGTATCAATCCTTCTCCATGAGACCCAAGTTGTGCAAATAATTCAAGATTGTTAGTAAAGGGTAAAGTCTAAATTTTTGCTCTTTTATATCACAGCTTAGTCCTTTGCTGGTCTTTTAGCTCCAGGGCTACATGCTAAATAGCTAATCCAGGAACTCTGGAATGTTGGGGTTTCATGAATTCCTGCTATTCAACCTTGAGGTCTCTCTCCATGACAGCAGTCTCACTTTGAGAGATGAAATCATTGCCTCTTTACATCTGAGACCAGGAGTCTCCTGGGATCTTGTGGTGGAGAAACCTGGCCACTGCTTGGGCTACTTGAATGAGAACATGTAGAATTACTATGTACCAGCACTGCTATTAACAGCAACCAAGGGAGTCAGTTTTATAGCTCATCCCCACTTTGGGACCCAGATCCACTCAAGGTCTCTCATTTATGATCTGCGTTAATCCTTCTCTGTTTCTCTGTCTTTCTGTCTCTTTCTCTTCTCATACCACCTCTTCCCCAGGTCTAATACAAAGAGGGCGGTAAGGGATCCATAATAACTTGATTCTATTGAATCATTCCCAATCACGGAGACTTAGTCTTATCAAACCAAGAATAAATGGGTCAGTAATTACCCAGTCACAGGAGATGGCCTTGGGCAACTCAAGTATTAATAGTGATGTCCACATCGTCCATAGAATAGTACCAAGTCCCATATGAAAATATACCTGCGCCAAACTCCAACAAAGTTAAACCTGGCTCAGATCCTACAATCCACCTCCCCCAAATCTTAAGTAAGCTTCCTTGATCAGTTTTTACAGAGGCAGTATTATACCTTTTGTGATCTAAGTTCTGCTGGAGCTGAAGGTCCTTGGAGGTATTCCTTTTCTAAGGAACAAGTCCATTTGAATCAATTGAGTCCTTTTCATGTTTTTAACAGGAAACCTCCTTCTCAATCCAGTCAACATGACTTACTGGGCTCATTTTGATTCTGTAGATTGATGAATGGGAGGATAGTGAAGCTATTATTTCTCTCCTCACTTCTAATTCCAAACAACTAGAAGATGACTTGGTGTTAACTGTTAATTATGGTATAGCCAAGGATGGCTAATCAGGCAGGCACCTAATGTAGTGTTGAAATTGCCTTGGATTTCTATATAGCGCCTTAGAATCTTAGTCATCACCCCCTCCGTCTTGTGCCCCATTAACTTCTTGTACAGCTACTCTATACCTTATATTTGTTCCCATCTCTTAGTCAGAAGGAAGAGGTTTGTGGGAGCTGGCAGTGGGGCAGAAGGGTGCTGGAGAGAGAAATGCAATCCCTTTTCTAGGACATCTTCTGTGTTAGCGATTCCTTCTTTTCCTGCCTTCTATGCATAGCAACAGAAACAGAAAAAAAAATCACAATTACTTATTGAGTGCCCATGCCAGCAATTCTATCCTTCTTCCCTCCCACCATTGAAGTTTCCTAAAAGAGAAACAAAATGTCCCCTCACCTCTATAAGTTTTTACTTCATTAACTAGATTTTTTTTGAAGTGCAATTTGCATCTAACAGAACTCTTTAGCTATGAGTCACTGTTACAAACTGCCCTTGGGATCCATTAAAAAAACAAACCAAAAAACAGGTGACTTAGCTCCACTGCCTGAAGGCTGGGTATATTATGTTTCACCATACTTTTAGGGGATTGGGGGTGTCTAGTCTCTACCACTGACTCAAACTCTGAATGATAGCCTTCCTCTAATTTGGGGGGTCCAATTCCATTTAACCATTTAACAATTAGATTAGCTTTTATAAAGAAATATTTCTTTCAAAGATATAGCAAGAGCAAACATTCAAACATTCATCCTAGAATAAAGAACAAATTATACTTCTTCATCTTTGGGGAGGAGAGAAACAACAACTCAGTTTCTATATAGCATTATCCTGCCATGTTCTAAATCCAAAGGGAGGCTATACCTTACCTCAGACTGCTGTCCCTGCAGGCTGGTTCTATAGGGCTTCCCTTCTGTGCTATAAATAACATCTGATCTGGAATTCTGGCCTGAGCTCCTGGGTCTAGGAATGCCACCACCTGAGCATAATAAATACTTAATAAATATGTTTTCTTTCATTCATTCACTAATTCATTTGTTCATTTCCTACCTATAACTGGGATAGACACTACCCAACAAGCTGGGCCTAGAATTGAATAAGAGGTTGAGAAAGAGTTAGTCTACCCTTGAGAAATTATAACTTTTTATGTCCCCCAAACTTCTTCCTGGAGCACTCATCTTTTTGATATTAATATTCTTTTTGGTGAAGTTATATGGTTACTAGTCATAGAATACAATAGTGTCCCCAAAACTAAAGGTGAGAATCATACCCAAAATAATGGAAAGGCTCAACCTTTGTGTAAGCAGGCTATACATATACATTACGAATGAAAAGTTAGGTTGGAGAAGTCTTATAAAGGACATCATGAGGAAAATGCATGTCTAGATAAAAATATGGACCAAGCATGTAGCAGTGAGGGACAACTGATGAGCAGAGCACATGTTCCCATATTATTCAAGCAAGGTCAAGAGAATGTAAGGTAGACCACTCCTTCCAAAGCCCCAACCCCAAGAACATTGGGTGGACCACTTAATGAAAATTTATGAGAGGGCATGGATGAAAATTGGATGAAAGATATGTATTGTTCCATTCCTTGTCTTTTTATATTCCCAGCACCTACCACAGTGCCTGGGACATAATAAGTGTTTAATAAATGTTTGTTGATTTGATTTATGATCTGCATCATTGAATCAAGGGCTTACATCAATGAGATCACAGATCCCTTGGAGGTTCTAAGCATGGAATATTTCACTACTCATCACTATTGCACTTTGTCTCCTCTCATAGAGAAAACAACAAGACTTTTTTGGGACCTTCACTAATTTTCCAAAACCCTTTGCTTCCACAAATAGTAATTTTTACAGACCAAGTTATATGAGGCTATTGGAGAGAGAAAGTGAAAGCCTCAAAGATAACACCCACATGCCCTTCATGTTTTGAAAGTTTGTATTTGATACCTATATAGCCTGACAAAGATGAAAGAGCATGTCCTGAGGGCTGTTTTAGAGTTAAGGTAAGATCAATCCAGTTCAGTAATTAGTATCTACTTTGTGGAGGGTACAGTGCAAGAACACAGGAAGTATGAAGATAAAAGGGAAATGATTCCTACCTTTGAGGAGTTTACATTCTACAACTTAGAGTGGAATGGGAGTGGTGAAGATAAACAAGTTAGATAAGTCTATATAAATAAAACATACAATATATGTGTGTATATATACATATAGTTGCTATTTGTGTACATACTTTGCAAATATGCTTAAGTACCTACATATATCTATCTATCTATTCCATACTAGCTGTGTGAGCTTGGGCAAATCACCTAACCTTGTTTACCTTTGATTCTTTATTTGTCAAATTAACTGGAGAAAAAAATGGCAAACCACTCTAATATCTTTGCCAGGGAAACTCCAAATAGGGTCATAAAGTCAGACATGATTGAACAACAACAATATATGCATATATTTATATATGTGCACATATATATATTTATACACAAATAGCAACTGTACATATCTCTCTCTATATATATATATCTATGTATATACACAGAGTTGGGTTTTTGGAGTGAGGTTGGTCGAGGAGGAAGGAAATTTCCCTCTGTTTTTCAGGACTTAGCAAAAATCTCTCCTCTGTTGTCTGTATCTCTTTGCAAGTTGAATATTGGAAACAAACAAAACCAGAAGCATTTCACTGACATCCTGAGTGGATCTGTGCTGTGGTCAATGGAGAAGTGAGGTGTCTGAGAGTTGGAGCAACTTTCCGGGAAAAGTAGAGACTTTCCCTGAAAAGAGTCCTGGGGGACTTTGAGGAATTGTAGCAAAGCTTAAAAGCAGTTTAGGATTCATTTCAGTTGAACTTTGATTGTGGTTTGTGGAGTATCTGGTCATTAAAGTAAGTATTCAAACCCCAAATTATAAGTGGAAATTACAGCTTTTTAAGAGGATGAAAAGTGAATGATTCATAGAGCTTCATTCTCCTTTAAGGAAAAAATTCCCTACTTTCTTCAGGCCAAGGAAACTGACTCAGGGTGGTAGCCAAAGACACTGCCTTCTTTATATCATCAAGAAGAATAAGACATCAGATGATGATGGTGATGATGATGATGATGGTAGATGGCATATATTTATATTTAGAATTCCAAAAGATTCCATATACACAAGATGAACTATATATGCACATATATACATATGTATATGTGTATATAGTTTTGTATCATCTATTTATCTAAGCATGTAACCATTTGGAGTCTTCATAATACTTTCATATTGATTGTCTCACTTGATCTTCTCAGCAATCCTGTGAGGTGGATAAGACAAAGGCCATTATTAATATCATCTACATGGAAGCCAGAGAAACTAAGATGACCATAAGATACATTAATAGATGGGTATCTTCTGAAAATGAGAGGTGAAAGTCCTGTTGTACTCTACTCAGATAAAACATATCTGTTTACTTTTGTGCTCCAAATTTTTAGAAAGCTGTTGGAAAAATTACTTCTTGGTAACCAACTTTCTGGTGAGGAACTTTTCTGCATTTAGGTAGGCTGATATTTATAAGAAATTATTTTTTCAGATATAGATATTTTTGAAAACTTCTTTTTTAATTGATCTTCCATATTTTAAATTTGTTTTTAGGCTCAGATTGTTCAGGGTAGATCATTTTTTATTATATATTGTAAAGATAATTTAGGATTGTGACATAATCTAAATTTGATTTTTGGTCACTGGGGACATCCCAAATAAAATACCCAAGTCAGTTTGGAAATATATGGTGGTTAATCAATATATAGGAAAGAAATCAAGGAGAAGAGAGAGGGGAAAAGATATAGGATTTCTCCCGCCTGGCCTGTGCCAGGTGAGCCACGAGGTCCTTGAAGATTAGAAGCTTCTCTAAGAGGATAGTGTTTGGAAGGTAAAGGAGAGAAAAATCAGCCTAAACTCCAAGAGATCTCAGAGAAGAGCCTCACCAAACTAGGTTACTAGGCTTCCTCCAGTATGGTATCAGGAAAAACTCACCACTAAACCCGGACAATAGCAGCTGCTATGCCAAGATGCCGACATGCTCAGCAAGCTGCAGCCAGCCACCTCTCTACTGTCAAAGAGACCAGAGAGAGGAAGTGATGCGAAATATATAGACTGTTTTACATCACTTTCCTGCATCTCACATGTACCAATGATATCTTAGGCTTGACTTAGGATGGCCCAGGGGGTCTGTCAATTGTTTCTGATTTGTCATTTGCTAGCTCATGTCTGTCATAGTCCAACCTCCCAAGTACTTAATCCTCAAGTATGGGTGTAGACATTCCTGATTTTGTTAGACTAAGTAGGGTGGAGTAATCTAAAGTTCACTATGTATATATATATATATATATATATATATATATATATATATATTGAATTCTGCTCTTTTGTGGTTTCTTGTGGGTGCAGAATAGTCTTGTGTTATTTTAAATTTCTTTCCTTTATATTTGAAGATTGATCTCCTGGTTACTAATATACTTTGAGGTTTGTCAGTGGAATTGATAATATTAACCATTGTATGTCTTGGAATTTACAGCTTAGGTTTTTTTTTTTTTTTAAGTGATCTGTCTTATCGAATGTTTATTATTTTCATTTCTCTTGCAATCTTTGTTTATAGTTTTCTAAATTCTTTTATCAGGCCACTTTTGCTCTACTAATATATTCCCTTCTGGTTTATTTACTTGTGCTTAAGGTCTTTAATTGAGTTTTCTTTTCCCTGAGATAATTGGTAATTTTAGTCTTAAAATTTTCCCCCTTATTGCTTACTTTCTAACCCCTTCCTCTTTGACATCAGTTTCCCTAAGTACTCTATTTTAGAGCTTCTCAGCTCCTCCCACACCTTGCAGTTTGTGGTTCACCTAAGCTTATGTTTAGTAAAAACAAGCCCTATTCATTGCTGAGTCTGTTCGAGAAGCCTTGGTGGCTATATTGTATCTATCCAACTAAATGCTTTTATGGCAGAGCCTTGGAGATTTCAGTGTCCATTATCTCCAAACACAATGAGGCATTGAAGGAGGATTTTAGTGAAGGTGAAAAAATATTAAACATTTTTTTGTTGGTACTGTAGCATTGAGTGAAGATAGGGCTATAAATTGATAGATTGGAGTTTAAGACTGATAAGATAAGGTAAGATATTGAATTACATTACAAAATACATTGCAACATAAATAACAACATAACACATATGACATAACAGATCACATATCTCAGAAATTATAAATACATATGCAAATATATATAAACAGTGTGTATTATAATTTGGATTGTAGAATTAATAGTATTATAGTGTATTGTGTAACATAGGTAAATATGAAGTGTATATATGTATATATTGTATATATATGTGTGCATTATATGTATATATGTAAATATCATGCAAATAAATCATATTTGCTAAGTTCTTAACAGAATAAGGTTATGTTTAATTTTTATTTTGCTAAATGTATTTTGTATAAGTAAGTTTGATGGCTTGGTTTAATTTTTGTATGCAATGCTGTGTTCATTGTATTTTTTCAGAATATTTTTTGTCTGTTTGCTGTTTATGCATTACAATAGTAATAGAATTTTCTGCATTAGTTGATAAGAGTAGTATTTTATGATTTTAATGTTGTACATTAAATTTGCATTCCCATTTTGATTTTGATTTTTTTTGTTTTACTTTTGCATATGTTTGATCTGTATTTTGAACTTTGTATTTGTTCATTGTATACTTTCCCTTTTTCCTTTCCTTGATTAAATCCCTAGAGTAAGATAGTATTAGATAGGATAAGATAGATGAGTGTAGGTTGTTTATTATTTTGGGTAAGAATTTTAGTTTAAGGAAAATATAAGTTTGTTAGTGCACAAATACCAAAATAGTATTTTCAATACAATTAGGCTTTGTGCAAAGGGGGGATTATTGTAAGGATATAGGATTAGCTCTTTGTTGCAAAGCAGGAGAAGGAAATCCTATAAAGCAGTAAATCCTACAAGGCAGGGAAAGGATTCCGGAACTTTCAAAAACTCACAGGCAGTTCTGCCAGACAGTTTGCTTCTCTGGAGGAGACAGGGAACTTGGTGATCTTCCTTCAAGCAAATTCACCTACTGAGAAGTGGTTGAGTTTGGTTAACACTCCACAGGTGGACTGTGTGGGTTAAACCATTACTCCCCTTCTTATTCCTGTATGCTGCTGCTGATTTCTGCTGGGACTTCTGCCAGACTCAAGAGGACAAAAGTCTGTAAGACTTCCTTTGACCCCCTGTTCCTGTACCTAGAAGCCCTTCCCTCATATTAATATAGTAATTAAGGGGTTAATTAAAATAGTTATAGGAAGTAGACATAGGTAGTAAAATCATTAATTAGTGGGGCTTTCAGACTTTGGGGTTAAGATCAGATCTTACCAATTCCCTTCCCTTCTTTCCCTTAGCTTAAATTAACTGTTATTTGTTATAATTATAGGTTTTACCCATTATTTTAATATAGTCATATCAATTGGTAGCATTGCTACCAACAAGGAGAGCAATGAGGCCCACTGGGTAGGAAATGCAAAAGAATTAGAAGGTTTTAGGGATATAGGTTCATGGCCAGACTCAGTGGGCAGACAACTGTATCTTTAAGGCACTTAGCTGGTGCCCTGTGATATAGCTGGGAAGGAAGTGACAGGGCTCACTGATTTGTTTAAGTCAATGCCTCTATGAAACCAGAATGGAATAAAGGGAAGAAGAGTTACAGATAAAATCTCAAAATAAGAACTAAACTTCTAATATGCTTTCCATGGGGTGTAATTCTCTCAAAATGACTGTGTTAGATTCCTCATGGTATGCCCCCTGCCCCTTTAAAAACAGAACTATGGACATTAAAGACCCAAGAAGTATGATTTATTTTTTTCTTTTATCGCTCTCTTCTCCTCTATTCAACAAACCATTTCTTATAACAATTTTTAAAAGAGAAAAATATATTCAGCAACACCAACTGATATATCAATCATGTATGGCAGTATATGTGATATTCTACTCCAATATCCTTTCACCTTGATTTAATGATGTTTTGATAAATGAAATAGCAGGCTAGAAACATAATGAAGGAACTATTGGTGCTCAGGGTGAATTTTGAGGTTGGTAAAGGGCTGGGCCCGGCAGGGTGATATAGAAGTCGATTTTATAACCTAAATGTTTACATGGATCAGATATCCTCAGTGGCTGTTTTGTCTTTCATCTTTTATTTATGTACTTATAAACATTTGTTGATTGCTAGATCAAAGAAGAAGAGCAACATTGCATGCAACAACCTGGGCGATTTGCACAGTAAGATTTTGTGATAGCTCAAAGTTGCAAAAATTATGCCTTGATAGTATTTGTTTGGAACCTCACTGAGATACCTGACATCCTTCTTGTCTCTGACCAAGACTTTTGGTGTAGCAGGAGTTTCTCTTGTTTGGTTGTCTATGTGTTAAAAGGAAGATATTAATAGAAGCATTTAATCTTCTGTGTCTATAACTAACAGGAATTATAATGAAACTAATGAAGGAACTAAAAGTAATAAAAAGGAGAAGAGAGAGTCTTTAGAATCTGCAGTCTAGATTTCCAACTTACATGGAGGCACAGCACACAGTTGTTAATTGATCCATTTCCCAGACTCAAAGAGTGGGGTGGCATGTATTTGGTTCATTTGACTATAGATAGGGGAGAGCATTTAAGAGATTGGGGGTCAAATGCTAGTGCTGACACTAATATGCTGTGTGATCTCCTACAGGCCATTTCCTCCTCTTGGCACCTTGGTTTCTTCCTCTGTCAAATCAGGATAATAATATCTCATCCACCTATCTCATTGAGTCATTTTGAGGTGTTCCTTTTCTTTTCTTTCTCAGCTCTCATATTCATGCTCACAGATTTAACTACCAACTCTGTGCTATAAGTTCTCAAGTTTATCTATTCAGCCCTGACCTCTCCTGAGCTCCATCTCATCCACATTTTCAACTGCTTGCTAAATATCTCCCACTAACCATCCTGCTATACACTTAAAGATGACATGCCTCAAATCCATTGGCTAGACTTAGGGGCATATGACTACAGTCCCTGCTACTGGGAAAGCTGAGGTTGGTGGATAGCTTGCATTTGAGAGTTTTGAGCCAGAGCAGGGTGAAAGCCAATTGGATGTCTGCATTAAACATGGTGCTAATATGGTGAATTTCAGGGAGCAGTGGAAAAACACCAGATTGGCTAATAGGGGGCAAACTGGCCCAGGATGGAAACAGACCAAATTGAGGCTCTGTGCCAGTGGATTAGCAGTGGAACTGGTTCTGTGTAAGACTGCTGTATTTCCCTAGATGATTTAGGGAAACCTAGACTTAAAAATAACAACCCCAATAACAAATAAAACAAAATGAACACAAACATCATCTTCTCTCTAACTAAGCTCTCTCTACTGATATCTCTTCTATTAATGGCAACAGGATTCTGCCAGGCTTAAAACTTAAAACAGGTCATCCTTCTTGACCCCACAAGGAACCAAATGGTAAAGTGGATAGAGTGCTGTGTCTGAAGTCAGGAGGACTCATCTTCCTGAGTTAAAATCTGGCCTCAGACACCTACTAACTATATGACCCTGGACAAGTCACTTAACCTTGTTTGCCTCAGTTCTTCATCTATAAAATGAACTGGAGAAGGAAATGGCAAGCCTCTTCAGTATCTTTGCCAAGAAAATCCCAAATGAGATTACAAAGAGTTGGACACCACTGAAACTACTGAACAATAAAATCTTGACCTGACCCTTACTACTGTGAAGACCTATTAATTTTCTCTCTATTTTTCCCACTCCCACTGCCATTATTACAATTAAGATTACAATTACTTATTTTTGGGTCTTACCTGCCTTCAGTCTTTATTCATTCTAGTTCATAATATTAATCTTTCTAAAAATATACTTTGGGGGATTTGCTCAAACAATAATGTGCTCCTTCTTCCCTGGTTCTCCAATCCTTACTTGTCCTTTGAAACTCAGTTCAAGCTCCATATTCTGCATGAACCTTCCAGATCATCTTATCATTTTGCCAAAATTCCCATTTCTTACTTCCTATAGTACACATTGTATGTGCCATTCATTAGGTTTTACCTTTTTATCACTCTGGCTTTTTGTTTCTCTTCCTTCACAAATCCTGTCCAAAATTTCAGGAACAGAGACAAAATCACATACCTTAAGCTAACTAGTGTGTTGGTTACGCAAACCAGAAGTGTAGCATTCTCTTGGGTCCTAATATTAGTCTGACTGTGGAAAACAAAGCTATAAATGTAGCACAACCTAGGAAATTGGATTTACCCCATCCAGGAGTTTGTAATCTTTTTTGTATCACAGACTCCTTTGAGGAAACCTATTAGCCCCTTCACTGAATATTTTTAAATGCATAAAATAATATTAATAGAATTACAAAGAAAATTGATTATACTAAATCAAAATATTTTATAAAATATTATCAGTTATCAAAGTATTTTTAAAAGTTAATTTGGCTCAGATTAAGAATTCTTTCTATAAATAGACATATTGACCTGAGATGATTTAGAGTTTGTGATTATATGATGAGGAAGATAAAAGGCCAAAGAAGTGGTAAAGGAGTTGGTTTGGTAAAGAAGTTCCTATACTCGCATGAGAATACTAGCATATTTGAAGCAGGGGAAAAATGATATATTTGAATTAGTATAGACTTGCTTCTCCCAGTGAACTTACTAGGTTTAGCTGGCTGTCCTTATTGAAGAGCCTCACTTTTCTCCATAGTTCATGCAGGAGGGGAAAGGCTTGAGGCTAACCAGCCTACACCATTCCACCCCTCGAGAGATGACATACAAAGGCAAAATTACAGAGCTAATGTTGTAGAGTATTTAATCTTTCTTTATACAGGTACCCACCCAGAAAAAATAATGAAAAAATATTAATACAATGGCATTTGGCATAGGTATGTATAGAGTATGAACTAATATTTCAGTATATCCTGGAATAATATTATCTTTGGTTCTTCTTCTTCCCCTCACAGAAGCAAAGGTTAGGGCCACACCTAGCCCATGTTCTCCACTTATCTTTGACACTCATATAATCTAAAATAAAAGCATAGTAAGCATAGAAGTATTTACTGAGTCATTTTGTGTGTAGCAGCCAATGGGGACCATTCCTATTAGGGTCTGGAGCTTAGAGCAGCACTCCAACCTACCCATCACTTTCCAACTTTGTTGGCAACAATCTTCAATTTTGGTCCTAGTTGGGAGCATCAATCCCAATGTCTTCCTTAGGTGAAATGGCTTCTAGGTCTCTTTGTGTGTCAGAGAAGGGACAGTTGGTAAGCAGCAAGTTACTCTTCACATCCAGGGTTATAAACATGAATGGAAATTCCCTTTTGAGGGGTCCAGTTCAAGGATACATAGGACTGGGTTCAGTGGAAGCTTGATAAGGTTACCTTAGTTTAACTGGAGACAAAATGTACAGATAATATTTTGATAAGGAAGCACCAACATGTATTGTGAATACCCATGCTCCATCCCCTTTTATCTCTCCATATCAGAGACCTTTAATTTTGGCTGGTATGCTAAACCTTGGGAATCTTGGATGGGGTGGGGTACATACTAGCATGGATACATGCCCCCAATTCCCACTATAATACTATACTCATTTACCCCAGACTATCACAGGGATATAATTGCTGGTCACAATACCAAATCTTACCATGAAAATAAATGACTACTGACCATTCTTTTACTCTGGAGCATCCGAAGAGGGTCTCAGAATGCTAACATTGAATATGTGGAGTTTCCAATAAACAAATCCCAAGATTCCTCCATGTCTCAGAAGATGAAGAATCTGAAGTGCACAAGTTCTAAGAGGTGTACAGTGGAGGTGTGGCAAATGGGAGTGTGTGTGCTTTTTTTCTAATCACATAGATTTATCCACTTATGTACCTCATAAGTCATGAGAACCCTGTAACAGTTCTTTCCAAACTTTTTGTTCCTACATTTTGAAGTCCTGGTTTATTATTATTTTTAACCTTCCTCATTATAGTTATCTGAAGAAGTGACTTTCTGAGTCCTTTCTTCCTTTTAAGACAGTTGTTTTAAGGAATGGCTTTCAATTGCCCTTTTTTCCTTTTGATCTAAAATGGATGAAATGTGGCTACTAAAAATGGACTCCCCAAGCACTTCTAACTGAGATGTGCTCTTCCAAGGTCTATGGGAGCCTCCACGCATAGGCCTGCAATTGAAACCACAAGTATAAGTGTCAAGAGTTGGGAAACAGGTCCATAAAGGATGTAGTAGTCAAACGGGGGGGGGGGGGGAGGTGCAGAATTTTAATCCTTCTTTGTAAAGGTATGGGTCTCATTCTCTCATAAGAACAACAATTTTTTAATTGGCTTTTCCTATTTCTAAGAATCTCCAAACTGAGAACTTTATTAAGGATTTTTTTTCATTGTTTCTCAGCCTTGGTCAGTGAAAAGAAGACATTCTTCTCTGCCCAAAGGCTCAGGATGAGGGATGAGGGTGGATTTTTCAGATAGGTCTCTTATTTATAAGCTCATAACTTTTGTTGGAGATGAAGATGGGCTAAAGTGAATCAGATTTAGGGATTCAGGGTTCCCAGGCTCCAGGTTGGGAGATATAATTCTACTCTTCATCTTATTTCTAGACTGGATAAAGATCTGGGAAATATTAAGTTAAAACTTAAGTTAAAAATCAAGGTAACATAAAGTTAAGTCTCTTCTCCTGGACCAGATTGAAGAATCTATATCATCAACCAATAGACTAGATGCCGAGTATGAGGCTAAAAAGACATAAGTGAAATAGTCCCTGCCTTTAACTTACCTTATTTCTATAGAAGACAACATGAACAGATGTTTATGTTAAATACATATATACAAATTATATACATAATACATACAAGGTAATTTTTTGGGGAGGAGCAAAAGATGCTGGAAGTACATGAAAAGTAACCATTTTGGCTTCCAGGGTTGTTGTAAGAATCAAGTGATATAGCATATGTGCAATGTTTTGCAAATCTTAAAGTTCTCTATAAATACTAGATATTCAATAATCCTCGTTATCATTCATCATGAATAAGACATAAGGGAACAAACTCAACTCAACTAGCTATGGGTATACCTTAAATTCCTTACTGGGCTTTCTCTTTTTTTTTCCAACACTTTCAGTGACCTCCTCAAGGGGAGCATGGGTTTAGCTATTTTTATTCAGATTATTTCCACATGGTTTTATCCAGCCCTTGCCTTTCCTCTGAGCTCTAGTTCTATATCTCCTATGGCCTATTGAAGATTTCCAACTGAATGTTCCATAGATAACTCAAACTCAGCCAAACAGGACTCCTAAACTTTCCCCCCAAAGCCAAACTTCTTCAGAACTTTCTTTTTTTCTGTCAAAGGTATCCCCAACTTTCCAGTCACACAGCTTCACAGCCTTTGAATCATCCTCTAGTCCTCACTCTCTCTTACCCATTAATTGCCAAATCTTACCAATTCAGCCTCTGTAACATCTTTCACGTTTGTCCCCCTCTCTTTATTCACACAACCACCATTGTCTCAACTGGATTATTACAATTGCTTCCTAAATGGTCTCTTTGTACCAAATTTCTCTATTCTCCAATCTATCTTCTGCATAGCTGGTAAAGGGATTTTCCTTAAGTATAGACCTGACCAACTACTTCTCAGTTCAGAAATTCTCAGTTGCTCTTTATTGCCTTTAGGATCAAAACCAAACTCCTTTGACATTTAAAGCACTTTTCAACCTATCTCTAAACTACTTTGGAAGCTTATTATACATCATTCCCCTTCACAATTCTGTGGTCTAGTTAAACTGGCTTTCTTGCCGTTCTTCACCTAACAGCAGTCCACCTTCCATCTTTGTTCATCCAAATAGGCCGTGCCTCATATCTAAAATACACTCCCACCTCCGCATTTCAAAATGACTAGTTTCTTACAATGCTCAGTGCAAGCAAAATCTCCTGTATGATGCCTTTTCTGGTAACTCCAGTTGCTCATGTCTTCCCTTCAAGTAACCCTGAATTTATGTGATGGATTTTATATCTATCTTTATGTAGATCTTTATTTCCTCCAATAAGATATAAGTTTTATGAGGACAGCCTTTCATTTTTGTCTTTGTGCCCCTTGTCACAGTGTCTAACACACAGAGACTGTAGTAGTAAGCAGACCTATGATTTTGTTGATATAGGGATCTCCCAGATGAAGAAACTGTCTACTAATGCAGGCTGGCATCTCCTCTGCATTTTTTAGTTTTAATGAGGTTCTTAGAATCCTGAGAAGTTAAGTGTCCTACCCAGCCTTACATAACCAGTAGATGTCAAAGGTGGGACTTGAACCTAGGTGTCTTCCTGTCTTTGAGGCCATTACTTTATCCATGAGACCACACTTATTATAAATATTTAATAAATACTTATTTGATTGATAGGACCTTGGAGAGTCAGAAAAATATCAAAATGATATTTTCCTAGATCAAAAGAACTCTGACCTGTTGTCAACAAACTTTAGCTCTTTCACTGGGAGAGAAGGGACACCGAAGCTCACTGATCTCACTATGTCACTTCTCTGCTTAAGAAGCTGCAATGGTTCCCTGTGTCCTCTAAGAGAAGATGAGAGACTTCTCTGTTTGGTATTTAAAGTCCTTTACAATCTGGTTCTGGTCTATTTTCCCAGGCTGATTACTATTGCTTCCTTTAGCATACCCTTTTTCAACCAAATTGACTTGTTTGCTGTTCCTTAAACTTGATGTTCTATCTTCTGCATTTTTGCAAAGGCTATATCCCACACCTGGAATGCTCTCCTTCTGTATCTCTACCCTTTAGAACAGTGATGGGTAACCTTTTGAGCTTTGTGTGTCAAAATCTGCCAGAAAACCCAAGCATAACTCAGGTGGTGTGTCACTTCAAGAAAAAAAATATAATTTCATGATATTTATAGTTTAAATAACAAAAATGTATAATTATAATATATAACTGCTTTTAATAAACCAAAAACTAATTATTTGATTTACCTGCTTAGTGACTTCTTTGTTTATCTGTCAGTTGGTTTCTTTTGTTGGTCTTGATATTATTTAACTTGTGTGGAGTGCCTTGAACTAAGATAAGTGAGAAGGAGGGGGAATTCTTTAACTAACCTGTCTATTGGTGACTTTTTTGTTGCTGAATTTCATTGGTTAAATCTTCAGTTGAAGGTTGGTATTTTGTACACTTCAAGTCCAAGCAAGTACTACTAACTTCATCTGTCAATCTGTTTCTCTTGTTGGTTTTGGCATTATTTAATGCTGAGAATAAGGTCTCACAAAGGTATGTAGAGGGAAAAATTGTGAGTAAAGCCATTGCTATATTTTTTCAGGGTGCTAAAAGTGTCTGGTAATTGGTTCCAGTCAGTCCTCCTTTGCATGTGGGCCAGAGCTCTGCTTAGTCTTCCACTGGCTTGGCCCTGCCCCTCCCCAGCCAGTTGGCCCTGCTGCCCACCAGCCTGCCTGACTGTGCACACTCCTCTTCCTCGACTCCACAGGGGCCCCACATGCCCCAGCTACCTGGCACTTACTGCCCACCACTTGCCCCCTACCCCTTGCCCCCACAGCCCCCACAGCCAGCTTGTGGAGCAGCCTTCTCCCTCAAGTTGGCCATGGTCATGGCCATGGCTGCGGGTGCATGGCTCCCCAAGTGGCTCCCTGCCCAAGGCATGCACTGAGCCCATACACGGTCAAGTGTCATAGAAAATGGCTATGTGTGTCAGTTCTGATGTGTGTCATAGGTTCGCCATCACAGCCTTAGACTCTTTTCCTCCTTTCAAAACTCTACTTGAGTGACAACTTCCAAAAGAGGCCTTTCCTAGTTTCTTCAATATTTGGTTCCCCCATTCATTTTATATTTATTTTGTTCTGTATTATATATATATATATTTAGTCAATAGATAGATCTATATCTATATTTCACTTTCCTTCCATCTTAAAACAGATACAAAATCTCAATTCTAAGGCAGAAGAATAGTAAGGGTTAGACAATTGGGATTAGGTGGCTTACCCAGGGTTACACTGCTAGGGAGTGTCTGGGGTCAGATATGAACCCAGGTCCTTCCAACTCCAGGCTTGGTGCTCTATCCACTGTGCTGCTTAGCTGCCCTTTCAGCATAGATTTGTATATATTTATTTAGTGCCTAGCAAATAGTAGGTATTTAATAACTGCTTGTTTTGTTCATTTCTATTAACATACATCTATTTATAAGATTTGTCTATCTTTCTTTTGGTTTGTCTAATAATAATAACATTTATATAATACTTTTTATGTGCCAGTCACAGGACTAAGCACTTTACCATTATTATCTCATCTGATTCTCACAACAACCCTTGGAGAATAGATACTATTATCATCCCCATTTTATGGATGAGGAAACTGAGGAAAATAGAGGTGAAGTGATTTGTCCAAAGTCATATAGCTAGTAAGGGTCTGAGGCCCTTTTTGAGCTTAAGTCTTCCTGATTTCAGTCGCAGCACCTTATCTATTGTGCCACCTAGATGCCTTGGTCAGTCAGTCTGTCTGTCTGTCTCTATCTATATTTGTCTGTCTACATGTCTCTCTCTCTCTCTCTCTCTCTCTCTCTCTCTCTATATATATATATATATATATATATGTATATATAATATAGATATTATATATATATAAGGGATAGCAGTGCAGCAATAATTTTCAATAAAGCATTTGGAGTAGTTCAATTTTAATAAAACCAGTGTAATCTTTTCCCAAGAATTCGGTGTCACTGATAATCCCTCTCCCTAGTCATTGTTTTGAACTTTCCCTCAACTGATCCTTGGCCATTACCAACTTCTGAGTTCTTACAGCTCATTGTAGGAGTAATTTTGCTTTTCCAGAATCTGAGTTATATCTCCTCCAGATAAAATTTTCTCTCAATTAAAAACTAGAATTCTGGTTGGTGTTCCTAGATATCATTGTACTTCTAGGGCCCGATAGTTGTCAGAGTCTTATGAAATCTCTTGGTCCCAGGTTTCCTGATCCCAATCTGGGCCATGTCTCCTAAACCTTTATCATGGAAATATAACAAGAATACAAAGCTGATGTCTGAAATCAGCAGGTTTAATGACCAAAGTTTAAATCTTTAGCTAAGTCCTTTCTGCTCTAACTTGGGCTGCCCCTAATGCTTCTTGAAGGAGAGAGTGCTATTAGTATCCTGTTCTTTCTTCTGCTCCCTGAACTTTTCTAACTCCTCTACAATCAAATTGAACTGTGCTGAGAGCTTACTGGCCACCATTAAAAGCAGCCAACCTATACTGTTTATGTTTCCAGTAAGTCTGCTTGGCTTCTATCAGAGTTTTGGCCAATCCCCTGCCCGTAAGGAGTCATTCTTCTCTGTCTTATCCCACTACAGTGGATAGAAGCTATTTGTTAACAGGAAACCACAGGTCAGAGTTTTTTCATCCAGGGATATCAGACACTCCCTAGGTTCCTGACTCCTTGAAGTCTACATCCTAAATGAGGAAACTGAGTCCATTCCCCCATATCCTGATCTATGACATTAGTTCCTAGTTCAGTGACAAAAGAAAATGTCACGTTCACCACAAGGTAATTATAGGCTTTACTAATCTAGGGGAAGAAGCTACATGAGTAACAGCAACTTGGGAAATTCATAGCATCCAGGCATGGATTGACTCTAAAAGGTTAAAATATATTCATCTTTAGGCTGAGGTAGACAAGGGGAGGCTGGCATGTAGCCAGAGGTAAAGAAATTCCATTGCTTATGTGAGTATACAAATTATATTTGAGTCAGGAAAATGAAACTCTGTGTAACTCTATCCTGGGCACTCACCAGTGGCTGCCATTGCTTGATGAATCCTTCTCCCTCTGCACTTGGGAGGAGGGGGGGAAGGCTGAGTCTAACCAGCTTGAATCACTTCCCAGTTAGGTCTTGAACTCCTAGAGCACAGGGAACCTCAATTTAGATTCTTTGAATAGCACTCCCCTCCTCCTCCATGCCCCCACACATAATGTTCTCTTAATGGTAGTCCCTTGATGAATATTGACTGATCAATTGGCCGAGATGAGGTAAATGATGTGAAAGAACTCTGAAAAGCATAAAATGCCTCACATATGCAAGGTATTATTTTATTATACTTTTTGGGTAGAAAGTACAAGCCTTTAGGAGAAGGAAATAGGATGTGTGAGATGCGCAATGTTGACTTCTGGAATTAAAATCACTTAATCTTTGTCTGCCTCAGTTTCCTCAACTAAAAAATGGGGATAATTGTAGTACCTATTTCCCAAAGTTGTCATGAGGATCAAATGAGACAATATTTAAGCATTTACCATGTCTGAAACATAGAAGGCTCTCTATAGTATTCCCTTACTTCTCTTCCTTTTGCCATGGCAAGTCTTACTGAACTTCTTGTCCCCTCTCAAAGAAGAATATTGACCTTGGAATGGGCAAAAGAACAGAAGAGGTAAAAGGTTCTAAAGTGACCCCTTGGGTTTATTTCTAACCTTTTTGGTGTCATGGGCTCCTTTAGCAGCTGTCCATGGGAGTCTATTAGATACTATGCTACAAAATAGATTCAACTTTAAAAACTTTTATTAAATGCCTACTATGTATCAGGCATAGTGTTCTGCCCAAAGGAAACAAAAGTGAAAATTGCACAGGGGCCAAGGGCTTATCATCATTGAGACAGCATCATGTATATAGAGGGAGGCCCTTTTTTCATAAAAAGGATTTGAAATACATGAGACAAAATACATAGGATCACAAAGGAAATGAATTATTTTGAAATACAGTTATCAAAAGAAACAAAAACATGTTTATAGACTCTGTGTTAAGAACTCCTGCTAAACAAATAAATACACTCCTTTTTCTTTCAGTTTTTCATTATTTTCTTATAATGTTTAAGTTATTGATGCAATTGGAATTGATTGTAAAATAGTATGTGAAATATAGATTTAAAATCTTATTTTTGCCATACACAAATAATCATTTGTACATAAAAGCTGAAGAAATTATTTTTGCTAAATACAGAGCAGTTTAGGATTTTGAAGCCAGAAGGGGCCTTAGATTAGGTCCCCAAGTCCAACAGAAAAGCTCACCCCACTTCCAGAACCATGGTTTTTCCCTGAGGTGCTTGAGTTACTCAAATAATAAAAATTGACTAACCAGTTCTTCATCTTCCTGTATTCTGTCTTTCAGCCAGAGCAGACCAAACTCATTGTCTATGTGCATTAATGTAAGCTATAGCTTATGCCTGGCACTGTCTGCCTCTTTTCCTTTGGATTTTGAAATCCTCTCCTTACTTCCAGGTCAACCTCAGACACCATCTTCAACCTGAAGCTTTACCTGGTTTCCCCTTAAAATTTTCCTGGAGCATTTTGAGGATCCTGCTTTGCCTTGACATTCTACCTCATATCATATTTTTGATATACATCATGTCCTCCTATTAGACTGGAGACTCCTTGAGGATAGGGACTATACATACTTTTTCCTTTGTATCCTTAGGGCAAAGCACACTGTCTGGCACACAGTGGGCCCTTAATGAATATTGAATACAATTGAATTTATTTTATAGTACAGTTTCAGGTATCTTGTAAGTGTTTAATTAACTATACACTGTATCATCTATTCGTCTAATCTCTCTAATGAATCTTCTATCTATCTAATCTATTACTTCGCTAACTAATCTATTATCTCTCTATGTAATCTATCGCCCATCTATCTAATCTATCTACTATCTATCTACTAACTATCTACTATCTACCTATATATCCATCCATCCATCCCCTAGAGTCCAAACTGAATTAAGAACATTTGGTCTTTTCACATACTTCTTTTTGTAGGAGATTGAACAAAATTAGAAATCAGTTCATGGCCTCAGTGCTGCATTTAGATTAAAAGGAACTGAATTCAAAGCTTACCTTTAACCCTTACTAACTGAGACCATGGACAAATTATTTAACCTTTCAAAGTATCAGTTTCCTCATCTGCAAAATCAGGTAGTTGGACTTAATGACTTCTAAGAAGAGCTATATTTAGGATGGGGGCAATTGGAGCTTTACAAAAATATAGAGGCTTCTATATTTTATATGGCTTCAATAGTGTAGAAATGACTAAGTTTAGCACTTAGTTAACAAGAATAATTAGTTAACATAAGAAGCTGCAAAATGTCATAATTCCTCTCCCTGGGTGTTTGTATCTCCAGGGATATGGGGCCTCCCTGGCCCTTGCTATCTCTCTGTCCCCTTCCCTCCATGGGTGTCTCCCCAGCAACAGTTCATAATATTCCAGTCTTTTCTTTACAACCAACAGAATTTGTCCTAAAAAGTTGGTTTTTATGTCTTTCAGGCTGCACATCCTCTAGGTCAGAATTATTAATTATGTTTCTATCTGTGAGGCCTCTTCCAGTTTTAAATCTGTGATTCTAAATTCTCCCCTTACTTCTAGTTTTGGAATCAACAAAAGCCACATTTCCAAGGTTTATGGAGAGGTGATTTTATACAAGAATGACATAAACCCAGCTACATGATAAAAATTCCAATTTGCATGTGGCTAATCTTCTCTGAGAAATGATCACTCCATAAATGTGAAGAAAAGTGTTTTTAAAAGCAATATTAGTATTGTTAATAATAAGCACTGGCTACATGAGCAGCATTCTAGTCCTGCAACAAATGAAGAAGGAAGCAGAGTTCTATCTAGATCGAGAGTTTCAGTAGGTTTGGCTGGATTTGTTCCATTCAGTCCATTAGGAATGCTATTGAAGCTGAGCTTGGCAGTGCACCCCTGTAATCCTAGCTGCTGGAGACTGGCGGAAGCTCTTGAACTGGCAATTCTGAGTTGTAGCAGGCTCA
The DNA here is from genome assembly GCF_027887165.1 of Monodelphis domestica. Taxonomy (NCBI): domain Eukaryota; kingdom Metazoa; phylum Chordata; class Mammalia; order Didelphimorphia; family Didelphidae; genus Monodelphis; species Monodelphis domestica. The sequence continues at coordinate 435,872,586 of NC_077227.1, forward strand.
GCTGATTCAGTGTCCACACTAAGTGTGGCATCAATATGATGAGCCCCACAAATGGGGGTTGCCAGGTTGTCTTCAGAAGGGCAAAATGGCCCAAATTGGAACTAGCAGGTCAAAACTTCTATTCAGGTCAAATAGTAGGATTGGACCTGTGAGGGACTCTACTTTTCTTGAATGGGTAAGATAGAGAGACCCAGTTTTCTGAAGAAGAAGAAGAAGAAGAAGAAGAAGAAGAAGAAGAAGAAGAAGAAGAAGAAGAAGAAGAAGAAGAAGAAGAAGAAGAAGAAGAAGAAGAAGAAGAAGAAGAAGAAGAAGAAGAAGAAGAAGAAGAAGAAGAAGAAGAAGAAGAAGAAGAAGAAGAAGAAGAAGAAGAAGAAGAAGAAGAAGAAGGAGAAGAAGGAGAAGAAGGAGAGGAGGAGGAGGAGGAGGAGGAGGAGGAGGAGGAGGAGGAGGAGGAGGAGGAGGAGGAGGAGCTTCTACATTCCAATCAAACTAGCCTGAAAAGTATTTTTCAGCATTGACCTATAGCTTCCTAGCTCCATGTATTTGGACAGATCTATCCTTAAAACCCAGATTTCACTTCCTCCTATCTCTACCTGATAAAATTCTACTTTTTAACTTTAAGTTTGAACTTGAGTGTTGCCTTCTCCATGAAGTCTTCCATGATCTTCTTTTTCTCTTCAAATTTTCCTAGAGCCCTTTGTTTGGATCTCTCTTTATACATATCACACTCTGCTTTTTATTGTTCTTCTATGCTATTATATTATTATTCTTATTTGTTATATCCCATAAGTTTATTGTAAGCTCCTTGAGGTCATGGATTAGATATTTTTAAATTATACGTTTCTAGCACTGAGTATATAGTAGGAGAAGGGGAAGGGAGTAAGTATTTATTTAGGTCCTAATCCATGCCAGGCATTGTGCTAAGTACAAATATTATCTCATTCAATTCTCACAGAGGTAGATGTTATTATGATCCCCATTTTACAACTGAGGAGTCTTAGATTGATAGAAGTGATTTGCTGAGGGACACACAGTAAGGAAGTATCTGAGGCTACATTTGAACTCATGTCTCCCAGTGCTTTCTCCACTGTGCCACCAAATTGCCTACATAAGCACTTAAGAAATATAAAATGAATTGAATTCAGATCAACTGAGAAGTATTTTCTTTATATTTCATGCTGTTTTAAAACATTAACTACAAATTATTCATGTTAATTGAGGAGAGCTATGGAACAATAGCCCCAAAGCATTTATTTTGAATTGAGAAAATGTTTTTTTGTACACGTATACACCTAAGAGAGTTTATATTTAATAACTTTACCTTTCTAATTAAATTTTGCCAATGTTAAATTTGGTAGTCATTTTTAGAACAGATGTCAGGAAAGCAATGCTATGTGGAGGTGGTAGAGAAAAGTCAATTAAAACTACTTTGGATTTATTTACTTAATAAATATTTAATGATATTTCTTATGTGAAAGTTCCTGTGTATGGTGTTGAGGGAGAGATAAAATTAAATAAGATTTGGTCTTGACTTCAAGAGGGTTACAATTTTGTAGGGGAGATGAAAATCCTGGAGAAGAGAATGATTTTTTAAGTAGAGTTAAAACTGACCTCTATATTCAGTTACTTCTTTATTCTCTCTATATGACCTCTATATTTTTTTACAACCATTAGAAATCTATACATAACAGCATACCCCTTCTTCCCATGTAATGCAGGGAATGTAGTCCTTGTTATTCCAAGGATCTCTTTCATTAGCTCATGTGCCCCCATCTCACTGGAAAAAAATGACAACAAAACATTTCCTCTTAGGTTCTACAAGTTGTTCACAAATCACTTTAGCCTGAAGAATACAATAAAGAAACAGTTTAATGATATAAGTAAAAACATCAACATAAGAAGCAATAGATACAGGTATATTCCAGTTGTTCCCTAGTTCCAATTCCTTTTTTAAGATGAACCCACCAGTTTTCACTCTCTCAAGTTGTGTGTGTATGAATGAGACAGACAGACAGAGAGAGAGAGAGAGAGAGAGAGAGAGAGAGAGAGAGAGAGAGAGAGAGAGAGAGGTGCTGCAAGTCCATACTGTTTAATACACTTCCCCTTCTCTAGTCAAGGGGGAATAGGGCACAGGTGGTTGACTCATGACAGGTTGTCCATACCAGAATTGAGGATCACTACAGCAGCTTTTGGTGATTTTGATGGTCATAGTTGTATAGGCAAATGACAGCAGGATCCATGACTCTAGGGTCCTGATGTTCCTGGATCCCAGAAACTCAGTGATGCATTAGGCTGGCTCATGCACCTGTCTATTCTTGCAACCCAGCACTGAAAATGAATGCTACTCAAATGCCCCAAAGGAGCCCTGTGGGGTGCCGCCTGACTGTCACAAATGTAATACCAACAAATGACTGGGGGACAGGTATGGCTGTGTTTTGGCCCCATCTGTCATTTATTTATCTCTCCTCATTTCCTTCAAGCTCCTTCCTGCTTTCTGCCTCATGATTCTCATTCACAGTCAAGTCAGTTTGAATAGTGCTGGTATTAAGTAAAAAGAGAAAGTGTCGCTGTTTTACTGATGCTCCTTTTCCCCCAGATCTATTACTGACCACTAAAATGTTCTACCCCTCCCACTTCCAAAGTTTCTAGGTCATATCCCCTAAATCCATGTGCAAAAAATATCTACTATATAGTAGGGTATGTGGTACTACATGGGAATTGCAATTGAAGTACTATCAGTGTTCAAGGGAGGGAAGTCACTTCCAATGATTGTGACCCAGAGATGATTTCATGGAGGATGTGGTGTGTGAGACCGATTTTAAAGGATGGGTGAAGAATGGGTAGTTGAATTTCTGGCAAGTGGAGACAGAGAATGGGGAAGGAATTCCATAGTGTGAGAAAAAATTTAAGTAAAGGCATGAAGAAAGGGAAGCCCAATGTTGCTTGAGGAAAGCAGTAAGAAATAAAGCTAGAAAGATATAATCATAGGATTTAGATTTTGGGAATCATCTGGTTCAATTCCTTTACTTTAAAGTGGAAGGAAAACAGAATAAGAAAAAAATGGTTTTCCCATGATCATCCAAATTGCAAAAAGTGGAGTTAGGATACAGGATTCTTAGAAACCAAGCTCACTATTATTTCCATTACATCCCCCAGCTTGGCTAAATTTTGGTGACCCTTGAATGCTAAGCTAAAGAAGCATAACATTTTCGCATAGATAATGGGAAGCCACTGAAAGATTTTGAACAGGGAGCAATGTGTGTAGAACTAGGCAACTGGAAGATTTCTATAGTAACCCTGGCAGGTTGGAGAGATAACCCTTAGGTTTCCATCCTGGGTTCCTTGGAGTTAGAGATGTTAAGTCTGAAGAAGGAATAGAATTGGAGGGAGGATGATAGATTTAGTTTGGGACATGTTGAGTTTGAGGGACCAGTGGGACATTTAATAGAAATATCTAGTAGGTAGTTGGAGATTTTGATCTGTCATTGAAAGCAATAAGTGAGTCTGGATATCAACATTTGGGAGTCAAGAGGAGAGGAGAAGAAAGGAAGGTAGGGGTGGTACACATATACACACACACATCTATCTATCTATCTATCTATCTATCTATCTATCTATCTATCTATCTATCTATCTCTTTAGCAATATAATGCAGAAAGAAGAGGACAAAACCCTTGGCTGGTGCTGTCTTTACTGATTACCACACTTCCTCTCGGCCCAAGTTTGCCTCTCTACATCTGAGCAGAGTTATGTAGTATGGTCAATAGACAGCTATTTGGAAGCTGTGAGTATGGGGAAGAATTCTGCCTGTTTCAATTCATTTCCAGCAATGTGGTTAGTTAGATGAGTGTGATGACTTGTAAGGAATTTTTCAAAGGAATGATAAATTAGAATGATGCCTTCATCAGTGTTCATCATTGGTGACTGTGAGCAACTCTGCATTTCCTAAGGATTTATCTTCCTTGTGGTTCCCCTCCAAATGGAGCTAATCCTCTCCCAGTATAACTGATGTAGATTCATATCAGTGGGTCAACAAGCATTTATAAGCACTATCTACCAGGTTCTATGCTAAACCCTGGGGATACAAAGAAAGACAAGACTATAGTCCCTGTCCTCAAGGCATCCTGCAGAGGGTAAGATTTGTTCTGAGCCTTAGTGGTGAGGAGAGAGAGCATTTCATACACAAAGTAGCCAGTGAAAAGGCATTGGGCTAGATGGAATGTCTTGAATGAGGAAGAGCAAAAAGACCAGTGTCATTGCCATTTAGATGATTGTACTCTAGTAGAATAGCAAGAGTCCTTGTCTTAGATTCTAGAGTCCTAGGTTCAAATCCTGACTTTGGCAGTTTGATGATTTTTTATTTTTATGTTATCTACATTTTCTCTTCCTCTCCTAGAGAGATTATTATTACCATTAAGATATTTTTTCCCCTGGCCAGGGCATTTGCAACTTTTGTATTAGTTTGGTTTGCAATATGTCTACTTGGTATTTTTAAAAGAAGACATGAAGTACATTCAGCTTTATCACAAAGTCCTAAGTATACTTAAAAAAAGGCAAGGATTTCTGAAAGGTCTAATTGTTGTGGGGTATAGATGTGTACCCCTGGGGTTCGGGAAGGATACCTTTTGCAAGAATGCAAGATTCCAAATTTAGCTTAAAAGTAAAGAGAGATTTATCAGTAAAGTTGCATTTTTGGCAAGCAAGGCAGCAACCTAGGTTGCTCCCTGAATGCCTCAGTTCTGGGATTTTTATATTCAATGAAGACTTGACTCTGGGTCAAGGGGCTGGGGAGGAGTTTTCAGATGTTTTGGGTTGGGAGTCAGAGGGTGTAAGGGAGCAAAGGAATTTCCCTGATAAATAGTTTGTCTGAGTTTCTGGGGGTACAATGCCCATGACATAATGAAAAGGAAATGGAAAAATCAGCAAATTTCTGGTTTGGTTTGATATGGAGAACTTAGGGTTCAGACTGATCCCCTCATCTGTTAAAGTATGTCCTCATGTAAATTGGATGGGTCTGTGTTGGTTGTCTAAGTGTATAGGAGCAGTTCACAAGGGGCAAGGATAGATATATCTCTGAAATTTAATCAACCTTTTTTAAAGGAGACTGTCCTTCTATCCTTGAGAGAAGCAAGAGAGGGACTGTGGCTGAGCACTTCCTCCTTCCCTTGCCTATTTCCCAGGGAGTATTGGGCTATAATTATATTTATCTGTTTCTTTAAATATTGGCAAATCAGATGTATGCTTTTGATTGAGAAGGAAAGTTACTTATCTGGTTCCTCTTAAATGGAAGGGTAGCCCTTAACTTATAGTTGCTAGTGTAGATCCTTTCTACCAAACACTGGTTACACCAAAGACCACCATAAATAGTAGGTGCTGAGTAAACCCATTTATCCAAGCAAAACAACAAACAGAAACTGGAGAAATTTTACAGATTAGAATAAATCAGGACTTACACAAGAATGATTCCTTTATCTAAAAGCTAAAGGAGCTAAGAAAGTATTCTAATAGTCTCTAGAAATATAAGCTAGAAATCAGAGATGTTGAGAAATTGCCTTCCCTTACAAGTCTGCAGTTAGATGTTACAGTGGATCGAGTCCTGGGCCTGGAGTCAAGAAGACCCATCTTCCTGAGTTCAATTCTGGCCTCATTTACTAGCTGTCTTTATTAACTCTGTTTTCCTTAGTTTCTTCATCTGTAAAATGAGCTAGAGGAGGAAATGGGGAAAACCACTCTAATATCTTTGCCAAAAAATACCAACCCAAATAGGGTCAACGAAGAATTGGACATGACTGAAAAACAGCAATATATCTGGGGAGAGGCCTGGATCTGCTCCCATCGATATAACTCCTATGTATGGAGAATGGCACCTTATCTGCCACTTATGATCTTTTTTAAAAAACCCTTACCTCTTAGAATCAGTGCTAAGGTTCCAAATATCCAGTGGATACTATCAGTTCCAAAACCAAAAAGCAGTAAGGGCTAGGAAATTGGGTTTAAGTGATGAGAAAGTATCTGAGGTCAAATTTGAACCCAGGTCTTCCCAATTCTAAGCCTGGTGCTCCATCCAATATGTTACTTAGATGCTCCTACCACTTATAATCTTAAAGAGTTGCTTGATGGTATTGAGAAAGTAAATTACTTGCTCGAGTTCTCATAGCCAAGTTGTGCCAGAGGCAGGATGGAATCCAGGGTATTTATACTTAGAAGTCAGTTCTCTCTTCACCACTCCACACAACCTCTCTTTTTGCACCTATTTGTTACTTAATAAATGCTTTCTTCATTGGTCAATCTGATCAGTTTGATAATTTGAGGAATATACATCTGAGCTCAGTTTTAGGATTTGGACAGGGATAACACTGATGTGGTCATCTCAGGGGCTGGGGTGGGAAAAAGGTGGCTGAATGCCTGATAAAAGCTCATAGACTGGGAGTCATAGCTGAAAGAAGGAGCTAGCAGGTCAGAAGGTCTGGAGCAAGCTGAAAAGTCTTAGAATCAGGCAGTTAACAAGGTTTAGAGGACCAAACAGATCTTAAATGTTAAGGCAGGGCAAGGTTGTTTGAAGAAGGATCTTAGTGAACAGGGACATATCTGTCTAAGTCTGATTCTAAGGCAAAAGCTTTTTGTCTTCTGCCCTCTGACTACTATTATCATTCATGTCCAGGTGGGGTATGGTTTCAGGATCTTTATGTGTGGGAATAGTGGTTGCAGGTGGTTTGAAAAATGGTATAGATAATAACCACTGTAAGGGATGAGGAAATGGAGGAGGATATGATACCCTCTGCCTATTGCCTCCTGCTGGAGACCCCCAATTCTCCCTTTGGCTTAGAGTTTCCTTGTCTGTGCACTGGGGGCAGAGGTAGCAAAGAATGTAGATAGAAAATAGGCTTCAGAAAGTGAGGTTTTTCTGATCTCTATCAAACCAGCCTCATCTTTCTGGATGTTGCCTAGGGATGAGAACCAGTGTTCCCAGAGTCTATTTGACTAATTATCTTATCCCTTTGCTATCCATTCAGATAGACTAACATTTCTACCTAACTTCTTCTTCAAACATTTAAAAACTGCACCTCTAGTTATTCCTAGTCTCTGAGCAATTCTTGTCCTTTGCACAGTATATACAGAAAAAAATGTATTTTTCATACTTAAACTGAACATCCCCTGCTCCCACCACTGCCCTCTAAAAGGTCTCGTTTCTTTTGAACATTGTTCTCATTGAAATGAGAATTATTAACCCACACATGGAAAATGATCCCTCTTTTCTAGAGACTAAAGGACCTTATTCACTAGAAATCAACTCTCCATCATACGCACTCTGAACTTTAGCCATGTGGCCAAAACCAAAACATTTGAGTCAGTGTCTATAATTTCATGTTCATTAGACTCTTCTCTGGCTCACAGACTTTAAGATCACACAATAACCAGGATGAGTAGTAAGACTATTGTGTCAAATCAGAGGATTCACTGTAATCTTTAGGTGTTATTTAATCCATTACCCTATCTTCAGGTATGGCTTCTCCTCAGTTATCCCAGGAAGATAGCTCACTACTTTTATCTGAAATAACTATAAGTAGGATATAATTGATCTTTGTGTCAACTGGACTGAACAAAGAGTCACCTATAGAGTAGCTTAACAAATGTTTATTGAACTGAGTTTTGGATTCATAGAATTTCAGGGTTGGAAGAGGAACTCTGTGGCTCTAATCCAACCCATAACCAAAAAAGAATTCTTTTTATAATGCAAAAGAATTCTTTTTATAATGCATCTGTGTTTGACAAATAATCATTCACCCCTTGCTTGAAGACCTTCAATGAAACAGAACCCTCTTCTTTCCATTCTACCTTTGGATAGCTCTAATTGTAAGGAAGTTTTCCTTTACCATGAAGAATTTGTCTCTTTGCAACTTCTACCCATCCATCCAAGTTCTACACTCTGAGGCCAAGTAAAACAAGTTTAATTTCTCTCTCATAGGATAGTCCTTCAAATACTCAAAGATAGCTATCCCCTGTTTCCTTTCCTTGGTCTCCTCTTCTACAAACTAAAAATTTCCCAGTCCTTCATGATCTTTATATCCAATGGATTTGAGGCTCTTCACAATCCCGGTTGCCCTCTTCAATACACTCTCCAATTTCTTACTGCCCTTACTAAAATTGATTCACAGAGCAGAACTCCATATGCCAACTATAGTTTGAGAAGAACAATATATAGCAAAGGATTACCAATTTATTTTTGAATGTTATAACTTTCTTAATGAAGCTCAAGATCTTATTAGCTTTTTTTTTTGGCTGCCATATCATATGGTTAGTTCTATTCAATTTGGATCTTTTTCAGTCAAGCCATGGTTTTACCATGCTTCCCCCATCTTGAATTTATTCTTTGTATTTTGAATTAGGAAATTTTAGTTTAATTCCACAATATTAAGGCTAATCAATACCTGCCTCTTGGTCTGTTGAATTCCCAAGTCAAACTCTTATTCCCTGAGAACTGTGAACAGTGCTTTTTGGGATGAATTGACTTTTGGATGCCCATGGCTACAAGACTATAAAAGCATGATCTATCTATACTTGAGGGAATAATACTGCTCAGAAGTTAGTCAATCAGTCAACAAGCATTAATTAAGTACTTACTATGTGCCAGTCATCATGCTAAGCTCTGGGGACATAAAGAGGTCAAAGTTGATTTCCCTGTCCCCCCAACTATCTAGATTCATCTTTAATGTTGATGAGTCTAGCTGAGCATTTCTGATAGTGGCCCATGAGGGATTTTTTTTTCCTGGTTCAGACATGAAGGCTGCCTAAGGACTCAATGTGGTCATCTGTATTAAGATTCTATAAGATTCATAAATCTGAACTGATGGAAATGAGAGAGAGCTTATTAAAAAAACTCTTGGGAAAGGGTAAGAAAAATATCTAAGAATGGTTATGAATAGGTTTAGAAACTCTTGAGATTTATCTTTTTGGTGAATGAAAGAGCAGAACAAGAATGGTAATATTTTGTTGTACTTTGCTTGGGTTAGAGTAAACACTCAGTTTCAATTATATTTCAGGTAAGATATTGCTAAACTGGCATGGCAAGAAAAGTGTGACCAAAATGGAGAGATAGCAAGAGACCATGCCATGTGAGTACTAGTTGAAGGAAATAAGGATATTTCACTTGAATGGGAGAAGATGTGGGATGGCATGGGGTGGACAGAGGGGAAAGATAGCTGTCTTCAAGAATTTGAAGAACTTTCTTTTCTAGTGGATTATGGCAAATGGGGGTTAAGTGACTTGCCCAGAGTCACACAGCTAATAATAAGTATCTAAGGTTAGATTTGAATGCAAGTCTTTCTGACTTGAGGCCCAACAATCTATTCTCTGAGCCATCTAGCTACCCCTGTTATATACTCTTTCTGACATATCCTTCAGGGAACCCTTGAACCTCTAGCTGGTAATATGAACTTCTCTGTAAAATGGTTTAACTTTTCAAAACAAGCAGTTTGTAGGATCATAGCTTTAGAGTCAGAAGAAGCTTTAGTTATCATTTAGCATAATTCCCACCATTTATAGATGAAGCAACTGAGGCCCAGAGAGGAAAAGGTGACTTTTGTTTTTTTTTAATTTAATATATTTTAGCAAATATTTCTCCAAATTATATTTTAATCTGATTTAGGATCTTCATCAGTTTTATAGGCCAAAGAGTTTAAAACTTCTTTCTCATTTCCATTCTCTCTTCTTTATCCATTTTTTTCTTTCTTACTTTTTTTTTTTAAGAGATGTGATTTTCTTAAGGTCACATAATAAAGCCAGGATATGAGCTTAGGTCCTCTGACTCAAACAAGTAGTCAAACAATCCTTAAGTTTTTATTTGGTACCTACTAAGTGTCAGACACTGTATCATGTATATATACTGGAGACATAAATAAAAAAAAAATGAAACAATCCCTACTTGCAATGAATTTACATCTAAAGAGGGACACAACCAGGGCATATAAAAATAATACAGAATAAATGTAGAGAACAAACAGAAATAAATGCTAAATAGTTCCAGACACGAGGGGCAAGGGTGGCAAATATATAAATATAAAGGTACAGACTCTAAATTTCAGGTTTTTTCTGCTGATCCTGGCTGCATTTTTGTTGCTTGCAAAATGACTTTGATTTCTTTTGTGGAGGCTGAAATATTCAGAAGTGACTTATTAAATAATTGACCATGGTGGGGGAAAAGGGGTGGAATGCAGGATGGGAAGGATAAGATTATACCTCTGTCTGCCTGTAGAGTAAGATGGGCTCCCTCTCTGGGCAAACGTAGTATGGCATCAGTAGATGACCTCTTGGAGTGCTCTAAGATTTTTGACTTTGAGAGCCTTGGCACTGCCTCCCAGTCCAGCACAACTTTCCTCAAAGCAAAGCAAACTCTTTCCTGAGGACTGAAGATGTGTTTCAACAGCCATTCGCTCCAGCACACCTGGGCCAACAGGGCCCCTCTGGAGTAGCCGCTCTGAGGTGCCTCCATTATTTATAGCATAGCGGCTCACAAATGTACTTAAGAAAAAAGGGATGATCTATTTTGTACATGCTCCTTAAAGGTATTCCATTTTAGCTCCAATTGTAATTTTTACCTTTTCCGGTAGAATTTATTGACACAGTGCCTAGCTCAGCCCTAATTTTTTGCATCATCCTTTTGTCTGCAAGCATACTCACCAGCCGCTTAATTTGTCATAGCCCTGGAGGTATCAAAACTAATGAGCTTTGTTTGAATAGACTTTTTCCAGTTCATCTAGCACACTTTGGGGTAATCATTCAGTTTCTGTTTGCTTCTGATGTGAGGCATTGTGGGAAATATAAGAAAATAATGGTTAAAAAAAAAGCAGTATAAATTGTTAACAGCCGCACTTTCCGCAAAGCCCTAAAGATGTTATTTTTTTAATTTCACTATTTATTGAAGTATTGAGAGTACCTTAAGTACAATCATTACAATATAAAATCAGAGGAGAATCTGATAAAACGCTATTTTTCAATTAGCCTGGAGTTTCTATCTTGCTTTCTCTCTCTCTTTTTAATAGGAGTTCATAGCTAACAAATCTTTAAACAATCTACCCTCTTAAGATTTGGAAGTGGACAGATAATAACCGTGAATACATAACAGTGTGCCAGGATGGAGGATTTAAAAATCTATTACTGGGATTATATACAGGAATGCTTTTTATTGGTCAGACAATTGCAATTTCATTTTTATAAAGCAGTTCCCCATACTCCAAGCATGTATTTGAAGAACTTCCAAAGTGGGATGCAGAAATGTGAGATGCATAAGCAGTTCTGGAAAGTGTCGGATGCTCTGTGTGACACCTGCTTTTAATCTCTACTTCCTAGGTAGATTTATCCTCGGTGCCAATTAGGGCGACAGTTTCTGTAGGAGACTGGGTTTTAAATTTCTTTTTATTTATTTATTTTTTTGCCCCTTCTGTTTGAGGATACTGTGTCTTTAACTCTGTTGAAGTTTTCAATGACATTGGAAACGATTGGGTGGTGAGTGTATTTAAACTCATGAAAGGAAGGAAGATTCAGCAGAACCTCAAGTTGGTTTTAATTCTCTAAACCAGCTCCTCTATTTGATAACCAAATGATCTGCTAATCTTTTTTGTATTTTTAATCTTTGTAACTGTGTGAGTTAAATATCTCATACTCATTTGGGGGTTTGCTTCTGGCATCCTATAAATAAAAATGTTTAAAGGAAACAAAAGAGATAAAATCTTCTTTGGGTAACAATGTTGACCTTTCTTTTTGGTTGTCACAGAGGACACTTTGTTGGAGTAAAGACTTTGGATCTATGCATGGATTTCCATTCAATCAATCAGCATTTACTAAGCACCTACTGTGTGCCATGCACTGTGCTAGGTGCTAGTGATTTGATGACAAAAATAAAATAATTTATTTCTGTTCAATGGCAGTTTAGGCTTTTAATTTCGTTCACTAAGGCTTGAGCTAGAAGAAGATATTCACAAATGACTTAGGACAGAGAAGTTGGATTGATGAGGGAAAGGGAAAGGATTCCAATGGGGAGGAAAAATGGAACTTGTCTGAAGAAACCAATTTGGATTCACCAAGAACTCACCAAGCAACATAGATAAAAAATTGAAATAAGGTCAGATAACAGATATATATATATATATATATATATATATATATATATATATAAAAGCATGAATGCTCTTATAAATAGTGGAGCAATGCAAAAGCTCAGAGTGAGCTGAGACTGTGGAGGGAAGCTAAGGACAGTGAGAAGAGTGAGTTGTTTATGAGTGTGTGTTTGTGTGTGTGTTTGCACACTGGAAATAACAGAACCCAATTGACTAATAAGGAGTTGTTACCAAAGGTAAAGAAAATAGTTAATTTTAACAAAAACTCTTGGTCCAGATGAACTACATTCATAGGTTTTGAATGAACTAAAGAATGTGATTGCTTCAGGAGCGTAAGGTGGGGGCATCAATGGTTCTGGAAAAGATCTGTCAGTTTTAGTAGACCAAAGCCCTGGTGTAAGTCAGCAGTGTGATGTGGCAGTCAAAAACACTAATGCAATATTAGCTGGCATTAAAAGGGGCAGAACTTCCAGGAATAAGGAATTCCTGGTGTATTCTACTCTTGCCAAACCTTACCTGAATTATTTTGTCTGGATGCTCTAGATTAAGGATGCTGAGTCTCCAAAGGAGGACCATCAGGATAGTGAAGAGCTTTGAGTCTAAGTCATATCAAGATCACCTGAAGGGAAGGTTTAGCCTTAAGAGAAGACTTAGGCAAAGGAAATGATAGATGTATTGGAGTACTGGAGGATTATCATGTGTTGGATGGAGTAGATTTCTGTTTGGCCTCAAAATGAAGAGCTTGGAACAATTAGTGGAAATTAGAAAAAAGTAAATTTAGGCTTGATGTCAGGAATGTCAGGAAAAGCTTCCTAATAATTTGTTGTTGTTTGTTCAGTCATGTCTGACTCTTCGTGACCTCATTTGGGGGTTTCTTGGTAAAGATTCTGGAATGGTTTGCCATTTCTTTCTTCAGCTCATTTTACAGATGAGGAAACTGAGGCAAACATGATTAAATGACCTACCCGGGGTCACATAGCTAGTAAATGTCTGAGTCTAGATTTGAACTTAGAAAGAGGAGTCTTCCTGATCCCAGGCCCAGTGCTCTATCAACTGAACCACCTAATTATCCTAATAATTAGAGCTATGCAAAAATGTGATGGACTGCCTCTAAAGAAAGTGGGTTTTCCTGCTCCTTGGAGTTCTCCAAATACAGGCTGAATGACCACTGTACTAGGCTGGGTCATTTCATAGTAGGGATTATGTGTATGAGTTAAACTAGATTGAACTTCTCTTCTAACTCTGAAATGCTATGATCCTGTGCTTCTACTTTCAAGGAGAAATAAGTTCTATGATACTAGAATTGCAAGATCCTGAATTTAAGGAGGTCAAGATTGGGACTGGGCCCTTGGAAGTCATCAGGTTCAAATCTCAACTCTGTTAGAGCCACTTCTGTAACCTCAAGGGTGTTACCTTGTGTGACTCAGTTCACTCCCCACCTTGCCCTTGCTCCTTCTTAGGCAGGATCAGAACTACTAAACTCTTTGGTTATGGCTTCTTATTGTTTTAAGATGTACAGATGAGTAATTTCCATAACTTTTCCTAGGCAAATTTTCTAAGGTTTAATTACCAACATGTATTTTTTAATAAAATTTTTGGATGGAATCTTTGATTTCTTTGATATAGAATGTCCTTAATCAATGCAGATCAGCCTCTTCTCTTCGATTTATAATTTCAGAGAGTCCTCAGGAGGTACTGAGAAATTGTGATTCACCTGTGTTAGAGGAAGAACTTGATCCCAGGTCTTTTTGACTTCAAGGCTAGCTTTGTCTCCACTACCACATCTCTTCTTCAGGGTCTGAAAGCCCAGAGTCTCATCCTTTATTTTCAACTAGTGAGTTTTCCATAGAGTCTGTTTCTTCATTTTTCAGTTTCAGAGCATGGGCATCAGGTGAGTCTTTAGACCAGAATCTGAGTCTTATTGAAAATGACTTCCCAGTGCCTATATGTAATCGCAGGAAGAACTGGTTGGGAACTTGGAGATTGCATAATCAAACCCCTCATCTAATAGATGAGAAAACTGGGGCCAAGAAAAGTGAATTAAGTTGACCAAGGCCACATAGATAATTAGTAGCACAACTGGGATCTGAACTCAAATACTCTGATCTCAACATCATCAGGGTAACCTAACAACATTGATTGCATGCATTTAGACAGTCCTCTTTCCCTTTATAATCTCCCTCCAAAAGGGGGTGGAATGTGTGAGAATGAGGAAAATATGAGAACATTTGACTCTTGGCCCACTGCCACCTCCTGCATCCTTCATTAATCTTTGAAATTCTCCTGACTATTGCTTAAAGAACAATGACAAAGTCAATCCAGGGGAAAGCTAATTGGAATCTGGATCTCCTGTAGGTGTTCTATTCTTTCAGCAATCCTAAAGTACTTTTTAGAACAGTAGACTTCAGCAAAGCTGTGAGCATGTCTGCATGCCATTGAAAGATAGATAGAATGAAATGTTTTGTGAGTAATTGATAGGTGGTTCTTATCTCTTTCAAAAGAAGGTCCATACCTTTTTTTTTTTTAACAGCTTTCTGACTTTGCCTTCAGCATCTTTCATTTAGGGAAAAGAAGGACTAGGCAGCTGCTGTAGTCACATCTCACTAGTGGAATGTGCACACATGGTCAGAGGTGCTCCTGGAAACTCAATAGCCCTGTACCTCCAACTTAGGAGATAAGTAGGGAGAAGAGTAGGAGGCAATGAGTCAGGGTAGAGGAGTCGGTGCTGACTAAATCCCTTCCTTTCTGGTTTAGTGAGTGGCAAGCAGCCAGATGTTCCTTTAACATAACCCTTTATCTGTCCCAGCAAGGACAAAGCATATTTTGCAGAGGAAAAATCTTTGCTGGCAGAGCAGTTTCTCTTTTGAAGGAGAACCCCCCACCAACCTGGGATTATGGGTGGGGACTATACAAGTAGAAAGCTTTCTTGAGTTTCCATTCAAAATGTGCATATGTGTTTTTGTGGGTATAATACCTAGGGAGGAGGCAAAGTAAAATAGTGGATAGAGTAAGGGTTAACTGGAGTTGGAGCAAGAAGACTAGCTACTTATTCCCTTTGCATTCAATTCAATTCAGTTTGATTCAATTCAACAAGAATTTATTAAATGAAAATAATAAAGAGGAAAAGAAAATAGTTCTTGCCCTTAAAGAGCTTATATTCTGGTAGTCTCAGAATGTGTTTGAACTTCAGTTTCCTCATCTATAAAATGAGGATCATAATATGCTGTCTCAAATGGCTGTTGTAAAGATCAGAGGAAATAAGCAATATGTGGGGATGTCTTGCTACGTGAAGAAAATATATTATAAAATCCGGAATTTACCTTTGAACTCCCTTTTTAACTTTTTAACTTCAAGTAGAGTAGAGGATAAGGACATATAACCTTACCCACTGTTAGTAGGAAAAAGGTTAAATAAGTATGGCCTTAAGAATGCTTAAAAAAGCAAACAAACCAACCATATGGTCTGATACTAGACCTGAAGTCCTAGCTAGTAGGGAAGTTGAGGCTGAGGCTGGTGGATCATTTGATCTCAGGAGTTCAGAACTACAGTGGGTTAACCTGGTTGGGTATCTACACTGTGTAGAACTAAAATAGTGAGTTCTTTGGAACTGGGGGCCAACAGGTTACCTAAGGAAGGGACAACCAGCCCATGCTGAAAACAGAGAAGTTCAAAGCTTTTGTGCTGATTAGCAAAGGGATTGGGCCTGTGAGTGGCTGTCATACTTCCATTTGGGGTGAGATAAGAAGATCCAATATTAAAAAAAGGTGATAGAAACATCAAAGTTATAATAGTAAATAGACTCTACAGGCTAGTATGCTGGTATGAGAAGTCCACAATGATTCCTAGATCTTTTTTGTTTGTTTGTTTTAGTGAAGCATACCTAAGACATTTTTAATTTCTATATGTTCTGGTTATGACTATTGATATTCCTTAAGGTTGACTGATTCGAGTTCAGTATACTGTTGGATAGTTACTTAAAACTAGAAATGACTTTGATCTTGTTCAGTTCCTGGAAGCACCATCTAAGGGTCCTGGATCATAAATGGGATCTCTGAAGATGTTCTTTCCAATCCAAATAGGACCTCTATTCTCCGTGCCAAAGAAAATGTACCTTATTGTCATGGCAGCCTTTAGGAACTAACTCCATCCCCTGAACATGTGTCCTTGCAATTTAAATCATAGCTCCACCATGTTTCTTTCAAAAGGACCTGATGTGTGTTCTCTGTGTGTTTGTCTCCCTCCGCAGAGGCAGTCATTTGTCTTGCCTCTGACAGAGCAGTTTCCC
The DNA here is from genome assembly GCF_027887165.1 of Monodelphis domestica. NCBI lineage: Eukaryota > Metazoa > Chordata > Mammalia > Didelphimorphia > Didelphidae > Monodelphis > Monodelphis domestica. Next base: position 435,888,984 of record NC_077227.1, read on the forward strand.
TATTAATACCCTCGATTGGATTCATCAATCCATCAAGGAAAGCTCGTGAAAGAGTCAATAGCATGGATCCCCAATCTGCAATATTGAATTTTAGTTTAAAATGTAGCACAGCCTACTTCATGCATTTCCTGGTTTTCTTCTCCCTTCCTCCAGAAGCCAAGGAATTGCAGGTGCTAAGTTCTGCTCAAGTGGTTCCAGGGGGCCCCACGGGGAGAGGGGAGGAGGAGGTTTTTCTTTGCCAGGGACCTGCTGATTTTTTAATTATCTAATTTTAATACTAATAATCATTGCTGACATGTGTAAGGTCCTTTAGAGTTTACAAAGCCCTCTCATATCCATTATTTCCTTGGATCCTCATTGCCAAGCCACTTAACACTGCTAATTAATGGAAGCACAGGAATCCAGGTCACCTGATTCCCAGTTCAGTGCTCTTTCTGCTTGCCTAAAGGTCTGGCCCTATGCTTAGGCAGATCAGGTGGCCACCTAGAATACATGGGATCCTTTATCTTCACATATCCCACTGACCCTGCCACAAAGTATAACTGGGCTTCCAATCAAGCCTATGTCATTTAGCATGCTGCTACATACACTGAAAGTGGGAGAAAACTCCATTTTTGACCCAGTGAATACTAAATATAACCTGTTGCTATAGACCAGCATAAGGAAATTAGTGAATGGGTGCCAGGTCTTCTCTTTCTCCAGGTGTCCCTCCTGAAAAGTCTTTGGAACCATACTATTTCTTTCCAAAGAAGCATTCTCTCAGTCTTTACTGGGTCAAAAACTAGTCTTGTCTTCTTCTGAATATGCAGCAGTATTCAAAATGCCCCAGGTTGGGTTGGAAGCCTGGTTAAAAGAGGATGAACATTATTGCTGCTCCCCTATTTGGGACAAAGGAATAGTGTTGATCTGGAAAGAGAGAGGCAGGATGCTGAATGTATGTATTGGACTCAATGAGTATGTGGTTAGCCATGACACTGGCATTGTCCATCCTAATGATGTCCCTCTTTAAAACTCAGAGATTCTTGGAGTCAAACAAATGGGCCCTAAAGCACTTAGGAGACTGGGCCTGTTTTTAAAAAAGAGATGCATCTTTAGCTTCCATCTTATAATCAATTCTGTACATTGGTTCCAAGACTTCAGAAGAGTGGTAAGACTTCGTCAATGGGGGTGAAGTGACTTCTCCAGGGTTACAAATATAGGTAATATCTAAATCCAAATTTGAGCCCAGGACTTCCATCTCTAGGCTGTGCTCTCAATCCACTGAGCCACCAAAGTGACCCCTAAAAAGTTACATTTTCATAGAGATGCTCCATTATAGAAAAGATTTGTAAAATTATTACAACTAATGGTTTTCTCCATTGATAATAGTGGTACTGCAATACTTAGTTCCTAACATTACAGTCCTTGGGATGATGTTATAGAAATGACATTAAAGAGCACAAAAATGGGAAAAGCAAATGGATTGGACTAATAATAATAAGAATAAATGACAATAATAATAATTGATAATGATGCTAACTAGTACTTCAGTAGAGTGGATTGTGAGGGTCCTCCAGATGCTCCTGTTTTTGAACGATATTGTTTATTTGCAGCAAGCCCCAAGACATGGCAGATCTCTAGAAGAGATCTGCATTAGTTCAAAATAGTTTGACCTATCCACCCACCCAGAAAAATATAAATGAGTGAAGTATGTCTATTACCTGGATTTCAACATGCATCTGAGTGAATACTTTGGGAGTTTGGGAGTTTTAAGGTTTGCAAAATATTCTTACATCTATTATCTCATTTGATCCTCACAGGTAGGATCTTCATTTTACAGATGAGGAAACTGGGGCAGACAAAGGTTACATGATTTGCATGGGGTTTTATAGCTAAGTATATATAGAGGAGATTTAGCTAGAGGTGATATAATTGTGATGGCATTGACTCACCAATTTAAAAGGTCTCAAAGGGAGGTATGGGAAAAAATTTCAGACTTTATTGATTCCAAAAGCAGATGATCAAGAAAATATCAAGAACTCCCAACCCCTGTGACTGTGGCATGTATAATGAAGTGGGCTGCTCCATTCCCTCTCTCCACAGTCTCTGAGGACATTTTTCACATTCCCTGCCCTTCTGCCCAGAAGCCCAGTGTAAGCACTTCTCACAGGCAGCTTGAGGGTGCAATTTAGGTATACAATCTCTAAAAGGTTCACCAACATTGCTCTATGATATTCTCCTATCTATATAGCTTTAATAATCTTCCTCTTGGAAAATCTCTTTAGCTCTGGAATTCATACCTCTTCAGCACATTCTTTTCATGGGGACCTTTCCTTTTGGATGGAAGTAGAGATTGGAGGATGATGACCTCCTTGAAATACCTCTATGTAAGGTAAGCACCAAGATCAGTGATCTCTTTCTTTCCCATTGGATTGCCCTACTCGGGACTTCTCCATCATCCCTCCCTAAAAGAGGAATTCTCCCTGTCCCCCCTTCCTTTAATGGATTGTCTTTCTCTATTAGAATATAAGTGACTTGAGGGCAGGAACTATCTTTCTTTTTGCTTATATTTGTATTCCCCACTCTTAGCACAAAGCAAGGCAAAAGTAGATCCTTAAGAAATCCTTCTTGACTGAGTAACTGAGGGTCACCTATATAGTCACTGAGGACACCTTCAATGATAGTATTAGTAGGGAACAAGTAGGTTTTCACAAATGATATTCAACAATGGGCACATCTTTAACATCTCACAATTGATGGAAAGATGAAGAAAACATGAAATCCTATTGTGCTTCTTGTTTATTGATTATGAAAAAGAACTCAACTAGGGAGGAACAAAATGCAGCCTTCCAGGCTCTTTTATAATGTGTTTCCAATCCATATATCAAGATTGTTCCAGATTACTTGGAAGATGCAACAGCACGAATAAACCTGTAAAGCACAGGTCACTTCCAGTGACCCTCTGGAAATAGGCATTAATTGAGGCATGGAACCAGGAGATATATGCCTGCCAAAAGTATTACCCCTGTGATTGAGGAGATCAAGCACAGAATCTGGGTTAAGAAGGAATTCTCCATGGATTGTGAGGGTCCTCCAGATGCTCCTGTTTTTGAACGATATTGTTTATTTGCAGCAAGCCCCAAGACATGGCAGATTTCTCTAGAAGAGATCTGCATTAGTTCAAAATAGTCTTACCTATCCATCCACCCAGAAAAACATAAATGAGTGAAGTATGTCTATTACCTGGATTTCAACATGCATCTGAGTGAATACTTTGGGAGTTTGGTCAATGGTGTGTATGTCTAGGATACACTATGTGAATGGACAATGAGCTGGACTCAGAATTGAAAAAGAGAAGAAAGATTGGATTGCCTTCAGGAAATTGCAGAGCACATTTACTGTCTTCAAGCTTCCCTTTACTAAAGCTCCACTTTACTGCATGACTTTGAGACTTGCAATAACACCACTGCCTTAAAGAATTAAAGATATGAACACATAGGGCAATGGGAAGGAGCGTGGTAGGTGTGAACATAATGCAATATATGCCCAATGAGGGACTGGGAAGCAGAATAACACTAAAATATGCCATCAAAAGATTCTATGAAAGAAAGAGAAAGTGGGCTAATCACGTGTGGAGGGCCAGGAATGGCAAATGAATGGTCAGAGTGCTTTGCAAGTACCCTCAGAGTATATGGAGAAGGACTTTTAGATGACTGGGTGAACCACCCTCCATCCCATGGTAAAAATTTGAGAGGACATGGATGAGAATTACATGGGCTGGGCAGGTATAGTTGGGCTGCACTTTGCATCATTGGCAGGAATGATTAAAATCAGTGAGAGCACAGATTCACTTGAGTACTTTGTCCACAAGCCTTGTTTTCCTCCTGGAACCTCAGCTTTTATCCTTAGGAGGACACTTGTCTTTGGCCCAATCCTTGTGGCAGACCTTGACCTTTACCTGCTGATCTTCCCTCTGTGCTCAGTTTGATCATCCTGCTGATTACCTGGTCCTGTTACTGATCTGATGTTTTTGGCTTCTCCATTTGCCTCCCTACAGTGAACTTCAACTAGTAAGTAGTCATCCAATTGTCTGCCCTACTCTGAGGTGATTAGTTACCTGCCAACCTACTCTCCTCTTCCTAAACTGTAGTTGTCAACATTCACTGGGAAGATGCCCCTAGTTAGGATTTAGTTTTGAGATTAATTGGAAATTTAGTCCATTAAGAAGGGGCAGTCTGAAGGGACTAGGGTAAAAATATAAGTGATGAAATTTCTTAATTCTATATAATACTTTGAAATTCACAAAGCAGATTCAAATGTAGTTAATGGATAAATGTCACTGAGATCCACTCAACCTCAAAATTTTTCTAAAAGTTTTCAAAATCAAAGATCATAGATGTGGAGTTGGAAGAGGTCTTAGGCATGGTTAAAATTCAGTCCCCTCAGGGGCAGCTGGGTAGCTCAGTGGATTGAGAGCCAGGCCTAGAGATTGGAGGTCTTAGGTTCAAACTGGCCTCAGACACTTCCTAGCTGTGTGACCCTGGACAAGTCCCTTAATCCCTATTACCTAGCCATTTCTACTCTGCTGCCTTAGAACTAAAACACAGTATCGATTCTAAGACAGAAGGTAAGCTTTTTTTTTTAAATTAAGTTTATTTATTTAATTAATTTAGAATATTTTCCCATGGTTACATGATTCATGTTCTTTCCCTCTGTTCCTCCCACCCCCACTCCTGTAGCCAACAAGCAATTCCACTAGGTTTTACATTGATCAAGACCTATTTCTATATTATTAATATTTGCACTAAAGTGGTGGTTAGAAGGTAAGGTTATTTTTTAAATTCAGTCCCCTCATTCTATAGATAAGAAGATTAAGGCCCAGAATGGTTAAAACATATATTTATTCAGCCTTAAGCAGCTAGGAAGTGTCCCAGGTAGGATTAAAAATCCGGTCTTCTTGACTTTAATTCAAGTGCTCTATCTACTTTCTTAAACAGCTTCTCAGTCATTTAGCCATGAAAACAAAAATCACATAACCTCCGAGTTGGATGGAACCTCAAAGTCCATCTAGTCTAAATAGCATTGGGCTAAGGATATTCTTTACAAGGCCCTCCAAAGCTATCTACCAGAATTTGCCTCAATACTTTCTACTATGTCCCGTCCCAGAGCATCCTATTCTCCTTTTGGATGACTCTTATCATTGATATTTTCTTCTTTCCGTCTAGCAGAAAGATGTAACTCCCACCAATTGCTTTTAGTTCTTTCTCCCTTCTGAAGCTAAACAGAAGCCTAAAAGTGTCCTCCGCTTCCCATTCCCTCTGACTCTTCTCTTCTGTTCTCCAGGTTAAACATTCCCAGTCTGGACAATTCTTGGATTGCATAGTTTTAAAATTCCTTATGATCCCACTTCCCTTCCTCTGGACTCCTCTCCATCCTGTTAATGTTCTTCCTGAAAGACCTTCCACTGCAGAGGGCAGAGGGACTGTCACCTTGAATGTCTCTCAAATTCCTTGGCCCTGCTTTTATTCCCCAATGCTGAGCAGTTCTCCATCACAGTCCCCCCCGAACTGCTGCTCTCCAATTCTCTGACCAAGGCAGCACCAGCTTCTCTGACTATAGTAGTAAACACATCCCGAGTATTTCTGCTCACAGAGATTCCAGTGAAAAAGAAAGAAAAAAAGACACGGAAAGGCAGGGCAGAGAATTCCTCCTTGGGTCCTTTGCCTGACAGCTTGAGGCTAGTGATTAGTTCTGAAGCAACATTTTAATCAGGAGTAAGAGAGGTAGCCTGTCCTTAGAAGCTGTTGATTCAGTCTTAGCCAGATCTCTTTGGGAATTGGGTTCCCCTGTGCCAGGAGAAGAAGGCCTCAGAGGATAGAACTAAGATCAATGGGTAGAAGTGGCAGAGAAGAAGATTTTGGTTTTATATAAATTAAGACTTCTTACCTATTAGAATTGTCTTAAAGTAGAATGGAAAGTAATGAGCTTCTTGTCACTGGAGGTCTTCAAGTGGAAGTCAGATGACCACTTCTATAGATGCTTTAAATCTGGGTTTTTTAAAACTTTTGTCAGAGACCTCTTGGGAAATCTGGTGAGGCCTATATACCACTTCTCAGAATGTTGTTAAATGTATGAAATAAAATACACAAATGAAAATAATTACATGGAAATTCAGTTATCAAATTTTTTAAGTTCATAGATTTCAGGTTAAGAACCCTTATCCTAAGCTCTCCTGAGTGACCTCTGAGGTTTCTTTCAACTTAATGATTCAGGAGCATCTAGGCTGCTCAGTGGATAGAGAGCCAGGCCTAGAGATAGCAGGTCCTGGGTTCAAGCCTGGCCTCAGAAACTTCCTAGCTCTCTGACCCTGGCAAATTACTTAACTTTCATTGTCTAGCTCTTATTGCTCTTCTGCTTTGAACCAATTAAAGGTTTTAAGAAAGAAAAAAAAAAACTTAATCTCTCTTATTAAATTTTTTCTAGCACTTTCTTCAGTCTAAATAATAAAAAAAACCCAGCAAATCAAGCACTCATTTGAATATAATCACTGAAAATTTAACAATCACCTCTAATGTGCTACACAACTGGCTCCAGAATATCTTTGGTTATAATTAAACTTCATTTTACAGCCCCCTCCTTTTACGTCCCTCCCTGAAAGCAAAGTCATGGATTACAAATAGATTGTAATCCTCTTTAGTACTAGAACTAAGTCTTCTCATATCCCTCTAATGCCTAATATAGAGCTGCCCCTCAGTATTTGTTAAACTGACTCTATCTTCCATTACAATATATGTGGCATAATAATAATAATTATAATCATAATTTATATAGTGTTTTAAAGTATACATGGCACTTTATAAATATTATCACATTTTACTCTCATCATAACTCCAGGAAGAAGGAGTTGTTATTAATCCCTTTTATGCAGATGACAAAACTAAAGTTTATTCACCTCTCTGATTCTCCATTGATTTATTGGGAAAAGAAAATGTTTAGAGATTTGACCAGGACCATAGTTACTAAGTGTCTGAGGCTGGATTTGAACTCAGTTCTTCCTGGTTCTAGGTCCAGTGTCCCATCCACAGAATCACCACTATAGCAGGAAGAACATTGGCTGTGGAATAAGAAGACCAAGATTTAAATCTCAGCTATTTATGTGACTTTCTACAAGTTAATTTCCCCTTCTCAGAGCCTCAGTGTTCTCATCTGTAAAAGGAGTGGACTAAACTTAAAAAAAAAACTCTGAAGTTCCATCTAGAGCTAAATCTTTCATCCTAGGAAATAACTCTTTCCAGGTTATTGCACCAAAAGATATTTTTCTGTTGTGGCACCAGCCTTTGAAGGCCTTCTAACTCAGAGCAGTTTTCCTTCCTGTCCCTTCTCCAAACCTAGTCTTAACATTCTGAGAGAGATGAAGGAAGAAGCAAAAGCTAGGGAGCAAAACCATTTTTTCTAGGGCTGGTAATCAGCAGTGAATTATTGGTTGCTTTGGAGGCATGGGGGTCCCTTTCCCCTCCCTTGGTCACCAGTGGATACTGATTGGCATTGGCAGAAAGCAGCTTGAGGGAACCCAGTTGAAGCTAAACACATCTTTCTCTTTCTAATAGGTGACACAGGAAACTGTTCAAAGGAAGTGGGAAGAGTCTGTAAAGAGATGTAGAATGTAGATCAACTAGAAAGGGGATGTCAGATCAGGGATGCTTCTAAAGGTGCACACAAAACAAGGGGCTTTCCCTCACTTCTGTTTGCTCATTTCTTTCTTCATGCATCCATTTGTTCATTCATTCATTCTTTCATTCAATAAATGTTTACTGCGTGCTAGGGAGACCCTGTGCCAGACACTGAGGAAGAGACAAAGATAAATAAGAGACATTGTCCTTCCCTTCAAGGAATGAACAGACAAAAAGTAACTGAAAACTAGAGATGATCCATTCTGGTTTTCAAAGGCCTTGTCTAGGAGCAAGAGTTTGGAATTCCTGTGTGAACTCAGCAAATTTTTTCACTTCTTTGGTTCTCCACGGGAGAAGGTCCCTGAAAATAGAGATATTGTGAGAATGAAACATCTTTGAGATGCCTTGAGCTATGCTAAAGAATCCTTAAATCCTTAAATACGATCTTTAAGTTTTATTACTACTATGGCTTGCACTAAAATGCGGGTTTGGGAGAGTACCTGGATTCCTCCTTTGAACATCAAGGTGGAAGCCAAGAGGAGGGTGACCAGCATGGCACAGTTGTAGAGAATGTGGGATTTAGGCTCAGAGTTTCGGGGATATCGGCTTCTTGTCGTGCCACACTCTGAGTGTTTTGGGGCAAGTTATTTAGCCCAGAAAGGGTCTCAGTTTCCTCAGTGATAATATGACTAGACTAGGAGACCTTCTAAGCCCCTCCTGATGTTCAACCTCTTGTCCTGTCAATATTCCCAGTAATTCTGGGAAACCCACCCAGCCCCTACCGCCTGCCATTTTTGATCGCTAATTTCCTCCTCTCCCCAAAAGTATGTATACAGATTACCTCTGGAAAAGAAGGTGAGGGAAAGAAACCATACACACACGTATCTTTTTTAAAAAAAATTATCCAAGTGTTTAAAACATCTTGGGGGAATAGAGGGGGTTTCTGCAGGGCTGGTGACAGCTGAGGTCTCTCCCGAATCCAGAACTAAAGTGTTCAGAACAAACTGCTTTGTGGGTAGATGAGGCTGAATTTACAAATTTTGAAATGACAGTTTTTCACTTGGCAATCTCTGGTGTTAATAAAGTCAGATACAAACTCAGGGTTAAATGAAGCAGGCGCCCAGCTTGTGTGTGTGACACACAGACAGTATGTGCGGGTTCTCGAAGTCGTGGAAAATCTGTCAGCCTTTCTAATACCGAGTTAGTTTTGACAACAGAATAAGATGTATTTTGAACACACGCAAGTCCTGCCTATTCCAAAACAGGGCTAATGAGCATGATCTGTTCTTTGCTCGGGGCTGTAAAAATTGGAGAGAAAAGTAGAGAGTGCTTGGGGTGGGGGGCAGGAGTCCTTCGGGGCTGCCTGGCCACAAAGACTCCCTGGTCCGAGGGTCAGCCAGGGCGGGCAGCCGGTGCGGAGGCCAGTGGCGGAGGCAGCCAGGAGCATGCCTGCCAGTTGGTCTGTAACAAATACCCCGGCGTTGCACCGTGCTTATTAAAACCCAGCAGGTCCCTTCCACCCCATACAAAATGGGACGCAATTGGATCAGAGTAGCCTAAAGAAGTGAATAAATCCTTTAACCCAATTGTATAAAAATGCAAATTTAAGGCAAGCAATTAAAAACAGATAGAAATTAGAGATTTGGATTTTGCAGAGCAAGCTTTCCACAGCAACCGCCAGATTACTATGCAATTTATCTGGATTCTGTCAGCGATAGTCAGCCTCGATTTTGATAAAGAGCAGCAAATCTGTCCCTCTGTAGCTCCTGCGACTTCCCACACATTCCATTCAAGTCGAAGGCGTCTGTAGGATCCCTTGAATAATTTGGAGTTAATCATTTGTACTTCAGAGCTTCTGAGAGGCCTGAGACTTGGGAGGTGGGAACAGATTTGGCTTTTTAATCGCCTTGTATATTGTACGGCTCGAGATAAATGACACCGACTGTCTGAAATCTACATTCCTGCTTCTGATGCAAAACTGTAATTAATTTTGTGCAGTGTTTCAGAATTGATCGTGGTCACTTGAATTTCTAATTTTTCATTCACTTCAAAGACCTTTTCCCCTCCCTCCTCTTCCTTTAAGGAATGCTCGCAGAGTGTGCGAGCTAGCCAGAGAGCGAGGGAGCGAGGGAGCGAGGGAGCGAGGGAGCGAGGGAGCGAGGGAGCGAGCGCTCGGATGTTACTGCACCGAAGTGACGGTTTTACGCTCCTTTTGCAATAAGGTGAAACAGAGGTCAAGGCGTATGGCTCCTGTTTATCCCTCTCCGCCTGCTCCAGGATGTATTTTCTGACTTATAGGAAATACAATCAAAACTTATTAAATTATGACTAAGGAGCGCAGCCATCACTCCTATGCATTGTGAAACCCCCCAAAAGCTTCATTCAGGCATCCTATTCAGCGTAAGACAATTAAGCACAATTTAGGCAATAATTACCCTAATTAGCTACACTAGAATGTTTGTATTCAGGATTATGGCAACATTGTATCAGTTCACTATTTAAATAATAACAAGGTTCCCTAATTTCTCTGTATTGATAGTTGTTGTATAGGATTCTTTGTTTGGTATATTTCACTGTAAAAATATTTGTCAGTGAAAGATTGAACAATATGAATGAATTTGATTAGGCCATTGTCAGAAACCCCATGCATCACCATTCCTTGTTTTTAATCACTACTGTAAACCTCACCGCCTAAGGGCATGGTTTTAATTTGGGTGCCTTACTAATGAAAAGAAAAAAATAATTGTTTTGCCAGGATTTAATAATAAGCAATAAAACCAGCCAACCAGATTTTACCTCTGCATTCAATCTCTTTTTTATTATAAAACATTTTTGTCCTTTTTTTAGATTACAGGCGTAGATACCGAACATTTTACTAATAAATATTTCAGTTTGCTTATGGAGGCTAATGCTGTCATCTGAATATGGAATTATATTTCTTTCATGCTTCATTATCATTTCATGGTAGTAATGACAGTGAGGCGATGGAATATTTACAGGCTTTTCAGAAGACATTTATCCAATACATTTCCCTGAAGGGCACCTAGGCTTAAAGATACATTATCCTTTTATAAAACCCTGCCCAGAATCCCAATTTCGGAATCAACCAATCAGGGCTTTCTGTTAAGCAGTTACCACACTGGTGAAACCTTCAGGCCAGTGTGACATTCTTCCTGGGAATCTATTGGGGGGATGGGTTGGGTTGGGGCCGGAATAGTAACTCACTCCAGTCTGAAGCCTCCTGATTGGTTCCTGAGCAGAGGACTGAGGGAAGTGGTCTAATTCTGGCCTCTATTGCCACAATCTAGCAAATGGGCACTTAATTTATGATTTAGTTTTTCCTGTGAGCTTTAGAAGTCTCCTGCCTTCTGGCCACTGGTGCTATATTGATGCACTCATGGGGACAGCTACTCATGTTCCCTTTAGGGTTACTCTTATCTTGATGGTTTTCAGAGCCCTAGAGGTCCATTCCCTTCCTTCCTCTTCTTTCCCCTCCCTTCCTCGGAGGGATACTCCCGGCTTCTGAGGCTATTGGAGGTGAGGGATGAGCCTGTGGTTTCACTGAAGCAGGCTCATGACCCAAGCACAAAATTAAAGAGATACTGAGACAGTGGTCTTGCCACTGGGTAGAGGCTCCTAGGAGTGGGAACACCTATCAGTGCTCCCCTTAGCAGTCTTCTCTTGATTTGAGTCATCACAACAAAGGACAAATTTTGGTGGGGGACATTTTTTGCACTTCCTGCATGTCAACCATGCAATCAGAGCAGAGTGACTCCATGATTCCTTTTGGATCATGGCACAGTGGACCAAGCCCTAGCTGTGAAGTCTGAGGGCTTAGGTTCAAATTCCGGTTCAGACACTTATTATCCTTTTGGCTTTGGGTAAATCACATTACCTCATTTGACCTCCTTTTCCTCATCTCTAAAATGAGGTCCTTCAAGCTCTAAATCCATACGCATATGAGATAATGTAGATCTACTGAAAAATAAATAGCACTTTATTTTTCAAACTTAAAAAAGATATAAGATTAATAGTTTCTAGTAGGCACTTAGGGCTTTGGCCTTCAGTGATGGTTTACAGAGCCAGGGTCCAGGAAGATGTGGTCTCTTCTGACTTTCCTTCCTCCTTGCTTCCAGGAAAGGGTCCAAAGTAAGGGGTGAACAAGGCAGAACTGGACTGGCTGAATGTCACTGCATCAGCCACCCTCATCAAAAGCATTCTGAGAAACTGGAGCCCATTTAAAATTCTAAGATCTTGTCCCTCTGTGGAGAAGGTCATAAGAGTTCTGTGGTGATTTTATCAGCACAGTTCCACTTGATACTATTTCATACATTTACAGATTATTAGAGTCTGAAAAACCAGCCATAGAAAAAAAGGTGTTTGGTTTTTTTTCCCCTAATGACTAGCTGAGCGACCTTGGACAAGGCATTTCTCCTCCCCTGATTTTGGCTTTTTTTATTGATAAAACTTAAGGCTTATCTCCAGTGTCACTTTCTACTTACAACCTTTCCTAATCAGCTTTCCCAGCTGTTAAAGCCTCCCCTAAAAATGTCTGTGTCTTTACTTTGTATATATTTGGCATGTACTTACATGTGTGCCCATTATATTCCCTTTTAAAATGTAAGCTTTTTGAGGGCAGAGGCAGTCCCAATTTTGGTTTTCTATCTCCAGGGCTTAGGATATGCCTGGGACAGAGATGGGTGCTTTATCGATTCCTATCTATTGATTGAAAATGAGAGGGGTTGATTAGATCACTGAGGTTCTTAAATCTCTTACAGTATGATCTTTGTGTTATTTTCACCAAGATGGCTTAAAGCAAAATTGTTGTACTGATTGATTGTATAAAGAAGTAAGCCAACACGCATCTAAGCACATGTGTATTAAGAACCACATATGTATCAGATTGACACTGCATCTGTATGTTTTTGTATAAATGTATTCATGTCATGCTGCATTAATGTGTTTTCTTCTAGCACATGGTATGGTAAATGTGCTAGTTTTCTTTATGAAATCTGTATGAAATATAGGAGTGGAAAAAAAAAAAAGGTCTCGTCACTTGTTGAGAGTGAGGGATAAAAGTCCACCTGGTTCCCTAGTATTCTCTGGATATCAGGAAAAATCGAGGAAGATACACTTCTCAGTATATTGGGTGAACCTCCTTTGGTGAACTTATGGGAGGACATGAAAAACATTATGAAGAATGAGAGGGTATGAATAGTTTATAATCTTTATCCTTGGAAGAAAAATCCAAATAGAGAAGACTGATCCATTAACAGACTTTTATCAAGTGTCTACTATGTGCTAGGCACTGTATTAAATTTTTAGATACAAACACAATAAATGAAATAATCCCTATTTGAAAAGAGCTTATGTTCTAATGGGGGGAGGGGGGAGGATCTATGTAGCTTTCTTTCTAGCTATCTACTTATCCTTCTTTCCTTCTACCCACATACATACCATCTGTATGTATGTATATATCTGTCTCCACAGATAATATATCTATAGCTATATACAGAATAAATATACTTATGCATATATAATATATGAACAGAATAAACAGAGAATAAATACAGATAAATAGAAGTTGTAAAAGGGGGCACTAACAGCTATGGGGGATAATTATAAGACTAGCATTTATATAATGGGTTAAGGTCTGTGTAATACTTGACTTATGTTATCTCATTGGATCCTTATAACAACCTTGGGATGTAGAAGTTATTATTATCCCCATTTTACAGATGAGGAAACTGAGGTTGAGGACCAGAATGGCCTCATGTGGACAGAGGTGCTTTTGCTGAATATTGAAGGAAGAGAGTAAGGTCAAGGCAGAGAGGGAGTGCATTTCAGGTATAGGGGACAAGAAGTACAAAGGCACAAAAATGGGAAATAGAGAGAAGACCAGTATCCTAGAGTAGAGGAAAGAGAGTTATGTCCAAAGAGGCTAGAAAGCTAGGTGTGAAGGGCCAGAAGAGTTAAATAGAGAAGTTTTAGTTGTAGAGCCAGTAGAAAGCTAATAGTGTGGAAATGACATGGTCATAACTGTTTAGAAAACATCTCTTAGAGCAATGTAGAGGTAGAGTATTGAAATGGAGAGGGATTTGATGCTTGGTGGGCAGTGAAGAGGCTGTTGCATTATCTAGGTGAGGGGTTACAGGGACCTGGACTGAGGAGGCAGCTGAGTTAATAAAGAGAAAGAATCATTTAGAAGAAATGTTAGGGGGCTGGAAATGGTAAGATTTACCAATTTATTGGATATGTGGGATAAAGGAGAGTGAAGAGTCAAGGATGATGCCAACACTATGAACCCTGTAGTCTGGAAGAATGATTGTAACTCTACAGAAACAAAGACATTTAACTTTGGGGGGAAAGATAAAGAGTTATGTTTTGAACATGTTAATTCTGAAATGTCTCAGGGACATTTGGTCTGAAGTATTGATTAGTTAATTGATGGTGCAAGACTGAATTTCACCAGAGATACTGGTGCTGGACACATAGATCTTGGAGTCAACAGTAGAAAGATGATAATTAAACCCATTCATGTTGAGGAAGTCACCAAGAGAGAATATAGAAAGAGAAGAGTAGCCTTGAGGAATGGCCAGAGTAAGAGGGCATGGATCCAGATGATAAACCAGCAAAGGAAACTAAGAAGCAGCAACTAGATCAGTGGTAAACCAGGAGAGAGCAGTGGCACGGACGTTTAGAGAGAAGAGGGTATCTTGAATGAGAGGGTTGCCAACAGTGTCCAATGTAGCAGATAGGCCAGAAAGATGAGGATATTAAAAATACCATCAGATCTGAACATTAAGAATTGAGATAACAGAACTATTTTTATGTTTGGATATGGCACCTGGCCTACCTTTGTTATACAGTGAAATAGCCCTGGAATACTTCAACAGATGTGTTTGTCTTGAGATTCTGGAAATATTCTTTTCTATGAACTCTTCCATGAATTTTTGGATACCATACCATTAAAGACCTTGTTGGGTCCTTAGGGTCGTCTTCTTTACCTACTCAATTGACATGCTCTGCCAAAATCATGGAATAACTTTCAAAAAGTTCAGTGAGGAATGAAAGGCATGTGATGGCATTAGAGGACCTACTTATTATTGAAGAATCCATATATGACTGTGAAGAAGTAATGAGTTAGTGTGTGCCTGGGTGACAAGTATATAACAGTGCTTCTGTTGATAGGTCCTCTGTTAGAAACACCTCTTAGGGTTTAATCAAGCTGGCTGCTCAATGTTTAAATTTAAATGAAAAAAAAATAGTGAGGGATGAGCTTTTCCCCTCCCCCCTGGTGGGATTGGGGACACCACTTTTCACAGGCCTGCCATTCTGTAGACATTTCTATATTTAAGATCCCATATTATTCTGAAATGGCAACACATGGGACTCCCCAGCCTACTCAAGAGGACAAGACGACCATAATTGATTTTAAAAAAGAAAGCAGTGTCGGCTCCTCTCTACCCCTGGTGCATTATATTATTTTGTTCTAGGATTCCTGCCAGGGTTCAGTGGAAGAGTAGGCTCCTTCCAAGTCCCCTTCCTCTACCAGAAAAAAAAAAGACCTGGCTCTGAGCAGTACTTAAGGCTTTGCAACCCTGAGGGGATGTTGCCAAAGCTGACTCCCCAGAAGACTTGTTCTCCTGGTATGGGAAGGAACCCATTAAACTAGTGATGGTGAACCTTTTAGAGATGGAGTGTTGAGCCCTTCCTCCCCTAGACCAAGTGCAGTGCCTGCACACCCTACATGCTAGGTATACCCTACCCCCCCACACTCTTTACCCCATAAAAGGGAGAGAGGAAGCACTCCCATTGGGCAACTGGGTAGAGGGGTGGGTGAAGTGAGCAATATCCTCAGCCAGTATAGAGAGGGAAGAGGGGATTGACTTGAGTGCTCCACTCCCCTCCAGCTCTGCCATCTGTGAGTCACCTACCTTATGTGCTCCCATTGGCTGCTGGGCAGAGGGGCAGGGCTTGTGGAAAAAATGTTGTACCTGAGTCCCTCTGTCTTTCTAGTAATGAACTCTGGGGGTGGTGAGAGCACTCTGTGTGCCATCTTTGGCACCCATGCCATATGTTTGCCATCACTGCACTAAACAATGTGGTTTGAGAGGAAAGGGCCTTTATTTTGGTTTGGGTACCCCTACATAGGCTGTTGGTTCCTGTTATTTGAGGGCTGTCAAAATAGACTGTTGATTTCTAGAAACTGCTCCTCAAGGCACTTTCCTATCCCTTAATGATGTTTGATAGTTTCTATCGCTTCTGTTTTGGTTATTTTTACTGTGAAAACTGTTTACATCTCTTCCCTGGTCCTATGGGCCTTTCTGGGTATTGTCTGGAGGAGGTACCACCAAGATCTGGGGAAAGAAGAGGCCTGAAGAGCTCTGGCAATCTTGCTCCTTCTTTTCCACAAGAAGGTGTCTCTTTCCTTGTCTCCTTTTACTCCCTACTCTAGGTCTGACCTTCAGCCTTATGGTGGTCACTGGGTACTCCATAGGTCTTTTCTCTATTATAGAATAAGCAGTGTTTCTCTTATCTGGCTGGACACAGCTGAGATAAGAAACTTCCTTGTTTGCCCCTTAAAAATCTTGCTGCTTCCTCTCTTTCAAGTCCCTCTCTGTAGTGAAAGATTCAACAAAGTTCTTGCTGTTCTTATCAATTATGCTCAGGCTTTGAACTCAGGGCCTTTTCTCTGGTGGTGCCTCATGTCTGAAATGCTGTCCCTCCTCACTGTTGCCTGCTTGGTCTCCCTGCCTTAATTCAGCTCAAATTCCATCTCCCCAAAGAAGCTTTTTCTGCTTTCTTCCCCCACCCCTTCCCCCTCCTCCACAGATAGTGCTTCCTCTCAGAGATTACCCTTCATCTACTCTGTATGCTTTTAAGTACAGTTATATTTGCATGTTGTTTTCCCCTTCCCATTAGACTATGAGCTTCTTGAGGGCAAGGACTTTGTTTTTATTTTGATTTTTGTTGTTTTTTCCCGTTCTATGCCTAGCACTTAGCACAGTGCCTGGGCCATAGAAAGTGCTTAATAAAATGCATGTTGACTAACTGAGCTATTTAAATAGGCCCAGTCTGTCTAGTTAGAAATTTATATGATTACAGGATACCCATTTGGAAAACCCGGCTACCACTATCAGAATGCTTAAAAAAATCAACAGAACTAATTTTGCAAAGCAGTGAGGCCCGGTTGGACTCAACAGAGCTGGATGAATTTTGTCTCCAAATTCATTTTTGAAGGAAAAATCAGAAGTTGATGATCTGTTTCTTAGCGTGTGTGTGTGTGTGTGTGTGTGTGTGTGTGTGTGTGTGTGTTTACAGTTCCTCCAGTTCAGCAGAGACCTCACAAGCCACCTCGTCCTCTCAAACAACCAGGAACTGGTAACATTTTCTACTGTGAAAATATCCATCCCTGCTGCAAAGTCTATTCCTGTCTCCTGAGGGATTAAAATTCCATCAGCCCATGCTGTGGGTGGGTGAGGGTGTTAGCAGTGCAGGTTGTCTTTGCCTGTGTCTTCTCCGTACTCTCTCTGCTGCCTGGATCTGCACCATCTCCTTACAGACTGTATTCTTCTCAGCTCTCATGACATCATTAGGGCCTCCGAGTAGTTGGGCCCTGAAGCTGGGGGGTGGCAGGGCCCGGAGGGATGTTGGGGGTAAACACACTTGCTTCCTTAACTGAGGGGCCGGGCCTGCCTCCTGCCTTCCCCTCCCACTCCCTCCTCCCACCTACCCCCAGTGCTCGAGCCACAGCCACAGCAAACCATGCTGATAAATCCTAAGTGGTGGAGAGGCTTATTGGTACTCAAGAGAATTTGGACTCATAACATTCGGGATGAAAAAAAAAAAGCTTAAAGCTGTTCCCCAATCGAGAATGAAACATGTCTGCTGCGCCAAGTTGCCGTAACACAGAATAAATCTGTGAACCATTAGCCCTCACCTTCCCTGCCTGCCGCCCCCCACCCCCTGCTTACTGGGAGAGGGTGTATCTGAGCATCTACCAATTTGAGGCAGACACAAGCTCTAGTAAAGTCGTCATGGCTGAAATCTGATCCGAGATTTGCCTTAAAATATACTTTGATCAGTGAACATTAACCAAAGTGTCGACAAAAGGTCACCGGGCCTCCGGGCAGAAGTAGGAAATTTTATGTACACAACCCACTGCTGAGGGAGGCCAGGGACCGACGGCATCAGGAGGCCAGCGGCGGATGGGCTCTGCCTCCGACATTCAGCCACTTTGAACTTAGTGGGGAAGCGGATTGTTGAAGCAAAACTCCTCCCTCCAATGACCACATGATCCCTGGTGCATTCCTGCCGGGGCCAGAGAAAGAGAGCCTGCTCCCAGCCTAGGGATCATATTTTGACATAGGACTTCAATTGCAAAAAAAAAAAGAAAAAGAAAAAGAAAAAAAGAAAGAAAAGAAAGAAAAAATGTTGATGACCAGTGCAAATGTATCGATTTGTTTTTTTCTCAATAGACTGGAGTGTTGTTGGTAGTTAGGAAAGGAGGAGAGCGGGTGAGAAACAGAGTTGAATCTACTTCTTAGAAGCCTGGGTTATCAAACTCATTAATCTACATGTCAAGAGGCTAGGAATGAATAATTGTGTGTAGAATTTATCTGCCAACATGATAGCTACTTTTCAGCTTTCTCTTCAGAGCTCTTTCATTGTGTTTGCCTTTATTATATGCTTTGTCTTTCCTATTTCTAGTCTGTTGGGGAGGTATAGAAATATGGACCTCAGCACCACAGAGGACAGTTGCTTTGAAACATGACACTGGTTAGGTCTTTGCATGCACGTCTATTCTCACTCTGAGAGGCGAGGTTTCATTATTAGTGTTGCTAAAGCATTTGCTATCACATCAAAATAGGTTCTAATTGGAAAAAAATGAAATATTCTCTCCCCCTCCTTCTTCCCCCCTCCCAACTGCCAGTTCCTTATTTTTGGTCATTTGCTTTCTTTTTGATCCATTTGATTGTTGATGATTCTTTAAGGAGGTGGAATGATTTTGGGGGGAGGGAGCATGCAAACATCCCCATCTTTTGTAATGAAAAGCTGGGTCTCCCTGTTGGTGAGACTGAAAAGCTGATCTTTTCTCGGCTGGCATTTGTGTGATGAACTCTGGTCTGTTGGGGGGCACATCTTTTGCTGTACAAACAGTATTTCATGACGGCTCTCAGATATCACAGATTGGACGTCATTTGTATAATAGTTATATTATCGTTTGCCTTCCCTGCGGGTGTGGAGGGAGGGAGAGAATTTGGAACTCAAAATTAAAAATAATAAATGTTAAAGAAAAAAAAGATAGACACCATAGCTGAGCACACTGTATTTAATGAAATCATCAAGACAACAGGCCAAGCCAAAAGGTTTTTCTGAAGGAAGCTGTTCTTGGTCTTTGGTTTTAAGAAAACTTCTCTGCAAGGTTCTATGGCCTAGAGGCGAAGAATAGGACTTGCATCTTTTATTCTTAGACTGGTCTGATCTTCAGCAGACTTCCCTTGGATAGAAGATGGGGGGAACAGGTAGAGGAAGAGCCAGGGATAGAGAGAAGGAAGGAAGAATGGAATATTACCAGTGCTGTAACTCAGGGCATTGTTGGTTGTACCCAGAATGAAAGTGCAGCAAGTCTAAGTAGTTTCAGCAATGTTTCCTTCTTCCCAGGAGCATCAGAGCTCTGCTTCTGCCTTGTCAGCCACATTTATGATGTGTTCATAATTAAATGTCCACGAAGCTCACAGCATGCTGACCACAAAGGGGCCATAAGCAGTACAGATAAATGAGATCGAGAGATGTAATATTGCTTCACTTGTGGGCTTAGTCTGATGTTAAAGATTGTCAGTGATAATTATTAATATGTGACCTGGTTGAGTCTTTATATGAACAATCACAATTTTAATAAAGTGGTAAACTCCACGGTTGCTATGTACTCACATTCTGCAACTGACACTCTCACTTTTCATTTCAGAATTTTAGAATGGGTTCCTTTTTCTCTGTTTTGCCAGTGATATAATAACCCATTAATGGAAGCCTGTGCTGTAATGCAATTGATGTAAAAGTCTAGCAATGATAATAAGCTGAAGGATGCCGCTGTTTCAGCCCCTTTCTTTGCTGTGAGGGAATCATTCTGAGAGTGGAAGGAGAAGTGATCCCAGTGGCTGTCTGGTGGACAGGGCTGATCTAATCACCCACAGACTATGCATACATTTTATCTCTGCTCTGAGGCACTTGGGGCACCCTGCTCTTTAGGGCCTCAGCCTGGCTTCTCCAGAATGACTGGTTTGCCAAAAGACTCTACTCTCCAAAGGGGTAGCTTATCTTCCCTTTTCAGCTGATATCTTTGTAATTCAGTGACAACACTTTGGATTCAGAAAGAAATCCAAGCCTTAAGACTGGGCCTCTCAAGAATAGAAAATAAAGGTAGACTGTGTGTTTAGTAATAATAATGATAATAATTACTGCTCTTTCTCTTGTCAAATTATGTTGGATTTACTTATCAGTATTTGAGTTGCATTGCCCCTTTCTTCCCCACCCCCTCTAGAATGGAAGATTATTGAGAATGAGGGCCATTTTGTCTTTGTCTCTGAATAGCTAACATCTAGCAGTATGCCTGGAATATAGTAGATGCCTCCAGAGAAGCTTAGAAGTATTGCTAAAAAAGAGCTGATCTTTTAGCATCAGGAAGATCTGGGTTTGAATGCCAGATAATACACTTCCCAGCTCCATGATCCTAAGTAAATCACTCAATTTTTCTTTACCTTTGTTTCCTTATCTGCAAAATGGGGATAATAACACCTACCACATCTGGCTGTTGTGAGGCTTAAAAGAGTGTGTAAAGCATGGTGTATTCTTTTTCTTAAAGACGTGTTATATAAAAATAAAGCCTAGGATTTTTATAGATCATATTAAGTTTTTAAATGTGTCTGATTCTCAGAACAGCCCTAAAATTTTATTTTAAAAAATTCCATTAAAATAAAGCAAAGAAACTAAAATTTAGGAGTAAATGACCTCCAAGATCACTTCCAACATTAAATTTCATTGTGCTTTTGAATTGCCCAAGGCCACATAGTTAGTGATAGAGGTTCTTCAAAGGCCTCAGTTGGGAGGGAGTCTAAAGAACATATAGTCCAATCTTGTGTTTCTATGGAGGCACTAAGTTTCCCAGACTTGGCTTTTTTAAACTACTCCCTTATTAATATTTCTCAAGGCCTTTCACAGTGAAGTCTAATTGAGCGGCAAAGAGAACACTTGGCCAATGTCAGAGTCTCATGGAGTTCTCATGAATGCTCTGGGTGAGGATTCCAGAAATCCCTTGATGTTGTCAGTGGCCACAGAATCTTCTTGTCCTTTGGTTGCTGCTGGGTAAGGGTCATGTGAGTTATATTTAATATTTATCTAGGCATGTAGGCATTTATTGTTCAACAATAGAGTTTTAAAATTAAACTCAATCAATATTTATACTTAGCAATTATGTTAAAAATCTAATTTTAGGTGCTAGTTCTTATCATACCATACTGTAGTTGGGGCAAGTATCTCTAGGGTTCTGTTTTCTAAAAGCAAAACAAAAAATAACAAGGAAAAAAACAAAAGCGACAACCCCCCCCCTCCAATAATGAGCTGAGTGAGTGAAATTGTACTGAGAAAACTGCTTTCAATAACCTTACCTAGCACCTCTTTCCTTTATCATACTGGTTTTGTGCCTCATTTCTATGTATAGTATTACAAGGGGGCTGGGCTGATTGGGGAAGACTGGAGACTCATTTCCTGCCAGCAAGGAATCACTGTCTCATCTCTTTTCATTTCAATTAAGCACCAATGGTTGGCACACAGTAAGGAAACTGAGGTCTAGAGAGGCAGTCAGAGAAAATCTATTAGGCCAAAACAATTTTCTGAGGTCCTGGGTCAAGGAATTGTGGGTGTGGCCCATAGAACCTTTATTGCATTTTGTTCATTCATTTGTTCATGGATTCATTCCTTAAACAACCATTTATTAAGCATTTACTACTATGTGTGCAAAGTCCTGGGCTTTGAGTTGTATTTTCAATTCTTATTACTATTCTTTTGTGTCCGATTTCATTTAGCTTAATGTCTTTAGGGCTCTTGAGTTTATGGGTCTGTGCTAATTTGTATGACTTTAAAATATATATAGGTTTCTTGCTATGCAGGAATTTGATGCTCCAAAATAATACTGCGATACTAATCACCATCACATCTTAAGTGCCCTCCCATGTGTGACCGGGAATCTTGACGTATTCCTGAATAAAAGGGATGTCAATGTGTGGTTTATCCCTCGAACTGAACCTATTCATGTGGGAAAAACGCCCAGAAATAATTATTCTCTTCAGACCTTGAGGCCGAATCAAACCTTTGGTACAACACGAGTCACCAATCTTCCCCGTAACCACCTGCCTAGGAAGAGTCACAATTTCTCTGGGTGAGTAGCAATGAACCCTAATTTCTGTCTTGAATTGTTTGCCTGCAAACAAGAGCAGTTATTCTTCCCTTGCAGATCAAATCAAGTTAACAAGTATAAAAATGAAATATATTGATGCCTTTTGTATTCGTGGGAGTATTTTCCAGCTATTCCCTTCCCCTAGAATCCCCAAACTGTCTGTTCATATCTTTTGGCCATTTATCAATTAAAAGTTGTGGCATATGATTGTGATGGAATACTACTATACCAAAAGAAAGGAGAAACAAGTTGATTTTGGAGAACTATGGAAAATTATCCAGACTGAAATGAGGAGAACCAAGAGAACATTATAGACAGCAACAGAAATACTGTTTGAAGAATGACTTGTGCATGCCTACCTCCAGAGAAAGAGTTGATAAATAGAAATGTTTTACATACACGTTTATCTTTTTGTCAAATGATATCTTCTCTAAAGGGGTGGGGTGGGAGAGGAAAGGAAGAAGTGAACTGGGCTTTTTAAGGGAACAAATAAATAAATAAAAAATTAATAAAAAGAACTGAATCTTCCATTGGAAGAAAGAAAAACAGGTAAAAGTAACTGACTCAGTGATCATATCTGACAAGGCAGTTACCATTTTCCCTGTTAGATAGTCTTCTGCCTTTCTACCTGGAAGAGGGTGATATGCAGGAATGTAAATGGAAAATGATTAACAGCTGGATCTAGAATATACATATATGTATGCACATTTTAAAATTTATTTTGCATTAATTTGTATGAAATGTGTATGCAGGACACATATTTAAGTTTGATCTATATTATTAACATTTTCCCCATCACTTTCTTAGATCTAGACAATCAATAAAATATTATTATAGAACTTATTGACTACTCATACTGGAAATCTAACAACTAGCTCTCCAAACTGGCTGAAATTGCTCCAACATAGATATGTTTCATTATCATCTGTTCTTGGTAACCACGATTAGTATTTTGCTTCTTTTTTAAACCCTTACCTTACAGTGTATTGGATACAAGGCAGAAAAGGAGTAAGCGCTAGGCAATGGAGGTTAAGTGACTTGCCCAGGGTCACACAGCTAGGACGTGTCTGAGGTCAGATGAGTCTTCCTGACTCTATGCCTGTACTCTACCCACTGCATCACATCACCTAGCTACCTTCTATTCAGCTTGTACTTACATGGTTGCTTTCAAGTTGTTTCCCTCATTAGAATGTAAGGTCCTTGAGGACAGAGATTGTGATTTTGCATTTCTCCCTGGTGCTTAGGACCCCTAGTAAGCTTAATAAGTGGTGGTTGATTGACTGTCTAATCTCCTTGGAGATCATGCCCAGTAATGGATTGCTGGCTTAAGGATTATGAGGAATTTGGTCATTTTTCATTAAAAAGCATCCAAAAATGTTTATCCACAATGGTTGGATCAATTCATACATCCTCCAGAAATGTGTTAGTGTGTGAACAGGCATTTTGCACACATAGAATACCATGCTCAGGAGTAGAAAAAGAAATAGAAAAAGAGAGTCCTCAGGTAACTTCTGCCACTATTGAAAGGGATGAGACTGTGGGCAGGCTGGTTGTTAACTATGCAGGAAATAACCTTTGGGGCCCTGGACGAGTAATTTGGGGGCTGAGTTAAACCACCCAGGGGTGCACGAGTCTGGGGAATAATGCTGTATTATCTAGTTGGAGTCTAGCCACTTCTTCAACTTGCCAGCCTGTGCAAACTGCTAACGCTACACATTTAAGTGACGTATATATCAAAATGGAATCATAGCTTGATGACATAAATTAAAGTAATTATATTCATTAGCATGATAAAAAATATGCAAACAAATGTTTATTAAATGCAATCATATATCAACCCCAAATGCTTCCGTGTTATATCTTTGTTGGGGAGCTAAATCTGCTCCAGCGTTTTTTGTCAAAGTTGGCCCGTCAGGCTAAGGCTAATTGACACTAATAGGCTTGTGAGGAGGAAGAGCCAGCCCAGAATATCATGCAAATATAAAGATCCAAAGAATCGTTAACTGGTTATAAATACGTCAATGTGCCTTTAACCAGGAGGCTCAGACAAAGGAGCGCTATCGGGATAATAAAAATGTCCATTACACTTAAATAGATGAGAACAGGTAAAAGAGGGGATGGCTGCCTGTCATACTCATCCTTGCAACACAAAGTGAATCACGGGGCCCTGGCACAGGAGTCTAGTAGCATTTTTTCTACATATATTTGATTTAATACCCATTATTAAAAGTGAATTTTTTCTTTTCTTTTTAGCAAAGAACCTCTTATCCCAATCTTGTAATAAGTGAAGATAGAAGAGCATTATTTGAGCTCTCAAGGAGGCCACAGAGACGTCTGGTGTGGTCCTTTCCTGGGGGAAAGGATTTTTGTTTGCAGATGTTTCTGCCTGTCCTTCTCAAGCTTGCCACGAGGATATGCTGCTTCCTGTATCCCAAATGCTAGCACAAAGGAGATCAGGTCTTCGGGCTAAATTTCTCAGCTGTAGGGGTGATCCTTTGGGAGCTGCCTTCCATCTTTTAGGGCTTCCCTGGGCATCACCCAGGACACCCTCCTAATGTTCTAATTTGCTGAACAGGCTATTGAGGGTATCCTAGGGTACAGCTTGTAATCATGACTTCTGTGAAACCTAGAGAAATATGTTCACTAAAGCTGGGTTGATTTCATGGGCTTTAGATCTGAACTCCCAATAGGCCTCTCCTCTTTAATAACTGGGCTCCATCTTTGCCTACTACTTCTAGGCTCTTGGAAGCTCAGAACCTTTGCTTCTCTGGTCACCTTTCCTGATCTGTCCTACTTTCTTTGAAGCAAAAAGAACAAATAGGATGCTTTAGCCACATATATTGGATTTAACCAGGGCCAGCCAGAGCCATTATTTTTTGGGATTCCAAATTCATGCCTCACTGGTATGGGTTGGCTTCTCTGGGGGTAGCAGGGGTGGGTAGAGTACATAAAAAAAATAGGATCTTTTTGGAAATGTAATATTCTTTTTGGGCCCATTCCCCTCAAGTTGCAATCATAGTTTGGGGTCTTTAGAGGGCAGCTGCTACTATTATTCTTTTCATATTCATGGATAACCTTGAAGCACTGGGATTTTCTGGTACTGTTGCTCAGGAATACCCATTGATATTTTCTCCAAACTAGACTATCGGCTAAATTTAATTAACTTTCAGAAAAAGGCATTTATTAAGGAGGTATGGTAAGGGCAATTGTTATAGAAAAAGTCTTCCTAAGCCAGAGGCACGCTCACCCTTTGAACATATTAGCTCCCTGGGGAGAGTGGGTTCACACTTAGCACATATGGCTAAAGGGTAAACTCCCAACTGTGGTGACTGAAAAATCTTTTTCTCCCTTGATGGAATCATCATGACATTCCCCTTAGGTGCAGCTCTAAGGGATAGTGCCCTGGTAGAGCCTTTCCTCAGTGTGTCTAATTTGTCCTTGGCGTGTGTGTCTCTCAGCCCCTGCTGCCGAGAATGCTTTTAGCCCCCGCTGCTCTGGAGAGACTGATGCTCCTGGGAACTCTGCATCTTCCAACCTTTCAAATTTCACAAGGTAAAAATTTTACCTGCTCCGTGTAGGAGAAGGGGACCAAAAGATGAAAATGAGGAAGGAGGGAAGAGAAAAAGTCTTCCCGCCCAAAGGCAATGCCCTATCCAGAGACCTTCTCTCTCCTATCACCACTCTGCTCACTGCCTCTGGAATGGTGAAATTTCCAGACTGGCTTACTGTTTTATTTATAGCCACATAAGATATGACTGGATATTTTCAACCAATCAAAATAGATTTCCTATGTAGCTTCACCTACTTTCATCCAATGACTCAAAGGCTCTATGATCCTTTCCAATTCATTACATTTTTATCCCCAAATTAGGTTTTGGATTAATCAACTCAATTGAATTACCTGGATATTCTATGATTATTCATTGGGGTGGGGGTGGGGGGAGAGAATGCAGTATTATTCAGTTCAATGCTGGCTAGGTGGTACAGTGGATAGAGTACCAAGAAGTCCTAGCTTCAAATTTGACCACATATATTTACTAGCTGTATGACCCTGGACAAGTTACTTAACCTTGGTTTGCCTCAGTTTCCTCATCTGTAAAATAAGGATAATAACAGTACCTCCCTCCCTGAGTTATTGTGAGATAATAATTAGAAAACACTTAGCATAGTACTTGGCATAAAGTTAGTGCTATATAAATGTTAGATATTAGCTCTTAGCATTCTGAATTATTATTACTATGTGCCAGGCACTATTATAAGGCTAATACTAGAAATTGTTCACTTATGAGCTTCACTTCCCTGATATAAACTGAAGATACTTTGTAAGTACAACAAGCAGTGTATCAAATCAGTTTATAATCAATAATCAATTCATTGCCCACTATTTTTACAATTTTCTGGTTATTATTTTTATACTATGCTAAGTGTTGGAGACTGGAATAGGGATTTAGATTTTCTTACTCCCCTTCTCCCCCCCCCTACAGGAAGTTATAAAATGAGTAAAATCTTTCTACCATTGCAATCATCATTTTTCCTGCAACTAGGGACTTAGAGACTTGTGGAGGGTCACACAGTTGTTGGTACTGGAGACACAAAGATAACCCTTTTCTTCTACCCTCCCCAAATTCCCTGTCCTCAAGGAACTTACATTCTGAGACTGAGATTGGATGTGAACAATATGAACACAGTTAAAGAAATTTAAAAAAAAACACACACATACAAAGTAATCTGCAAAGGAGTAGGCAGATGGAGCACTAACTTCTGAGGGGAAG
This sequence comes from Monodelphis domestica, assembly GCF_027887165.1. NCBI lineage: Eukaryota > Metazoa > Chordata > Mammalia > Didelphimorphia > Didelphidae > Monodelphis > Monodelphis domestica. The sequence goes on from NC_077227.1 coordinate 435,915,860, forward strand.
GCTTTGTAAGGCAATGATACTTGAATTGAACTTTGGAGGGAGCAAGGGATTCCAAGAGGCAGAGCTGAGTAGGGTCTTGGAAGAAGAATTGTTTTATCAGAATCCACATTGTTCATTCCAAACCAGTAAAGGAAATGATAAAGGGCTATGTTGGAATTTTGAAGTCAAGTTATAGCTGGAGAATAGGGTGACTGGAGTTCATGTTCTGTGGTCATTATTGGTCTGCCTCTGGTCTTACATTACACCTTGAAGACATCTTTTGGTTTGCCACTGTAAATTTGCATTTTCCTTCCCCTAAAAAAATGGGGGAACATATGTAATTTATTTCTGTAGTGGGGTTTATGTCACTTGGACGTGAACAGATGTTAAGAAAACAAAGGAACAACATACCACTTTTGTTTCTGAGCCATTGGTGATCAATCCTGCATACTTTACTGCATCAATGTTTTGGGGATGGATATTTCCGAGTCATTTCAATCAAAAGTGGTGCCACTCTGGGCTTTAAACAAAGGCAGAGATTTATTTTTTTTCTGGCAGTGCAATCCTCAAAGATTACACTTCCTGCAACATTTTTAGCCACGTCAACATTCCTTAGAAAATACAAATATGGGCATTATTTCATGGAGATGGCACTGGGTAATATAATAAAATGGATTTATTTCATCTTAATTTATTTAAAATGTGCATAGACAGAACTGGGATAAAATCCATGAGATGAAATATCTCGTTTGCATGAATATATTGAAAAATTCAGCCATCTTCTAAGTTTAAGGGAAAAAAAAAAGCTAACCCTTTTTTCCCCTCAGAATAACAGGAAGAATAGTGCTCTTTTTAAAACAAGAAATATAAACTTGACAGAGAAAAGTGATTCATGCTCCACAGTTCCCTTGAAGGTATGAGGGACTGGTGTAGACTACCACTGAGTTAAAAAGTCTTAGAAAGGAAATTGTTGAAAGGATGGATAGGCGGAAAGGTGAATTTGCTTTTGAAAGAGGAGGTGTAGACCAGACAGTAGTAGGGTCATTTCTCTTTCTTTTTACTGATCATAGATTTAGAATGGAAAATGACCTTACAGGCTATCTAATCCAACTCTCATAGTTTAGAGATGAGAAAATAAGGTCCAGAGAATTTAAGTGACTTGTTCCTCTGTTCTCTCTTTCCTTTCCTCCCTTCCTTCCTCCCTCCCTCCTTCCTCCCTCTCTCCTCCTTCCTTCCTTCCTTCCTTCCTTCCTTCCTTCCTTCCTTCCTTCCTTCCTTCCTTCCTTCCTTCCTTCCTTCCTTCCTTCCTTCCTTCCTTCCTTCCTTCCTTCCTTCCTTCCTTCCTTCCTTCCTTCCTTCCTTCCCCATTTTCTTGCTTCTGCCTCCCTCTTTCTTCTTCCTCCTTCCTCCCTCCCTTCCTCCCTCCCTCCTTTTCTTCCTCCCTCCCTCCCTCCTTTTCTTCCTCCCTGCCTCCCTGCCTCCCTCCCTCCTTCCCTCCCTCCCTCCCTCCCTTCCTTCCTTCTTTCCTTCCTTCCTTCCTTCCTTCCTTCCTTCCTTCCTTCCTTCCTTCCTTCCTTCCTTCCTTCCTTCCTTCCTTCCTTCCTTCCTTCCTTCCTTCCTTCCTTCCTTCCTTCCTTCCTTCCTTCCTTCCTTCCTTCCTTCCTTCCTTCCTTCCTTCCTTCTTCCCCATTTTCTTGCTTCTGCCTCCCTCTTTCTTCTTCCTCCTTCATATTCTGCCCTCAGAAGGCCTCTATTAATTAAATCTTGACAATCTGACTGACACTATGCTGGGCAATATTCAAAATGCTTCGAACTTCTTTGAGTCTTGGGTTAGATGATATTGATGTGAATGAACACTGAGCAAACACAGATGCCAGATGGCTTCTTTTTTCTGCCCCCTCCCCTCCAGTTTCTATATATTCAATCTGTACTGTGTATTTTACACTTGCTGATACCTTAGAGTCAGAAGATCTGGCTCCTATTCCTGGCTCTCCTGTTTGCTAGCTACCTTGGGTGAAATACAAACTCCCTGTAGCTATTGCCCCATCTCTGAAATGAAGACAGTTCTATTCTACTTACTCCCCCAGCTCTTCCTGACCATCCTAACCCAAGTCACCTTGCTTTGCCCTGTAAATATGTGCTTTAGACTTATTTCTGAACATGTTGCATTCCCTGTTGGAAGCTAAGGTGCTTGAGGGCAGGCATCATTTCTCTGTTGCCTTCATATTCTCAGTGCCCAGGGTTGCCTGGCACACAGTCAGTACCTCATAAATGTTTGTAGGTTGAGAAAATGTTCTTCTGTGAAGCTCAAAAGAGGTGATATGTTTGAAAGCTCTGAGAATTCTCTTGTTCATACACATGCCATATTGTTTTTTGGTGATAATGGCTTGCATGTCTGTGGTGCCTCAGGGTTTGCAGAGTGCTTTCCTCTTAAGAGTTCTGAGGTAATTAATTCAGTATTATTATTATTATTCCCATTCTGTGGAGGAAGAAACTTGGGTCCAGAGAGGTCAAGTACATTTTTGTGGCCACACAGCTGGTAGCTATTAAAACTGGGATATCTTCTAGGTGCTGTTGAAAGTATGAGACCTGTTTTCTGTAATACTGTGCTGTTTGCTATGCGTTGACTAAATGCTATTGTTGTTTAAGGTCTGGAAAACCCATGTTGAAATAGATGTTCTGACCAAAAAGCAACCAAAGCATTAGGCCCTGTGGCCACCGATGAATTCCAAGGAGTTCCTTTGAGGGTGTTCTCACTCAGGACCCCCATGAGCGCTCAGTGGGGCCTCAGTCTGTTGGCCAGACCATTTCATTTTTAGGGTTCACTCTTCTCTGCTTGAGGAATGAGAATAATTTGTTTATCTATCATGCTTTAAGTTTTAGAATCAATCAACTAACAAATATAGATTAAGTGTGTATTATGAGCCAGGAGCCATAGCCCTGTGTTTCTATGTGTGTGTCTGTGTGCGCACACACCCACAAATACAAAGAATAAAACATTCTCTACTCTCAAAGGGATTACAAAACACCTTCCTTACAACAACTGTACCAAGCACGGAGTGAAATTATTATTACTGCCATTTTACAGATGAGGAAACTGAGGCTCAGAGAAATCTGAGTGGTTTAGCTAAGGACACACCTAGGAAATATTTGAGCTGGGCCGGAACCCCAATTTTTTGACTTAACTCAGTTTTCTGCTCCTATACCTCAGTATTCTCTCTTTCCTCCCATCCTCTAATGGGCACATAATCTTGAGCTTGGGACCACATGTGAGGCAAAGGAGGCGATTAGCTCTGTTAGTGATACCCAGGATTCCAAGCTTGATTTCTGTCCTGGGTTGGGCTTTGATGACTGGAGCGAGGTTCACTTTGGCAGTGGAGATGGGTAGTATGGGAGTTTCCCCATCCCTGCAGATAATGGCAGGGAACTCATCCTGCCTGGCTTTTCCTCTCTATCAGCCAAGAGCTCTCCATGATCAGTGCTGGAAGCCTCTAGAGGTTTTGTGGCTCAAAACTTGCTTGAATTGGGCTTGACTGCATTAGAGGGGAATTAGATGACACGGGCTTTAGCTGACTGGTTTATCTACTCCTGTGTGCTTCCTACATTCAGCCTCCCTTTCAGCTTGTTACTTCAAGAGCACAGAGGTCACCTGGTGTCAGCTGATATGTCTCAGAGTGAAGGTATCACAATAAATAGCAAATTAAGGGAGAAAAAAGCCCCTTTCCAGAGAGATGACCCCCAGCTCTCTTTCATGGAGGTTTCTAAGAGTAGAGTCAGTCCCTGGGCTAGCCCTGCTTTTCTCTATGTTTCTTTAAACCGTGACTAGGGGCAAGTCTGAGAAGGGAAGGGGAGCCCCTAAACTGGAATTAGGGGCCATTGTCCTGGCAGTCTAGGGAGGTGGCAGGGTGGGGGTAAGCAACATTTTACCACTTTTCTCAGTGGAAAATGCCCTGAGACTTTCTACCTTTACTCAGCATCCCGGTAGCCTGGGGGTATTCCAGCCTTCTGTGGGCAGGTGAATGAACACACCTAGCTGGCTGTAAGGCTGGGAACATCTCCCATGTGAAACTGGACTGAGCACTATAGAGACACTTAGAAAAGGTGGTTGCTGTTAGGTCATTTCTGATTATTCATGATTCCATTTGCGGTTTTCTTGGCAGAGATACTGAAACACTTTGCCATTTCATTCTCTAGTTTTACAGATGGAGAAACTGAGTCAGACAGGCTTCAGACAGGGTTAAGCGACTTGCCCAGAGTTACACAGCTATTAAGTGTCAGAGACTGGATTTGAACTCAGATCTTCCTGACTCTAGGCCCAGCAGTTTTTCCCCTAAGCCACTTAGCTGCCCTGACATAGTACAGTAAAAATGGCATTTATTCAGGACTCAGAAGACCCAGTTTTGAATCTTTGCTCTGTAACTTGCTAGCAAATTTCCTCATCTGTAGAACGGGGATAATAATGCTACCTCTTTTTCTCGATAGTTGTACAAGAAGTACTCTGTAAACCGTTTCCACCACTTTTTAAAAATTTTGTTTTGTTCTTGGCTAGAGCTGCGATTTCAGTGGTATAAGGAACTGAAATCTTGAGCTTAGAGAATTTGCCTGAAGCACTAAGGAGTTTACTGACTCATCCTGTTGTCTCATAGCCAATGTGTCAGACAGTAGACTAAAAAGTCTTCCTGATTCTACTCGGAGCCCATTCAATCCCCAAAGCTACTCCTTTCTACTCCTTGTAAATCTTAAGAACATATACTAATTACTGACACTTATGTAGTGTTTTGAGCTTTCCAAAACATTTTTTAATTGTAATCTCACTTAATGCTTATGAAAATTCAAGAGGGTAAGTATTACTATTATCCCCACTTTATAGATGGAGAAATGGAGGCTCTCAGATATAGTGAACTTGCCCACAGTTACACAACTGGCAAGTATCTGAGACAGGATATGAAGTCAGGCTTTCCTGACCTTGAACCAACTCTAACCACTGTACCATAACATCTTTTTAAAATCCTTCCCTTCCTTCTTGGAATCAATTCTGTGTATTGGTTCCAAGGCAGAAGAGTGGTAAAGGATAGGCAATGGGGATTAAGTGACTTGCCCAGGTCACATAGCTGGAAAGTGTCTGAGGGCAGATTTGAACCCAGGACCTCCCATCTCTAAGGCTGGCTCTCAATTCACTGAGCTACCCAGCTGCCCTCTCAAATACTTAAATAATTTTTAAACCCTTACTTTCCACCTTAGAAGCAATACCAGGTATTGGTTCTAAGACAGAAGAGCGGTAAGGGCTAGGCAATGGAGGTTAAGTGACTTGCCCAGCATCATACAGCTGGGAAGTTTCTGGGGCCATATTTGAACCTAGAATCTCCCATCTCTAGGTCTGGCTCTCAATCCATTGAACTGCCCAGCTGCCCCCAACATATTATTTATAATAGTGACAGAGTAGAGATTTGAACCCAGGGAACAGATCTGGTATGTGGCCTCCATTGCCCTTAATCTAGGGGCAGCACACAATGGGGAAGCTTCTGACTGGCGCCATGAAATTGAATTTGTTCCCAGGTCAAAATCTCAAAAGGTCCTTAGGGCTCAAATTTAGAGTTTTAGACAAAGAGTCAACATGATATTAATTAGAGACCACCCAGTCATAAGGTAGCAGATAATCTGGACCATGGAGATGAAATTGCCTAATAAGATCCAGGGAGCTCAACTCTGACTGTGCCACCACTCGAGCAAGAGGTTGGGCAATGGTGGCGGTGGCACAATCTAAGGGGCTGAGGCCTTATTAGATTGGTTTTTACTGGCTCACACCTAGGCAAATCGTTTACTTTCTCAGCCTCAGTTTCCTTTTCTGAAATACTGGGATAATTATAGTACTTCCCCAGGCGGCCGGACAGCATAGTGGAAATAGGTGATGGGGAGCTCTTCTCCTTCTTTGTCACCACTATTAGTACCCAGTTCTCACAAGGTGCTGAACATTTCCTCCTTGGCCAGATGCCAGTCCCCCAACTCTGCTCTAAAGGACGTGAACCAGAGTTCCCACTCTACTGACTCTTGAGCCTGCTGTCTTCTTCCTAAAAGGCATAGGCCAGAGATATTGCTGCTCACCTCCTTAGATATAACCAACTATAATCCTTCTGGTAAGATGGCGGACCACTGGGCCTTCCAATCTATCCTGCCATTGCTCTCTAAGTCTCACTGGGCCTTACAGCTATACTCTGCACAGCCCTGGAAACCACCATTTTAGCTGCTTATATGTAGCCTAAAGGGGCTGTGTTAGATGGCTTTGGGGTCCCTTAGAACTCGAAGCCATTGGATTCTGTGATCCCGTGACTCCTGGGTCTTGCAGGCTCCCCTGATGTTGCACCCTAAGGTCTTACCAGGCCTTCCCATCTGCTTTGAAGCTAATCTTTCTCAAGTGCATGGTCTCCTCCAATTCCCTAATTAGAATGTGAGCTTTTTTAGATTAGGGACTGTTTTTCTTTTCTTCTTAGCCAGTGTTTAGACAGTGCTTGGCAAATAGTAAGAACTTCATAAATGATTTTTCATTCATTCATTCATTTATTTATTCATTCATTCATTTCTATTTCACAGACTTATTGTAAGGATCATAGGAAAGAATGAAAACATTTTTCCAGAATACACTCAGAAAGCATTTTATAATCCTTAACATGCTATAAGCCTGTGAGATCTTCTTATTAAGGAATCTTAAGGGATTTTTCATACAGTTCAAGAATCTTAATCAGAGCCCCATTAACAATTGGCCATCCAGCCTCTGTTTAGACACCGCTAGTGGCGGGAGGTCATTCCTAAGGCCAGCTATTCCCTTAGAGGACAACTCTGGTTGTTAAAAAGCTCTTTACATTGAACTGAAATCTGCCCAATTCGTATACAAAGATGCATGCATGTGGATGTTTGTACCAGAATCACAGAATTACAGGCGTGGCAAGTCCCTCTGTGAACATCTAGACCAGGCCATACCAGAACTCGAATTCTCCCTACAACATTACCTGTGATGAACTAGCTACTGCTCCAAAGACCCCTAGAGCAGAGGGAGCCTGCTACCTCCTGAGGCAGCCTATTCTACTTTTGGATATCTCTAATTGTTAGGGAATCAACCATGGGAAGAAATAGTTTCAGAAAAAAAAATCAAGCCAAGAATAATCTTATACAATACTGGAATCTCAAGAATTATTATAAGGTAATCCTGCCCTGGCAAGTCCCCCATTCTGATTTCCTTGGGTTAATGCCTTTAGGCTGAATAGAAACTAAATATAGGCTACTCCATCCCATTTCCCCCCCACGCCCAGTCCACCTTGCCTCCTTGCTAGCTCATGTCTGGTTTCCTCATGCCCCCTGGAATAAAGCTTGAAGTCCAAGGCTGCCTATTGAAGCTGGGGCTTTGTTGCAGGGGGGAACAGAGGGAAGCTAATGATGAGCCTGATGACCTGCTGTGAGAAAATCAGCAAACTCAGGAAATGCTATTTTAAGAATCCAAATTCTAATCAGGGGTCCTCCAGCTTACACAGTGGGATTGGAATTCAACTTGTGGCCATGATGGACTTAGAGTTGTTAGGAGAATCTGAGGATTCCCAGCATCAGTTCCTTGACATGTTTATGATGCCAGTACATGCATACTGAAGGGTTTTTTGGTTTGGTTTGTTTTATAAGTGGCCAGTTGGCTGTTTGCTTTTCAGGTTAAATTGAGAAAGAAGAAAGAAAAAAAGAAAGAAAGGAAGGAAGGAAGGAAGCAAGGAAGAGAGGGAGGGAGGGAAGGAGGAAGGAAGGAAGGAAGAAAGGAAGAAAAAAGGAAGAAAGAAAGAAAGACAGGAAGGAAGGAAGAGAGAGAAAGGGAGGGAGGGAGGGAGGGAGGAAGGAAGGAAGGAAGGAAGAAAGGAAGAAAAAAGGAAGAAAGAAAGAAAGACAGGAAGGAAGGAAGAGAGAGAAAGGGAGGGAGGGAGGGAGGGAGGAAGGAAGGAAGGAAGGAAAGAAAGAAGGAAGGAAAGAAGTAAGAATGAAGGAGCAAGAAAGGAAGGAAGGGAGGAAGTAAAGAAAGGAAGAAAGAAAGAGAAAGAGAAAGGAAGAAAGAAAGGAAAGAATAAAGGAAGAAAGAAGGGGAAATAAGTAAATGAATAGATAGATAAATGAAATAGAACTATCAGAATGGAGGTGCCACTGGCAAACCTTCCATTACTGTCAGATCTGATGCTTTTTCAATTGGGAGAAGAAACTTGCTGGACTGGAGGCCATGGCTGAAGAGTGACATAGTGTGATTTATGGAGGGAAGGGCTCTGGTTTACTACAAACCATTGGGCACCTGAGATATGAATTTTGTGGTGGCGTGTTTCATAGGGCCTTTTGTGAGGTCTGCTGTTTTGAGAGAGCCTTGCTGTTCATGCCACTCTGAGAGAGGGAGGGAAGGAATCCTATGAAAACTAGACATTCAGTAATATTTGGAGTTCCAATAAAATCAGCTTTTGGCCTCAGCCTATTGGGACCTGAGGTTGATAACAAGAGGATCTGGGCATAAATGAATACAATGACTGCTACCACCCTGGTGTAGGACCTCATAGCCTCATGCCTAGACTATAACAATATCCTCTTAGTGTGTCTGTCTTACTCAACTTTCTTCCTCAACTGTAGATCACCCACTACTCAGCTGTCAAACTGATCTTCCTATAGCTCAGGGTTAACCATGTTATCCCCACCATACTCCATTTACTCAATTGCTGTGGCTCCCTATGCCTTCAAGATCAAATATAAAATCCTCTGCTTGACTTTTTTTTTTAATATTATTTTATTTGGTCGTTTTCATACATTATTCACTGGAAACAAAGATCGTTTTCTTTTCCTCCCCTCCCCCCCCCCCCCCCCCCCCCCCCGCCTTTCCCTCTCCCATAGCCGACGCATGATTCCACTGGTTATCACATGTGTTCTTGACTCGAACCCATTTCCCTGTTGTTGGAGTTTGCATTATAGTGTTCATTTAGAGTCTCTCCTCAGTCTTATCTCCTCCAACCCTGTGGTCAAGCAGTTGCTTTTCAGCGGTGTTTTTACTCCCACAGTTTATCCTCTGCTTGTGGGTAGTATTTTTTTTTAGATCCCTGCAGATTGTTCAGGGAAATTGCATTGATACTTATGGAGAAGTCCATCACCTTCGATTGTACCACAATGTATCAGTCTCTGTGTATAATGTTCTCCTGGTTCTGCTCCTTTCGCTCTGCATCACTTCCTGGAGGTTGTTCCAGTTCACATGGAATTCCTCCACTTTATTATTCCTTTTAGCACAATAGTATTCCATCACCAACATATACCACAATTTATTCAGCCATTCCCCAATTGAGGGGCATCCCCTCATTTTCCAATTTTTGGCCACCACAAAGAGCGCAGCTATGAATATTTTTGTACAAGTCTTTTTGTCCATTATCTCTTTGGGGTACAAGCCCAGCAGTGCTATGGCTGGATCAAAGGGCAGACAGTCTTTTATCGCCCTTTGGGCATAGTTCCAAATTGCCCTCCAGAATGGTTGGATCAATTCACAACTCCACCAGCAATGAATTAATGTCCCCACTTTGCCACATCCCCTGCAGCATTCATTACTTTGCATAGCTGTCATGTTAGCCAATCTGCTAGGTGTGAGGTGATACCTCAGAGTTGTTTTGATTTGCATCTCTCTGATTATAAGAGATGTAGAGCACTTTTTCATGTGCTTATTAATAGTTTTGATTTCTTTGGCTGAGAATTGCCTGTTCATGTCCCTTGCCCATTTGTCAATTGGAGAATGGCTTGATTTTTTGTACAATTGATTTAGTTCTTTATAAATTTTAGTAATTAAACCCTTGTCAGAGGTTTTTATGAAGATTGTTTCCCAATTTGTTGCTACCCTTCTGATTTTGGTTACATTGGTTTTGTTTGTACAAAAACTTTTTTAATTTGATGTAATCCAGATTATTTATTTTGCATTTTGTAATTCTTTCTAATTCTTGCTTGGTTTTGAAGTATTTCCCTTCCCAAAGGTCTGACATGTATACTATTCTGTGTTCGCCTAATTTTCTTATAGTTTCCTTCTTTATGTTCAAGTCATTCATCCATTTTGAATTTATCTTGGTGTAGGGTGTGAGGTGTTGATCTAAGCCTAATCTTTCCCACACTGTCCTCCAATTTTCCCAACAGTTTTTATGAAATAGTGGATTTTTGTCCCAAAAGCTGGGATCTTTGGGTTTGTCATATACTGTCTTGCTGAGGTTGCTTGCCCCCAGTCTATTCCACTGATCCTCCTTTCTGTCTCTTAGCCAGTACCAAATTGTTTTGATGACCGCTGCTTTATAATATAGTCTGAGATCTGGGACTGCAAGACCCCCTTCCTTTGTATTTTTTTTCATTAATTCCCTGGGTATCCTTGATCTTTTGTTCTTCCAAATGAACTTTGTTATGTTTTTTTCTAAATCGGTAAAAAAAATTTTTGGGAGTTCCATGGGTATGGCACTAAATAGATAGATGAGTTTGGGTAGGATGGTCATTTTTATTATATTGGCTCGTCCTACCCATGAGCAGTTAATGTTCTTCCAATTGTTCAAGTCTAGTTTTAGTTGTGTGGAAAGTGTTTTGTAGTTGTGTTCATATAGATCCTGTGTTTGTCTCGGGAGATAGATTCCTAAGTATTTTATTTTGTCTTGGGTAATTTTGAATGGGATTTCTCTTTCTAGTTCTTGCTGCTGAGCTGTGTTGGAATTATATAGAAATGCTGATGACTTATGTGGGTTTATTTTGTATCCTGCAACTTTGCTAAAGTTGTTGATTATTTCAATTAGCTTTTTGGTTGAGTCTCTAGGATTCTTTAAGTAGACCATCATGTCATCTGCAAAGAGTGATAATTTGGTCTCCTCCTTGCCTATTTTGATGCCTTCAATTTCTTTTTCTTCTCTAATTGCTACTGCTAGTGTTTCTAATACAATGTCAAATAATAGAGGTGATAATGGGCATCCTTGTTTCACTCCTGATCTTAATGGGAATGGATCTAGTTTATCCCCATTGCAGATGATATTAGCTGATGGTTTTAGATATATACTGTTTATTATTTTTAGGAATGACCCTTCTATTCCTATGCTTTCTAGTGTTTTTAGTAGGAATGGGTGTTGTATTTTATCAAAGGCTTTTTCTGCATCTATTGAGATAATCATGTGGTTCTTGTTGGTTTGCTTGTTGATGTGGTCAATTATGTGGATAGTTTTCCTAATGTTGAACCAGCCCTGCATCCCTGGTATAAATCCTACTTGATCATGGTGGATGACCCTTCTGATCACTTGCTGGAGTCTTTTTGCTAGTATCCTATTTAAGATTTTTGCATCTATATTCATTAGGGAGATTGGCCTATAGTTTTCTTTCTCTGTTTTTGGCCTGCCTGGCTTTGGAATTAGTACCATGCTTGTGTCATAAAAGGAGTTTGGTAGGACTCCCTCTTTGCTTATTATGTCAAATAGTTTGTATAGTATTGGGGTTAACTGTTCTCTGAATATTTGATAGAATTCGCTGGTGAATCCATCAGGCCCTGGGGATTTTTTCTTAGGCAGTTCTTTGATGGCTTGATGGATTTCTTTTTCTGATATGGGATTATTTAAGAAAACTATTTCTTCTTCTGTTAGTCTAGGCAATTTATATTTTTGTAAATATTCATCCATATCACCTAGGTTGGTATATTTATTGCCATATAGTTGGGCAAAGTAGTTTTTAATGATTGCCTTAATTTCCTCTTCATCGGAGGTGAGATCCCCCTTTTCATCCTTGATGCTATTAACTTGCCTTTCTTCTTTCCTTTTTTTAATTAAATTAACCAGTACTTTGTCTATTTTGTCTGTTTTTTCAAAGTACCAGCTTCTAGTCTTGTTTATTAGCTCAATAGTTCTGTCACTTTCTATTTTATTAATTTCTCCCTTAATTTTTAGGATCTCTAGTATGGTTTTCTTCTGGGGGTTTTTAATTTGTTCGTTCTCAAGTTTTTTGATTTGCATTTCCAATTCCTTGGTCTCTGTCCTCCCTAATTTGTTAATATATGCACTCAGGGATATGAATTTTCCTCTAAGTACTGCCTTGGCTGCATCCCATAAGGTTTGAAAGGATGTTTCGCCGTTGTCATTTTCTTCAACGAAATCTCTGCTTGACTTTTAAAGTCTTCCATAACCAGGCCCCTTCCTATATGTCCAAGCTTCTTATTCCATATCCTCTACCTCCCATTTCTCCTATATTTGATTGGACTTGGCATTCCAGGGGACACTGTCTTCCTTGTGGTTCTGATTCAGAAGATGTTCATTGGCTGTCCTCTATGCCTGAGTGCTTTCCCTTCTCATCTCTACCCCCCTGGCTTTCTCGGCTTCTTTCAAGTTCTAGCTAAGATTCCACCTTCTTGAAAAAGCCTTTCCCAGTCCTTCTTAATCTTAACACCTTCCCTTTGAGATTTCTCCCTTTTATCCTGTATATACGTGAATTGTACTGTCTCTTTTGTGAGAGAGCTTGTGAGCTCTTTGATAGCAGGGATTGTCTTTTGCTTTTCTTTGTATTCCCAATGCTTGGCCTCACTAGCCTGGCACATAGTAGGCACTTAATAAATGATTATTGACTGACTGATGGAGAGTAATAAAGACATCATGGCTGGCTTGGGCACTTTCCTTAAAAAGCAGTTTCTGGTCAGAACAGACCAAAGTAAGGGACAACATGGGCAGAGAGTCAGGGTTGATGGTATACAAAGAAGATTAAGAATCCTTGATTTAGAAGCTGCTGACAACATTTTTATTTCTTCAGGAGGTAGAAATGACAGCAGTTAGCACCTAGTTAGCAAAAATAATGAATTAACATAGGAAACTACCAGATGGAGTGCTTCTTATTCTCTCTCTACTGGTTTTTTCCCTGGTCTGACCCTACTTTAATCCCTCTCCTGGCTTCTCATGCAGAAACATCCTTTTGCCCCCTGTAGCTCCTTCCTCTGAATGGTATTTTCTCCCAGAATCTCTATTTTTAAGGAAGGACCTTCAGACCAGGCACGTTTACCTCTTTACTGTTCTCTAGGCTCCACTTTTGACCATGCCATGTTCAGGTATCTTTTGTGTTGTCTTCCCCACTTAGAATATAAGATTCTTTTATTTTTTTAATTTAAATTTTCTTTTTTTAATTTAATTTTATTGATTAATTAAGAAAATTTTCCATGGTTACATGATTCATGTACTTTCCCTCCCTTCTCCCTCCCCTCTCCTGTAACTGATACACCATTCCACTGGGTTTTATATGTGTCATTGATCAAAACCTATTTCCATATTGTTGATATTTGCATTAGGGTGATTGTTTAGAGTCGACATCCCCAATCATATCTCCATCGACCCATGTGATCAAGCTGTTGTTTTTATTCTGTGTTTCTGCTGCCACAGTTCTTTCTCTGGGTGTGGATAGCGTTCTTTCTCATAAGTCCCTCCGAATTGTCCTGGATTATTGCATTGCTAATGGAGCAGCATTACATTCGATTGTACCACAGTGTATCAGTCTCTGTGTACAATGTTCTCCTGGTTCTGCTCCTCTCACACTGCATCAATTCCTGGAGGTTGTTCCAGTTCCCATGGAATTCCTCCAGTTCATTATTCCTTTTAGCATAATAGAATTCTAAGAATATAAGATTCTTAAGGGCAGGCAGGGACTTTCTTTTTTGCTTCTTTTTGTAACATCAGTACTTAATAGAGAATCTGGCATATTAAGTACCACTACAGGCTACTACCCTTATGAAAAACCTTCAGGAGCTTCCATTTACAAGGGTCCGTGTCCTGGGTCTATAGATTCCCTTTCTCCTAAGGGGTGGTATCTGAGAATTTCTTGTCTTGTAGACTGAGGTTTAAGATTCCTTTTCCTTAACCCCACCAAAAAGTTGATTTTGGTTCTAGCTTTGGGCCTAGCACTATCTTATAGTGCTTACCTGGTAGCAGAATTGCTAGTTAGAGCTTTGATTTCAGATAACCACTTCCATCTTGCATGGGTGGATAGCATTTTAATATCAAAAGCTGGGGAAAATGCAGAAAGAATGGGACAGTTTAGATTATTCTGAGATTTGGGCTATTGCTAGAGGGAATGGTGCCCATCTAAGGCCAACTTCATTGCTGTTAACTGCACCCTACTCCACCTCTGCATGCCATTTAAATAAGGCTTATATGAATATTAAGGACAGCTCTGAATAGAGGACAAAATTACAAAAGACTAGCCTTAAGGGTCTGGGTAGGTAAAGGAAATAAGGAGAACTAAATAAGCTTTTTTAAGTGCTTATCATGTGCCAGAGACAATGTCCAAATATCCCTTGTGAGCCTTATAACAACTTTATAAGACAGGTGCTATTATTGTTCCCATTTTACAGTTAAATAGACTGAAGGAGACAGAGGTTAAGTGAATTATCCAGGGTCATAGCTAAGATATAAGTCTGATGCTGGATTTGAATTTAAGTCTTCCCCATTCCAGACACAACTACTCTATCTACTTTATCACCTAGTCAGGTAGATAGGGAATGGATATCTTCTTGATTTTTTATCACAATTAGCTTTTATAAACTAATTTTGTGTGTGTGTATGTGTGTGTAAGTGTGTAAATCTTGTCCAGGCTGGGTGCTGCTTCTCTTTTTTTAACTTTTCCTTCCCTACCTTTTCTGAGATTATTTATGTGCCAGAAGTAAAGTTCAGGGCTTCTGGTAATCATCCCAATTCACCATGTCCTAGGGATGACTATCTTGAGAACAAATGTCATGGCATTTGTTTTGATCAATAGGAAGATGTAAGTAAGATGGGCAACTTGAAGAGTCTTATATCTTTTCCTCTTACGTAATGAACCATAAGTACACTGCTCTAAAGCCTCCTCCAGTGGCTCCAAAATAACTGTATAATAAAATACAAATTCTTTAGCATTTATGACCCTCTGCAAGCTGCCTCCATCTAATTCACTCTTCCAGACTTATCTCACAATAACCCTAATTCACTCAATCTACTTTCTAGACAAAATGGACTAATAGATAATACTAAGACTCACCCTGCACTCTTTCATCATGCATTCATTCAGACTGTTTTCCATTCCTAAGATTCATTCTCTCTTTGTTGCCATCAGTTGAAATCCTCTTTCTTTAATGCTCTTCATTATGAAGCCATTCTTGTCCCTGATCTTGTGGCACCCTCCTACTTAGAACTCTAGAAACAATTCCTGTTCTTTTCTGGAGTCAGGCAGTCCTAATTGGGGAAACCTTACTATCTTTGGGCTGACCATGTTCTTCCATTAGGCTATGGGTGATGTTATTAAGGCTTGCCAGCTTGCTGTATCTCTTCCCCAACACTTTCTACCTCTTACTCTTAGACTGGTAATTGAATCAACATCTATTATTGCTTCTGGAAAGGACTGTTTCCACTTAGCATCCTTGGGACTTTCCAGACCAAAATGCCTTTCTTATCCACCACTTTTCTATGTTGTCTCCCTCTATTAAAATATAAGCTCCTTGAGGACAGAAAGTGTCTTATATTTGTATAATCTGGTTTTCCAGACAAACCTGAATGATATTCTCCTTATTGGTGGAGAGAATACTGACTCCATACTATGTGCTGCTATGAGTAGGGGCTGACACAAGAGATTTGGAGAGGATAATATTTTTCATTTTTTCTTTTCTTTCAGTATACATCCAGGGATGGATGTAAAGACCATCATAGAGACCATTGTACAGACGAGTCTAACTAAGTTTAGGGTTAATCATCATTTGATTAGCTCATGGGTGGTACAGTCTTTGGCCATAGAAACTCTAGAAGACCATTTGCTGGGCCATAAGAGATTTGTGCTCAGCATTAGGGGTGGAAAAAAATTAATCCAAGGAGAATAATATAGTACTGTCAAAATATCTGTTTACATGCTACCAATTGCCATGGTAATTATAAACCTATCATTAAAGTAGGTCTTCTAAGAACCTCTACATTTCTGTCCTTATTAATCTAGCTGGAAGTGGGTATCTTGATTCATTAAGTAACAAAACTATAGTTCTTAGTATTCTATTATTAATCCACATTTTTGATACATCTTCCCCTTTATAGCATAACCTCACTAGAAGGACTGTCCACATTTTTAAAATTATAGATCCCTAACCTCTATTGATGATTTTTAAGATCACAGCATAATAGACTTAGAGATGTGAAAGACCTTAAAGACCATTTAATCCAATTTTCCCATTCTATTCATGAGGAAATCAAGACCCAGAGAAGTGAAGTGACTTGCTCAAGGTTATTGTGATCTTAGTGACCTCTAGGGATAACTTGTACCTAATAGGGATTCCATAAATATTTTTAATTGAAGAGAATTAAATTAGGTAAGTGTAACTTCAGATATTGCTTCTTATTTCCCTTTGAATATGTCTTATACATTTGCACATCAGAGCACAGAATTTCATTGCCAGCCTCATAACACTATTAAGAGAGAAAACTATGCCACCAGCACCAAGATAAACTTTGATTTGTACAAACAGATATCCACTCCCTGGCTCCTCAGGCTCAATTTTATTCAGTGCTGCAATCTTATTTTTATTATATACATACACACATATGTGAGTATTTTATATGTCATATAGTTATATGTATAATATATTTATTTATTATTCAGTGTTATAATGTTATTTTTATTATAAATATGCACATATATACACACATCTGTATGAGTATGTTTTATATTATATATTTATTTATTATTTACTCAGCGTTACAATCTTCATTGTTAAATCTATCAAGTAAGTGGCACCATTAGTAATAATCACAATTTCTGATTTCTGATTCTTGAGCTTAATATTTTCTTTCTTTAAGGAAGTTATTCTCAGTGTAGTATCCTATTCACTAAGCTGGAAGGGTGTTAGAAGGGGAAGATATATTAGGATTAATGAAAAATGTGAATTAACAATAGAATACTAGGAAATATAGTTTTATCCCTTAATGAATCAACACGCCCACTTCAAGCTAGGCTAATAAGGGCAGAAATGTAGAAGTTCTTAGATGACCTGCTTTAATGGTAGGTTTCTAATTACCATGTCAATTGTCAGCATGTAAACAGATATTTTGAAAGTTCTATATAAAATTTTGTTCTCCATGGATTAACTTTTGTTCCACTCCCCAATCTTGTTTATATTCTTCACTAACTTAGCAAATAGCTTACTCAAATCCTAACACTTAATTTTTAGTCCAGGCCTTTGAACTGTCACAAATTTTGAATTAGAGCAATATGAAATACTGAAATGTCTATATATCAGCACTGACTAATTCATGTGTTTCCATTTTATCCAGAGCCATTTTTTGAACAAAATATCTTATTTTTAAAGTTTCTTCTTAGATATCACCAAACTATTGGGAAGCTAGGTGGCTCAGTAGATTGAGAACTAGGCTTTAAGATAGAAGGTCCTGGGTTCAAATATGACCTCACACACCTCCTAGCTCTATGATCCTGGGCAAGTTACTTAATCCCCATTGCCTAGCACTTATGTCTTTTCTGTCTTGGAATTGAAATACAATACTGATCTAAGATTAAGGTAAGGAATTTTAAAGAAACCATTAAAATATCTCAGGAGTTCACATCTACCACCTTTGTGATCAAGGGTAAGTCTCTTCATCTCTCAGGTCTTCAATTCCTGGTCTGTAAAATGGGAATGATAATACTTGTAATACTTAACTCCAAGAAGTACTTTTAAATCCTCAAAGTGCAGGATTAATGTGAGCTATTAGTAAAAACAAACAAATCAAGCCCCTATTCTGCATCTCCCAAAGCCTAGATTGTTTGCCTTGCAAAATGATTGGAGTCAGTGATTCTCAACTTGCTTTAATTAGGCAGAAAGGAGGAGACCAATTCTTAAATGTGGCTGGAAAAGAATTTACAGTGTGTAGAATTTATTTCCATGTGAATAAAGAGAATTGTATACTTTTTTTTTATGAGGCAGAATGTCTAGACTTCCCCATCTTCCACACATTTGATGTGGAACCTTTGTTAGACACAAGGGACCCAAGAGAGGCTTGAATCCAAAGAAGCAAAATAAGATGGAACACTTCTAGGGCTGAGTTTGTGTAATAAGAATTTCTTCTTTATGTTGGCTTGTACTTTAACTCATAGCATATCCATTTTTAAAACATGAAATTAATTTATTGAGTGTAATGACCTCCACACATCTCCTCATATATCCTATTACCTGTTAGAAAACACTTATTATTTTTAAGAACCTATGTTTTAATGATTCTTTTGTAGAAATTGATTCCTTGGATAAGATTTCTTTTGTTTTTGTTCCCTCAGGGGCTGTTTCCATCTAAAACATACTATTTTCTGTGTGTGTACATATGTATGTGTGTATGTGTGTGTGTAAGTGTGTTTATATATAACAGAGAGAAAGAGGAGAGAAGGAAAAGGAAGAGGAAGAGAGAAAAACAGAGGCAAGGACTGAGAAAGAGATTGAGAGAAATACACAAAGAAAGTGAAAATAGTAAGCAGAATGTTACTGTGTTAATATAAATCAGGTTGAAGAGAAAAGGCTGGATATATTTATAAGGAATCATTTGCGAATAAGTGGAGAGGACATTGTGGAAAAAGCATTCCATCAATGCATGGAGAATAAAAAGAAAATCAGTTGACTGGGGAAAAATAAAATCTTTGTGGCAGCTATCTTTGATAATAGTTAAATAGCCAAGACACTTAGGGAATCAAAACACATTTTAGAGAACAAGAGCCATTTCCCAATGAATAAGTGATCAAAGGATATGAACAATCTGTTTACCGAAGATGTAATATAAACTATCAACAACCATATGAAAGAATGCTTGGCCAAAATGGTGAAAAAAAAAGGCAGAGACTCATCAGAATTCTCCAAAATTTCCTCAAAATGGCTTTAAAATAATACCTCAAAACAAATTCTAGAGTGGCAAAAGCCACCAAAGGAAGGCTGAAACAAAATTTCATCTCAATACAACTTTTAAGGTTGGCAGGAAACATATGTCTCAGGGGTGCAAAAGAAGCCCAGTCTATGCTTGGCAAGCCAGCAGCAGGCTTTGGTAGTGACTGAATCAGCAGTGGTAGCTCTGGAGCCCTCACACTACACAGATAAGGGGGTTGGACAACTGGTCAGAAGAAGATTAGAGGGCACCCTTTGCTGTCTCTAGGTGTAGGACTCTTGAATTGCCCATACTCAGTTTCAGTTTGTAGTCCTACTAGAAGGAAAACTACTACTTCTCTAGACCATGTGTCTGCAGGGGAGTGGGGACCCTGGTCACAGTTCCAGGGTAGAAGAGAATGCTTGTGGCTGCTCATAAACAAAATCACAAGGCCAGGAGAGCCAGGAGAGCAGTGACCACACTTCTACTTAGATCATAACACCTTGGAAGAACTGAAAACTTACAGATCCTCAAAATTATCTCTGAAAACAGCAACACACACAAAAAAATTTGAAACTTGGGTCAGTGCCCCTTCTATCCTTGGAGCAGAGCTCAACTTTAACATAAGTTTAAAAGTCAATAAATAGGCTGGAAAAAATGTCTAAACAACAACAATAACAACAACAAAATAACCTGACCCATATACAGTTACTGTGGTGACAGGTGTGAAATTGAGATTAGCTCTACCCTATTTATCCTTTAGAATTTTAGCCACCAGGAATGTAGATACCCCCACTTAAGGATTAAATGTGGGGGAGGAAGGTCTATGACCCACATGTGCTAGCAAGTGACAAATCAGAAACAACTGACTGCCTCCTGGGCAGGTCAAAGCCAAATGTAAGCCACTATTGGTACACAGGAAGTGATGCAAAGAACTGCCTTTAAATTTTGTGGTCATTTCCTATGAAGAGGTCTTTGTCTTGGAATTTGACCATGGAGGAGCTCAGACTTGAGATCTCAGATTGCTTCCCTTTGGACAGCCACGGGGTACAGAAAAGGCTGACTCCCTTTCCTTGGCTTTCCTGGAGGCACTAGCCTCTGAAGAAACCCATTGTCTTGAGATTCCTTTTCCCTTGGCTTTCTGGAGTCACTAGCCTCTGGAGAGGCCCCTCATCTTAGAGGAGGTGTTGTGGCTGGAAGTCTTGCTAACTTTAATCCTTTAGGCTCCCCTCCTTGCTGGGGCCTCTGAATTCCTGCCTGATTTAGAGCCGACCAGAGCAGCTCTCTTTTTCTCTCTCATTTCCTTAATTTCTTCCCTCTGTTTGTAAATAAATTACCATAAAAGCCATTCTGATTTGAGTAATTAATTGGGATCTATAAATTAAATCCCTGGCAACCAACTCAAAATATATTCAGTTCAACCATAAAATTTACCCCTTATACAGGAAAGATACAAATGCATACTCAGAAGAAGATAACAATGTCAAAACAGCTATTTCCAAAGCCTAAAGGGAAAATGTGAATTGGTCTCTGGTTCAGAATAATTCAAAAAAGATTTTAAACTTCAAATAAGAGATGTAGAGGAAAAAATGGGGAGAAAATGAGAAAGATACAAAAAAAAAGATCATGAAATACAACCAATAGCTTGGTAAAGGAGCCATAAAAAATAAGAGATTCAATAAAATTAAACTGTTTACATTCTTACATGGGAGGATGATACTTGTAACTCCCAAGAACTTTATCATTATTAGGGTAATTAGAAGGAGTATACATTAGATAGAAGGCATGGATATGAGCTGACCATGCTACAATGATATAAAAAAAAATCAAATCAAGCGAGTGAGAAAGGGATGTGCTAAGAGAAGGAGAAGAGATAGGTAGAATGAAATAAATTATCTCACATAAAAGAGGTGTGAAAGGGCCTTTTCAGTGAAGGGGAAGATAAGATGGTGGATAATGCTTGAACCTCACTCTCATTGAAATTTTCTCAAAGGAGGCATAACATACACACTCAGTTGGGGATAGAAAACTATCTTACTCTATGGGGAAGTAGGAGGAGAAAGGGACAAGAGAAGGGGGAGTGCTGATAGAAGTAAGGGTAGGTTTATGGATGTAGTAGTCAGAAGCAAGACATTTTTGAGAAGGCACAAGATAAAAGGAGAGAGACAGAGACACACAGAGAGGGACAGAGAGACAGAGAGAAGAGAGAGACAGGCAGAGAGAAGGATAACCGGGGAAATAGATAGGATGGAGGGAAATACACGGTAATCATGATTATGAAAAAAATATTGATAGCAAGTTTCTCTGATAAAAGCCTCATTTCTCATTTATATATACATATGAGTTAAGTTGTTAAGAATACAAGTCATTCCCCAATTGATAAATGGCCAAACGACATGAATAGACAGTTTTCAGATAAGGAAATCAAAGCTATTCATAGCCATATGAAAAAATGCTCTAAGTCACTAATGATTAGAGAAATGCAATTTAAAACAACTCAGACCAGTACCTATAGGATTGGCTAATATGACAGAAGAGGAAAATGACAAATGTTGGAGGGAATGAGAGAAAATTTGAAACTATATGCAAAGGGCTTTAAACTGTGTGTACCCTTTGATCTAGCAACACATTCAAGGTATGTATCCCAAAGATATTTTTAAAAAGGAAAAGGTCTTATATGTACAAAAATATTTATAGCAACTCTTTTTGTGGTTGCAAAGAACTTGAAATCAAGGCGATGCCCATCAGTTGGGGAATGGCTGAACAAATTGTGGTATATGGTTGTGACAGAATACTATTGTGTTATAAAGAATGCTTTAAAAAAACTGGAAAGGCTTATATGAACTGATGCAAAGTGAAATATTGGCAGAACCAGGATAATAGTGTACAGTACAGTAACAGCAATATTGTGCTATGATCAACTGTGAATGATTTAGCAATTCTGAGCAATACAATGATTCAAGACAATTCCAAAAGACTTATGATGAAAAATGCTATCCACCTCCAGAGAATTGTAATTGAAGCGTACATATTTAAACTTTTTTCTCATGTTTTAAAAAATATTTAAAAATTATCTTTATTTTATTCCAATAACAAATTTACACATAAGTTTTATAAAGTTATATGATTCTTGCATGAATGCACATATGTAACCTATATTAAATGGATTGCCTTGTCAATGAGTGGGGAGAGAAGGGAGAGAATTTGGGACTCAAAATTTTAAAAATTGTATGTTAAACATTGTCTTTACATGTAATTGCAAAAAAATTAGAAACTCTTACTCCCCTCCACCACCAAAAGAAAGGTTCCCAATTGCTAGTAATTAGAGAAATGCAAATTAAAAGAATATTGAAGTTTTACCTAATGCAAATCTGACAAAAGACAAATATGATATGTCAGAGGGAATATGCATACATTTTAACAGGAATTGGGAATTGATCCAAATACTCTAGAAAATGATTCAGAGTTAACCTAAAAAATCAGTAAACTATAAATACTCCTTGACCAAGTAATATTACTAAGTAATATATTCAAGGAGAGCAAGGACACAAATAAAGATCCAATAGATATAAAAATATTTTGAATAGCAACTTTTGTAGTAGCGAAAAGCCAGAAGGAAAGTAGGTGCTCTAATTTAATAGGAGAACAATTGAATAAATTTTGGTATGTGAACATAATGAAATATCATTATACCACAAAAAAGTATTACTCTGAAGAATTCAGAGAAACATGAACATTAGTGTATCAAGAGAACCTGAAAAGTTTTTTGCAGTTAAAAAACCTCACTTTTTCAATTAATACATGTTTATTTTTCCCCCTTCCTTCCCACCTTTCCTCTCCCTCCATTGGAAAAAAAAGAAAGGAAAAAACCTATAATAAAGATACATAGACAAGCAAAATAAATCTATATCCCAAAATTGCATGTCTAATTCTGCATCCTAAGTCCATTACTTTTCTATCAGAAATAGTGTAGTTTCTTCCATCATCCAAGATTGGTCACTTCATTGAATCAGAGTTCTGAAGTTTTAAAAAAAAGTTATTTGTCTTTGCAATGTTGTTATTTGTATAAACTGTTCTTCTGCTCACTTCACTCTGCATTAGTACATAAAAAATTTTCCTGGGTTTCTCTGAAGCCATCTTTCTTAATTTCTTATAGAACAATAGTTCACCATGTTCATATATAATATTTTGTTCAGCCATTCTCCAATTTATGGCTCTCCTCAGTTTCCAATACCTAGAACAGTGACCACAATAATGTAAAGGAAAAAGATATTGAAAAAACCTCACATTTCTGCTTGATGCAGTCCTGGATCATACCTTTTAGAGTTTCATATGGTCAAGCTTTTCTCTTACGTCTTGGTAGAGAGCTAGAGTTCAATAAATGTGAAATTAGCATATATGCACATTTTTTCAGACATGGCCAGGTTTTGGTTTATTTTTGACTGTACTCATTTATCATGAGGATGGGGGAGGGTTATATTGTTGGTAAAGTAAGGAAGTACTGTTAATATAATGAAAAGGGCTTCATGAAAATATTTTTTTAAATATGAAAATATTTTTAAAAAGAAAATTGATCCTTGGCACATTTACACAGATACTGGGACCTAGGTCAAATTTTAGCTTCCATGAAACAACTTCTTTCTGAATTATCTCTCCTGACAACTGAGGATCAAGATGGTGATGATTTCCTTTTTCAGGCCTGCATAATTCAGATTAGCAGTTTTAACCTGCGTTAGGAGACAACAAAACCACCCTGGATGCAACATCATTGAACATCAGCTATGAATCCATTTGGGTAGAAACACTATTCTCCATTTTTATTCTTTTTTATTTAGTTGGGAGAGGAATAAATCTTCCTTTCACAACAGACTGGAATCCATTCTCAGTTTGCTGATACTGTATGCAACGTGTCTAGGACTAAGGAACAAAATATTTTAAAGTTTGAATTAGACATGATATCTGAATCAGAGCTTACAATTTTCTAGCTCGGATATTCTCTCACTTAGAGTTACTCTTGTCCTAGCCTTTAGCATAGGATTCTAAGATTTTGTATTGCGAACACTGCTCTTCCATTGTGCAGTGCTCTCATTCATATATTGGTAAGCAGAGGCAGCTCTGGTTATTCAGACACTGGTTACTCAGGGCCCACGATTTTCCTTCCCACCTCCTTGCCTCTCAGTTATTTCAGAGTCTAACGGCACAAAAGGAAACTGGGGAGAAGAATGGAAAATTGGCCCATTTTGTACTTTGCTTGCTAAAGCTTGTAAAAAGTTTGATGGAAGACAAAATGAGTCACAAAGGATTAATGTGGTCTGAATGCAAATGAGTAAATGAATAAAACAGGGTTTAGATTTTCTATGAATTTCTCTTATCCAGTAGAATTTAAGTTCTGTGAAGGTGAGCATATGGTATTTTTAAATCTTTGGGGTTTTTTTCCCCTATGGTATTTTTTGTCCTTGTTTCCTTAGCACCTAGCATAGAACATTGCACCAAGTGGGCCTTTAATACATGTCTATAGAACTGAATCACTGAATCCTGACTTTCCCTGGTTTTGCAAATCAAAATTTGGCTGCAATTAAAATGCAGATAATTGTCATACTCTCCTTGATCAACCTGTTGGTGCTTTTTTGTACAAACCCCTTAGCCTGTTGTGACTGTGGCTAGGAAGAAAGCCATGGGCAGGGCTTACGTATGTGTTGTCATCTTTCCACTCTCCCTGGAATGACTGTAGGACGATAAGGGTGAAGGCCAAGTTCTGAATGCTGTCAACATTGACTCATTTGAACATTAACTAGAGAATGTTGGATTTACCCAGCCATTCACACCCACTTGATTGCTGGTCTTACAACAAATTTAGTAATAATAATGTTGCATGTTTCAGTTCATTCTTCCAGGACTTAACATTAGCCAGAACTCTCTAGCTAAAGTTGATGAGCTGGCTAATATGATAGGGCTGGAGTTTGGACTTTAGCCATAATATGCGTGCACACAAAGAAACCTCTCCCATCACATGGCTAAGGTCCCCATAGGCTCATTCACATTATTCCTGGAGAGCGTCAGCAGAAACGTACCAGACCATGTCCCACACTTACCTCATTTTTGAGGCCTTTTTTTTCCCTTTTCTTCCGAGTCTCCATGATAATATAGCAACTTGTAGTGTTTGGTGACCTTCCGCTGCAGTAATTCCCTCCTTTGGGCATTGAAATTGATTTTCTTCATCTTGGCACGTGAAGATTCAAAGCATGCCCCTTGCCCCAGGTCCCTGGAGCATTCTGTGGCATCAGCAGCCAACTATGTGACTATGAAAGGGTTTGGGGCCACCAGTGTGACGGTCCCGGGAACATCTGCCTCAGCAGAAAGACTGGGGATACTGAACATCATTTGGGGCTGATGGGGCAGCTGTATATGTGAAGCTTGAGCTTTCTGTGATAAAAGCCAGATGGATGTTTTTATGGTGGTTGGAAAAAGTGGAAATTTTCTCTAGTCTCATCATGCTTATTTGCTTTTAAATTGTAAAAGTAGGATAAATGGCACAGAGGTGACAATGATCCCATTTATAAAGTTCTTTGTTTTACATCAGTCCCTAGGGATCTCAGAGGGGTATGACTGTGTGTCCACATTCCCATATGGGGATGGGGCAAGAGATGAGTGACAGTATCAAATCTTTGTGAACCATTTACATGGAATTGTGGCTTGTTTTGGGACACTGAATTCAAAGGCACCTAAGCAACAATTGGATCCAATTCTTTGATTTTACATGTGTGGAAACTGAGGGCCAGAGAGAGGATAGGATTTGTCTCTAGTCACATGGAATAAGTGTCAGATTTGGGAGTGAAACCCCAAACCCCTGATTCATGAAACATTAAGAGTATTTGAAACTGAGCACTTAGTACTTGGGGAATCTTTGGATTTAGAACAAGAGAGAATTTTAGAGATCAGTTAATCTAATTCTTCATTCTACAAAGGAGATAAATGGAGTCCTAAAGTCACAGAGCTAATGAAGAGTTGGGATTCAAAACTAGGCTTTCCAACTGCAAAGAAGAGAGTTTGGGCACTGTACTTATACTGCCTATAGAAATAGGCTGGGAGAGAGCTACAGGTTTGGGGACTGGAAATTTTCCATCAAACTTATAGTGTTTCAGGCTATTCATCAGAGTCCCTTATAGTTGGAGAGGAAGTTGTTCTTAAGGAGTGAATCAATAGAGGTGAAACTAGAAAGAGTCCCTCATTAGAAGGAATCCTTCTTGTTCCTAGGCAGGGGCTATAAAGAACACATAGAAATGAGAATGTACTGTTGTATTTTAAATGCTCTAGTCAAACCTTTGGTGCTTACTAAGTTATTTCTCTACTCTAAAGACTTATATGTAGAATATTAATTAGTGATTTTTGTAGTTAGTAAAAACTGAGCAAAGAGGTACCCTTACTTTCATTGAAAGGACCCTGATTTAAGCTAAGGAACCTCCTATGGGTCTAACGGATTTGGACCAGGGCAGAAGTCAAGAAAGTTTATTGTTTCAATACTGTGAAAGGGCATTCAGTGCTCTTTACATTTGGTATCCTGTTGCAAAGTTCCTATTGCCCTACCCTACTTATGTCTACTGATTGTCATTCTAAGGGGCAACTTTAAACCTATTTCTCATGTCTTGAATTTAGCTAGCAGAGTGTTCTAATAGCTGTGAAGAAGTGGCCATCTTCTGAGCTAATGAGAATTTTTTCTTCCTCAATACAGATTGAGCTGAAAATGAAGAAGACTAAAAAGAAATATAAAGAATTGAGTAGCTATGTTGAATCAAATACTGATAATTAATTGGAAGGTTTCATTAAATTGTGCCTTAAATGCTCAATATAGACCCTTGACACTCATACCTTTTCAATTTTAATTCTTTAAGGCCCAGGTTGGATACATCTCCATTTTGGACACCAGTACATCAAGGAAAAATGAAGAAAAATCATGTGTTCAGTTCATCGTGTAGAATATGAAATGTTATCCTGAGCTAAATAATAGTCCTGTGTCCTTTATAATGATTAAAGTAACATTTCTTCTACTAATTTGGCCATGGAACAATATGGGTTTGAAATATGCCATTGGAATTTGTGATATCAGACAATGATGGTGCCCTTGGGAACCCAGTGAGTGGTATAGAATACTTCCTGGAGAAAGGAGACCAGATGAAATTTGGGAGGAAATGAATAAGGGATGTAAAGTCCATTTTCATAGTCCAAATCTTGGCTTTCACACACACACACACACACACACACACACACACACACACACACCCAAACCCCCAAACTTTGCACTTATTTTCTTCCAGTGTGCTACCTGACTTCCTTGTGTCAGCTGCTCATCCAGAAGCTTCATTTTAGCTCTGGAATTTACTCATTGGAGATCCCCTCCAACTTCGTGACCTTTCTCTCTAATTGGATGTCTTCTTTCAGGATCTCCATTGAAGGAGGGTGTCTGGATTAACCTTGTCTCCATTGCTCTCCAGGCTGTATTCCAGACTTTCTTTACAAAGTCCCAAAACAGAGTACCTTCATTTCTTTTCACCTCCATACCCCTTTGTGCTTCCTTTTATGGGCTGTCTTTCATTATTAAATTATTAGAATATAATAACTCTTGATTAGAAAAATGCACATTAAAACAATTCTGAGATAGCACCTCACACCTAGCAGATTGGCCAGTATGACAGTAAAGGAAAATGACAAATTCTGGAGGAGATGTGGCAAAATTGGGGCAATAATGTATTGTTGGTAGAGTCATGAAATGATCCAGCCATGCTGGAGGGTAATTTCGAATTATGCCTAAAAGACTATAAAACTGTGTATACCCATTGATCCAGTAAAGCCACTACTAGATCTATATCCCAAAGAAATTTAAAAAGAGAGAAAAGGACCTACTTGTTGAAAAATATTGCTAGCTGTTTTTTTTCCCCACTTTAAACATTATTTTATTTGGTCATTTCCAAACATTATTCATTGGAAACAAAGATCATTTTCTTTTCTTCCCCCCTACCCCCTTCCCACCACCTCTCCCATAGCCGACACATGATTCCACTGGGTATCACATGTGTTCTTGGTTCCAACCCATTTCCATGTTGTTGGTATTTGCATTAGAGTGTTCAATTGGAGTCTCTCCTCAGTTGTATCCCTTTCCCCCCTGTAGTCAAGCAGTTGCTTTTCCTCCGTGTTTTTACTCCCATAGTTTATCCTCTGCTTGTGGATAGTGTTTTTTAGATCCCTGCAGATTGTTCAGGGACATTGCATTAACACTAATGGAGAAGTCCATTACCTTCGATTGTACCACAGTGTATCAGTCTCTGTGTATGTTTTCCTGGTTCTGCTTCTTTCGCTCTGCATCACTTCCTGGAGGTCGTTCCAGTCTCCATGAAATTCCTCTACTTTATTATTCCTTTTAGCACAATAGTATTCCATCACCAACATATACCACAATTTGTTCAGCCATTCCCCAATTGAAGGGCATCCCATCGTTTTCCAATTTTTGGCCACCACAAAGAGCGCAGCTATGAATATTCTTGAACAGGTCTTTTTACTTATTGTCTCTTTGGGGTACCAACCCAGAAGTGCTATAGCTGGATCAAAGAGCAGACAGTCTTTTATCACCCTTTGGGCATAGTTACAAATTGCCCTCCAGAATGGTTGGATCAATTCACAACTCCACCAGCAATGAATTAATGTCCCTACTTTGCCACATCCCCTCCAGCATTCATTACTTGTCTTTGCTGTCATGTTAGCCAATCTGCTAGGTGTGAGGTGATACCTCAGGGTTGTTTTGATTTGCATCTCTCTGATTATAAGAGATCTGGAACACTTTTTCATGTGCTTACTAATAGTTTTGATTTCTTTGGCTGAGAACTGCCTGTTCATGTCCATTGCCCATTTATCAATTGGAGATTGGCTTGATTTTTTGTACAATTGATGTAGCTCTTTGCAAATTTGAGTAATTAAACCTTTGTCAGAGGTTTTATGAAGATTGTTTCCCAATTTGTTGCTTCCCTTCTGATTTTAGTTACATTGGTATTGTTTGTACAAAAACTTTTTAATTTGATGTATTCCAGATTATTTATTTTGCATTTTGTGACTTTCTAAGTCTTGCTTGGTTTTAAAGCCTTTCCCTTCCAGGTATTTTATTTTGTCTAAGGTAATTTTGAATGGGATTTCTCTTTCTAGTTCTTGCTGCTGAGCTGTGTTGGAAATATATAGAAATGCTGATGACTTATGTGGGTTTATTTTGTATCCTGCAAATTTACTAAAGTTGATTATTTCGATTACCTTTTTGGTTGAATCTCTAGGATTCTTTAAGTAGACCATCATATCATCCACAAAGAGTGATAACTTGGTCTCCTCATTGCCAGTTTTAATGCCTTCAATTTCTTTTTCTTCTCTAATTGCTACTGCTAGTGTTTCTAGTACAATGTCAAATAATAGAGGTGATATATGGGCATCCTTGTTTCACTCCTGATCTTAATGGGAATGCATCTAGTTTATCCCCATTGCAGATGATATTAGTTGATGGTTTTAGATATATACTGTTTATTAGGAACGACCCTTCTATTCCTATGCTTCCAAGTATTTTTAATAGGAATGGGTGTTGTATTTTATCAAAGGCTTTTTCTGCGTCTATTGAAATAATCATGTGATTTTTGTTGGTTTGCTTATTGATGTGGTCAATTATATGGATGTTTTCCTAATATTGAACCAGCCCTGCATCCCTGGTATAAATCCTACTTGATCATGGTGAATGACTCTTCTGATCACTTGCTGGAGTCTTTTTGCTAGTATCCTATTTAAGATTTTTACATCTATATTCATTAGGGAAATTGGTCTATAATTTTCTTTCTCTGTTTTTGGCCTGCCTGGTTTTGGAATTAGTGCCATGTTTGTGTCATAAAAGGAATTTGGTAGAACTCCCTCTTTGCTTATTATGTCAAATAGTTTGTATAGTATTGGGGTTAGTTGTTCTTTGAATGTTTGATAGAATTCACTGGTGAATCCATCAGGCCCTGGGGATTTTTTCTTAGGAAGTTTTTTGATGGCCTGTTGGATTTCTGGTTCTGATATGGGATTATTTAAAAAATCTATTTCTTCTTCTGTTAGTCTAGGCAATTTATATTTTTGTAGATATTCATCTATATCACCTAGGTTGGTATATTTATTGCCATATAGTTGGGTAAAGTAGTTTTTAATGATTGCCTTAATTTCCTCTTCGTTGGAGGTGAGGTCCCCCTTTTCATCCTTGATGCTGTTAATTTGCTTTTCTTCTTTCCTTTTTTTAATTAGATTGACCAGTACTTTCTCTATTTTGTCTGTTTTTTTCAAAGTACCAGTTTCTAGTCTTGTTTATTAGCTCAATAGTTCTATCACTTTTGATTTTATTAATTTCCTCCTTAATTTTTAGGATCTCTAGTTTGGTTTTCTTCTGGGGGTTTTTAATTTGTTTGTTCTCAAGTTTTTTGATTTGCATTTCCAATTCATTGATCTCTGCCCTCCCTAATTTGTTAATATATGCACTCAGGGATATGAATTTTCCTCTAAGTACTGCTTATGCTGCATCCCATAAGGTTTGAAAGGATGTCTCACCATTGTCATTTTCCTCAATGAAATTATTAATTGTTTCTATGATTTCTTCTCTAACTAACTGATTTTGGAGTATCATATTATTTAATTTCCAATTAATTTTCGATTTGGCTCTCCATGTACCCTTACTGATCAATATTTTTATTGCTTTATGATCTGAAAAGGTTGCATTTATTATTTCTGCTTTTCTGCATTTGAGTGCCATATTTCTGTGACCTAGTGTATGATCTATTTTTGTGAATGTGCCATGTGGTGCTGAGAAGGTGTATTTCTTTTTGTCCCTATTTATTTTTCTCCATATGTCTATTAACTCTAATTTTTCTAAGATTTCATTCACCTCTTTCTTATTTAATTTTTGGTTTGATTTATCTAATTTTGATAGTGGTTGGTTTAAGTCTCCCACTAATATGGTTTTACTGTCTATTTCATCCATCAATTCTCCTAGTTTCTCCATTAAAAATTTGGGTGCTATATTATTTGGTGCATACATGTTGATTAGTGATATTTCCTCACTATCTAAAGTCACTTTTAACAAAATATATTTACCTTCCCTATCCCTTTTGATCAAGTCTATTTTTGCTTTGGCTTTGTTCGATATCATGATTTCAACTCCTGCCTTCTTTCTATCAGTTGAGGCCCAAAAGGCCTTACTCCATCCTTTAATTCTAACCTTGTGAGTATCAACCCACCTCATATGTTTTTCTTGAAGACAACAAATGGTAGGGTTTTGGGTGCTAATCCAATCTGTTATTTGTCTATGTTTTATGGGTGAGTTCATCCCATTCACGTTCAAAGTTATGATTGTCACTTGTGGATTCCCTGGCATTTTGATCACTTCCCCTAGTTCTGACCTTTCTTCTTTAGCTATATCCTTTTGAACCAGTGATTTACCTTAGGTCAGTCCCCCTAGTCCCCTCCCTTGATATGCTTCCCTTTCTCCCTTTCTAGACTCTCCATTTTTATTCTCCCTTCCCCTCCCCCCTCTCCTTCTCTCCCTTTTTATACTCCCTCCCCCCCTCCTTGATTTTCTTTTCTTTCTTACCCTGTTGGATAAGATAGAATTCAGGATCCCACTGGATCTAGATGTTCTTCCCTCTCAGATTTGATTTCACTGAGACTGAGAGTAAGGTTTAAGTAATACCACTTCACGCTCTCTTCCTCTCCTTCTCATATGAGAGTTCTTCCCCTCCCCTTCCCATGTGTTTCTTTATATGGGAAAGATTATTCTATTTAGTCCCCCCCCCATTTCTTGAAGTAAATGTTAGTATTATCAACAATTCCCCCCTCCCTTTTTCTTTCTTTTCCCCCCCTTTCACCAAACCTTCTTGATGTCCCAATCTCTCCCTATGCATGTTTCTTTTAACTACTCTTATGATGCATACAATTTTTGAGAGTTAAACAATACTTTTACCCCATATATTAATATATATAATTTGATATAAATGTAGTCCTTATAGGAGAGAGTTTGACTTAAAGAAAAAGATAAGATTTATCTCCTTTTCCCTTTCTTTCATATTTACCTTTTCGTGTTTCTCTTGCTTTCTGTGATTGGATGTCAAATTTTCCACTAAGTTCTGGTCTTTTCTTAGCAAATGCTTGGAAATCTTCTATTTTGTTGAATGCCCATACTTTCCCCTGGAATTATATAGTCAGTTTTGCTGGGCAGTTGATTCTTGGTTGGAGACCCAGCTCTCTTGCCTTTCTAAATATCGTGCTCCATGCTTTGCGGTCTCTTAGTGTGTTAGCCGCTAATCATGTGTGATCATTATGGGAGTCCCTCCTATATCTGAAGCTCCTCTTCTTGTAGGATTTTCTCCTTTTCTTGGAAGCTCTTGAATTTGGCGATTACATTCCTGGGGGTTGTCTTTTGGGGATTTAGTATAGAGGGTGTACTAAG
This sequence comes from Monodelphis domestica, assembly GCF_027887165.1. Classification (NCBI taxonomy): domain Eukaryota; kingdom Metazoa; phylum Chordata; class Mammalia; order Didelphimorphia; family Didelphidae; genus Monodelphis; species Monodelphis domestica. Next base: position 435,948,209 of record NC_077227.1, read on the forward strand.
ACCATTTCTATTTCTATTTTGCCCCCTTGCTCCAGAACATCTGGGCAATTTTCTTCTATAATCTCCTGTAGAATAGCATCGAGGTTTTTGTTTATCTCTGGTTTTTTGGGGAGACCAATAATTCTGAGGTTGTCTCTTCTTCCTCTGTTTTCCAAGTCTGTGACCTTTTCAATGAGATATTTCATGTTTTCTTCTAATTCATTAATTTTTTGGCTTTGCTTGATTGATTCTTGCTGTTTTGTAATCTCGCTGTCTTCTAGTTGCTTAATTCTGGTCCTTAGGGACTGGTTTTACTTTTCAGCTTTGTCTGCCCTTCTATTAGATGCTTCCAGCTCCTTCTCCAGTTGTGAAGTCTTGTCTATCAGACTGCTGATCTCTTTCTCCCATTTTTTTTTCAAAAGGTTTCCATCTTTTGGGTAAGCTCCAGTTTGAGATCTTCCAGAGCTTGTGGATAATTTCCATTTTGGGAGGCATGTTCTGATTTTGTTTGGATTTCATCCTCATTCTCTTCTTTTCCTTGGGGACTCCCTTCATAAAAGTTTTCAATAGTCACTTTTCCCCCCTTTCTTCTTGGAGGCTTGATTTTGGGACATGTGAGCCATCCCTTTGGTGGTTTTATTCCACTTTCTTTTTTTGGTCTAGGGTCTGGGTGATGTGGGCGGGTTTTCTGTGAATTTAGGTTTCCTCAGACTAGTTCTTCCCAGCCTTCGAGGTTTCTTAGAGCTCAGGCCCCTGTGCTCAGCGTGGCAGCCCCTTTGCTCAGCACAGCCTCTCAGCGCGGCCACCCCTTTGCTCAGCGCAGCCTTTCAGCGCGGCCACCCCTTTGCTCAGTGCAGGATTTTCCCGTGAAACCGCCCTGAGAGGTCGTTTCCTTGCAGTCTTTAGATCCCAAGGACCTTGGTGTGCCCCCCCAGACAGAGACCCTCCTCACTCACTCGCTGTCCCAGTGAGCGCTCTGATAGCTTACTCTGGTTTGGTGGGGGGGGGGGATGGGCGGCTCAGTTCAAGTTTTTGTGGGAGCGTTTCCTCCTCCTTATAGTGTGGAAATGTTCAAACCCCTCATACCTTCGTTTCTGTGGGGTACTGGAGAGTCCCTCCGTTCTTCCAAAGGTGATTTTTATGCTCTTTTGAGGTAGTCTATTTCATTCGGTGCTAGGAAGGGGAAGTGATTCACGTCTAGATTGCAGCCATGTTTGCTAGCTGTTTTTTTTTTTGTGGTGGCAAAGAATTGGAAATTGAGGGGATGTCCATCAATTGTGGAATGGCTAAACAAATTGTGGTATATGGTTGTGATGAAATACTATTGCACTATAAAAAATGATGAGCAGGATGATTTCAAAAAAAGCTGGAAAGATCTACATTAACTGATGTAGACTGAAGTAAGCAGAACCAGGAGAGCATTGTGCACAGAAATAGCAATATTGTATAATGATCAGCTGTGAAACACTTAGCTACTCTCAGTAATATAATTATTCAGAACAATTCTGATAGACATATGAAAAAGAATACTATCACAACCAAAGAAATAACTGTTGGAGATGGAATGTAAATCAAAGCATACTATTTTTCACTTTAGTTTATTTGTGCCTTTATTTTAGGGTTTTGGTTTTATATGAGAATTCTCTCAGAACAATGACCAGTATGGAAATATGTTTTACAAGATCATACATGAACAACCCCAATCAAATTGCTTACCATCTTCAGGAAGGGATAGGGAAGGAAAGGAGACAATTTGGATCAATAATTTCAGAAAAAAATATGTGGATAATATTATATGTAAGTGGAAAATAAAATATAAAAAAATGTTAGAAGGTAAACGTTAGGGCAGACTTTTCTATTTGTCTTTGTATTCCCAGTGATTAACACAGTGCCTAACACATAATAAATATTTAATAAATGCTTTTGACAGCACATAAGTATTTTTGCAAAATGTTATTGATAATTTTGTTATTTATATCCCATCATTTTCCCTTTGAACCTTCCCCTATAACAGTTAAGCACAATCACCCAAGAAGGCAACCCCTGAAGTCCCTTACTTCTTTGTTGAATGTTTCATCATCATAAAGAGATTTAAAAACCAGTATTATAAACTTTGTGTATATAATTTTCTTAATTCTACTTTCTTTCCTTTCCTTTTTTTTATTGACTCCAAGGCAGAACAGTGGTAAGGGCTCAGCTAGGAAGTGTCTGAGGCCAGATTTGAATCTAGGACCTCCTGTCTCTAGGCCTGGTTCTCAATCCACTGAGATACCCAGCTGCCCCCTTTCTTTCCTTTCCTAGTTAAATTCTTTGATAAAGCCATCTTCATCAGATGCCTCCACTTCTTTTCTTCTCATTTGATGCCAAATTTTCTGCTGTCTAGTTTCTGACTTCATCATTCAATTGAAACTGTCCTCTCTACAATGATCGGTGATCTCTTATCCTCAGATATCTAATTTCCCACCCAGTTGTGCTCATTTTGGACTCGGTTGGCCTCTCCACCATGTACTCTATCACTTTGCCCAGCATATGCCAGGAGCCATCAAAGACCACTCTGTTTGATACGGTCCATGTGGAAACCAGGGACTGCAAAGCAGCCCACAGGAAGGATGGAAACACCCACTGAAATCCTCCTAAGTGACTTTCCTTATTACTATCCCCTTATTATTGGAATTGCCATGATTATTATTCTTACTTAGCCCCAGGAAAAATAGATGAGAGTAACATGCTTGCAGAGTTAATACAGATGTCCCACTCTGTCCCCCCATGATATTACCAGGAGAGCTCACTTACAAAATTAAACCTAAGGATTCTTATATACCCACTTAGATAGGACCCTCTTTTCTAGGCATAAAAACTTCTGGCAAATCTGTGCTTTGAATTCCCTAACCTATATCTGGGTCATGTTGATTCTATCCTCTGATCCTGCATTTAGCAACAATGTTTCATTGACTATCTCCCTAGGCTTCCTGTCTGTTGTTAGGTTCCATGGAAGCATGTATGTTGAGAATGAAACTGTGTGCCAAGTAGATGTGTGATCATGAGGGTATAAAATAAAGCCAGGCCTCAGCCAAGGTGGAGCAGTTTACCCTGTAAAAGCTGTGCTGTGGGTTGAATGTGAAAGCTGTTTCCCTCCATCATTTTGCCAATACCATCCCACCTCCAAGACCTTATCCTCTGTGGGAGGCTGGTCTACCCCACAGCAAGCATATATTTACCTCTCCCCTTTTTAACGTTCTTTCATATATTATTTTCTCATTAAATTGTAAACTCCTTGAGAGACTAATTTTCTTTTTTGATAATAGTACTCTCAGTGTTTAGCACAATGCTTGGTAAATAGTAGGCACTTAAATGTTTACTAACTTCTGATCTCTCTATAGTCTTTGATGCTTTGAATTACCATATTTTCATAGATGGTTTTTAGGTTTTGCTCCTTATTCTCTCCTAACTATTCAAAAACTCTTTTTTGGTCTCTTTTGTAAGATCTTCATCCATATCATGTCCTTTGTAGGTGTTCCCCAAAGTTGTGTTCAGAGCCTACCATTCTTTTCCCTTTGTCTTATCTCTCCTTGTGATCTTTTCAGCTCCATGGGTATAATTATCATTTTTATGTAGATCCAGTACTAGTTTCTATCCTCAGCCACTTTAACATTACCAAATGCCTTTGGGGCATCTTGAACTCCTTGCCCCATAAGCATCTCAAACTCAATACATCCAAAGCAGAATTAATTCATTTCTAGCCCCTTCAGATTCTTCTTCCCCACCAAATTCTTCCCTTTCCTAAACGTAATTATTATTGTCCAAAGTACCACTATCCTCCCAGTCCTATAGATTTGCAACTTCATGTTATCCTTGACCTTTCACTTGCACTCACTGTATATTGGGAGAGGCAGGCCAAATAAGAGTGGTGATAACGGTAATTTTGACACTAGATATAATGATATAATTAAATTGAAAAAAGTAGAGGAAACTATCAGACCTTATAGGTATGACATAATCAAAATCCTTTATAAATATGAAGTAGAAGTGATGAAGAGATTTAAAGGGTTATATCTGATAGATAAAGTAGCTGAAGAACTATAGACAGAGGCTTGGAATATTGTACAGGAGACAGCAGTAAAAAGCATCCCAAAGAAAAAGAAGAGCAAGAAACCAAAATGACTCTAATGAGGCTTTACGGATAGATAAGAAAGGAAAGAAAGTGAAAGGGGGAGAAGAAAGAGAAAATATATCTAACTGAATGAATATATAAAATATATCCAGAGAATAGCAAGGAGAGATAATGAAATTTTCTTAAGTGAGTAATGCAAAGAAATAGAAAAAAAAATCCACAACATTATGGGAAAGATAAAGGATCTCTTCAAGAAAATTAGAGGTATCAAAGGAATGTTTCAAGCAAAAATCAGCATAATAAAAGACAAAAATGGTAGGGACTTAACAGAAATAGAAGAGATTAAGAAGCAGTGGCAAGAATATATAGAAAAACCATATATGAAAGATCTTAACACTACAGATTACCATAGTAGTGCGATTACCCACCTAGAGCCATAAATCCTGGAGAATGAAATCTAGTGGGCTGTAGTTGCATTGCTAACAATAAGGTTAGTGGATGTGATGGAATTCTAGCTGAGCTATTTAACATCCTAAAAAATGATACTCTTTAAGTTCTGCACTCAATATACTAACAAATTTGGAAAACTTAATAGTGGCAACTGGATTAGGAAAGATAGGCTTACATTCCAGTTCTAAAGAAGGGGATAGGCTAGTTTTTGAAGAGGTAGAGGAACCAGAGACCAAATTGAAAACATTTGCTGGATTATGGAGAAAGAAGGGAATTCCAGAAAAAAACAACAACTTGTAGTTCTGCTTCATTGACTACACTAAAAACCTTTGACTATGTGGATCACAACAATATGGCAAGTCCTCAAAGAGATGGGAGTACCAGATCATTTCTTGAAGAACTTATATTAGGGTTAAGAGGCAAGAGTTAGAACTGAACATGAAATGATGGATTAGTTTAAGATTGGGAAAGGTGTAGGACAAGGCTGGATGTTATCACCTTATCTATTTACCTTATATGCATCATGCTAAATGCCAGGTTGGATGTTGAGGTTGCCAGGAGAAATATCAACAATCTTAGATATGCAGACAATACCACTGATGGTATAAAGTGAAGAAGAATTAAGAAGCTTCTTGATTAGAATGAAAGGGGGAGCATAAAACCTAGAAGGGATGATAGAGGGAAGATGGGAAGGAGGAAGAGAATTTGGAACCCAAAATGTAATTAAAATAAAAAGTTAAATGGTTAAAAAAATAAAAACTGGTCTCCTTATCTTGGCTGTCCTGGAAATGCATCAGCCACTCACATTTATGAACCCACTGCTTATGGGCATTGAAGCTTTGACACGCTCAATTTCTGACCTGGGTGGATTCTCACCAACTTTTTTCTCCCAGAGAAGAAATTCTGTTTAATCAAAATAAGAGAGTCGGTTCAGGAAGTTGGAAAGCTACCACATCATCTCAAGTTTGCTCTTCTTACTGTACTATCCAATATTTGTTTAAAACAGAAAGCAATAAACTCAAATTGCACCCAGTATAGAATTTGTTCTGGAACTTATTCTAGATGGGTCACAGTACATGCAGGATGGTAACGAGATGTCCCATGGCTAGAAGTTTGGGAGCCTGTTGGTTCACCTGTTCCTGAGGACTCACCATATTGCAGCTAGTTTGAGTGAGGGACACTCAATTGCTTTAGCCCTTATTATAACCCCAAACTTCCAGACTTAAATGATCCACCAACCTCAGTCAACTGATAGAAGGAAAGAGAGGCATGTGCTACCATTTCTGACCCATGATTGCCTCTTAATAGTTACCTAGATCAATTTAATAGTCTTAGCAACAATAATGACTAGCATTTATAGAATATTTTGTGGTTTGCAAAATGCTTTGCAAATGTTATTTCGTTTAATCCTCACAAGACCCCTGGAAAGTAAGTGCTTTTCTTATTCTTACTTTACATATGACGAAAGCAAGACAAAGGTTAAGATACATGTCCAACATCACACAATAAATATCCAATGTTGGATTTGAACCCAGGCCTTTCAGACTTAAGACCACTCTATCTACTGTACCACCTAGCTGGAGAATATCTGGGGCTAGTTAAGGGAAAAAATTTTCTCTGATTCTGTAAAAAATTGACAAGATTCATCAAGAACCCCAAAGCTCTTTCAAGCTTTCCCTTAGACATTAAACTATTGGCATACTGGGATATTGTGTCTATAGTTCACCTGGTAACAGTCAATCAATCAATCAATCAAGGAGGACTTATTAAGTGCCTCTATGTGTCAGGCACTTTGGAATTACAAAGACAATTTCATATAATCAGGCAAAATGATGTAGGACTAGAAGGGATCTGGAAATCATCTAATGCAAGGGTTCTCCATCTGGAGTTTGTGAATTTAACAAAAAATTTTTGATACACATATTTCCATATGATTAGTTTCCTTTGCAATCCTATATTTTTTATTTTATTCATTTAAAAACATTATTCTAAGACCAGACCCTCATGGATCACCAGACTGCCCAAAGGGTCCATGTCCCCAAATAGTGAAGAACTCTTATTCTACTCCAATCTCCTTTCTCTTTTTATAGATGAGAAAATGGAACAGCAAAGAAATTGACCTGCCCAAGTTCACTTGGGTACTAAATAGTAAAGGTGGGATATGAACCAAGTCTTCTGATTCTCTAAAGTTAGGATTTGTTATACCAGAACACACTTTCTTCCTAGCCAGTTAAGCTCCTAAGCTTAATGCAAGTGTTGACTCCTCCAAGAAGCCTTCCCTGACTTCATAGTCAGAAAGGATCTTCTCCCTCAAATATCATCTAGTTGCTTACATTTCTCTCTAGGGAAGTTAATCCTGTTCCACTGTGCATTAGTTCCCCAAGTTTTCTCCATACTAGATTATAAAATCCCAGATAACTGGGCTTGGGTCTTATCTGGACTTTGTATCCCAGCCAGCATAGAGCATAGTGCTCTATACACAGTAGGTATTAAATATATGCTTATTGCATCATGTTGTGAGTTCATGCGCCTTAGAGATAGCAAGCATTGAAGGTAGCCTTGGGATTCCCTATAATGCCAAACTCTAAGGAAACTCTTTGAGTGTCTGTTGAATTCATTGCCAAGGTAGTTTTGGCCCTGATCCTGGCTAGAGGCATTAAAGGGCTAGGAGAGAGAGGGGCCAGGGGAAGCTGGTCTGTCCACACCTCCTTGTCTGAGGCTGGGAAAGATTTAGCAGGAGTGGAGTGCTATTTGATGACCTCAGATTTCTAATATGATTGCAGACATGTAGTTTTTATTTTTTTGCAAGACTTAAGAGAGAAGCTCAAGTTTAAAGGCTGAGATTTAGGATTTCTGTATTGAGTTATTTGTGCCAACTCTCCTCCCCTTGGCCAAGCCCCAAGCTGTGTGATCTCAGATTGCTGTCCCTGGAGTACTATTTTGATAGGTCAGGTTCAAACTGAGTCAAATCTCAGTGATTTCCCCCACCTCCTAACCCAGTCCCCTCTGTTTACTTGGGTTTAGAGGAATAGATTCTGAAAGTTCGAGGCATCAAGATGAAATCACTAGAATTACCCATGATCATAGTAAATCTGCCTGAACCTGGATTTCAAACAGATTCCTCCAACCACTGTGAATTCTGCTGTAAATCTTTCTCCACTTCTTTTAAAAAATAATTAAGAAATATTCAAATGCAATGGAAGCTCAGGAGAATAAGCTCTGCACTGTGTAAGAAACACAAAATATATTCCCTTCACTTTTTCTTTTCCTTTCTAGGCAGGATTGGTAGAAATAGCTGACATATGGGCTTACACAAATGTATCCCAACTTTGTCCCTTATGAAGAACTATTTAATTAGGACATGGCGTAGAGACTGTAAGTGGTGCTTCCTCAAACTCCATTTATGCTTAGGACAAGAGTCTTCTTCCTTCAGTGGAGAGCTTTTTAAAATTTTTAAATTAATTAACTAATTAATTTTAAACCCTTACCTTCTGTCTTGGAATCAATACTGCATATTGTTTCCAAGGCAGAAGAGTGGTAAGGGCTAGGCAATGGGGGTCAAGTGACTTGCCCAGGGTCACACAGCTGGGAAGTGTCTGAGGCCAGATTTGAACCTATGACCTCCCATCTCTAGACCTGGCTCTCAATCCACTGAGCTACCCAGCTGCCTCCAGTGGAGAGCTTTTTAAAAGAAATTAATTGTCTTTTAAATTATCAAGCATTTATTTTTTTTCCCCCTCCAAACTTCCCCCAACTGAAAACAAACAAAACAAAACAAACACTTGCAATAAGCACAGTCAAGCAAAACAAATCTCATGATGTCCATGTCCAAAAATGTGTGTAGCATTCGTCATCATTAGTCCTCCAGGGTAATGATTGTTCATTGTATTGATTGTATTGATCAGAGTTAAGTCTTTCAAAATCATTAATTTTTTAGTGTTGAATGAATGAATAAGGTATCCAAATGTAAAACCCTTTGACAGCGCCAAGAACTCTGATGTCAAGGACTTGGGCAGGAGGCAGGTCTTTTGTATGTGTTCCTGTAGCATTTGTAGGAGCAGTTTCCAGGTTGCTTCCCAGGAGGATGACTGTGGACTCTGGTTTGGAAGCCTTCCAAGGTTCTTGGGTTCAGGGCACTGGGCTATTTCCATCAGGGCCTGAGAGTAGCTGGTAGGCAAGGTGGTAGATATGGTAGTTTAGGTTTCCATGCCATAGTAAAAATGATTCTACTTGTTCCTTTACTTCACTCTACATCAGTTCATACAAGTCTTTCCAGGTTTCTCTGAGACTCTTCTCTTCATCTTATTTCTTATAGCACAATAGTATTCCATCACATCCATCAACCAAGACTTATTCAGTCATTCCCAATTACTGGGTATCTTTTTACTTTCTATTTCTTTGCCACCATAAAGAAAAGGGCTTCTACAAATAATTTTGCACACAGAGACTCTTTTCCTCTTTCTTTGATCTCTTTGGGATATAGGTCTATTAGTGGTATCACTGGGTCAAAGGACACGGACAGTTAAAAACTTTCAGGATAGAATTCAAAATTGCTTTTCAGAATATCTGGACCAATTCACAACCCCACCAATACTGGTTAATGGTTCATCTTAGAAGCTGAATTTGGGGAGTCTAGATTCTTGGTGCTGCTTTGCCATAAATTAATTATAGGTTTTTGGGGAAGTCACTCTTCATGCCTTGGTTTTCACATCTGTGAAAAAACAAATGGTTCTCTCTGCTTATATAGGACTTTATTGAACATGACTAATAATAACTGATATTTATATAGAGTCTCTTAAGGTTTTTAAAAATACTTCACATATGCTAACTTATTTGTCCTTCACAAAAGCCCAGTGAAGTAGGTGCTATTATTATTTTTATTTTATTTGGTCAATTTAGAACATTTTCCCTTGGTTACAAGAATCATATTCTTTCCCTCCTCTTCCCCCACCCCTTCCCATAACTGACACACAATTCCACTGGTTATTACTTGTGTCCTTGATCAGAACCTATTTCCATGTTGTTGATGTTTGCACTAGGATGATCATTTAGAGTCTACATTCCCAATAATATCTCTTCGACCCATGTATTCAAGCAGTTGTTTTTCTTCTGTGTTTTTACTCCCACAGTTTTCCCTCTGGATGTGGATAGTGTTTTTCTCCTAGATCCCTGCAGATTGTTCAGGGACATTACACTGACACTAATGGAGAAGTCTATTACCTTCAATTGTACCACAGTGTATCAGTCTCTGTGTACAATGTTCTCCTGGTTCTGCTCCTCTCGCTCTGCATCACTTCTTGGAGGTTGTTCCAGTCTCCATGGAACTTCTCCACTTTATTATTCCTTTTAGCACAATAGTATTCCATCACCAACAGATACCACAATTTGTTCAGCCATTCCCCAATTGAAGGGCATCCCCTCATTTTCCAATTTTTCCACCACAAAGAGAGGGGCTATGAGTATTTTTGTACATGTCTTTTTCCTTATTATCTCTTCGGGGTACAATAGTAGGTGCTATTATTATTATTCATATTTTATAGATGAGGAAACTTAAGAGTTCGAGAGATTGTAACTTGCCTTGGGTCAAAGACCTAACAAGTATCTAAAGGTAGAATTTGAACTCAGGTCTTCCTACCTACATGCTCTATCATATAGTATGCTACCTCTAAATTGAGATAACAATAGAACAATTTTGGAAGATATTTTAAAGACTGTACTGAGCACATTCAAAGTTGTTTTTGTTTTTGTGTTATCATTTGCTTTCTGACCCCACTTAGAATCCTAATGGGAGAATTAAATTGTTGTTTTAAAACCAGCAACCTCATAGAGGTTTTTAATCCAAGGTTTGTGAACTTTTCTTTTAAACCCTTACCTTCCATCTTCAGATCAATACTATGTACTGGTTCCAAGACAGAAGAGTGGTAAGGGCGAAGCAATGGGGGTTAAGTGACCTGCCCAGAGTCACACAGTTAAGAAGTGTCTGAGGCCAGTTTTGAACCCAGGACCTCCCATCTCTAGGCCTGGCTCTCAATCCACTGAGCCACCCAACTGCCCTTGTCTGTGAACTTTTAAAAATTATTTTGGTAACTATTTCATCACTTGATTTCTGTCATAATTCTAGGCATTTCTAAGAAGGAAAAAATGATTAAGAAGCCTTGAAAAGGAGGAGTGTCTAGATGAATTGGTTTCTTCTGAGGGCATAAAGACAACTTAACTTTGGGGATAGATGTTGACAGGGAGGATTATGATGGGATAGGAAAGGACAATTGGGCAGGCCCGGGGTGAGGTGGGTGGCCAGGTGGCCCAGTGAATAGTCAAGAAGACCTAAATTCAATCCTGGGCTCAGACACTGGCTGGGTGACCTTGGGAAAATCACTTAACCTCTGTTTGCCTCAGTTTTGTCATTTGTAAAATGAGCCAGAGAAGGAAATAGCAAATTTGCCAACAAAAAAACCAAAATGGAGTCACAGGACTTTAAAAATGACTGAAACAACAAAAAACAACCAATCCTGGGGTGCTGGGGCTCTGATAACTTAGGTTTGGAGTCTGTGTATGTGTGCAGAGATGAGAACGCCAGATTGCCTTTATAGCCAAAGAGAGGTGAGCATTAGTAAAAAGAAGAGAGAAAAGAAAAACCGGAGGAGGAGGGCTGAGGCATTAGTCTGTGGGTGCTTGCTAAAGGATTAGCTGAGTAAAGTGAACATGCTGGTCAATGAGAAGTGGTTGGTGGCCTTTGCAATGTCCTCATCTTCTTCACGAGCAGCTGGGGAGAGTGGAAGGAAGAATGAAGAAAGGGTAGGAGACGAGAGCACCATGTGGTTTTCTGAGAGAGCTTCATAGGGGGAACAGAAATTTCCAAAGGAAAGTGAAATAACAGGGAGGTAACTGGGGTCATAAAATGGATCCTATTACAGAAATACTGAGGGGTACTGCAAGTCTTTTAACTTGAATTTGGGGGCCAGTTTGGTGGCTCTGTGGATTACGAACCAAACCTAGAAATGAGAATTCCTGGGTTCAAGTCTGGCCTCAGACACTTCCTAGCTGTGTGACCCTGGGCAAGTCACTTAACCCCCATTGCCTAGTCCTTACCACTTTTCTGCCTTGGAACTGATACATAGTATTGATTATAAGACAGAAATTAAGGATTAAAAAAAGAAACAAACAACTTGGATTTGATTGAGTTCGTTGTGACCTTTGAAGCCCGTGGCCTATCTTTTTTAGCAGGGACGATTTTCCTCTTTTCCTTTGGGGGCAGACTTGGTTTTGGGAAATGAGCTCTAAGTCATTCAGAGCCAAGTCTGGTAAAGAAGGTGGTGGATGAATACACCAGGGAAGGCCTTCTGTGGGCAAGTGCACAAAAGGATGCTCCATTCAGCTCCTCCTGGGACATCCTTTCCTTGTACTTCATTTCTAAGGTCTTAAATATAGAGCAAGAAAGGCCTTCAGAGGTCATCTACTCCAAGCCTTTCATTTGGCAGATGAAGAAAGTTAAGGGACTTTTCTACAAGTGGCTGAGCTGAGATTTGAGTCCCAATTCTCTGGCTTTGTAGAATGTAAGCTCCAGGAGAGCAAGGACTGTTTTATTTTTATGGCTGAATCCCCAGCAACGAGTACTGTGTCTGCCAAGTAGCATTAATAAATGAATTAATGCATTAATTAATTAATGCCTTTAGATGAACTGATTCATAGTCCTTTTCAGCTTTCCACATGGGTCCCGAGTCTTTGTCTATCTGATAAACAAGAAGCCACGTGATTTCACGGTCATGCCTCCTTCCTTGCCATAAATTGATGTGGCATCATCATCTGGGGTCTTCAGGCCCAATTCCTGCCGAAACTCCAAGTTTAATGATTGATTGGAGAAGTCCCCTGGATGTAATGAGAAAAATGTAGGCCATCGAACTCTTTTTGTGGTTTTCTGGGTCAATGGGCACCTGTAGACCCCCCAGCCCCAACCCAAGAGGTGCTAATGCAGCCTGGGAACTGCTTGGCACTTGTACTGATTATAAAGAGTTCATCAATGAGAAGTAGGAAATGCGGATAGTCTCAGCCTGAAGCTTACACTTTCTTTCTAGAGTCTTAGTTGTCATTAGAGGAAGAGGCACAGCAGGCAGAAGTCACAGTTCTTCTCAGCACCTGGTTTTTGCAGAATGTCTGAGGCTTCCGCCCTGCTGGGGTGGTTCACGTTCCCCCTTCCTTCCTTCTATGTGCATAGACTGGCGGAGGAGGGTGCCTTCCAGGTAGGATAAAGGGCTTCTGCTCCTTTGAATGCTATGAGTTGATCATGGCCTCCAAAGTACAGAGAACTCCTTGCCATTTGGGCTCCTCCTCACAGACCAAATTACTGGCTAATTTGACATTTGAATTTTAAAAAGCCAGTCACACACACAGGCAGGATGAGACTTATTAAAGGGCTTTTTATAATGAGAGTTAATGCTGTCTGTCCAAAAGAATCCTGTTTGAGAAGTTGAGAGGAAATAAGAGTGCATGTGCGTGAGCGTGTGTGTGCGTGCATGTGTGTGCATGTGTGTGTGTGCGTGTGCAATAAGCTAGGAGCTGCCATCAGAAAAGATCCCAAACTCCAATTAATTTAGAGGTTTTGCAGAAATTAGTAGACTTTTATGCAGAGAAGGTTGTGTTGATTAAGGGGATTTACAAAGAGTTTTAGGACAGTCTCTTGCATTGGTTTGCAGACTTTCAGTTTTGAAAGAACTTCCTGTGTGCTGCTGAATGCTAGGTGCAGGGAGAGACTCAGGGCTGGAAATGCTTTCCCCACACCATTACTGCTCCTCCTCATCCCCTCTGTGGAAGATGAAGAACTATGGAATGAGAAGAACTTGGACTTGGAGTCAGGAGACTTGGACTCTGATACTTACTGTGGATCTGACCTTGAGCAAGTCAGCCTCTCTAGATTTGATTTTCTTCTTCTTCTTCTTCTTCTTCTTCTTCTTCTTCTTCTTCTTCTTCTTCTTCTTCTTCTTCTTCTTCTTCTTCTTCTTCTTCTTCTTCTTCTTCTTCTTCTTCTTCTTCTTCTTCTTCTTCTTCTTCTTCTTCTTCTTCTTCTTCTTCTTCTTCTTCTTCTTCTTCTTCTTCTTCTTCTTCTTCTTCTTCTTCTTCTTCTTCTTCTTCTTCTTCTTCTTCTTCTTCTTCTTCTTCTTCTTCTTCTTCTTCTTCTTCTTCTTCTTCTTCTTCTTCTTCTTCTTCTTCTTCTTCTTCTTCTTCTTCTTCTTCTTCTTCTTCTTCTTCTTCTTCTTCTTCTTCTTCTTCTTCATAAAATTCCTTACCTTCCACCTTGGAATCTGTGTTTTAGTTCCAAGGCATAAGAGCAGTAAGGTCTAGGCAATGTGTGTTAAGTGACTTGCCCTGGGTCACACAGCTAGGAAGTATCTGAGGTCAGATTTGAACCCAGGACCTCCAGTCTCCAGACCATGTGCATTAATGGCACATACAATAATTAACAACAGCAAAAATGCCTTGGTTTCTTGCTTAGCATTTTGGGCAGTGTATCTGTGACAACACCAAGTTTCCAAGAATCCTAGAAGCATGCCAAATCCAAGTCCAACTTCATATGCTGTACAAGTGTCCAAAGAGAGTTCATACCAAAAAAAAAAAGAGGAAAAAAATCCAAGAAGAGTCCTACCCCTCTTGACCAGGGTGAGGGGAGCTGATTAGCCCCATTTATCAGTGGGACACCACCAGCCACAGAAGGTAGATGGGGCAGTTGAATTCTTCCCTAATCCAACTATGGCAGTCCCTGATTTTCTCAGGATCTGGCTCTCAATCCACTTAGCCACCTAGCTGTTCCCCATTTTTATTATTAAAAAAAATTGTGGCTGTCTTTGTTTTTACATCACTGACATCTAACATATTCTTTTCAAATAACCATCTCTTAAAATAAAAAAAGACAAAGTCCAACCAGACTAACCAACACATCAACAATAGCCCAACAAGAACCCTCATGTTCCATATTCAGAGTGGCCTGTCTGTGAAGGGGGGAGGAAGAGTATACTCATCTCTCTTCTTTGGATTCAAGCTTGGTCTGTATGATTTAATGGATTTCTAATTCAATTGTTCTCTGTTGTTAGTCTCCCCTACATATCCCTGACACATTGTCCAGTCTTTGTGTGAAAATGACTTGAGATGGAGAGCTCATGACTTTCAAAACCATCTTATTTTTGCCATTTATATTGCTGTGGTCCTGATTGTTCTCTTAGTTCTGCTCATTTCACTTTGCATCCATTTCTATGTCTTCCTATGATTCTCTGTATTCATTTTTTCTTAATTAACCAGTAATGTTATATTCATGTATCCCAACACTTGTAGTTGTGGCATCTTTAAAATCAGAGTAACTGTCATACTATTTATATCACTATATTGTTATGAGGAAAGTATTTTATCAATCTGAAAATACTATGGAAATTCAGCATATGTTTATAGATGTGTGTATACAAATGTATGTATTTATGTGTGCATACATATACATTGTTGTTCATTTACTCATGTCTGACTCTTCATGACTCCATTTGGAGTTTTCTTGGTACAGATACTAGAATGGTTTGCCATTTCCTTCTTCATCTCATTTTACAGATGAGGAAACTGATCATCAATGAGGTTAATAAAACATTGCCAGATGTCATAAAGCTGGTAAGCAACAAAGCTGGGATCTAAACCCTAGTTTTGTCTGTTCATTTTCCTTTTTCAAAATTCTTCCAAAAATCAAAATTCTTCCCATCTTCTTGCCTTTGAATCACACAGTAAATTTTTGTCAGTCATTCCTTATCAACTGCCCCAGAAAAACAAATATAGCACATTGTTTTTTGAGAATCTGACTATTTATAATTGTATATACAAAAGGAAACAAAGAACTTTATTTAAAAATGGGAAGAAATGTGTTGTCTGCTCTTTCTTTGCTTTAAATTAATTAGAAAGCATGCAGGAATGCAAAGAACCCTGAATTTGGAATTGGGGGTCAGAATTTGAACCTCAGCGCTGTTACTTGTAATCTTTGTGATCTTCAGTAACTCACTCAAACTCTTTGGGTCTCAGTTTCCTTATCTGTAAGATGAAATGACCTCTGTGGTCCTTCCTCACTCTAAAATCTTTTAGATTTTTGTTTGTATGTCCCATTTTAAGTCAGGAATGTAGGTGATGGCAGACTTGCTATTGCTTTTATTTAGATTGTAAACCAAACAGTCCACTTGAGACTTTTTTTTTAATAAAAAAATCAATCAACAAACACTTATTAAGTGCCTTTTATGTGTACTAGGTATAACAGTGCATAGTGCACCAGGTCTAAATTCAGGAAAACCTGAGTTCAAATTCTGCCTTAGACATTAGCTGTGTGATCCTGGGCAAGTCACTTAATTTCTATTTGCCTTGGAGGCAGCTAGGCTGCTCAATGGATAGAGCCCTGGAGAAGGAAAAGACAAACCACTCTAATATCTTTGCCAAGAAAACCCCAAATGGGGTCATGAAGAATTGGACACAACTGAAAAGACTGAACCACAACAAATGTGGGACACACTCTACTAAGAGCCAGGGATACAAAAAGAAGCAAAAGATAGTCCCTGTCTTCAAGAAGCAATGTGCAAATAAATATATACAAAGCAAGCTAGGTGTCACAGGGGATGGAGCACTGGACCTCACGTCAGAAAAGCTTGGATTCAATTCCAGCCTCAGACACTTTTGTTTCTGAAATCCCTTCCCCTTCCCTATGCCTTCACATTTCTAAAAATGACCCTTAAAACTACTTAGTCTTAGATGTTAAGTATACATTATGTTTGTATTTGAGCTTGGGGCTATGGTCTGGGCTCCAATGAAAAAACAAACAAACGATTTGTCTGTGCTGGGACTTCAGAAGGCAGGCTTGGCCCCTGCAGCTCCCTATCAGGCCTCAGCCTTCTCTTGGGAAATTACAACATCTCTATCTTCATACCACAGAGAAGCCACTGAGTGGTGATTATCCCACCATTTCTCAGATCTCCTGTCCAACAGAAATCCTAGAGCCTTTAATAAATTTCACTGAGTGCCATGGAATCTTCAGGACACAAATGTTCCCTGGGAGCTCTTGGGTAGAAGAACCTTGAAGATCCTTAAACTTATTTCCATTTACAAAATATTAGAATCCGGTCTTCAGATATAGACATCTCCACCATGATGCCCTTACAAAAGAATATAATCTCCTGATTTTGTTTGCTGACATCGTCTGGCTGGGGGTAAAAAGTGATCAAATGTACCATCCCATCATTTTTAGTGCCTGAAAATAGAATTTCTTTTTCTTTGCTGGAAGACACTGGGCATTAGAAGTCTATCCTTTGTTCTCCAAGTCTATTTATTCTCATCCTTAGGTTTTTTTTTAATGCTAGAAATTTCGTGAGGATATTTAATCGAAACAATTGTGCACTGGACCCAAATACCAGTGACTTGAGAGGACATCCCCAGAAATCATTTTCCAGGATCATGTTGAAGTAGACACAGCACCTTGCTTTGTTTTGTTTGTGTCCGAGGATTTGGATTCATACCCCGGCTTTGCCACTTATTAGCTTTGTGACTTTTAGCAAGTTGCTTAATCCCTCTGATTTTTAGTTCTGTTATTATTCAGTCACTTTATTCAGTTGTGTCTGACTCTCCATGTCCCCATTTGAGGTTTTTATATTGGCAGAGATAGTGCTCTTCTCTAGCTCATTTGACAGATGAAGAAACTGAGGCAAAGAAGGTTACGTGACATGCCCCAGGTCACACAGTTAGGAAATGTCTTCCCGGCTCCAGGTCTGGCACTCTATCCAGTGTACAACCTAGCTCCTTATCTGGTAAATGAGTGGTTGTATGAGATGACCTTTAAAGTCCCTTTGAGCTCTCTGCCTATGATCTCCTGGCCGCCGTTAATTGGAAAGGGACAGGAGAAAGACTATCTCAAACCTCTCTTGTTTCCTCAGAGGTGGCATCAAATAACTAGGTGTTGATTCTGTCTTTTCTGTTTTGTGTCATTTCTATTTGAATCACACTTAGAAAATGGAAGTAAGCCTGAGCTGAGTAATGGGAGCCTTTTATGGCAAAATCTGATTTTTTTACCTGTTTAAATTACAATGCTGAATAATTATGTATGGGTAAAAACTGTCAAAAGTATTCTTAAATAGTACCTTGGCAGTGTGCTCAAATTAGTTTTCATTACGACCTATTTGTAAATCATTTGAACCAAATATCTCAGCCTGTAAATGTAAATGTGTTTTTGTTTTTGCTCTGGAGGTTAGGTCAGCAGAAGTCTGCAACAAATATGATTGCTCGGGTGGAGGTGACATGATTTACTTAAATCAGGCAATTTCCCCATTAAAGCATTGAAGCCTTGGCTCATAAAGACACCCTTTAGCAGATGAACTAAAACGGAGCGCAGCATTTGTCATATTCCGTGATTTGAAAGGAAAGAACAATTATAAAAATGAATGTAATTCTCTGTTGAAGAAAAAAACACACCCAATTTTTGCAGCAGGGGGTGGTTAATTTTCAAAAGATTAAAAAAAAAAGGATTTTGCAGCAATTCTGCTGCCATATAAATGTCCCACAATTAAAATATAAAAATGTGCTGGTTCTAGAGCTGGTGTTAGACAGCTGTAGAAATCAGCCGTTTTCGAAGGGTGAAATATCTTTTTTTCTTCCCATAGCATTCATAATGATTTTTTTTTCCAAAGGAAAAGTCCCATTATTAGAAACCGACCCCCCCCCCCTTTACTGTGCTGCTTTCAATTAGTGGGGATTATTAAGATGGCAACATTTTAAACTGCTGCTGAAGCCATTTTTGGGGGGAGGGAGGAGGTTTTCTGCTCTGTGCCCGAGGCGTCACAATAAAAACTGATTGATTAGCAAAGAATGTAGTTACAGTAACTGATGCCTCATGTCATTTTATATGTATTTCATGGGCTGAAATTGACGGCCCGAAAATTTAGCGATTCAGCAGGAAACTTAACCTTTGCCTCATCTCGCTGTGGTACCTTCCTTGGATGGAAGAAGACTCTGAACTCGTAATAATAATCTCTGCTTTAGGGTTTCTTCTTTCTACAGTCCTCTTATGATAGTTAACAATCACCACCACAATAGCTGGCATTTATATCAGGTTTTAAGGCCTGCAAGATACTTCACAAACATTAAGTCTTATGAGGTAGGTACGAGCATTAATCTCATTTTTCAAAGGAGGAAACTGAGGCTGAGAGAGATTCAATGACTTTTCCAAGATCACATAAGAGCCTGTGTTAAAGGTAGGGTGATATAGAAGGGACTGCATGGGCACTGGAATCTGAGGTCATTGTTCAGTACTTTCAGTTTGTAGCTCTCTCTTTGTGATCCCATTTGGGGTTTTCTTGGTAAAGACACTGGACTTGTTTGCCATTTTCTTCTCCAGTTCATTTGAAAGATGAGGAAACTGAAGCAAACAGGATTGATTGATTCATCCAGGGTCATATAGATAGTATAAGTTTCTAAGGTAGGATTTGAACTCAGGATAATGTCTTCCTAAGTCCAGGTCCAACTGTTCCACCTAGCTGCCCAAGGAGTCTGAAGAACTAGGTTAAATCCTGTTTCTTCTATCTACTACTTGTGTAATCTGGAGCAAGTCACTAAAACTTCTCCTAGTCTTCTTTTTTCTGTCAAAAGAGAAGGCTGCCTTCTGAGCTCCCTTCCAATCTCAGTTCTGTAGTTCTTCTGAATTCCAGGCTTCCCTCTTTCAAGGTCAGCTCTTTATTTAGAATGCTACCACACTGCCTCTGGAGTGTTCCAGAACCTTGCAGACCATATGGACCTCACGCAAGTCCCCCTTCTTTTCAAAGGGAACTAGTGACATCACAGGGGGATGGAGTTGGACTCATGCATGAATTGGATTTAAGTGAGGCAGAGATGCACAAAGTAGCCAGCCTCTCTCTCTTCCAGTCATAGCAGTCCAATGGCAAGACAAAGTCAGGATGCAGCAGATGGACACGGCATCTTCAATGCCCAACCGAGGTCTCAGCACTCCACAGCGTCTACTTCAGTTACCTCGGGACCATTGGAACAAATTGTCACACACTCTCCCATTCTGCTGGGGAAACTCTTCACATGCTTGGGATAAACATTCTTCTAATTCACTGATGAGTTTTAGGACTGTCAATGACCCTCCACCTGGTTTAGCCCATCTGCAGAGATAGGTTTTCTGGGATATTGGAGCCACAAGGGAGCCTTAGGTGAAAGGTAGATGAACAGTCCTGACCTAAAGCTTTTTGGGACCTTCTAATCCATCCTCCCCATTATAAAAGAGGAACTTCAACCTTAGGGGAAAGAGTTAGAGGAAATACTTTATCAGAGTCAGCCTCCACAAAGAATTTGTACAGATGTTCTTACGGCATCTGAATCCTTATTCTATCACTTATTTAGGTATGTGACTTTCTGGTTATCAGTTTTTTCCTTTCTAGAAAGGACTATGGTCTCTGAGGTCCCTTCTGACTTCAAATCTATGATCCTATAACATTAAACAACCTCAGAAGTGTCCATCACAATGGGTGGATATGCAGGAAGGCAGTTGTAATACCCACTTGAGTAAGTAATGCATTGAATGAGTGGAGAATTGAAACACAAATGGATTCTTATCATGCAACCATTTTATAAACAAGGAGGAAAATAAAGACTAATATAGATTCAGGAGCTAGTTCACTGGCAGTAGCTGTGGTGTGCCATTCATGAAAGGTGGTATGTCATAGAGGAAAGTTCTGAATTAGGATTCTAGAGACCTGGGCTCTAGTTCTGGCTCCAACAGTTCTTAACCATATGAACATGGCCAGTCACTTTATGAACTCTGAACCTCAATTTCTCTGTTTGTCAGATGGAAATACACCAATAAGAATGAATGTGAATCAAAATATTCAATGACAAATTTTGATTAAACACTAGTATGTGGAGTTGACTTCAAGTTTCTTATAAGGACCAAAATTGTTATAAGGAATTAATATATATTTAAATGTATCTCACTGTGGGGATACCTAGAACTTCCTCATCCTGCCTAGGGTTGTTGTGAGGATCAAATGAGATATGCAAGTGAAAAGACTTTGTAAAGCACTATAGAAAGTAAAATAATAATTGTTAGCATTTACATTGCATTTTAAGATTTGCAGAATGTTTTACATGATTAGAGGGACTAGATTAGACATTTCATACTCAGTATTGCTAAAGATTATATTAGTGCCCTAGATTCTTAGCATTAAGCTTTGGGTTCTTCCTGGGGCTTATAGCTTGGTGTCAGGAGACTAGGTAAAGATTGACTTCAGGTGGAAAGGTGAGTGGATTTGGACCAAACTATAGGGTGTCTTCTGCTGTAAGAGGGCCTGGACTGAATTATGAATGAGGTTTGGGAAAAAATGGTGTGTTGAGAGAGTTCCAGACTGGACCCACTCAATATAAATCTTTCCAGACTAATTTGATTTGAGGGTTTTTTTTTTTTGATGGAGTAATAAAGTTAACAGGTGAAGGTGGGTCAGTTGATGTAATTTATCTCGATCTTACATTTGATAAAGAACCCCATAAGAAAGCTATTGAGCAGTCAGAGGCTTGGGTGTCAATCTTGAAGCAGTGAAATGGATTGGAAATGAGTTAAGTGGCAGGGGACAAAGGGGATTTTCCAAGATGAATCAGGCACTCCCTGGTAAGAAGTGACAAGTGACCATTCCAGAGGTAGGAGAGATTGGGATGAGAGTGAAGCTGGCTGTTACCAGTGACACATGGCCCAGAAGAGAGGTGATAAACAAATCACAGAAGAGAAAGGAATGGGGAGTGAGGAGGAAGCTTTATCATTCTAGGTGTTGTCTTTTGTTTTCAGAGGTTGAGCAATTTCTCCAGCCTCA
Source organism: Monodelphis domestica (assembly GCF_027887165.1). Classification (NCBI taxonomy): domain Eukaryota; kingdom Metazoa; phylum Chordata; class Mammalia; order Didelphimorphia; family Didelphidae; genus Monodelphis; species Monodelphis domestica. The sequence continues at coordinate 435,969,602 of NC_077227.1, forward strand.
GTGTGTATAAAGTGTGTGCCTGGTATGTTTCCTGAAAAGCTTAGCTGAGATCAAATAGAAAAGTACTCAATTTTCTTAAAAGTTAGATCTTCATTTGAGAATATTGTTTAATAAATATCCCAAACCCCAACAAGACTAAGGAGTTTAGAGAAAATAATGGACAGCTCATAATAAAGTGCAAGGATGATCCTAGGCCAAAGGGAAAGAGTGACCATGTCTTTCTTCTAAGAGTAAGAATGGTTTCACCAAGGGGAGGCTCTCATTTCTTTTAGCTACAGGTTAGAAAACTGATTTTACAAAGGAAAGCTTTGACAATGAAGGAAGGTGTCTAGGCCTTGGTTGAGAGGAAAAAGCATGACCTGATGGTGATGTAGAGGGATTAGAGAAATCCTAAAGAGTGCTCTGGATGGGAAATTCAAGAAAAGATATTGATTAAACAATTTTAATGTTTGGAGATGGATTATGATAGGAAATCATTATATATCCCCGTTCAAGAACATTTCCAAATGTGTTTTAAGATGACAGTCCTAAAAAGAAAAACAGGTTTGGAATGATCTGGAACCTTGCTAAAGAGGTTTATGTTTCATGGTATAACCTTCTACCACAATGAGACGGTGAAATCCTGAAATATGCCTCACTGGGAAAAAAATACCTCTCACATTTATTACATAGATCTAAAGGAGAGATGGCCAGATTCCCAAACAGGGTATTGATTATTGCAACATTCTTGTGATTTCGCATATCCAAAACCTTTCAGGGAATCTTGCTAGGGATTATCTGAACTTTCCAGCCAACAATTACCATACCTTATCTCTGATACTTCTCTCTCTCTCAGCTTATGACATATAATCTTTCTGACCTCCAACTCCCCAAAACACTTTGTTTGTACTTCTATGGCACTTTTTACTGACGATTTCATGCTAACTTTGAGATAAAGATTTATTGGGGTATATGTGTGTGTGTGTATATCTATATAGATATATATGGGTTTCATGACCCTCTTTAGACTATAAGCTCTTTGGGGGTAAGGACTGAATCTCTTAATCTCTGTAACCCTGCCACAGCATCGAACACAGAAACCTGTACACAACAAATGCTAAACAATTTCATTTTGTTTTAATTTACTGAATCTTTTTTTTTCTTTTTTTTTGGAGATCAGAAGAGTTACTGGAAGGAAATTGTAGCTGGGTCAAAGAACCCAAATATCTTTTTTTCCCCACTTGCTTCTTGCTTTGTTCTCATTTTCTCAGCTAATCTAATTGCATTAGGGGCCTTCAAAAGATGCAAGTTGTCATTAAAATCACCCCAACATGGTAAATTTCCCTTTCAGCCAATAAGGGGAGCTAGTTTTAGCTCTGTTCCCCTCCTTAAAACTGAAACACTGGGTTTTTTCCTCTCTATTTTAACTCGCTGCCATTAGTTCCTCTAAGCCCCCTCCCCTCGATCCCCTTTCTAAACCCCCTCCCCATTTCCCTTCAACCAGTCAGGTAGGGAGTTAGTGAAATCACAAGAGAGATTGGGGCAGGTAGAGTGGTCCATCCAATGGTAATGTGGACCATGGCTATTCCCAGATATTACTCAAGAAACACAAACAAGAGGCATTTATTACCTCCAAAGTAGTGTTTGCTATATAGTGCTGAATAGAGAGGTGAGGTATTGCAGCTGTTATCTTTTGAACTAACTGCTATTGCGTGTTCCATGACCAGCCCTGGCAGGGGTTTTGTTCCCATGAATGAATGGGCTATAAATCTGTCTGAGTTGACACTAGCAGCCGTGCTAGAGAGTGTAAAGGGAAAATTTGCAGGAGAATCTTGTGGTCTTTGCTTGCCTGGAAAATGAGTTCAATAAAATGGAGGTGATCAGTGCTTATTTATAGGGCAAGCTGATACATCCAGCATTGGCTGTCAGAGTTTACTTAGTGTTTCCTCATTTATGCTCACTCTGTATAGCAAAACATGGTACTGTAAAGAGCTTATAATGCTGTTATGCTGTTCCAGTCACCATTGTAGGAAAGAGCAAAAGCAAAATAAAAGAGAAAAAAAGGAATCAAGCCACACAGATAAAGGAAGTAGTTCCTGATTTGGCAAGACCCCTTCTCAGAAGCCTCCTAAGGTGGCTGATTAGGGAGGTTTTATATTGACGATTAGGAGAAGTTAAAAAAAAAAGCCAGAATCATTTCTTTATTTAAATGCTGGTTTTTGGAGGGTGAGTGACAGGAAATGGGATAAAATTAATTGCCATTTTCCAGGCCTATGAAAACAATAAATTCCAACAACCATAAATTTAGAACTGGGTTAAGTACTGAAAACAATTTATTGCTAATTTTTCCCCTTAATTGCATTCCCAAGAAGAAGGTTTGGTGCTTACTGGTGGAATTATTATATAAAAATTATACATTAGAAAGCACAACCAACTATAAATCAGAAGCCTACCTGAGACAGGGTCAGAGTTCCTTGCAATTCATTCTCCCACCATGGAGACAGTCTCCACTGAGGTTCTGAGCACATGCAGGGCCAGGGAGAAGGCACCCCATGATCGCCCTCTTCCATTCCCTGGGACCTTGTAGTCATTTAAACAAGAAGTCTCACTTTCTTAAATTGAACATGATTCATATTTTGAGAACAGCGACACAGGGAGAGAAGACAATAGAATCATCACCAAACTGATCACGTTGTCAAATTTAATTTAAATTTAGGAGCTTTAGATTGTTTCCAGATGACAGTAGTTCAAGCCATGTAATAGCTTCACCTTGTTAGAGAACAAAGTGCAAGTAGTAGATACAACTTTTGTTGTTGTTCAGCTATTTCATGACAAATATCCTTGTGAAGATAGCCGTTTCCTTTTCCAGTTCATTTTGTAGATGAGGAAACTGAGGCAAAAAGGGCTAGGTGATTTGTCCAGGGTCACATAGCTAGTTTCTGGGGTCAAATTTGAACTCAAGTCTTCCTCACTAAAGATGCCCATTCTCTATTCACTGTCACTTAGTTACCCAGTAGATACAAGTAGGGCAGGTAATCTCAGAATATTTCTTTCTCCATTAGAATGAAGTTCTTGGGGCTCTTTCCCTTCTTGATTCATCTTCCAATGGTAGTTTTAAGACTACATATTTCCTAAAATTGTAGTGACGGTGCTGGTGATTCTTGATTGTCTGTGATGCAAAAAGCCTTGCTCTCAATGAAGGGTGGATGAGGTGGCAGGAGGTTGTCATACTGGAGACTAAGTAAATTGACTCCCACCCTAAAATGTGGAAACATTAACAGGGTACACTGTGATTTCAGCCAGAGTAGAGGAGCCTATATTACCTTGGGTTATCAGGATGTGATTTCTTATCCCACTGTATCTCTGCAGAGGAAGCACTTGGCCTTCTGTTGAGAGGATCAAAGATTTCTTCCCTGTATGAATCTGTCCTTGTTGCTGGAAGGCATGGTAGGGCAAGAGAGGTAGGACTGGGCTCAGCAGAAGGACTGTTTGACCTTGTTGAATGGGAACTCAGCTTGGTTTGTGTTCCCTGGCCTCTAGCAAACAATTAAAAATGATAAACAAGTTCATTGACTCCTATTTCCAGGAGGGGGTTAATCCTGTCCCCAAATCTCTGGCTTTGTAAAATCTATCAAACATCCATCTGTAGGGTCAGCAGAATCAGGACTCCTTACAAGACTTTCTGTTCCTGAGCTTTTGAAAATTGAATCTGTTAAGGGGACCAGAAAGAAGTTCACTTAGCATCTGCAACAGGCCCCCATAATACTGAAAGGAAAATGACTGTCTAGACTAAGCTTTCTATGAGGCAAGGCATTAATAATTTTTTCCTCGATGAATTTAATAATTCCTTTTCCTGTTAAGACCCCTATAGGCCCCTGATAAGACTCTCCAATGTTTGTCTCCATCCTCTTTATTGTGGAAAATGGAAAAAAGTATGGACCTGGGAGTTGGGACATGGAGGGTCCAGTCTTAGGCCTAGTTGTCTGACTTTGGACAAATCATCTCTGAGCTTCAATTTTCTGTATCCAGGAAATGGAATTAATGCTTACTTCTTTGCACACTTAATAATTGGTTGTTTTGTAAAAGGTTTTATAACCAGTAGGCACTGCCTCCATTTTTTTAAGGGTTCAGGGAACTTTTATTTGCAATATGGGTCTAAAACTCATTGTTTTAGAGAGCGATGGGGAGATATTAAGTAGTTTAGTGACTTGTCCATATTGCAAAACTAATATGTATCAGAGGTAAGAAATGAAACTGAGTTCTCCTGATTCTAAGACCTATCTTCTGTTCACGCTTACACACTGCCTCCAAAAATCCATTTTAAAAAGTGCTCTGGGAATTCATAGAAAGGGGCTATTGCTTCTGCTTGAGATAATGTGGCAGGGCTTCTTGGAAAAAGTAACATTTGAATGAGGCTCAAAGGTTAGGTAATTTTGATGGTGGATTCTATATATCTGTCCAATGGGATCTTTGTGAGTAAGATACTACCTTAATGGATTACTTTAAACAAATTCAATTTATACATTTTATTTGACCTTTTGTTCTTCCAAATTAATTTTGTTATTTTTTTCTAGTTCAATAAAATGATTTTTTTGTAATTTAACTGGAATGGCATTGATAAATAAATTAATTTAAATATGATTGTCATTTTAATTATATTGATTCTGCCTATTCATGAACAATGACTTTTTCTCCGATTACTTAAATCTGACTTTATTTGTATAAAAAGTGTTTTATAAATATGTTCATATAGTTTCTGGGTTTTTTTCTGGCAGATATACTACTAGATATTTTATTCTATCTATGGTTAGTTGAAATGGATTATCTCTCACTATCTCTTCTTGTAGGACATTGTTGGTGATATATAGAAATGCTGATGATTAATGTGAATTTATTTTATATCCTACTACTTTGCTAAAATTATAATTTCAACTAATTTTTCAGTTGAATCTTTAAAGAGAGAGAAGAACCCCCCCATTCTAATCTCTGTTGAATATAGCACCTAAATATACCTGTGATGAGAGATTAAACTAATTTTTTTCAAAAAGTCTTCACTTTCTATTAAATTAACCCTCTGAATTTTGTTAGGGAGATATATTTGGAAGGAATTTGATATTAAGCCTTTTTATTCCTTATTAAGCAATGCCCCCCTACATGATTGTGGGAGGGAGACCAAAGACCCTTTCGATTTTCCCATTTCTCCTTTCTCACCACAGAGTTTTCTCTTCTTTTGTACTGCTGGTGCTTGTGTGTGTGTGTGTGTGTGTGTGTGTGTGTGTGTGTGTGTGTGTGTGTGTGTGTGTGCTTGACTGGCTTCTTCTGAATTTGGAAATGTTCTGATTGGCTCAGTAGTATGCTGCTAAAGATCATTAACATCCTAACTGAGGGTGTTGGTGAGGTGATTATGCAGTTAGCATCTCCTTTGATGAAGAACAAAGAAGAAGCCAGTTGACTTTTTGGAATTGGATGATCATTTGATAATCAGGGGTGAAAACCAGATGATTGCAATGTATTGAGTTGGGGTTAGATATTACCCCCTAGAGCCCATAGGGAGGCTCCTCTGGAGGTCCCCATACTGATAAGGCCCAACAATAGCCATCAGCTGCCTCTATCATTTTCTTCAGGACTGCTATAGTCATTTTGCCTTTATTTTTAGCGAATGGGGGGTAGCTAATGTTACCTTAACCACTCCAGTGATGTTTCAGGAAATTTATTTAAAATTCAATTTGTACATCGTGACTTTAAGCACTACTTTTGGGGGAAGTGAGTTTTGCATTATGCCATATCTGCTCGGGATTATGGACACAGAGGGAATATGTATAATTTTTATGCACTATGTTTATTGGCACATTTGTGTTAATAGCCAATAAGATGATATTGCCATCTTAATGTGGTGCAAGTCTCTGTGACTCTGTGTCTAATGAGAGGGGGCCTCTGTTCTTCTTATGGGTATGGGTACCTGAGAGAGAGAGAGAGAGAGAGAGAGAGAGAGAGAGAGAGAGAGAGAGAGAGAGAGAGAGAGACAGAGACAGAGACAGAGGCAGAGACAGAGACAGAGACAGAGACAGAGACAGGCAGAGATAGAGAGAGAAGTCAGTGAAGAAATACTGCCAACCCAGTTCCTAAATAGGTAGACAGGTGGTGTACCCATTAGAGAATCAGCATGTGAACTCAGCTATCAAATGTAGTAGGAAAACGCTTATGTAGCAAGGTACTCTCCCTTTGAGATAATCATGATGGAATAGCAAATAATCCCAAATAATATTTAATTCTCAATTAAGTGAAGTCATGTTCTCTTGACTTACCATCAATGACCCTGATGATTTCAGGAATTGCTATTCCTGATGCCTTTTGCAGCAGATTCCTTCCATCCCTGGCAGATGCTGATCTGTTGGACAGTTGACCATCTCACAGTAATATAGCTCCTCCTGGTAACTTGCATGTGATAATTTGTCAAGACGCACCTTTCATAATGAATTATTCATGTGAATTACACCAAGAAACAGTCTAATATTAGTTATGTATATTCAGTGCAAACAGCACATTAGTGCAAATTTTGTTCATTGGAAAATTAAAAACAGGACATTTTCTGCTCAACTGGATGAGTATTGGTGATTAGGTCTTCTGTGTCTGTGTGAAGGCGGCAAATGGATATTTTGTATTGCAGACTGATCTGCCAAGTAATGCTATCACCTTTGCTGAACAGCCAGAACGCTGATCATCTGAGGAACCATAAGTAAGCCCATCACAAATATTTTTGCTTTAATTTCTTGGGTTTCACAAAGACTCAGTTTTTTTTCCACTGAAATAGTAATTGATTCCAATTAAAAAGTAGGAAAAAAAATCAGAAGTGTATCTGTTTCTGCAAATTCAACATTCTGTGGTAGAAAAACTGAAAGTCAAGAGAAACTTGGGTTCAAATAATGCCTCTGACATTTACTAGTTGTATAACTATAGGCAATTCCCTAAGGCTTATTTTCCTCATCTGTAAAATGGGATTAGGGGAAGGAAGGTGCAATAATAGTATCTACCTCATAAGGTTGTTGTGAGGATCAAAGGAAGTAGTGTTTTGCAAAACTCTAAATATAAAAATATTCAAATATGCAAACTAGTTACTTTAACTTGGGACCCAAACATCTCCTTTAAGCTAAGAAGCTTTTGGTTATGTGGATTAGACACCTAAGGAAACCCTTCAGAAGACTACTACTTTCATTGTAATTTTAATATGTGTGTATGTATGTGTATTGTTATTTCTAAAGAAAAAATTCCAAATGGTTGTGCCACTCTACTCTCCTAGATCTCCCTGATTGGAGGGTGAGGGGGAAAAATCTTGGCTTCTAGAACTTTTAGTAGTGGGCAAAGAAAAGTACTTTCTCCAGAAAATAGCTTCTTTGGTGTCGTTTTTAGTGATCAAATTAAAGGAAAGCTGTCTGAATCTTAAACAGAGTGATTCTGGGTATTTGGAGCAAACTTCTTATTGTCTTTGCTCCCCTTTAAGGAATAAGGCAGGATTGAAGGTTTCAAGTATAGAATTCATTTGTAGCAAAGCTCATCTGTATGAGGGACCAGAACTGAGAACCTATGAGGTCATTAATCTCTTTCTCATTAACAATTTCTACTGAGGGTACCCAGGGCTGTGCTAGGCATGGTACTTCCTAGGAATGTCCCAGTTACACACCAATATTACTAATGGGGGAAGATGTAGAAACACGAAAATCTGATAAACCCATAACCCAAGATGAGAGATATATGAATATGTAAAGTATTTTTCTGATATGCAGATAATATGAGGGGTTTCCAGGAATGATCAGAAGTGAAAAGTGAATTGTGGGAATGTGTGAGCTTAGGTAAGTAGTAAAACATAGCCATTTTCAGATGCAGCTCCTACATTTTTCCAGTTGTCTCTTTAAAAAATGTATATTTGTATGCATACCTACACATAGGTATATATACACACATGTATATCCGTGTATACACACATGTATATACACACGTATATCAAGTGATTACACATGAGTATATTTTATTTTCTGAGTTTTGTTAAGGAGGGGTCAGGAGTCCCTGAGATTTCTGGGAGCTTCTTAAGAACGGAGGCTGAGAGGATCGGGAGGAAGCTGACTGCTTCTAGAGCCCTTATAGCCAGTCACAATCTTCTTGGGTGCTCCAAATTTTCCTCTCTTCAAAAATTTCCAATTTAATAACTATACTTAGGTGTTTTAGACCACATAGTGTTTGCAACAACCGTTATGGCTCTATTATGATAATACAAGAAAGTTGCATTATGAAATAAATGCATTTTAAGGTTTTTCCCTGGCAACATAATGTAAAGATCATTCTGCATGTTGGCACTAAAGAATCAAAAACAGTTTAGTCAGTGGATGTGAACACTGTTTCTTGTCATCCAGTTAATGGATCTACTGTTGTTTTTGTGTTCTTTTCAGCTCTGCTTGCCGTACATCAATGAAAAATTACGGTTTTTTTCCTCAGTGCTACAACACTAGTCATCTTTATATTCAGCATATTCCCCTTCAAGTCTTCCACTATAAAATGTCTACCATTCATGGGGCCTTTTCCCTCAGCCATTTACCTGGTTCTTGGCAACTGAGGGTCAATGCTTCTTGCTTATTAATGTTCTGTATAATAAATACTAGCTCGGTTGTTTTAGTCATGTGAAAGCCTGAGCAAATAGAAGCTTTTAGTGAATAAGGAGCAGACAGAAAACTCTGCCTTTTTTTAAAACCCTTTTTGTTTACTGCCTCTCTACAGCCAATCATCACTCTGACTAGCATTTAAAAACAGCCCTCCCGGACAGTGTGATGGGCAGAGGACTCTGGCATTTACATCACTTAAGCCAAGGAAGGGCAGCATCAGTGTGGTTCACAAAGGGATGACCTCTCTTCTCAGAAACAGTAGGTTCTTGACATGGACAGTTTGCTTTGTTTGGAGTCGGACAAGGGAGTCCTGAGAAAAGGGCCTCTCACATTTAATCCATGCAGGCCTGGATGACTTGCTCTTTGAATGGAGGGTCCAGTAAAACACTTTAGACTTTAGAATGGGGGACCTTGATAGGCACCTATGCCAATCTTTTACACTGGGTCCTCCCTTCTTTCCAGTAGCTCAGGTTTTCAACTTCGGGCTCATCCTTAACCCCTTCCTCTTCATCTCCCCTCAGAACCAACCACTTGGCAAGTAATTTGAATTTCATCTTCATAATATCTCTTGAATCCCCATTCTTTTCTCTCCAATCCATTTTTTCTCTTCCATGTGATAATATCATTTTAGATCAATCTCTCAGCACTTTTGTCAATAGTCTCCACATTGATTTACCTGCCTCAAGTCATTCTACTCTCCAGTTCTGTCTCCACAAAGCTGCATAAAGAATACTCCTAAAATACCCAGCTGACCATACTACTCCGCTGCTCAAGCTTCACTGGCTCCAGCTTCACTGGCTCCCTACTCCCTCAAGGGCAATTCCTCTGGCATTTAGAGCCCTTCAAGATCTGGCTCCAGCCTTCCTATCCAGACTGATTCCCCACATTTCACCCCTTATATATTCTGGCTAGGCTGACCTACTTGCTGTTCTCTGAGCATGGCATTCGATCTTCTGGTTCTTTGCCTTTTCACAGAGTGGCTCTGTCTCCCAACCTGGAATACTCTCTCTCCTTATCACAGCCTCTTAGTACACTTAGTTTCCTTCAAGGCTCATCTTAAGTGTCACCCTTTTTCTATATAAGGCTCTTCCTGGTTCTCTAGGTATAGATATCCCCCTCACCCTCTCACTACTCAAATATTTTGTATTCAAGATCATAAAAACATGCATCGACAGCTAGAAGGAACCTCACATGTTAAATAAGCCAACCCCTCATTTTACAGATGAGGAGAGACAAGTCCAAGAGGTTAAGTGATTTTCTCAAGCACATGGGTAGTGTCAGAAATGGAATTTGAACCCAGGTCCTCCTTGGGATAAATTTGCATTTATATATCTTTGTTTATGTTATTTCCTCCCAGGAGAATGTAACCTTCTTGAGGTCAAGGATTATTTAATTTGTAGCTCTGTGCCAGGGCCCAACACATCAATGCTAAATTAATCAATGGCTATTGAATTGAATTACATTGAATCAGGCATAGACTATGGAGCTATTGAATTTTCAGTTTCTCTTAATTGATCTATGGCATATCTAAATCTGTGTAGTAACAAGCCCCATCATAATAGAGTTCTCGTAGATCTGACCCTAGTCAATGAACAAGCATTTGTGAACTATTTTCTATGACAGAGGCAGTATGATATAATGATTAGTCAGGAAGGACTGGGTTCCTCTTTCATGTCTAGCTAAATGACCCCAGCCAAGTCACCTGACTCTCAGAGATTACAAATTGCAAAGAGGATACCTAACTTCAATCCAGTGACACTGGTCTCCTTGCTGTCCCTTATCAAGACTGGCTACCTTCTACTGGCTGTCACCTAGCCTGAAGCTCTCTCCTCTCTCTACTTCCTGACTTTCTTCAAATCTACTAAAATCTCCCCTTTAGCAAGAAGCCTTTTCTAGTCCTCCTTAATCTTAGTGCCTTTGCTCTGAACTTATCTCCCATTTATCAGGAATATACTTTGCATATGGTTGTTTGTATATTATCTCCACCTTTAGAATAGGAGCTCCTTGAGAACAATGGCTTTTCCCTACCCATTTTCTTTGTATCCCTGGTATTTAATAGAGTGCCTCCCATATACTAGATGCTTAAAAAATCCTGGTCCTCTGACTTTAGAGGGAGTTTCCTTACTTGTGTGAAACCCGTAGGAGTGAAGTAGCAGTAAAAACCTAATCTCTCTCCCTATCATGTTATGTTCCAGGTACTGTGCTAGGTCTGGGGATACCAATCTAAAGAATGAACCAGGGTGCAGCTAGGTGGCTCTGTGGATTGTTGAGCCAGGCTTGGTGACTGGAGTTCAACTCTAAACTCAGACACTTCCCAGTTGTGTGCACCTGGGTAAGTCACTTAACCCCTATTGCCTAGCCCTTACCACTCTTCTGTCTTGGAACCAATACTCAGTATTGATTCCAAGATGGAAGGTAAGGGTTTAAAATAAAAAATAATGAAAAATTGCCACTCTCAAGGAGCTTACATTATAACATTGAGACCTTAGGGAGATAAAACTTGCTATTGTCAAAGTATTTTCTGTCTCCCTCCCCCCAATGACCTACCACTTACCATTCCTTAGTGTGAATCTACAAGGAGTCCAAGGAATTGAACTTGAGCCTTAGCCCTGTCAGACATCAAAGACACCAAGGCCATCCACTGCATCCTCCAGCCATTGCCAGTAGACTTGGATTTTGTCTTGTCACTGAACTTTGATGACTCGAGAGTGGGACTGACAACTTTATGCAACTCTGCCTCACTTAAATCCAATGCTTGCAGAAGTCAAGACATCATCCTATGATGCCATTTGTTCTCTTCCACAATGAAGGATGAAACAACAACAATAGCTCTTTTAATCTCACTCTTTTCATATTCCAGCCTGGGCTGAGTCTGGAGACAAGGCTTAGTCTTTGGCCTCTTTTATTTTTATTCTTCAACTTTGAAAATCCCAGGAAATGATGAAAATCTTAAATGGTGATTGAGAAATTGCTAAACATAAAAGACACTCAATTACTGTCAATTTCCTTTATGGAACAGGACTGGAGAGCCAGAGATGATCTGTTGCTCCCAAGCTTTTTCCTTCTTTTATACTTCCTCCTTCCCATTCCCATTGGCTGTCCCCTCACACTGATGGGTGTAGTTCTATAAAATAGATTGTATAATGACTTTATTGAGAAGCTGCATCATGTGTTAGAAATTCAAACAACCCTCCTCTCCTCCAACCCAATTGATTTAATGTCAAGGAAGACCTGTGATCAAATGTGGCCTCCAACATTTGCTAATTATGTGACCAAAAGTAAATCATTTAATCTTTTTGAATCTCAATTTCTTCATCTGCAAAATGGGTCAAAGAATGCTTATAGCCCCTTCCCCATAGAGTTGTGATGGAATTGAATGAGCCAGTGCAGGTAAATTACCTTTCAAACCTTTAAGCATGATATAAATGCCAATTATTCTTATTTTAAAGTCATCCCAAATTGGTGATAGGATGTTGCAAGACAATAAGACAAATATTATGTGCCTCTTTCCTGCTACTCACTTTCTTGACTTCCATTCTCTTGTGTAAATGCTTTGGAAACTACCCTCTTTTATTATCATCCAAATTGGTTATTTCTATTTGTTTATAGGAAACTCTTTATAAAGTCAGAGACAGGAAGCCAACATTTACTGACCCCAATACCATAAAAAAGGAGGTAACTGAGGCTGGTTCACCATCTTTATAAAAGCAATAAGGTGAGTTGCTCTTTGATGGAATGGATGAAGGACCAGATATCCTCACACATATAAGGAAGAGAGCAGGAGAGTTCACTGGATTCTGGGCATTTTGAGTCCAAAGGCAGCCACTCCAGAGGGCCACTATTATAATTCCTGCACCCCCTCTTTTTTCTAAAATAGGATGTTTACTATATTTGAGACTGAAGATACTGAACTCTCAAATAACTGACACTCCATTGTAGTCTTTGTGTTGCTGTTTGGAAGAGCTGGTGGTTAAATGTTCAGTGTGAGCTCTTATACCTTGGAAATTGGCAAACACTGAAAGCCAGAGCTTGATTGATTGTTTTGACTTAAGAAAGTGACTGAGAAAATGTTAATAATATGTATTCAGCGTATGTGTGACCTATGTTTTTGTGTGTGTTCTATGTTTTTGGAGAGACAATTGTTAAATATTTAACAGAGAACCATTTCAAGACCCCTTTGCCCACATGTACTGTGCTCCCCCATGACATTTTATCTTAGACTGACTCTAAGACTTCCTGTGAGCTGAAACTCACTATAACAAAAGAATCATACTTTAGATATTGTTGGTCTGTTTGATTCTTTTATGAATTGTCCTCTAAATTATAGTATTTAGAGAATAATTATAAAGGACCAGGATAGAAATTGCTATTAGAGTGGGTATTCTCTCCCTCTCCTTCTCCCTCTCCCTGTCCTCTACTCCTCCCCTCTCTCTATCCCTTCCTCCATTCTCTTTCATTCTGCCCCACCTCATAGATTGTAATGGACTTATTCTTATCTTCTCATTTCAGGTTTTGTTCTACTTGGCTCTATTCTCCCCATGTCTCTTTCTTCCTTGTGAGTGCTCAGACTTTACATCAGCTCCAAGGAGTTCTCATAGACCTTTAAAGAGTTTTGGGGAAAAGCACCCCAGGACTAGAATTTACTTTCTAGTCAGCTGCTCCAGACCATGAATAAATATTTCCAAATTGTGACTTACACCAACCAGGAGGCATCTTGATATAGAGGAAAGGATCCTAGCTTTAGAGTCAAAGAATCTATGATAATTACTTCCATTGTGACCTTGGGCAAATCACTCAGCTTTCTTAGGCTCCAGTTTGCTCATCTATAAGATGAGGAAGTTGGACTAGATGACTTCTGAGATTTCTTCCAGCATTAGATCTATGGTCTCAGGACCCCAAGTTGCAATTGGGGGTAAAAGGAACTCTATGTTTATATAAGAGTAGGATAACACTATGGCCTCTTAAGTCCAAGAAAATGGAAGCTGACATTAAGGCCAGTTTTGGTAATGGAGTCTAGAACTTAGGAAAGGGAGAAAATCCTGAGAAGGCTAGGCTACCCTTCTCCAATGACATTGCTTCGCTTGAACCTTGGGACCTTGGGACACTAAACACAGAAATGACTCCTCCCTCCCTCTTTCCTCTTCCTGTTTCTTTAAATCTTTTCCTTAGTAGATCATTTATCTACTCTATTACCAGTTGTTATAATATGACGTTTCCACTAGGGGAAGAAAGAAGTAGTGAATCTCTAATCTTGCACCAGTAGTCAACTTGCCCTTTTCAGGCATTGGCCATACTCTAATAAAGAGTTCCCTAATGATTTCTTAGGACCTGGAAGTTCCCTTAGAGGGTAAGACACACTAACTTGACCACTTTGACTATGATCCAGTATAAAAATCTTTCTTCATGTGGCTTGGTTCATTATGGCACTGGATAGTTATTAATAGCCCTCAGAAAATTTGAGGATGAGAGATGTAACCTCTATATCTGAATAACAGACATGCAAGGCTGAGTTGAGACTCTTTCTATTTTAACTCTTCTCAGGAGTTTCTTCAAAACTCTGAAATTGCTAAAGGGAAAGTACGGAAATTAGATGTACAAGTTCCTGAGTTTAAATGTCAGTTGGACCTTTCCAAGTTTCTAAGGCTAAGATCAGAGCATTCACAAACCAGTCCTGAGACCTGAAAAAACTAGAATATAGACATACAGGAAGAGGAACCTCTCATACCCTATTCCAATACCCTTATTCCCTCATCTCTCTCTGGAAAATAAGGATACTCCTTCATATAATCATGGATCTAATATCCTGGGCAAATAGTCACCAATCAATAGAGTTGGGGTTCAGGGATGAGGTGTTTCTAGGGCAGTAACAAAACTGAAGAGGAAAAAAAGGAATAGAAGACTGGACTTGGGGCCAGGAATGCTATTCTTAAAGCTTATGTATTTATTGTCAGTGCTGGAAAGATGTTTAGGAACTCTAGGATAATTAACAGTACCAGAGGCTCTGGCCAAAGTCCTGTGAAGATCATGCATGGGTCATGGATCTTTGTTGGCTCAACTTTCCATCACAGGTGTTGATTATGTAAGTTCTTTGATATGTATGATTTTCAGGTGTTAATGCAAAAAAAGATGCTATGCTTGAATATATCTATTATATTCCTTGAATTTTCATTCCTCAGAGCTGTGTTACTCCTAGTAATCAGTCAATCAACAAGAATTTATTAATCACTTACGATGTTCCAGGAGGGCAACTAGCTTCACCTTAGGAAAACCTAAGTTCAAGTCCAGCTTTAGACACTAGCTAGGTGACTCTGGACAATTCAGTTAACCCTGTTTGCCTCAGTTTCCTCATCTGAAAAATGAATTGGAGAAGGAAACGACAACTCATGCTAGCATCTTTGCAAAAAAAAAAAAAAGATACAAATGGGGTTACAGAGAATCTGACATGACTGGAGTGATAGAACAACAACAAATGTTCTAGGCTTTGTGCCAAGTGTTGGAAATACAAATACAAGTGAAAGAAAGAGAGTCTTTGCCCTCAAGGAGCTTATATGCTGAAGGGGAAAGGCAATACAACTAGGGAATGGGTACCTTGCCTTTTTTGGAACATGATCTTTGTTTTAGGGAACAAGTACCCCTAGAGTTTATATGGATCTTTGTTGTTCATTCATTCAGTTGAGCCCAGCCCTTTCATGACCACATGGACAATAGCTTGCCTTTGCTATTCATGTGGTTCTTACCAAAGATATTGGAGTGGTTTACCATTTCCTTATGGACTACCATATGGATCTTAGGAAGTTCTAATATTCAAGCTGGATTTTTATTGTTTTGTATAACTACTAGTTAGGACATTATAATGATACACAAGATAACTCTGTGTAAAAAAAAAAGTGAGACACTACTCCCATAGGTCCTGATTTTTATTTCCCCTTTACTGATGTAAATCTAGGCTTTTTTTGGCACCAGATAACCCAGAATGTCCCTTATAAGACAGGATTAAGTGGAGAGGGCTGTGTGGGATAGATTTTTAAAATAATGCCTCTTTGAATGTTATCTCTTTGAGGGATAGGACTTTTTTCATTTTGTCTTTTGTTCTCTACTGCCCAGAACATAGAGGTTTATCAATTTAGAGATGGAATGGATTTTGTAGTCTATCAAGTCCAACAACTTCATTTTGCAGTGTTTGGGAAAGCTGAGGCTTAGAAAGATTGTGTGATTTGTCCAGGGTCATATGGTTTGAGGCAGGATTTGAACTCAAGTCTTCTTGACTCCTCAACCATTCCCTTCTCTCATAATAACTTTTATTAGAGAGAAGTCCAGAATTAGGGCACATAGGGAAAAATACAATAGTTCGATATGACCCAAGTTACACTGAGTGGAGCCACCATAGCCTATCTTGATTCCAGGCCTGATATTTGTTGCTAATACCTCATTGTACGAACCAATTACATGTGTCCCTGGAACAATTTTAACCTTGCCACCCTTGAGTGTGTAGAGATAGATTGTCATGTTGAGAATTTACCCTTTAGCTCTCAGATAGGTACTTGGCAGTAAACCTTAGACCTTGAGACAGTTAGCTCTACCTTAGAGCTGACTTAATTAGCCCTTGGCTTGCCAGATAGGCACTATTTAGAACTAGCTGGGAGAAAAGTATGGTGGCTAAAAGACATAAATGAAATGTGTAGCATGTGGGCATGATTTTTTGGATGCCAGCCTATATCCTAGTCTATAACTCAGCAATCATAAGTAGAGACATTGGTCATCTTCTGACTTGTCCTACTAAAGTAGGGATCCTGATGGCCTGGAACTTTGTTCATTATCCTGGATCTTTATTCCATAACAGTCCCTCATCACTGTGTATTCACATGAGGCTTGGGTAGCAGGGGAACACTTTCCAAATCGAATGTAACTGAGACAGAGTTTATGAGGTACAAGAATCGACTCAGAGGACCCAGGACTTGTTCTGACGACTTCTTGGGATAGTACTTGAACTGTCATCAAAAGATAGAATGACATAATTGTAAATTGTTTGATGACAGAATTCTGTAAGACAATGAAAGTCCTTGAACAACTTTCCCTTTTCCTTATCCTATTTTTAACTTTTATGCTCTCAAGTAAACATCTTCTAAACCATACTCTTATAATCACCTATCTCAGCTATTTGCATACATTTATTGCCAACTATTTCCCACTTATTAAGACAGAGATGGACAATCACCCTCCCTACTCCAAAATTTTATAACCAAAAAAGACAGTTAAACAAAACAAATGACACATTGGGCATGTCTAACAATACATGCCTCCTTCTGCATCCCACAGTCCACAATAAAGTTGGAATATGTAGGGTATTCAGGAATGACTAGCATCTCTAGCATAAGGGCTTGTCAAACCCTTTTCAGTGCTGCTCATTTACTTATGGTGTCCACTTTTCACCCAACTCTCTTCTGCCCCTCCAAGAAACTATAGTATGTACAGATGTTAAAACCATCTCAGCAAATGAGCTAAGCCAGGTTGAGGGGAGTCAATGGGCCACAAACCCCATCAGTAAGATAGGGGAATGTCTACTCCAAACATGTGAAAACTTTCCTCAATGGAATGAGCTCATTGGAAGAATTCTTTTCAGCATCCTGAAGGTGACCAAAGCAGGTGCTATGGAGTACCTAAAGCTTGGTCAGATCTTGAAGATGCCAAGGTCAACCATGCATCCCAAGCCATCATCAATTGACCTGATTTTTGTTGTCAATGAACTTGAATGATTCTGGAAGAAAGAGTGAGACTGATGATATTGTGCAACTCTGTCTCTCTTAAATCCCAAATCACAGGCAAGTCAAGACATCATCCATGATGTCATTGACCCTCTTCAACAATGAAGGAGGGGGCAGCTGGGTAGCTCAGTGGATTGAGAGCCAGGCCTAGAGACAGGAGGTCCTAGGTTCAAATCTGACCTCAGACACTTCCCAGTTGTGTGACCCTGGGCAAGTCACTTGACCCCCATTGTCTAGCCCTTACCTTTCTGCCTTGGAGTCAAAACACAGTATTGACTCCAAGACAGAAGGTAAGGGTTTAAAAAAAAAACAAAAACAAAAAACAATGAAGGACAAACAATGCCCACCACCTCTCTCCTGAGAAGAGGGAGATAATATTGTACCACATGTCCTCAGGATTCAAGATTAGTCACTGAATTGATCAGGGTTTTGATATCTTTCAGAGTATGTTTGCCTTTATAGTGTTGTATTCATTATGTATTTATATATTTTTTGTTGTTTTGTTTTTGGTTCTACTTCGCTGTAAAAGTTTGATTCTTCTGTGAGATTCCCACAAGTATTGTTAAAGAATTATATATATATATATATATATATATATATATATTCAAGTTTTTGTTAATTTATTCTTTCTACCTGTAGGATTCTTAGGTAAGATTCAATTAAATTTAATACGTACATATTAGGCAATGTGTTAAGTGCTCTGAACAAAACTTTGAAAGCAAAGCAATGTCTTTCCTCCAGAAGTTTACATTCCATCTCTACTAGGTTGGGGTTAGGAAGTGAGATAGATGTACCCAGATAATACAAAGAAATTTTAGGAGGAAAAGAAAAGTACTAATTTAGAAGAATTATGGGTCTTAAAGAGATGACATGAGAGATGAGCTTTGAAGGAAGACTAGAGATTTTTGGAGAAGCAGGAATGAACAGAGAGTGCATTTCCATTATGGGGAAGAACTTGTGTAAATTCAAAGAGGTGAGAGATTGATAACTGAATTTGGGGAATAGCTAATACTCCTGAGTGGCTAGAATATAGAGTTTGTAAAGGGGATTAGTATGAAATAGAATTGAAAAGGTTGTCAGAAGCCAAATTATGGAAGACTTTGTAAATTAAAGATTCCGTATGTTATCCTCAATGTAAGAGCAAGCCATTGGAGGTTTTTGAGCATGGACTATTTTCATCAGAAATAGGTGGCAGCAGAATAGGGTAGACCATGGACAACTAAGAGTCTGACATCACACAGATCCAGGAAGGTCAGATGATCCAGAATGTTCTGTGCTAGTATTATATAATTGGAAGACTTTTGGGCAGGAGAGTGGAGCATAAGGGCAGTCTGGAAGTAGGTAGAAAGTCTGAGCAGACAGGTGATAATCAGCATCTCAGAAGTCTGGCAACAGGTTTGGGGTCAGAACTCTAGACCCTGGAAAGAATTGGCCAGAACAATTCAGAGCACCAGTTATTGAGTTATGGAGCAAAGAGTCAAAACAGAGATTCAGGCTTGGGGAATAATTCTGAGTCCTAGCTACTGGGTCTGGGATATGAGCCAGAGGTTTGAGCTCAAGGAATATGTCAAGATTCCAGTGGCTAAAACTGTGTACAAGGCCAGGACAAACTCAGCTAAGAATCTCAGCAGTAAAATGTAAACTTCTTGAGACTTCTTCTTTTATTTTCCCAGTGCTTAGAATAGTACCGGGAACACAGTGAGTACTTAATAAATTTTGGTTCATTTGAATTAAGGGAATGTCTTAGAGATCTTGAAGGAGTCACCTAATTTGTGGATCCAGCCTTGTAGCTCCCTCACTAGGCTATACCTAGAGAACACACAATTCATGTGGTTGATTTCCTGTAATCTTTGAAATATCTGGACTTTTGATAGTGTATGCATTACTTCCATAGACATATTGCAACTCCTCTGTGTCTTAGTTGACAGTATCATGAACTTCTGTGTAGAAAAGGAAAAGAAAATCCATCACTGGGTGACCAACCTTGTGGTGATGAGCTCTTCTGTCCTTAAGTAGACTGGTTCTTAGTCGGCAGACACACAAAATCTTCTAACCTGTCTAGGCCTTCCAAAGCTTACATTCCACTGCCTTAGCCTTGGAGAGCTCAGGGTCATCTCCAGGCCATCATGAGGCATCAGTAGAAGAACAATACTGCTTGTCTTTTCACAAAGAAGATCAGCTTTTCTGATGTGCAAAGGCAAGGATTGTATGAGATAAATGGTGATGAATATCCGCCTAGCAGGGGCAGGATCAAGACCTGGGTATGCAAAGTCCCCAGAAAAATCAATAGAGCAAGCATCTCATTCGATTCATTGGGACTGCGGGTAGTAAACATAACCTATTTTAAAAGTAATATACTCCTACCGTGAAATGACTGTGAAATCTGCTGGCAGAGTCACTCTGGCTCATAAGAGACCATTCTTAGTGCCACCTAGTACCCTCTGCTGGGCTGTCTAGGAGTCAAGTTGTGCTGTTCTGTCAGTTTCTCCAAGTTGCAATAGTATGAAAGGACCTAAGTCTGGGCTCAGAGGACAGGTCAAGTGGACCTTAAACCAGGCCTCTTTCCCTCTTGAAATTACTTTGAGTTATTCTTTATATAATTTTACTTTATTTGCTCCTGTTATATTCTCCCAATAGAATGTAACCTCTTTGAGGGCAGGGATTGTTATATATATATTTGGGTGGTGGTGGTGGTGGTGATAATGGTATTTCCAGTATTAGCATTGTACCTGACTCATAGAATGTACTTAGTAAATGTTTGTTGAAATGAATTGCTTTTCCCTTGATTTTTCTAGCATTGTGCTTTGCACATAGGAGGTTCAATAAATATTATTTGAATTAAACGAAATTCACTCGTATTATGAGTATTTGCCTATGCAGACGTTTACTTCCTCTGCAATTTACAGTCTAACAGAATTGCTTGGGGAGGGCACTGAGAGGTTCCAAAGACCCAGTATGTTTCACAGGCAGGACTTGAACTTAGGGTGTACTAAGGCAGAGAAAGGCCTTTTATCCACTCTCACTATGCTATCATTTAGGAGAAGTTAGGGGCCTCTAGCAGAGAGTCTAAATCATTTGGAAAAGGGATCAGGTAAAGGTATGACCAGAAGAAAGGGGCTGGGGCTGGGGAGAACTGTCACCACCAGAGTAAACAAAACATCCAAACAAACTAAAGACGTTGTGAGGACCTCACACATATCTGAACTGAGGGCTCCTCATATTCTAGATGGAGTTGTGATGAAATCAGACTACATAGACTGTCTAGTCAACTTTACTGGATTTTACTCATAATGCTGAAAGTAGCAGCTAAATTTATTGGGTGGCACAGTACCCTCTGATTGGCTGACTTTCTCCAAAATGGGCAGGGACTATGTTAGGGCGCTTGCCTCGGATATCCCTGGAATTCTCAGGACAGTTAGTGTTGGTTTCAGTAATACCAATTCAATTGCAAGCAATGGTGGCCTCTTCTTGCTAGTCAGAATCTTGACAGTGATATTAAGAGTTCATTGGACCCCTATGAGATGTTGCTTCTCCTCCCCGAAGTCTTGGCTTTTCCATTTGTCTATTCTGTCTGTACTAGGAAGGGCATATGATTTGTTAGAAGTAGCCCTTTCCCTTCACTTCTGTCTTTGGCCTTCATTGCCTCTTCCCGGGGATCCTTTTTTAATTCTCCTTTGTAATTTCATGGTTTGGCTATGATTCTGTAGGGCAGCCGGTTGGTACAGTGGATAGAGCTCCGGGTCTACAGTCAGTAAGATTCGTCTTCCAGAGCTTAAATCTGGCTTCAGACACTTTGCTAGCTGAGTGACTCTGGACTAATCACTTAACTCTGCTTGCCTCAGTTTCCTCATCTATAAAATGAGCTGGAGAAGGAAATGGCAAACCATTCTGGTATGTTTGCCAAGAAAGTCCTAAATGGGGTCACAAGAAATCCTCCATGACTGAAACGAGTGAACAACAACAACAAAAGTAATTATGTGACTGTATAGCCTTGAGAATATGGACATTATTTAATGAATCAGTAGCAAAGCATAGAGGATAGAGAATGAGCTTTCTAGTTGAGAAGACTGGAATTCAAGTCCTGCCTCTGAGCTTGTATTGGCTGCGTAACCCTGGGCAAGTCCCTTAACCTCTTAATGAATGAACATCCCAGGTAGCTAATTCTTCAAGATGCAGCTCAGTAACTGGTCTGCTTTGGAAGAAGGAATATCCTTTGGGAGAGTCTGTTATACCAATGAAGTCACAGATCTGAGCCAGAAAAAAGGACATTAGGTTTTAGGTTATGTCTTTTATATTTTTAGAGGATTGTAGGACCAAGGGGTTCTGTGGGAGATCTTAGTAGGATGGTGGGGAAAGGAGGCTTGGAAAATCCCAGATTGGAGGAATGTGAATGAGTAGGAGGTAGGAGAGTTAAAGTAGACTTCCATGATGCTTAATGTTTTGTGCCTGAACGGTCTTCTCAATGCCTTTGATCTGTGCTTGTTTGTGATTTACTTTCCCTGAGATGTGCCCTCTGTTTATCCTGGTCTCTACCTATAGGCATTTCCTGTGGTTTGTCTGCTGACACTGGGGATTCCAACCTCTACTTTCCCTTTCCTGTAAGAGAGTATAAACTGGGCCAGTTGACTGTCCTGTGAAGTCAGTTCACTGAGCAAATTATAGCACAGCCCAGAAATGCATATGCTAGGAAGGGAACTTCCAGCATGCCCTCTTCAAAGTGGACCAGGGAACTTCGATGATTCAGCCCCTGCTATGTGAAAACTTCATTAGTCTTGGGGCTAACCCAAGAAGGACAGGACAAAAAAGTTCTGAATGGCCCACTCTTGGTGGGGAAACTAGACAGGGCCTTCAGAGTTCATATCCAAGGAGGTGAAGAAGACTTCCCATCATTTCTGCTGTTAGCCCTCAGGCAGATGCTGAAGACAAAATTTTGTTCTGATCACAGATAATTTTGGATTTATCTTTGTACCTGTCCAAACAGAAGCATGGGAAGCTATGTGATGCTGTTTTAGAATTTCAGTAGGATGTCATGTAGTGGCATCAAGTCAAAGAAACATTAGATGCCTGCTATGTTCCAGGCACTGTGTTAACTGCTGGGGATACAAAGATAGGGAAAGTCAGGATGCCTGAGTTCTAATATTCAACTGCAAAATAAGGAGGTTGGGCTATTATTCACTCAGTCCTCTTCTAGCTCAAAATTCTATGACTTAGTCCCAGGTCTGCTCTGGACTCACTAGATGGCCTTGGGCAAGTCATTTTCATCACAGGACCTCATTTTCTTTACCTGTAAAATGGGGTTGAGATGAACTCCTTTATAGCACTGTTGAAAGGGAAATTTAAGCCTGTTAAGTGTAACTGTGTTTTTAAACTTTGGGGGAGAAGGAGTTAAACCTTGGTTGGTGAGAAGCTACCTTTAGGATACAGACTGTTTCCATGTTAGTTTTTATATCCCCAATACCAGTGCCTGGCTCATAGTAGATGCTAAATAAATGTTGTTGAATGGAATTAAATTGAATTATTGTTACAGACTCATAACCACAGGGCCCAGTTAGCTCAGATATTTTTCCCCGGTTCTTTCTTTATAAGCCCTCCAAAGAAATTTCCAATCTAAATTCAAAGAGGCCCCAGATCAGTGATCTTACTTATGGTGAGTCTGATGTGCTCTCCACAAAGGAAAGACATTTCTGATTAATCAGTCAATCAGCAGGCACTTATTAAGCACTTAATAAATCCGAAGCATGGCACCCACTGGGGATGCAAAGAAAAGCAAAAAAAAGCGGGTACCTGCTCTCAGGTACCTTACATTCTAATTGAGAAACAATGTATCCATAAACAGGTACTTACAAGATACCTGGTAGATGTTAGGTGACTTTAGAAGGTTAAATCGAAGACTTTAGGATTTGTGCTTTGCCATTCCAGCTCACCTAGAAGCTCTGCCTTGATTGTGCCTGGTGTCCCATCCCTCATCCCCAGGCAACTATGGGTCAGTACACTTGGACCTGGGCCTGTGACAAGGATAAGAACTGTACATCTCATCAGAGATGTACCTGGAAGCCTGGCAGAGGTTTTCTATTGGGGAAACACCCTCAAGGAGGACAGATTAAATGAACCCACCCAATGGAGTTCTTAATGAAAAAGCCTTTCTCTGCATAACTACAGTGAAAGCTGTTAGACGCCACTGTGAAGAATTTATTGCATGTAATTAGTGTATCCTATTTGCATCAGGCTCCCAAGATAAAGAGCAATTAACACAGGTGGGATTGGTTGGAGGTGAGGAGAGCCTGCCTGCTTGCTTGCCTGCCTGCCTGCCTGTCTGCCTGTCTCAGGAAAGACTGGCTTGTGGCTAACTGCACAAACTTTGCCCAACTTAATGCTATGGAGGAGGAAAGTTGTGGTGCTGAGTGATTGGTGTGCATTGTTTTATTTCTTTCATTAATTTCTATTGCCATTCTGGATGCTCAGATGAACAATAGCCGTAGCCTGTCCAGATCAATACCAGATCGCTGATAGTGCCTATCTGTTCAAAGAGTAGATTATGTGATAAATGGGGTGGTCTGCTTGTTTTGACACTTGCTAGCGGTAGAGCCCAGATCTAACTGGCATTAGTAGAGTTCTATCACATGAAGCTGGAGTAGCTGATAGAATATTTCCTTTCTGGTACAAAACCCACACAGAGATTGTTACTTTTACGCTGCAGATAATAGATTCTTAGAGAGAAGGAAGGAAGTAGTTTGTGCATCAGGGTCAGAAAATTATAAATATAAATATATATATATATATATATACATATATATGTCTCAGTATAATGTATTATATTTTGAAAGAACGTTGGCTCATTCACTAGGATGGGAAATAGACTTGAAGCTTGAGGGGGGAAATTATGTTGGCCAGAATGGTGCAATGGAAAGAACTTTAGATTTGGAGTTGAAGGACCAGATTTTAAATCTCACCTCTGCCACTTACTCCTTGGGTATTTTCCTTGGACAAAGTCTTTAACCACTCTGGGACGCAGTTTCCCCATATGGTCTCTAAGAGCGAGTTCCAAATTCTGCTCTAAAGATTCTAGTTCCAAAGCTCTGATCCTATATGACTGACATGCAACAAAGAGATATCATGCGATCTAATCTCACAAACATTTATTAAGAATCTACTATATACCTGGCACTGTGCTAAGTACTAGGATACAATTAATAACAAGATAGTCCCCAGAGAGAGAGTTCATAAAGGGAGGCAGATGTGTTTGGGGAGACATCAGAGAGGATTCCGTGTGGGGACATCTTGTTCCCCAGGGTAAAACCAGGAAAGCAGCAGATGCAGAGTGGAGTGAGTCCCAGAGTTCAGTTTCTGACCTCTATAAAGGAAGAATGGGAAAGATTTTAGTATTCTACCCTCCAGTCATAGGGGAGAGGAGGCTGAAGTAGGTGGTGTTGGTCTCAAGCAGCAAGGTGATAAGATTAGAGGTAATTAGCTTAACCTGGGGGGAGCATCTTGTTCTTTGGAGTTGAGACCAGGCAGGATATCAGATGCAGAGTAGAGTAGATATCATGACTTGCAAGGGACTCCAAATGAGAAATCATTGGAGACCATGGGTTGTCTTAGGTGGACTTAAAAATTTATGGTGGAATGGTGTGGGCATTTCAGAAGTCTCTAGAGGAAGTAGTCCTAGTAACCTTCACTTTAGGTAATTTTGGGGCAGCTATGGGAAATCTGGTCAAAACTGTCATATATATATTTTTTAATTTTAATTTTTTAAAATTTAGAATATTTTCCCATGGTTACATGATTCATGATTCCCCTCCTTCTCCCCCCCCCCCCCAGAGCTGACATGCAGTTCCACTGGGTTATACATGTATCATTGTTCAAAACTTATTTCCATATTATTCATATTTGCAGTAGAGTTATCTTTTAACATCAAAACCCTAATCATATCCCTATCAAACTGTGTGATCAATCATACATTTTTCTTTTGCGTTTCTGTTCCCACAGTTCTTTCTCTGGATATGGATAGTGTTCTTTCTCATAAGTTCCTCTGGATTGTTCTGGGTCATTGCATTGCTGCTAAAACTATCATATATTTTTTTTACTACTTCACATATAATTTTTATTTTACTTGTATCCTACTTTGTATTTATTTGTTTTTATTCAGTTTATACTCATTTTTATACATTTTAATACATACTTGTTCCCTTCTCCCAATAGTGCATCCAATTAGAATGTTAGTTTCTTGTGATTATGGATTGCTTCATTCTTTGTTCTTATATCCCCTAACACCTACAGCAATGTCTGGCACTCAGTAGGCATTTAATAAATGTTTTTTGATTGACTGATTGTCAGCAATGGCCATTTTCCCCCTGGACTTCTCAAAGTACTCTATTTACCCTCTAGTACATTTATTCCATAATATTCAACAAGTAAATGTTTATTAAATCCCTATTTTTTTTATGAGGCAGCATTAACTATGGGATGTAAAGATTAAATAAAACAAAACAAAAACAACTGAGTCTCTGACTTCCAAGAGTTTATATTCTATCAGTTATTATTGTCTATATTTGAGATTTTTCTCACTTTTACATGCTAAGATCCATGGAGGAAGGTATCTTGTTTTAATGAAACTTTGTATTTCCCCTAGCCAATTAGTCAAGAAATATTTATTAAGTGTTTGGTATGTGCTAGATATTATGGTAAGCACTGGGGATAGTGCTCTTCATTGAAAAGAAGCTTAATAAATATTTTGTTCAAGGGATGAAGTAACTAAAAAAGGAAGGAAAGCAGGGACAGAGGAAGAAAGGGAGGAAAAGAGGAAAGAAGGAAGTAGAAAAGGAAAGGAGGAATTAAAAAAGGAAGAAAAGAAGGCAGAAGACAGAGACAATAGTAATAATGGCTCTAGCTTCTGGAAATTGCCTAAGGCTCTAACATTATAAACTGTCTATTTTGAAGGGATTGCTTGGCCCTGTGAGACACTTAATTTTCTTTTTGCTTGTTTGTTTGTTTGAATATTTTATTGACTTTTCTTAAAATATCATAGTTACTTTCTACTACCCTCTCTTCCCCTAGCTAGAACCCTCCACTATAACAAGGAAAAAGTTAAGCAAAAATAACATATGCACTCTGTCTAACATCATATGTAACATTTCACATTTTTATTCCCCTGCGTTTCTGTTGAGAAGGTAAAACATATTTCATCATTAGTTCCTTATAATCAAGATTGATCATTACACTAATCTGAATTTTGATATTGTTTAGTAATGTTTTTCTTTTCCATTATTATCATCATTGTGAATATCATGTTCTCATCTTTGCTTTCTTTGCTCAGCATCAATTTATATAATTCATCCCAAGTTTCTCTGAATTTTTCATGTTGTTACTTTCTTATGCTGGAATAATATTTACCTTTATAACTATATACCACAATTTGCTCATTCATTGCCCAAATAATAGGAACTTACTTTGTTTCTATTTTTTTTTTCATAAAAAGTTTGTCTATGCATATATTGGCTTACATGAGAATTTTCCCTATGTTTTTCACCTCTTTGGGGGCATCTGGCCCATAACAGTAATGCAGAATTAAAGGATGTGAACAATTTAGTGAATTTTCTTGCATAATTGCAAAAATAAATTGTTCTCCAGAATGGTTGGGCCATTTCATAGCTTTACCAACAGTGCACAATATACCTGTCTTCCTATAATCCTGTGTTGGCAAACCTATGGCATGTGTGCCAAAGTATTCCAGATGGGGCTGCTCTCTTCCCCCTCTCCATGCACACCTGAGGACATTTCTCACATGATCCATCCCTCTGGCCAGAAGCCCAATGGGAGCATTTCCTCCCTCCCCTGTCTGGGAAGTTCATATTGGGCACTTGATCTCTAAAAGGTTTGCCATCACTGCAGTGTTTTAATACTTTATTAGCTTTGCCAAGCGAGTTGGGACTTTTTAATTATTTTAATTTTCAGTTTTCATTACTTATTTCAAATATTTTTTCATTTAGTTGTGAATAGTTTACATTTCTTTCTTTCATTCTTTTTTTTTTTAAACCCTTACCTTACCTTACCAATACTGTGTATTGGCTCCAAGGCAGAAGAGTGGTAAGGGCTAAGCAATGGGGGTCAAGTGACTTGCCCAGGGTCACACAGCTGGGAAGTGTCTGAGGCCAGATTTGAACCTAGGACCTCTCTTCTCTAGGCCTGACTCTCCATCCACTGAGCTACCCAGCTGCCCCTTTTCATTCTTTTTTTGTGAAGACTGTTCATATTCTCTGGCTACTTGCCCATTAGGAATGACTGTTGGTCTTTTATATTTTTTTCAAATACCTGCTTATTTTGTATATCAGATTTTTTTTCAGACAGAGGCATTAGATGTTTAGATTCTCTCCCCATCTCCACCAGTTAACAAATTCTCTTGATAGCCTATCTGCATTGATTTTGTTTGCATTAATAGATTTTTAATTTTACACAACCTAAATTGGAGAGATCTCATTCTTAGAAAATGTTCAATTATATTCTGTGAATTTATATGGATCTTCTAGCTAGGAAAACCTTAGGACTTTGCTGTAATATAGAAAAAGTCAGTATGTACAGTGCTTAGGTACTGAATTTGAATCCTTTGTTCAAAATATGTTTAGTGAGTATAAAGGGGATTTTGTTTTTGGATGGTTTCACTCACTGGGGGTTCCACAGCACACAAAAGAAGTTGGCATTATAGGGAAACTACAATGTACATAGGTTCAATGTATTATTTCAGTCTAGCCCCTGAGTAAACCCTGTTCTCCTTAGCTTTTTCTGGCTTTATCCCTGTGGAAAGCTAGCCTGGGGATCATGTATGGAGAGCAGTCATTATCACAAAGCACAATCCCTTTCTAAGGGTTTATAAAAAAATGAAAGGTTATTATATGGGGTATGGTAACCCTTCTTCTCCCACTGAGTGTTTGGGAAGGCTAGAGCCATGATATATGAAATGTCAGATGTTATATTTTAGACTTTATATTTTGAAAAAAAATCTCTAACAATCTCCAAAGAAATGATTTGACATCCTTAAGTTCAACATCAGGCAAAAATAAAGCTTATGGTGAAATTTACATAAATCATTAGCATTAATCATTCAGAGTTATTGATAGCCACATACTGAAATGTATCATAATCCCGGTCAGGGAGACGGGCTGGACAATATTTCTTCCCAGCTGTCCCAACTAGCTACAAGCGCATATGGTGGTGGTACTTGCTTTCCTTTCTAATTTTCTTCCTCAGCTTGAGCTGTCAGAGGGCCCCTTTTGTTGCTCGCTCTCTCTCTCTCTCTCTCTCTCTCTCTCTCTCTCTCTCTCTCTCTCTCTCTCTCTCTCTTTCTTTCTCCCTTTCTCCCCCCCCCCCCCCCATCAGATTTCTCATCCAGGTCAAAATCCATCAGCATCTTTGGCTGTCACTGTTGATCACATGACCAATGGAAGCAAAATAGCTAGGTGACAATTAGCAATGGGTGGCCTACATTCGTCAGTTTCAATTTGGAAGCCTTCACTTTTACTAACACTTTCATCTCTGAAGTCTAGTAATAATTTTCCTACCACATGATTGCCAGAGTGCTTGCTCTCAGGATCACTAAAGGGGATGGCCCATTGGGGTGGGTAACTATTGACATGGACTGGTCCAGAGATCTTGGGACCCTGGGATGAATGGAACCTTGTTCACATTGGTTGAATGCACATTGTAGCACTAAGAGCCTCAATAAAATGAGACAGCTTATATTGTTAAAGGGGGAAGAGGATCTTATCTCACATACTGTAGAGCAAAATTACAGGTAGAAAGTTAGACCAGTACATTTTCCCTCAAAGCACTTCTTCCTGATATCATCTCTTAGACTCACCCTAGTATTTTTCTTTACTTCTTTTTCCCCACTGGAGAATGAATGTGTGACCCAGCAGACAGAGTGCTGGATTTTGAATCAGGAAAATGTAGTTTCCAATTTTACACCTGCCCTCTGCTGCTTGTTGGCTGTGTGACTCTGAGAAACTTCTGTGAGTCTCTGGCAATTGCCCAGACTTATCTATCAAGTCATATATGGGTTGCAATCTTCCCCTATGAATAGAGTTCCTATCCTGGGAATTCCCCACAGTTGGGCCTCTTCGTGCTAAGAAAATCACAGCTTCTTCAAGTATTCTCATATTCTTTCTGAGGAGGAAAATGGTGGTGAAATTTATGGTTTATTGTCTTTCCTCCTTTTTTCTCTCTTTATAGTTGTCAGTTCCTGTCTTATAGGTACTTTAAATGATTTAGGGCTGACAGAGACCTTAGAAACCATTGAGTCCATTCCCTCCTTTCTTTTTGGAGATGAAGAAACTGAAGACTGAAGAAGTTAAATTACTTGCTCAAGATCATACAGTCAGGGCAAGGATTTGAATTCAGGTCTTTTGACTCTGAATCCAAAGGTCTTGAAACTATACTATGAGTGGGAGAGTCATGACACTGATACTATTCAATGATAATATTACATTTAAATATTTGTTTCCCCATGATTTGGCAGAATCATCCTGGGGAGGTTTGAGACCCTTCCTATATCCCATATGCTCCAAAGGTATCTTCAGGGTTTAAAATCCCACCTTTTCTCTTTTTCTGCCAGATGGTGCTACTTCTCATTCTCGTCATCAAAGCCATTGGGCATTACTAAGCACTTAGTACATACCTGATATATATATTTTTAAAACCCTTACCTTCCGTCTTGGAATCAATACTGTGTATTGGCTCCAAGGCAGAAGAGTGGTAAGGGCTAGGCAATGGGGGTCAAGTGACTTGCCAAGGGTCACACAGCTGGGAAGTGTCTGAGGGCAAATTTGAACCTAGGACCTCCCATCTCTAGGCCTGGTTCTCAATCCACTGAGCTACCCAGCTGCCCCCCATACCTGATATTTTGCTAGGAGCTAGGAGGAGACAAAGAAATATAAACATCTCTCATCCCACAAAGTTATCTTCCTGGGATGTCATCAAATAGTTCTGATGATTGATCCCAACTACTTGTATAATACTTTGCTCTTTTCATATTAGTCGCCTTGTTGGAGCCTCTGGAGGATGCTATGAGGAAGGGAGGGCAGTTATCACTGTCCTCATTTTATAGATGAAGAAACTGAGTCTCCCAGAAAGACCACTAGTTTGCTTAAGGTTAATGGCAGAGCCAGAATCAGGTATTTTGACTTCCATTATAGGTCCCTTATAATCCCCACTTTTTTTCCCAAGAAGCATTCATATTTGACTTGGTTAAACAATTTATTTAGTCTCAGGGTACCATTTCCTTCTTTGGAAAACATGCCTTTATTTCCTATCACATATTAGTTGGGAACAATTCCCTACTTCTCTTGCCAAAAAATTCCTCCTTTTGCCCAGACAGTGGGGGAGCTGCAAGCTTCAGGGTCAGACTGAAAGGACTAAAGAGTATGGAAAGGATCAAATCATTTGTCTCCTCTTGCAAAATGGTCTTTCTTTTTTAAATGGGCGGAGGATGGACTGTGCCAAAGCTCTGCTATCCTAAAACCATGTGATATCCCTTTGGACATGAATCGTCCCAGCTACTTACTTCTTCGCCAGTACGCAGTGCACCAATGAGGTGGGCACACAAAAGGCTGCAGACAACAGAAACAAACAAAGAACACGCAAGTGTGTTGGGGAAAATCCATGTTCTCTGTCACATGAGGCTGGCCATGTGCTCCATCTGATTTGCATGGAACCTTAGTCTCTCTAATATAGAAACACATGCCATTCCCTTACGCACAAAGGCAGTGTTGCATGGGAATCTTAACAGCCAGAAGTGGCATCCTAGACCAGAGTGAATGGGCCCCTTAATTTCATGGTTTAAAAAATACTTTAGTTGACCTCAGTATAATTCCTATATTTTAGCCATTTACGTGTCATGGCTCAGTACTCATTCATTAACTATAGTGCTTTTCAAATGAAGAACTGAGATGAAAATTTTTCTTAATGATGACAAGTGATGTAATTTAGTTTTATTCCTGTAGTCCGGTGGTGCCTTCTAGCACCAGGAGAGTTAAGGGTCCGTCAGCAATTCCATCCCCAGTTCTTTTTTCCAGGGGCTTTGGAATATGGAACCTTTTTTTCTTATTTTAACCTACTCCTCATCCCCCTTAATAAACCTAGGGTTTCTCAGCCTTAAACTTTGTTTTCATGTACAACTGGGTTTCGACTTTGTAGACACTAGTAGGATTCCAGTTATCAAGACAAATTGCCCCGAAAGGAGTTATAGTGTGACATAGCTATAGATCCAGAAGGAGCCTTAGAGGCCACAGAGAACAACTCTTTTATTTTACAGATAGAGAAATTGAGGCCTCAGAAATCTAGATGATTTGCCCAGTTAACACGCCTAGTAGACATCTAAACCTCAATTTTTCAGTTAATAAGTCTAATGCCCAAACTGCTATTCTTTGGAATTATGTGGGTCAATTGACTAAATGCTCAATTGGGAGCTTGGGAACCTGACGCCATTAACTTGTGAGTTTTTGGAGACAGGGGCTGTCTTTTGCCTCTTTTTGTATCCTGAAGCACTTAGCTCATAGTAGGCACATAATAAATGTTTATTGGATGATTCCATCACTGTCTCCACCACTCTCCACTCATTTACTCTGCATCCTTGCACAAATCTCTTAACCTCAGTTTCCTTCTCTGAAAATAAGGGGATTGGACTAGATGACCTTAAAAATCTCTTCCAGCTCATAATCTATAAATCCTATGGCTCCAGGCTACACCTGCAAAGGGTACTTTATCAGATGGCTGGAGTCCTTGCTTGGGTCTAGTAGCCATTCTCTCTGGGCTGCAGTCTGCCAGGGGTGCCATGAATGCTGTTTATAGATTTTTTTTTCAACAACTGACCCAGGACGAAGTAACAGCTCAGGGAGGAGTTGTTTCTCTGTGTGCTTATATTCTGGGAAACTTTAGATGTGTTCTTCCTAAATAGGCCACCATAGAACCAGTTGTAGATGCTGTGACCCATTTTTGTGATATTTGGAAAATGAAGGTCTCATTTTAAAAATGGGAAAATAAGCCTCTAAATAGCCTCTAGAGCAGCCCTCGTGGACACAGAGCCTCAGAAGTCACCCTTAACTTGTTCTACCTTTTCTCACCCAGGACTTCCACACAGCCTCCAGGCAGATTTCTTGGCTTTTCTGAGAGTTCTCAGGTTGTAATGTTACTCTAATGTGGTTGTTTTATTCTGTGTTAATTCTGAAGGAATATTAAAGCCATTACATTTTATTGGCCCTGAATGTTTGGCAGATACTGGATGAGAATGAGCCCAGTGATCTGCATGGCATTAAGTTCCTTGGAGATTTTAATTTTTAACTGACACCTTTTAAAAGAGAACGTCCTTTGAAATTTATGGCCCTGCCAATGAGGCCAAATAAAATGTTGCTCCTTATGTTGAAAGTCATGGCATTTAGTACGGTCGCCTTTTGTGGGTGAAAGGAACCCCTGATTATTATGCTGCTTTGCCTTTTCTAAAGCGGGATAGCTTCTAACTTGTGCCTTATGCTTTAGTTGATTTTTCCCAGCATCGTCTAGCTCTGCTGGACAACACCAGAGGCGTTCCCTCCTTCCCTCCCCACCTCCCCTTAAGCTGTACTTGTATGTAGCCTTGACCTTTCTGATCAATAAGTAATGTGCATTCATTATGGCAAAAAGAGATTCAGGAGAATGACGGTACTGTGGCACTTGGGTTGGTATCAGGAAGACGAGCCAACTGCAAAGGCAAGGGAAGGGCATCTGAGGCCAAGTACTCATTTCAGCATTCTGCCTGGAGCCAGCCTGCCCAGCCTCTGCAAGGGGCTGCTTCATGGTGACATCTCTTATCATCAGTGTTTTCTGCTAGGGAGAACTGAGAGGCAGCCCGGGGTGGTGGACAGAGCACCAGGCCTAGCAGCAAGAAGACCTACCTGGGTTCCCATACTGCATCAGATACAATGTATGTGTTGCCATGGGCAAGTCACTTAATTTCTCTGGGTGCCACTTCAGGGAGGGTAGACTTGATGACTTCTCCGGCCTTTGCATTTCTAATTCAAGGAGTCTATGATCTAAGGCTCCTGGGTAAAGCCTTAACAAGGAGAGGGAGCAAGGGCTGGGGAGCCAGAAGGCTGTTCTGGGAGTTAGGAAGATTTGGGTTCAAGTTCTGACTCTGCCCCAGAGTTCTATCTGACTTCTGGCAAGTCATTTAACCCTTTAGTGGTTTCAGATGACTCTGCAGGACTAGAAGTCGGTCAGTCAACAGGCATTAATTCAGTGCTTAATGTAGGCAACTAGGCTTCTGTGCTCAAGCTCACATTTTAATGGGAAGACAATATGGAAGCAAATGTACAAACCAACTACATACAAGATAAATTAGGAAATAATCAACAGAGGGAAAGCACTAGAATTAATGAGGGATGGGAAAGGCTTCCTATAAAGGAAATATATAGTGTAAATGGAGGATAGTTTCAGAGAGAGAGTTTTAGCAAGAGGGAGGAAGATGAGGGGATGGGGAATGGTTGGACCATGAAAATCCTTCTGAAGAAGGGAAGATTGAACCGAGTCTTGGAATAAGACAGGTGAGCAGAATTGTTATATGCATATATTGGTAAAGGAAGTTTCTTCAAGGACTTTCCTTTATCCATGAAATAATTTTGGACCCAAAAAAAAAGCATTAGCCAGACCTGTTTTTGCAATTTCTTTCATTCACTTGGGCAGCAAACATTTATTAAATGCCTAGTGGGAACCAGGCACTGTGCTAAACTGAGAATAAAAAGAAAGTTAAAATATAGTTCCTGTTCTTAAGGAGCTCACAGTCTAATAAGGGAGATAACATGCAAACAAATGTGCATAAGCAGCTATATACAGGATAAATTGGAAAATAATCAACAGAGGGAAAGCACTAGAATTAAGGGAGATTGGGAAAGGCTTCCCACAGGAGTTAGTATTTTAGCTGGGACTTGAAGGAAACCAGGGAGATCATGGTGGAGTTGAGGAGGAAGAGAAGCATTCTAGGGTTAGGGGAAAGCCAGAGAAAATGCCCACCATCAGGAAATTAGTGTCTAACAGTAAAGAGAACAATGTCACTAGATCAGAGCATTAGGGGGCAGAATTTAAGGAGTAAGACGTTTGAAAAAGTATGTGTGTGTGGGGGGGACCTGGGGGGTAGGTTTAGTCATAGCCAAACAGAGTATTTTAGATTTGCCTTAAAATCCAGAGAGCAGGATAGGGCAGGGAAGAATAGCTCTGCCCTAATGTCTGACCATGGTGTGTGATGACTTGCCTGTAAGGATGTCTTTCTGGTATATATTCATTGCAAAGGCTTGATCTATGTCCTATTCTCCTCTTTCAATATTTATTTTGATCTCAGAAGATTATTAGACTACAAAAGAAGTAGAGGATTTAAAGAGATGCTATCCATCCACATTTCAGAATAATTTCAACATAAATATACAAAACATGATCATCTCCTGTACCCAATATCTACCTCCTTTGCAGATCTATAATGAATAAATTTTGCTCCTGGGGCAAGTGATATCCAAAACAAACTCTCAAATAAATTTTTTATGTTAAATTCAGTTTATAAGGTAGGTGGAGATCTTAGGATACTGTAAGACTATTGGGAGTACAAAAGGGAAGGAAGGATGCCATCCAGTAGCTTCCTCTTTTAAAAAATTATTTTTTTTAACTAAGTACTAACTCTAATTCTTTTTAAGGTGACAAAGAACTTTCCAGTGCTGTCAAAGCCCTCTAAAGTTTCACACCCTGGGGCATAGCCCTGACTTCTTCCTAATTCCAACCCTTTCCCTTTGCCTTACAGAGTCATTGTGTTGTGGGAGTTAGGATATCTCATTTTACTAATAAAGAAACTGAGGTTCTAAGTGGTAGAAAGATTCCCAAGATAGTACAGGTAAGGGCTCCTTGTACAGGTAGAAGTAGTAGAGGCAGGATTTGAACTTAGGTATTTTATTGGACTCAAAATATGAAGGCCCCTCATCCTCTATATTATTTATCTCAAAATAATGTTGACATGCCTCTTTCTACTTCCTTATCAATATGTGCTTTGTAGGTCTGCTTTTAAGATCTAAAGAGAGCGACAAGTCTTAAGAACCTAAAGGATACTAGGGGTTCTTAGACTTGTGAGTTTAGCTGAGGAAGCCTTTTCCCAAAGAAATTCATAACAGGTGCCATTATCTGGACCATTTAGACCAAAAATATCTGGTTGTGGATTTTATTTCTCTGGATTGTTTGTATGTAAACCTGAATTCTATTGGCAAGGTCAATCTAATTATCATTCCATGTGGAATACTTTCAGGGACATGGAAAAATCCCCTCTCCTAACCCCAAATCCCTTCCCTACTTATTCACTGATTTAAGAAATTCCAGTTAGAGAAATTTTCTCCTGGCATAAGCCTTAGTATCCTGTAAAAAGGAAACTCATTGGGAGGAATTTTAAGTTTTTCAGTCATTTACACATCCGTGTGAATAAGTTTATAAAAACTTTTAAAAATAGCTTTTATCAAAGTTGAAAAGGAGATTGTTCCACTCTCCATCTCTCTTATTTCTCCATTTTCTCAAATCTATAGCGTTTTAGTCTTGACTGGGAAACAGCACCAAAATTTATGGTATTTTGTATTATCTACTGTTGAGTGCAAGTCCTTTCTCCCCACCTAGGCTATGAGCAGCTTTGAGGGCAAGGATGATAGAGAGTACCATGGTATAGGGGAAAGGGCACTGGATTTAGAGACCGTGACCTCTCTTTGAATTTCTTCTTTGCCACTATGACCTTGAATAAGTTGCTTCCATGTTTGGGTCCGTTTTCTTCTTGGCAAATACGTGGGGGTGGTTCTAGATGATGTCTGGAGACCTTTCAGCTCTAAACCCTGTTGCTTAGGCTTCTTTGAATCCCTCACTGTGACCAGTGTAGATAGGGCTGGTGCTCAGATAACATTTATTGGTTGACCAAAGCCAGCAACTGTTCCAGGATCATGCATCTCCCACACTGATATTCCTCGAAAATTCTCAACACTCTTCCTTGTTGCTGAACTGTTACTGCTTGTGCCATTAGGGGGTTCAATTATGGCCTGTTATCTCTTGCATTTTAATAACCTGTGCCTCAATTATGTTCTTCGATGCTGGTCGTGCCCTATAAGGTGATAAAGAGATGGGTGTCCTTAGGGTTTCTCTTCTCTCCCACATCATTACATTAGCATACAGAATAGTTTCAAACCAATAGACTGCTGTTCCTGTCCCTTTATGACTTTGCCTCAGTTTTATAGAGAGAGAGACAGACAGAGAGAGAGACACAGAGAGAGACAGAGACAGAAGAGAGGGAGGGAGAGAGAGAGAGAGTGAGTGAGAGAGAGAGAGAGAGAGAATTAGAGAGAGAATTAGAGAGAGGAAGAGAGAGAGCATTAGAGAGAGGAAGAGAGAGGGAAAGAGATAGAGGAAGAGAGGAAGAGAGAGAGGGAGATAGGGAGAGAGAACTTTTGTTTCCCTCCCTCATCTCCTCCACCCTACCCCTGACAAACTTCTCATTTATGTTGTGGCCTGGAGAGAGAATACTGTCTCATTTTCATTACCAGGGAGTGATCCATGAAATTCAGTGAACCCTTTTGGAACCCCAGGATAGCAGGTACTTCTTCAGGAAATTTGTACCAGGAACAATTATAGGGTATGTGCAGTGTAAGCAAGGAGGTAGAGGCACAGAGTTTCCAGCTGGGGTCCAGGATCTCTAAATGGGGCAATGCCCAAGCTCAGTTGTAGTCCTCCAGGGTGGTTATCTATGAGAAGGTGTTTGTTACTATATTGGAAAAGCTATACCTGGGTATTGTGCTCAATAGATGCACTAGAGGGGACTCGGAGAAATGGTCTCTTGGAGGAAGGGGGATGTAGAGTGATCACTCAGCCAGTCCATAACCATTTATTAAGCACCTACTATGTGCTCCATTGTACTAAATTCTGGGGATACAAAAAATAGGCAAGATAGTCCTCACTGTTAAGAATAGAAAGGAAAAACTCACAGGATTTCAGAGCTGGTAGTCTCCTCAGGGGCTACCTACTCTAATTTGTACCTGATCAAAGATCTCCTCTAGAGCATCCCTAGGCAAGTGGTTGTTTTCTGCCTTCAGACTTCTAGTGATGGGGAACTCATTGCCTCTTGAAAAGACGGCCAATTTGGACCTTTTCAGTATTCTTACACAGTAATTTATTGCCTTCCACACATTATGAGAACCACCAACATAGGCTTTCTTGCTGCTCTTCCATCAAAACACTCCATCCCCCATTTCTGTCTTTGTACTAGAAGTCCCCCATCCCCAGAGTGCCCTCCTCACCTCCAACCTCACTGTTTTTCTTCATGACTCCTCTCAAATTCCACCTTCTACAAGAAGCTTCTTGCTAGTGCCTTCCCTTCTGAGGTCACTAATCTGTCTTCTCTGTCTGAATCTCTTTGACTTTGGGCTTGTCCACCCCTATTTGAATAGAAGCTTCTTCAGGAGAGAGTATGTTTTTGCTTCTCTCTCTTTTTATTTCCAGAGCTCAGTGTGGTACTCCTGGCACATAGTAAATAAGTACTTGAGTGTTCTGAGAAGACTGGCACCTCTGGTGTGAGGTTTTTCAGGACAGCTCGTCTACTTTTGGTGGCCACCTTTTATCCAACTCTCATCTGTGGCTACAAGAAGCTGTAGTATGTGCAGCAGTCACAACCCAGTATGAGACCATCTCAGCATATGGGCTAAACCAGGCTGTGTGAAACCGAAAGGTCTCAAATACTGTCAATGAGTGAAGGGGTTGTCCACATTAAGTATGTTAAGACTTCCCCTGATGGAATAGGAAGATGAGAACAATTAGTTCCAATGGTCATGAAGGATGCTGTAGCAGGCATTATGCAGTGGCTAGAGCTCTCAGGCAGACATGGAAGATGCCAGGGTCATCCACTACATCCAGCCCATCACCGGTCATCCTGACTTTTGCTTTGCTATTGGACTTTGATGACTGGAAGAGAGAGCAAGCTCAATGACTTTGTGCAATTCTGCTTAACTTCAATACAATTCATGAATGAGTTAAGAAATCATCTTGTGATGTACTTGGTCCTCTTTGAAAAAGGATGAACAACAATAAGTAAATGCTTCATGAGTGATTGTTGACTGGTTGACACATTTCAATTTTGGACAGTGCTAATTGGACTGAGGTTTTCCTTTATATAGAGTTAATTTTTTTTTTCTCAGACATTGCTTCACTTTCTGATCTCAGGGTCAAGGAGAACAACTCTTTTATACCCATTAGCCCTTCACATACTTGAAGACAATTATCACATCCTAACTTTTCTCTTCTTCAGGTTCAACATTCTCAAATCCTTCAATGGATTCTCCTATGGCTGGCCTCTATGACCTTCTAGCAGTGTGACCCTGGATAAGTCACTTAACCCTGTTTGCTCAGTTTCCTCTTCTATAAAATGAGCTGGAAAAGGAAATGGAACCGCTCTAGTAGTTTTTGCCAAAAAAATTTTAAATGGAGTCATAAAGAGTTGAACATGACTGAAAATGACAGAACAAAAAAAAAATACCTGGTGATGCCCAGAACTGACCAGAACAGATACCTCCAGTTACATCCTAACCCATAGCTTCATGGTCATGGATTTGGGTGCCTCTCCTGGACGGCTTGAGCCATACCACTGGGTGATGTACTCTGGAGGTCAGCTCTTGGGGGAAGGGATCCAGTTTCTTAGGATCTTTCTGTTTTCTCCTTCCCAGGTAGAAAAGGGCTAAGA
This sequence comes from Monodelphis domestica, assembly GCF_027887165.1. Classification (NCBI taxonomy): domain Eukaryota; kingdom Metazoa; phylum Chordata; class Mammalia; order Didelphimorphia; family Didelphidae; genus Monodelphis; species Monodelphis domestica. Next base: position 436,008,751 of record NC_077227.1, read on the forward strand.
GGACAGGTTGTACCCTCTGTTGACTCCGAACACATGGGAAGGTGTGCTCTAAGTTAGAATTTTTCATATATAACTTGGGATACAAAGCTCCTGTAGTAGCATGGACTGTGAGCATTTATGAGAGATGACAATCCACAGAGATAGTTGGGGCTAGTGAAGGGAGGTATTTCAGAAGGAGAGGGACATGGTCAGCCGCTAGTTTGTTTGGGGAGGGGGAAGGATGAGTTGTACCCTTTATTTATGCTTCCCTGTAGAAGCAACACAAGTATTTCAATAATCTCTGAAGAGTTTAAGAACAATATACTTAATTGCTATGAGTAATTTCAGAGCTCATTAATGTAATAAATCTCCAGAGAGAAATATTCTTAGTTAATGATCAGCATAAAATAAAATAGATTGAAGTCTTTCCATGTAAATGGAAGCTCTAGTTCATGGAATGGTGGACACTATAGACAGAGGCAGCCTGTTTATGAAACTCGGAGAAAAAAAGTTCATTATTTCCAGACTAATAGCTATTTGCCAGGAAATAGAAATGGTAATGACGTTGTTAGGCTATTGTCTTCTTCAAGGGTGTCCATCAGTGCTTCCCTAGGACACAAGTGCACAATTGTTAAGCACTGAAATATACTGGGGGGGGGGTGGTTCTATCCGATACCCCCTAACTTTAACCACACAGAAACCAAGGTTTTCTCTCCTGTATGAATTCAGAGCATTTGTACTCCTCTTATGCACCTGCCCTCCTTTGATCTGTAATATTTTTCAGATTTGCATTCAACATATATTATTAAGAAGCTATTCTGTGCAGGTAGGCGAGTGGCACAGTGGATAGAGAATTGGACTTGGAATTAGGAAAAACTGAGTCCAAATTCTTCACTAGATACTTCCTACCTGGGTGTCATAGAGTTGGCTTCAAGGGTCTCTAAAGTCTCTTTCTGTGCTAAATCTGTGATCCTAGAATAGGGCTTCTGAATGGAAAGGGGAAATAACTGGACTAATCATCTTATGCATTTTACTGATGAGGGAACCAGGGTTCCAAAGAGGTTGAGAGATTTGCCCAAGGTAGCATAGGTAAGGGCTCCTTGTACAGGTAGAGGTAATAGAGGCAGGATTTGAACCTGGGTATATCACTGGACTCAAAATATGAAGGTTCTCAGTTAAAACTTGTATAACAATCAGTCATTAGTCAGCCAGTTATTAAGTGCCTATCTATCCCCTGCAACCATGCAATGAACATCTTCAACCTTAGCCAGGTTGGTCCTTGGGCAGCAGATGTACAGCATCTGGGCTTGTACTTGAAAGCCCTCCTTCTTGATAGGACCTGCCAAATTGTCCTTTGCTGGCATGGCCTCCAAAGGTCTGGGGGTCATTCCTATACCCCATGGGGAGGCATTAGAGTGGGAGCTTTGCAGAGGCTCTACTCTGTCCCAAGTTGCCTATAAATAGGTCTAGGGGATGACTTCTTTATAGCCTTCATGCTCTAGAAGGCAAGGGGGAGTATAGCAAGAGATGAGGAAGGAGAAGGGAGACTTTTAGCCCTTCTTGGGCTGAGGCTTCAGAATGCTGTTTTGTTATGGAATGGAATTTCCAAAGTGTTCAATGCATTTGTTGTTCAGCCATTCAGTCATGTCTGAATCTTCATGATCCCATGGACCACAGCGTGCCAATATTGTCCATAGGGTTTTCTTGGAAAAGATACTGGTGGGGTTTGCCATTTCCTTCTCCAGTGGATTAAGGCAAAGAGAAGTTAAATGACTTTTCTAGGGTTACACAGCTAGGAAGTATCTGAGGCCAGATTTGAAATCAGGTCCACTGCTTTATCTATCAAGCTATCTAGCTCCTTCTGTATTCAAGGTCCCCATATTTTTTTAAAGTTTATTTTGTTTTAAATTAACAAAAAAACTATTTTCTTTCCTTATTACTTCTCTTTCTTCCCTCACTTCATTGAGAGAAAACAAAAAAAAATCTTTTTAACAAATATGTATAGCCAAGTCAAATAAATTCCTGCACGGTATCCACATTTAGATATGTGTCAACCACAGGCTGACACAGTAGAAAGAAGACTGAACTTGAAATCAGAAGACTTTAATTCATGTCTCAGTTCTGCTACTTTCTACCTGTTGACAATGGGGAATCAAAGAATCCCTTGGAACTTTAATTCCCTCATCTTTACTTTGTGGCCTAGTTGGACTACTTGATCTCCAGTGACCTTTTGAGTCCCATATCTTGTGATCAAATGTGAGTACAAAAACACAATCCAAGGCCAAGTAGGAATAGTTTTAAGATTATCCTTATCTCTGCTTCCTTTCATGAGTGCAAGGGATTCTGAAATAGTTCTCTAACTGAATTAAAGGGAGCAGCCCCCTCCTTCCATAGTCTAATTTCAATTGTCTCTAGTTTTGTTTTGTTTTATTTTTGCTTTATGCAGCTCAGGGTCTTCTGCTCTTCTCTTGAAGAAGGAGCAAGTGGGGAAATAATAATAACAACAATAATGATGAAGTAAGGATGAATCAGAACCACATCATTTGACTGGGGTGACTTGACTAAATACAGATATAATTTGACTCAAAAATTTGTTTGTATTTTGTCAAGGAAACAGAGGCAAATGGAGTAGTTTTAAGGCAGCTAGGTGGTACAGTGTCCAACCTGGGGTCAAGAAGACTTATCTTCCCGAATTAAAATTTAGCCTCAAATATTTACTAGCTACGTGACCTTAGAAAAGTCACTTCACCCTGTTACCTCCATTTCCTCATCCCTAAAAGGAGCTGGAGAAGGAAATGGCAAACCACTCTACTATCTACCAAGAAAATCCAAAATGGCGTAATGGATTCAGACACAAGTGAACAAGAACAAAAATACAATAATAATAGCTTCCATTTGTGATATGCCTTAATAATGTTTGCATACATTATTCCTTTTAAGCTTCCCAACAGCCCTGTGAGGAAGGTGTTATTATTACCTCCATTTTATAAGTGAGGAGCTGAAACTTGCTTAGGGTTACACAGCTAAGAGTTGGAAGAAGGATTGCAATCCAAATCTTCCTGACACCAAATCCTCTATAATATCCAGGAGGACATACTACCTTCTTTTAACAGCTGTGCCTCTCATCTCTTTCCCATACATTCCATCCACATCCCTTTGGATTTTCTTGTTTTCTCCCTTAACCTTTTGTTTGAATATTTCCCAGGGTTGGGGGCCATAGGTAGGGAGAAGAGAACCTTGGAGCTCTGGGTCATCAGGATGGGTCCTGACCAGACAACTCTCTCTCTCTCTCTCTTCAGCCCAGACAAAGGCCTAAATAAAGAGCAGGGGCAGAACCTCCCACCTACCTTAGGTAGCTTCCTGATGGGGAAGGCAGGGCACTGAGAGAGGACTCCTAGTCTTCCTATTGGTGAGCTTGGGCTAGGAGAGTCTGTGCTAAAGGTTCTGTTGATGAAGGTTCTTTCTGTGCTTTGAATTTTATTTTCTAGGTAAATTCAAAACTCCCCTCTGCTCTAAATTTAATGTTGCGGGACTCTGTTACACCTTCCCGGAGCCCTGCTGGGATCTGAGGCTATGAAGTAGAACGATACTCCTTTTGATTTTAGCTCTAACGAATGGCACTTTTTCCATGGCTAATGATCTGGGTCAGTTGTAGAACTGACTCTTTTACTGCTAAATCAGTTGAAAATAGGTATCTCAGGATGGGAGCCCGATGATATTTTACCTGAAGTCCCATTACCGCCAAGGTCGTAGCAGTTTGGCACGCTGTTAAATTTGGGGGCAGGGCTTTAAAGACTCCAGGTGGGCTTTCCAAGCCTCTGTTGTGTTCCTTTGACGCTTGTTAGGAGGTGAGGTTTGTTCAGAGGAAAATCTGATTTCTGTGGTTTGGGCTTTTTGGGCCTGGAGTATCATTAATGCTTTGACAGCCACTGCAAGGTCTCAAGTCTGATTCTGTACTAAAGAAGGTGTGTGGGGGAGTGTTGGGGGTGGGGGGTGTGAAGCCCTGGGGCAGACTAGAACTTCAGCTACAGCCTGGCTGGGGAAGAGACCTGTTTATTAAAAGAGTCCCCAGATGGGGTTTCAAAATGACAACCTGTTGACTCTCAGTTGATTTCAAAGTGCTACTCACCTGCTTTCTTCTCTAACCTTGGTCTCAAAATTCATTTTTCTGTCCTGTGTTAGGCCTCATTTCTACTACTGTCCTTTCCTGAATGGAAAGGGGAAGCAATCAATCTGCCAATCAGCATTAGTGAAACTAAGATCTGTGAATACTAATACAAAAGTGAGACAGCCCCTAACTTCAAGCATCATTCATTCCAGCTGGTGACAAGACAGCAGTTACCTGCCACCTTTATCTTTCTTACCTCCTTCCTTCCCAGTGGCCTCATTTCCCCAGGCCTGAGGGTCTCCCTATGATTTGAAGCTTGATAGATTACTAGCTACCTCGCTTCCCTCATTCTGTTTCATTATGACTATTTGTGATAAAGCCATGTATGTGTTCACTGGGTATATATGTTTGTGTATGTACATGTGCATGCATGCATGCATTTGAAAATATGAAACCTAGAAAAATTCTAGATGAAGATGCAGCCCACAAATAATGCCTTTTATTAGTATTTTTTATCTAATAGGAGTCTCTGAAATTAGAAGCAAAGTGGGTCACATTAGGATGATGATTCACACTAGAGACTGAGTCAGAAAAGAAGGGAATATAACTGGACTGATCAAGCTGTGATTGAAATTCATTTTCAAATGGATTGGGGAAAAAAACCAAAACAAACCAAAAAATGGCAAGAAGAAACATCTGACTCATATTAAGGGGGAAACCAAGGAAAAGAGTGTGAAGATTGGATTTAGCTATCTCAGGATTGTAACATTGAAGATACTTAGCTCTTCCTTTGTTGTGAAGATTAAATTGTAATCCACAATCTATTTTAGATTTTAATCTACAAAAAAGGTGATAACTCAGTATTTTAAGTAGATCTACCCATTTTAACTACAAAAAGTTGTTAAGTAACTACAAAAGGTGAACCAACCAAAAAAAGCATTAAGTAACCAAAAAAGGTATAATCTAACCAAAGAAGGTGTAAACTAAAGAATGGGCAGTCCTGGAGAGAAGCATCTGCTGCGATTGGTAGACATGAAATTTAGGGGAGGTGACATAAGAGAAAAAGATCTTTAAAAAGAGGATCAGAGGCCAGAAGAAGATATATTCAATTTGAGATTCAATTTGAGGAGATCGAAGAGTTCTCAGACTCAGAGTTGGACTGGAGGAACTGGACCCCTGGAAGAAAACATGCAGGAGACCTCAGACTGCTTTTCCTTTTAAATGGTCACCATTGGTAAGTGAAAGGCTGACTTAGTGACCCTGACTTTTCTCAGAGGTGTAAATCTCTCAGAAAGGCCCATTGTCTTGAGAAATTTTTCCCCTGGAAGGTGCTTAGAAATTCTGATAAAGCCAGATCTCTCTCTCTCTCTCTCTCTCTCTCTCTCTCTCTCTCTCTCTCTCTCTCTCTCTCTCTCTCTCTCTCTCTCTCTTTCTCTCTCTCTCTCTCTCTCTCTCTCTCTCTCTCTCTCTGTCTCTCTCTTTCTCCCCCCTCCCCTCTTCTCTCTTCCTTTATATCTTCCCTCTATTGTAAATAAACTACCATAAATTCCATTTGCTTTAGTAATTCATATTGGGATTTAGAAATTAAATCCCTGGAGACCACCTATATAAATATTCAGAGTCCAACCACAATTAAATTTAACAAGAGTTAATTATGATGAGGTTGTCAAACCAGATTCTTCTGTCAGACCCTCTCTGGGGCCCCAATGAGATGATACAAAAACAAACAAACAAATGAGTATCTGTGGATTATTTGGAGGCTTCAACTTGAACTTTGGAATTGAAGTCTCAGCTATCTCAAGTAGATAGGCAACTTCTCATGCTGTTATTCTATGTGGTGCCAAGGTGATGGTGGGAAAGACTTTATTTCCAAGAATGCTGAAGAAATAATGGCAAAGGGAAAGGACTATGAGGTGAGAGGGAAAGTATTCCAGGAGAGTTGTAGACACATGTGGCTGTTTTCTCTTTTCCATGGGGTGGGAGCTCCAAAGGCAGGACTGAACAGAATTGATCAACAAGTTGAGCAAGGAAGGAAAGAAATAGCTCCTGAACCAAGTAGTCTTAGCTCCATCCATGTTAGAGACTTATCCACTGATGCTGTAAGTTTGTTCCATGCTCCTGAACTCAGCCATAAACATATTCACATATTTATCCATTCTGTAAAAAAACATGTGCATGTTCAAAATGCTTATCAGTTGCTTTGGTTGTTAAAAGACCTGACCTGGATACCCAGAAGCAAGCCAATTTTTTATGTTCCCATATATATTTAGGTGGGAGTACGAGTCATGATATTAAGTGTAAGTCTCCCAGATTGAGCCTATTCTGTCCTCAGCTGACCAACATTATCCATTTACAGAAGTAAAAAAAGAGAGCTAAGAATCATGAGTCCTAGAAACTGTTATTAGCTTATCTCTAAATTTGGCATGCTTCTTGTATTTACCCATAATCCTTCTTGACCCATAGGGACTAGAGCTGGTGTTGGATTGGATCCTGAAGAATTAATTATAATGGGGGGTGCGGTGGGGACAGCTGGGTAGTTCAGTGGATAGACCCAGAAATGGGAGGTCCTGAGTTCAAATTTAGCCTCAGATTCTTCCTAGCTGTGTGACCCTGGACAAGTCACTCAATACTCATTGTCTGGCCCTAACTGCTCTTCTGCCTTGGAACACATTATTGATTCTAAGATGGAAAGTGAGGGTTAAAAAAATTAACTACCGTTAATGTTGATATGGGAAGTGTGGTGAAAACTGAGTAAATCAGAGCTACTTTAAGGATCAATTGTATTATATTCCTTTTTTGGGTGGGGGGAGATGAAGATGGGAATTGGAGACAGCAAGCCCACAAAACCTCTTCACAATAAACTGGTCATTTCATCAAAGAAGGGGGGAGGGAATTATCCTTGTTTATATTGAGGAAGTATCTTTCAACAGTTAACTTTCTCCATTCAATATAAACTTTTCCCTTTCCAGTCTAGGAGAAAAATAAACAAACAAACAAAGCCCACAACCCCATCAGCCAGTGACATTACTGTCACCTGCTTAAAACAGTATGAAGTTTTTCAAGTCTCAAGATAATCTCCAGGGTTTACTGTTTTCCATGAAAGCATTTATTTCAGTCAAAATACTTGATGTTCTTCTCTACACAGACATTTCACCAAAAAGAGAAGAAACAAGAGGAAAGAAAAAACCCACACAACTACCCCAAATCACCATGTGTGTCATTTTCAAAGGAAAGATTTCCCTTTTGGACAAACAACCCGTGTGCTACCTTTAAAGTAGCTCATGCTTGGGAGGGTGAGGGGAGTGAGGGTGGCAGGGAAGAACTCCTTCCTCTCCTCTGATACCTGGAGGTTAGGAGACTAGATTTGTCTGTTTCTGATTAGGTGGGAGAAGTGACCATTTCACTCCCTATTTTAATGGCTTCTGTTAATGAGTATCATCCTTTCTCTCCCAGTGATCCATGAAGCCAACGTTCCCCTCCTTGGGGCTTCATTCAGGGGCTTTGTTAAGTCATTAGTCCCACCAAAGATGTAGGAAGGGGACCTTGCCCATTCCATGCCCTCTTGTAAGGGCATGATGGAGTCTCTGAATATGCGAATGTAAGCTGTGTTGCTAGAGATGTCATATTTCCCCTCTGTTGTTAGCCCGGAGACAACAAGAATGACCCTGATTTACCTGTGTAGTCCCAGGGCGTCTCAGGTGCCAGGACTTTCTGTTGTGATCTGCTTGTCTCCTGTCAGATGTGGTTGGAGTGAGACGGAGACGGCAAGACCACTGGGCGCAGCGAGCTACAGAGGTCAGGTTGCAAGGACAGCCGGATGGCAGTGATGTGCCAGTGACACGTTGTCAAGCGAGAAGCAAAAAAACCCAAAAAACAAAATGCAGGGGGTGGGGGTGGGGGATAGGGGAGAATGGGGAGGGCAGTGGAGGGGAGGTGGAGGCCAGGGAAAGGAAGAGAGAAGTCTTGTCAGTTCTGATGAAATATTCAGTGTTGCAGGTAATGATGGACTGAATGGTGGGCACATAGTATGCTTTCCCCACCTCTCAACCATTTCCCCCTTCCCTCCACTGGAGGGTGGCTTGCTAGCTGTTTTCCTGAGACCTTTGTGCCCTGGATTTGAGTGAGTTATTTAATAGATTGGTGGTATTCAGACATCTGCAAGACATTAGGAGTGGTTGAACGTTTCGGAAACATCTCAGCAGGCGTGACTGTGCCTGTGGAGTCCATACGTGCGAGCCTTCGAGTTCTCACACCTACACTAGGTCCATGGGCTGTTCCTTCTGGGAACGACCTTTGCTGGGAGCAAACCCCTTCGAGCTGCCTATAGGACTCAGAAACTGCCGTCGAATAACAAGTTTGTGCGATTTTGGAAAGGAAACTACAGTAATGATGCCAGTTCTTAGTGATCATAAATAATCATAATTAACAGGACTGCTGTATATTTATGTTGGTTTGTTTTCAGACACTTTTCATTTTATTTTGAATTTTTTCATATTGTGTTGACTTGAAACACTTCTGTCTATAGTGCTGCGTGTACTCCAGCATACTGGATGGCACCATGCTTTATTTGTCCTTAAAAACAGACCACAATAATGTGGTAACTTCTATCTGCTGGCAAGTTTACAGAATTTTGATATTAGTTTCATTGAAATTGTTTTCCATTAGTGAGTTAATTGTCATCCTAAGGTGCTGAGGTGTTCTTAGACCAATAACATCCTGGTGACTTTGCCCATAGGCACAGGGTCCATATAGAGGAGTTGCATATAAATATTTTTCAGTTTAAATTCTTGATAAGCTTGGGTAGGATAACTTGACTATGAATAATTGCTCTACGTCTGGAAATATATTATGACTCATGGTTAAAAGCTACAGTGGAAAGCCTTAGTGGGAGAAAAATAGCACTCTTCCTGACATTGAGAGAGTGGCTGTGGGCTATGTCCTTAGTGATCAATAATCTATAACCCATATATTGATTCAGGGGGGACCGAAGAGGTGAAACCCCTTGAAAATACAACCTTGTTTTTAAGTGCTAAGATCAATAGCAGGTTACATATTGTGCATCATTTACATGGTTCTGACATCAATAAGCATTTGATTGCTTTTCTTGGGAGAAAAGCAGCTGCTGGATAGTAAATTTCCAGTTGTGAATTTATGGCCCAGATCTTTTCTGACTCTCCTCCTCAGTATTTCCTTTCACGTCTCTCCTTGGAGTTGCTCCCAGTGTGACACCTCGTTTGTGTCCATAGTCTCCTGTCCTCTCCTTCCCTAATATTCAAAAGGTCTCTTCAGACAAGCAGAGAAGGCTTACAGAAGTAGCTATAAGGAAATAGTTACAGCTGATAGAAATATTTGGGTTGGTTTTTGGAAATCCTCCTTTTCCCCTTTAAATCTGACAATTTAGCAATAACTTCAATCTAAGCAAAATGTCTAAGGCACTAAGAATTTAAGCCTCTGGTCACACAGACTATAGCATGTGGCAGAGATCTTGAGCATTGGTCTTCTTGACCATTAGTTCCATTGTTTATCTGTTTTACCACACTGCCTCTCTTTTGGGAAATTAGAATAAAGAACTTTTTTCAGCCAGCAGAGGTTGAATTTTTTTTTCCTCTGCCTTACTTTTACTGGACTATGCTTTTAAAATGTTTTATATGCATATTTAGTGTGTGTTTAGGCCTAGTGTATCACCTTTCTCTGTGACAGCTTGGTTCCAAGAAAATGGAATTGTTAGAAGAGGAGAATAGCTACTTTAATGAGCAATCACTTATCTTTAAAAATCAGCATGTGGTCAGCTTGGTTTATCAGGCCAGGTCTGTACAATAGAAAGGGAAGTAAAGATTGGCCATTAATTCAATGACTGAAGCCTCAAGATTATTTTACTCTGAATTATCTGGGTAATTCAGGCAAATATGTGTTTTTATTTCAGATATTTTTCCTATGAGAGGTACACCAATTTTAAATAAAATGGACATTTCTTTAGTCTTCTCGTTCTCATATACATGCATTATTTGGTGGATTCACCATGTGACAGAGAATGGCCAGACCATTGAGGAAGATGTCTCAGTCTCTCTCAGAGGGTAGAAGATGAAGATAAGATGCCTGGAGATTAAGTGCCCTGAGGATAATGTCAATGAACATACCTGTACATCTATCAAAAAGCTTTGATTAAGTATCTATTATGTGCCAGGCACTGAGGCAGCTTGCAACATGGATAGAGCAACATAGTGGATAGAGCATTAGACCTAGAGTCAGAAAGTACTGAGTACTAATATGGCATCAGTCACTTACTGTTTTGTGATCTTAGGTAAGTCACTTAATTTCTGTCTGCCTCAGTTTCCTCAAACTATAAAATGAGGACAATAGTAGAATGTACCTCACAGAGATGTTGTGAGGATCAAATGAGATAATATTTGTAAGAAAAGTGTTTAGCATTGTTCTAGCATATAGGCTCTATGTAAATATTCATTCCCTTCCTTCTTCCCCCTTCCCTCCCTTTGAGTTTACAAAAATTCAACATTTAAGTTCCTGCTCTCAGGAGCTTACAAGGAGTTAATAGAAAGAGATGAGGATCCCATCAGTATGAGGAAATCCTGGTGTGGAAGTTCCCTCTACCAATGCAGGTCACAATCCATCTATGACTCCTTAGATAAGTTGTAGTGAATTGTTTGAGGCACACAGCGCTGAAGAAACTTGCTCAGGGTCACATAAAAAGTAAGTCTTCACGATTCTAAGATCTTTACCACTGTACTAGCTTGCTCTTAGTGCCTATATTTTAAATATCTCTAGTTTCTTAGTCTCTATAATGCCACGGTTCAAACTAGCAGTCTAGAGTCACAACTGTGTCCATTGCCCCTTGGTTTTTAATATTTATAGCTCTACTTTTTTCAAATCTCCAGTTTTCCATGACCGGGTAGAGGAGGTCATGACAAATATATCTGGGAGAGTTTTACTCTGGAATGGGCTTATATTTGATTGACTGGTTCCTACCATTTTCCCCACCTGCTTAGACATTTCCACGTCTTTGCAGGGTAGGGAACTTTGGCCAGCAGCTCTCCTGAGATAGTGTCAAATCATTGACCTTTTTTTTGACTCTTTAGAAACCTCTAATCTATGTTCTATATACAACTCTCCAAATATCATTTAATATGGATTATACTGTGTTAGCTTCAGAATGAACCTTCCCCTAAGCCAAAAGGAGCAGGCACAATTTAGTCCTTTGTTGAGACCCCATTCCATTTCATTTCATATCTTTCACTTGAATCAGACCCACAGATCTACTTTGCAACAGTGGTATTTCTAAAAGTCTCATATAAACAGAATTTCTATAAGTTCAATTCTATTTCCTTATTGCCATGAGATTCTAGATTTACAGTTAGTAGAGATATTAGAGAGTCCTGCCCCCTTATTTTATAGATGAGCAATGTGTGAATATGAAAGGCTGGGATTTGCCTAATTAGTTGATATGAAACAAAGCCAAGTGTATTAGTTAGGTCCGGGGTCTTAAGGATCCTATGTTCCTACTTTTTTGGGTAACTGATATTAGCCATACCCACCCTAAACTAACTGCTGGGATCGCTGAATAATATATACACCACATGAATATGCTCATTCATAGAGGAAGAGGACAAGAAGACAGGTACATCTGGTGCACTGCCACCTCACAGGTCCCGTCATTTTCTGGTGCAGAGAAATAAAGCTGCATATGGAACTACTCTGAGGTCTGCTTGATCTAGACCAGGGTTTGGCAAACTATAGCCTGAGGGCCCAATCTGGCCTTCTGCCTGCTGTTGTATAGCCTATGGCTGTGAAAAAATCAGGTGTTGGGCTGGATTTGGCTTTTGGGCCACAGTTTGCCTACCCCTTGTCTAGACCATGATGGCCCCACCCAACCCTGAGGTAGCCTTCAGGAGTTGGGGGTTACATCATTTTATGCTGAGGAAACTTCTTTCAAGTGCAATGATCATGCATTAGTCAGGGCAAGTGTTTGGTAGAATTCTTCTGGAGAGAGATTTTAGTCATGAATACTTATTGGTAACTCTGGATGTCTCTAGCTATATGGCCCCCATTTCAGGTGAAAAGGTCTGGTTTCTCAGACTCTAAGCAAGTGCTTTTTACCCTGGTCTTTTAAACCTTGAGCCATCTTATATTTAGCTATTTCCCTTCATGGACACTCCATGAATCATCTGATATTTGTTAATTCTCCTTCCTTTTTAACTTGGACCATCTTCTCTACTAGCTCTATTTGTCACCATCCTTCTGCCTTGATTAAAGGTGTGAGCACATGAAAGTTTTCAGTGAGTCACACCTCCTTTAAACAATTAACCCAGAGAACAGGTCTGTAAATAGCCATATGTTATAGATTTGCTAATTGTTCTTCTCTGCTCTAGCTATTAGCCATTGTTCAATCTTAAATTGTGACCTATCAATCCAAAGCATATTAATGACTTGAGATTCAAAGGAAGGTGAATGCCTAATGAAAGAAGTACAATATAAATGTCCATATTTTGATACAGATCAAACTTAAATGAAGAATACAAATGCACTTTTAATATGAGGATATTTATTACTAGTGAGTGTTAGAACTTATATCATTTTGAATTGGGTATTAGGATAGTCATTCCTCAGTAACTTTCCTTTACTGAATTTGTTTGAGGCATCTTTGCTTCTCAGGGTGCATCCTCACTGGAATTGGGGCAAAGATTATTTTTCTAATCGGAAATGGGCAAACTGGAAAGAAATACAGCATTATTTCCTTCTTTGGCTTTTTTATCTTCAAAGATGTAATCATAGTCAATGCACAATTACAAAGTATTCTCCTAACTTCTCCCCCTTGCATTTGGGGGTCATAATTCAGTTCCTCCTCAGTGGACATCAGAGGGAGCTCATACCTACAAGTGCATGGAATCTGTCTACCGATGTTTTAAATCATTAGGCAAAAGCGAATGCTTACGATGTCCCTTGCTGTTGATGGACCATGAGTTACTTGGGTAGCAGTGAATTCTAATTATTAGATCTAACTGGCATCCAAAGGCGGCTATAAATTTCAGTAAGGGCAAGCCATTACTCTTGGCTGCTGACTCATAAGTCTGTTGGAGAATTTCTCCTCCTTTGACTTATGAGGCAGTGTCATCATGGGAGAAATTGGTGAGGAAGGATCCAAAAAAAAGAAAGAATGCATTAGTAGTGTCAAAGAGATGGTCTTGGTTGACACCATTCTCCAAGCTCAAGGCCATTCTTATAGAAGGTGACCTTTGGGCATATTTCTGTTGGGACACCCTTCTCTGTCCTTTTGCTTTGAACTTTTTTTCTTCTATTTTTGTCAAATTCCATTATAACAGAACCTTCTGGATGACTAAATAATCTTCAAGCTGTATCCATTGGTTCATGTATTTCAACTTATATTTGATGCAATCTCAGTTCTGTACCTTTACTTATACTTTACTTTGAAATGAAGCTAAGTAGTACCATGGATAGGGTCCTGGATCTGGAGGCAGAAAGACCTGAGTTCAAATTCTGTCTCAGATATTGGATGTGTGATCTAGGGCAAGTCACTTCCTGTCTCAGTTTCCTCATGGAGGAAATGGAGATAACATTAGCCCTCCAAATGTGGTTGTAAAGATAAAGTGGAACATTTGTGAAGCATTTTGAAAATATTAAAGCCTTTGGCTAATCCTCTTCGTCACTTACTTCCTCACAAGGCTTAGCTCAGGTCCCTCATGCTTCCTCATGCTTTCTAGCTTGAGCCCTGGCTTTCCTAGCTTGAAGCTTCACTTTGTTTCTAGTTATCCAGTTTCATTAGAGTTTAGGGTAATGATAAAAGCTATTATGAGCATTTATGTGGTGCTTTTGTTATCAGCTTACTACACATACAACATGCTATTTGAGCCTCACACCAACACATTGTGGTAGGTGCTATTATTGTCCCTCCTGAGGTCTAGAGAGATTCTGTGACTTGTTCATTTTATTTTATTTTTTAATTGAAAATTTTTATTCAATTAATTAATTTAGAATATGACCTGTTCATTTTAAACAGTGAGTGAGTAAGAGTTTAAAGAAAGATTCTTACTCAGGTCTTCCCGACTCCAAATCCATAGATTCATAGAGAATCATAGACCTAAGTTGTAAGAGATCTGGTCAGAGGTCATCTAATCCAACCCCCTTCATTTCAGAGGGGACACTAATGAGATCCAGAGCCTCAAGGTCATGTAGTATTTGTGCAATTTGAACCAAGACCCCATGACTGGAGCCAATGTGCCTAACTCTGAATCTCAGTCCCTTGGTTTTGGGAATGCTCAAAAACAAAAACAAACAAAACCCTGGCTCTTGGTCCTACCTTGTCTTTGGTTTATGTTTGGTTATCAGTTTGGGCCCTACCTTGTACTCCCCCATGGATCGCTGCGCCACCCCCAAGCCTGGTAATTGCCCTTATCACCACCATGCATTCATTCATCTTTAACACCTGGCACAAGCCTTAGCTCAGGTCCCACTCTTCCAGGAAGCCTGCCCTGATCATATTAGCCCACAATGCTCATTCCTTCTTCTTAAAGCTTATGGCACTTTTTGTCTGTTCTCTTCATTTGACACTTAGAATATACCACCTTGTGTTATGATTGAACTTTTTATATACATTTGCTTTTTTTCTCCCAATAAGATTGTGAGGTTCTTGAAGGGAGGAACTATGGCCTAAGCTGCTTCCTAACATAGCAACCTGCATTCCAAATGGCAGTAATTGCCCGCTTAGTCTTTCATGTTTACTGCCTTTAGGCTGAAATCTACTGGTTAGCAGAAGAGATAAAGTTCAAATTTAGATGAAGGCACTGAGTCACAAAGGCAGCTAAGGTATCACAGTGGTTAGAGCTCTGGTTCTGGTGTCATAAAGGCAAGGGTTTAAACCTGGTCTTTGACACTTAATAGCTATGTGACCCTGGGAAAGTCACTTGACTTTTGTTTGCCTCAGTTTCCTCAACTGTTAAATGGAGATAATAATAGCTCCTACCTTATCATAGGGTTATGTGAGAATCAAATGAGATAATATCTGTAAAAAAGCATTTATGTACTGCCAGGAACTTTAGCAAATTCTATATAAATGCTTATTTCCTCCCCTCCCAAATGACTTGTCAAAAGTCACACAGATGATCTCCATAGACCCATGAAGATAAGATGCTGAATAATGCACCAGATGGAAGGGTGAAACAAAAGTTCCTTGTGTGGCACCTTGTATGTAGGTTCAATTCTAGATACAAAGAAACCTCAGAGACCAACTTGTCTGCCTGCCTCATTTTATAGCTGAGGAAGTTGAGGCCCAGAGAGGATATCTAACTTTCTAAGGCCACACAGCTAAATATTAGAGATGAAGTTTGAATCTAGGACCTCAGACTACAGAGCCAAGGCTTTTCTTTTTCTATCATCCAGACAAATATTTATTGCGTCCTTGAAACTTTTTAGGTACTATCCTTTGTCCTTGATCTTAAATGTACAACCATCCAACAGGGAGAGGAGAGACATGTGACATCTCCTAATCTAGGCAAAAAAGAAGGTAAAATGATAAAGGGGGAGGTGGTGAAAGACAATTCTATGAGAAATACAGTCATACCAAATGAATCCATTATACTACTGTCACCATACTCATAGAACTGTTTGGGCATTTGAACCTCATGGTTTTTTAATCCCTTGTTTGCACAATGCCTTGCAGTTAGTGGGTATGTAATGAATATTTTTGGACTAAATTGGATAAATACTAGTGGTTGAACCACATGTGGTCTGCTGTTCTTTAAGAAACTGAGACTATCCTGTTATTTTTTTTAATGGATTGGTTTGCCATGGATGATCCACTGCCCTTCTTTTTTCTTTCACCTGAATAGATCCATAATCTTAGTACTCAGTTGTTTTGTTTCCAAGATTTATTTTCCTCCTCATCTTAATTTCCCCAAGAAACTCCTGTTTATAAAAAGATAACCAAGCCAATACTTGAGCCCACAGTGCTAGAAATGATGCTTTCAGGGGCTATTAAAAACCCAAACGGTTGTGGCCACCTATCGACAAACTAATTCCATTTTTCATTCAGGGGATGGTGCTCTATATCCAAAAGGTTGGCTTCAATGCCAAAGGGGTTTGAGGGGATTCCAAATGCAACATCACTTGTCATATTGGTCTTTGGTCATGGATATAAGAAGTCAAGGAGTAGATTTAGTGTAACCAGCCAGTTTTTTAGAATCAATACTTTGTATTGGTTTCAAAGCAGAAAATCAGTAAGGGCTATGTGATAGTATCTGAGTCCACATTTGAATGTAGATCCTCCTGGCTCTCTGTCCACTGAGCTACATATCTACCCTTCATAGTTTTTCTATAACTTTCCTTCCCTCCTTCCCTCCCTCCTTCCCTCCCTCCTTCCCTCCCTCCTTCCCTCCCTCCTTCCCTCCTTTCTTTCTTTCTTTCTTTCTTTCTTTCTTTCTTTCTTTCTTTCTTTCTTTCTTTCTTTCTTTCTTTCTTTCTTTCTTTCTCTTTCTTTCTTTCTTTCTTTCTTTCTTTCTTTCTTTCTTTCTTTCTTTCTTTCTT
Source organism: Monodelphis domestica (assembly GCF_027887165.1). Taxonomy (NCBI): domain Eukaryota; kingdom Metazoa; phylum Chordata; class Mammalia; order Didelphimorphia; family Didelphidae; genus Monodelphis; species Monodelphis domestica. The sequence goes on from NC_077227.1 coordinate 436,025,390, forward strand.
TCTTTCTTTCTTTCTTTCTTTCTTTCTTTCTTTCTTTCTTTCTTTCTTTCTTTCTTTCTTTCTTTCTTTCTTTCTTTCTTTCTTTCTTTCTTTCTTTCTTTCTTTCTTCCTTCCTTCCAAGGCTGGAGAATGGTCAGGGCTAGGCAAAAGTGTCTGAGGTTAGATTTGAACCCAGGACCTCCTGTCTCTCTAGACCTGGTTCTCAATCCACTGAGCCACCTAGCTGTCCTGATCTAGCCACTCTTTTCAACAGTGCCACTCTATAGGACTGCCATGTGTGCAGGCTTCTTATTCATCATCATGTCCCTTCTCACGTACAATCATCTGCTGGGCAGGGCTGCAAAGGAGTGTTAGTATGGATGAGGTGTGTTTGCTGGTTAGAAAACAAATGAGAAAGACTCGCCTTTTATATTGTCTACACTATAGCACATTCAATAATGTGTATTACTAATAGAATAAATGAAAAATGTATTTCTTTAACACTGTCATCTCTCACTTTGACATGCATCTTGAGATGATTTGCAAATGCTCAGCTGTAAGTGGCTCATGGTGGGAAATCAGTTAGCTCCTAATGTTATGCTGATGCATGGCCAGTAGCTGAACCCATTAATGAACTAATCTCAGTTACTCCAGTGGATGGGATTGGGCTCCTGCATGCTACACTCTGCATTTCGTCTAAAATCAACATTTTTTAAGAGAGAGAAATTTAAATGGATCTGGCTGCTCATCTCCCACTGTAGAACATGTGCCGCCTTACAGCACCTGGAGTCTGGGTGGCTATTTCCATTCAGATGATTTCTGGGCTCAATAGAGGATTTAAAACTTTCCTCAGCAGGGAGAAGGCAAACTTTTGCCTACCTATCAATCAACAAGTATCTATCGAGTATCTACTATGTAGTCAGCACACTTACTTTTTCTTCTGTCATCTGGCATCTTGGAGGCCAAATGTACCAGATTTTTGGCCTGGGACTACTTGCCCAGCTCCACGGTCCAGGCCAGGACGGCAGCCATCCCTTTGTGGCCAGTTTTGTGCTTTGGAGAGGCGAGAACTGAGAGGATACCCTCTTTCCTGTAGAGGTATAATGGAATTCTTATCTTTGCCCACCCATCTGCTTAATCCATAGTGAGAGGAAGGGAGGAGAAGTCAGATGAATTATCCCACAAATTATACAGATTCCTTGTTAGTCTACTCATTGCAAAGTATGATAAATTCACTTTTAGGCCAGAGAGACTGTTTTGCTCTGGCAGTTCTAATACATTAGTCATTTTAAGAGATATTCTGGAGGTTGTAGGCATCCCCCAAATACAAAGGCAGAGAACCATCGGGTCAGGGCTAGAAGGAGCCTTTTAAAAAACATCCAGCATGCCATGAAAACCTCTCGCAGTTGGGTGAAGACGAAGGGCCCCTTTTTGGAATAATGATTTTTAAATGTTTAAAAGGTGTAAAATTATAAAGGAAACCAGTCATATTGAGATACAGTTATCAAAATATTTTTAAAAATAAAAAGTAAGTTCACAGACCCTAGCTTAAGGACACCCTATCTGGTCCAACTCTCTTATTTTACAGAAGGGAAAACAGAGACTCAGAGAGCTTAGTGGGGCTTGAACCAACCACTGTCCTTTCCAGTCTCTTTAATAACTGTTGCAGTTTTCTCTGAATGACGAAGTAACTCCTTCTTTTCCAATAGGATACCATTTAGGGGAAGGGAAGAACTGTTCGAGTAAAGGCCACTTGGAGTTTGTGATGCCAGCGAACATGCCTACGTGTGTGTGTGTGTGTGTGTGTGTGTGTGTGTGTGTGTGTGTGTGTGAAGGGATTTCAGATCATGCATTAGGACTCACTATTTGTCTCCAGACAGACAGCAGCACATATGAAGCACCATCTTGGAATACAAAGGACAGCGATGTCTACTGCCTATTGCCAAAGCCATCTGTCTCAGCCCGGGGGCCTGCACCTGTTAATGAGAATGCTCCGGAGCCTACTTTGCAAACCTACCTGAAAACTCCTAACACCTAGGACTTCATTGTTCCCCTGCAGCAGCCAGATGGGGGAAGTTGGGCTGGGCAGAGCAGCCTGGGACAGTTCTACCTGCATGGAGCATCTGTATATTTGCCTCCTTTCTGCTTCTTCATCTGCCTCCGGATTGGTCTCGGTTTTTATCTCTCTCATCTTTTAACGCATACAAATAATCTCAACTGCATCCCTGAAGTCTCCGCAGCATCTTTGAAAACATTCTCTCCCAACATTTTGATAGGGGCTTTTTTGTCCTAAGTGGATTAAAGTCCCTCTCCATGATAGGAAGCCACAATATGGAGCTGACTTTGGGTTACTCAGGAGCATCAAGATGAAGTTTGAATTTCCAAAGAGAGGTTCATCAGCCCTAATTTGCACTGCATTACATTTTCACTTTGGCAAAATGGAATTTGCAATTGCTTTTCGGCAATGTTCAAATTAGCCGTCTTAGCATATTAATGAACTACTTTTTTTTTTTGCTTTTTGTGACCAATTTTAATGTAAACAGCTGCGGCAATGTGAAGCATCAGACCTATGCTTTAAGCAGAATGTGAATTCAAAACTCCTGATGAAAGGGCTCATAGATAATAATAATAGCTCACATTTAGGAAGTGCTTTAAGGTTTACAAAGCACTTTCTTCACATGGCATCGAGAGCCTGGCAGTACAGAGATTGTTATTCCCACTTGCTGGATGAGGAGACTGAGACAGAGGCAGGTATCCTGACTATAAAACCTAGTAAATGATAAGAGTTGGAACTTACACCTAGTTCTTCTGCCTCTGAGTCCAATACTTTTCTTCTAGGTGACTCAAGATAACAGCTCTTGAATCACCATAGACTCAGCCCAGGGCTGAGGAGATCCCTAATGACCAAGGAAATCCTTGATTACTTATGAGAGCTTGTGAAGGGGATAGTGGATGGGTGAGAAATCTACAGATGTCTTTTGTCCTGCATTGTGCCCTACATGTAAAAATAATGGACTGTCACTGGGATGGATAGAAGAGAGATAGATCAACTTGTTAGCTGAAGAATTTTGAGTTTTCTCTCTGAATGGTCCAGTTCCATAGTCAGATGAGGGGAAGAGAGAGGATAACTCTATGCAACCTCATTCTCACTGCTTGAAAAAAAGTCAAAGAATATGTTCTCATCTTCCTATATAAATGGGCAATACCAGCTGAAGGAGGGATTCAAAATAAGATACAAGGACATTCTTTAATCTATTATATTCTTTTATTTTTAAAATTATTGGTGCATAATAGTTGCTTCCTCCCAAATGCTTCTCTTCAAACACCCAAACAAAACCCTTTTAAAATAACTCCCACTTCCCTGACAATCTATCAGTTATTAATATAAATGAGAGATGTATCCTTTAACTTTGATAACATGATCAAGCTGTTGGGCTTGATCAATTTTGTTGAATCTCCAGGTTGATTTGATTTACATTGGTACAACCAGGCATCTTGGGAAAGAGAAATGAAGAAATATGTATTATATGTCAGTCATTGTGATGTATGCTTTTACAAATATTATCTCATTTCATTCTCACAACAATCATGTGAGATAGGTGCTATTATTGTCCCCATTCTTATAGTTGAGGACTCTGAGACAAGTGGAGATTAAGTACCTTGCTCAAGTTCACATATCTATTAAGTGTCTGAGGCTGAATTTGAATTCAGGTCTTTCTGAATATAGATGGCATGCTCTATCCACTTTACCATCAGCTGCCTTTAATTGGCATTTTAATTGAGGTTTTTTTGGTTCTCCTTTCCTCACTGCATTATTTCCTATGCATCTCATGTTTCTCCAAATTCTTCACATTTGTCATTAGATGATAACATAATAAATGTCTGTGTATAAACATGTACAGACATAAGTTTTTGTTTCAGGAAAATTGTATTCATTCAAATATTTATTTATTTATTCACCCAATGAACTTTTATTGTGGACCTGGTTTGTGTATATCCTTGTATGAGGTGATGGAGACTGTTCAGGGAGAGGATTCAAGGATGTATAACTTATAATGCCCTCCTCTGAGCACTTTTCATCCTGACTAAAAAGAAAAGACACATTCATATAAACAGTAAGATAACAATATAAATGTTAGAATGCTATAAGACAAGTTCATTCTCTAAAAGGTCAAAGGATATGAACAGGATATTTTCAGATAAAGATATCAAAAATATCTATAGTCATAAAAATACTCTAAATCACTCCTGATTAGAGAAATACAAATTAAAACTACTCTGAGGTACCACCTCACACCTATTAGGTTGACTAATATGACTGAAGAGGAAAACGATAAATGTTGGAGGGGTTACCAGAAAATTGGGACATTAATACACTGTTGGTGAAGTTGTGATCAGATCTAACCATTCAGAAAAATCTGGAAAGACTTACATGAACTGATGCAAAGTGAAGTGAGCAGAACCAGAAGAACATTGAACAGTGGCAGTGATATTGTTTGGATGAACAACTGTAAATAATCTAGTTATTCTCAATAATTCAGTGACCCAAGACAATCTGAGAAACTCATGGTAAAAATACCCATTTACCCTCTGAAGAAGAACTGATGGAGTCTGAATATAGACTGAAACAAACTATATTTCTCTTTCCTCCTACTTTTTTTTTTAAATTTGGGATCTCTTCCACAAAATGACTAATATTTAAAACTATTTTACATAATAACACATATAAAATCTATATCAGATTGCTTATCCTCTCAGGTGGGAAGGAGTGAGGATGGGAAGGAAGGAAAGAATTTGCAACTTGAAATTAAAGAAAAATGTTAAAAATAGTTTTCAAATGTAATTAGGTAAAAAAATTTAAAAAAAAACCTCCAATATAAGACAGGTTGTGAGAGGCACCATGATGCTATATGTGATTAAATGTCAAATGAGTAGCATACATTCTAAGAATTCACAGCAAGCCTAGATCGGAATGAACTGGGGTAGTCAGGGAGAATTAGTGGAGGAGGTAGGGGCTGAAGGACTGACAGGATTTGGATAGGCATGGAGTGGACAAATGTGCAAATACAAAAATGAACTTGGCCTGTTTTGGGGAGCTGTGAATAGAATAATCTGTACTCTTGGGGTAGAACAGGAGAAAGAAAAGCTTGGGGTCATGTTATAGAAGGCCTTGAATGCTAGGATAAGGAGTTAAAACTTTATTTTGTAGGAATTGTGGATCCATAAAGGACCAGGAGGGAATTGGTATGAAGAGAAATGACAGAATAAAAGAAAATAGATTGCAATGAGGGGACACCACCATCAACAAAAGCATGGCACCAGAATGAGAGTTTGGGGGTTCAAAGGGAACTTGGAGATCATTTGTTTCAAAGCCTTTCTGTTATATATGAAGGAAATGAGATTCACAAGGGTAAAAGATCATACAGTAACTGGGCAGCACAACCAGGCTTCCAGACCCCTCATTGAGTATACTTTTCACTCTCTACATTATGTTGGGCTCCTCAGAAACCTTGCTTAAAAGAGAGGGTCCTTACCCTCAAGGCTCTTCTAACCTGAAAGGGTGCTATGGACGAATGCACAGAGGACAGAGAGGTCACTCTTACAAACATGTTTTCTCATATGTGGTTCTGTGGCTTTTTAAAGCTTAAAAATGGCCGCGCTTAGTGTTCTGAATTGCCTGCCTTGAGAACCGCTGTCATTTGGAAATGTGAAGCCTAGACACAAGTTTCCAAACCACCAGGAGCCAGAAATGAAACCGTAGCCACAAATATCTCCCCAGGGTTGTCTACCTGCCTTCAGAGCGAGTCCGACTCCTCTGGCCGTCTAGGCTGCAGGAGTCCTGCGGGCCCAAGGGTCACTTTGTTGGGATTTTACTGGAAGGACAATGACCCCCCTCCTCGAATGACACAGCCACTGCTGGTTTGCAAGAATAAGGAGGGACCCAACCCCAAAATTTCCTAACAGTGAAACTTCCTCGGTTCATTTTTAAAAAATGAACTGATTATTCATCCTCGGCTTGAATTACCAGCTAAATAGTATTTTCCTGCTGAGTGTACATTTGTAATGCTATCCATTTCATCCTGCGTGATAGAATTACATTCCAGGGGCTTCATCTACCTATTCTTTACTATCTATAGATGGGTGCGTGGGTGTGCTGATTGCATTTTAAAAACAAGAGTTTGTGTATCTGATGGATATGGAAATAATCAGTAACTAAGGTAGCAGAGGGAAAAACATCCATCTCTTGATGAGTAATTTTAAGACGGTGAATATTTCTCAGCTTGATGAGATATTCCTGGGGAAGGAGTCCTTCAGTTACCATGCATCCTCAAGTATAACTGAGGAAATAGGGACTTTGTCAGTGACCAGGAGGCTGGGTGGCTTGGTTCTTTCCAGGTAAGACAGTGCCTCTGGGACATCCCGAGTCATACTATTTATCTGTCACTTGGATCCAAATGGCTCTGCCAAATAGTTACTTGGCATGAACTTACTGAAGTCACTTACTGAAGGCAAGGGGTATTTTATGCCTGGTGACCAGAAAAGGAAGCCAGACTCACGAATTGCATGGTTTATCTCTTCTATGTAAAGGATTGGCTAGTATTCTTTTTTTAAAGTGTGCTAGTAAGGCTACTAAATTTGTAGGATAACTGTAGTCATTGCATTGTAGTTTTCTGCAGTGCAAAATTCCATGGCCCAAGACAGCCCACGTGACCCCTGGTAGATTGGGCACAAAACATGATAATGACAACACTATAATTTTGGCAGACGCGTTTGGGCTTAGGGTTCTCAGAAGCCTTTTCTCTGGTATTACCCATACTCCAGATTTCTCTGGATTGAATAGAAGATGCCAGAATCAGAGGCTGAGTCTTACAAATGCCTTTACAAATGTGCTTTACTTTTTTCCATGGTCTTTTCCCTAAATGATAGCTTGGGACTATTCTCTTGGTCTAGGCTTTGACTATTTGGCTATTTATCAGGATGGAAAGTTTGTGGCACGGATATTGAGTTAGTCTTCCCCTTCCCTAGATAGATTACCTATTTGCTAGTCCATTGGGTCCCAGAGAAGTTGAAAAAGGATACACATCATAGCAGGGCTTTGCTATGGAGGCAATGCAGCTAGAACTAGAGACGTTATGCAGCTGATAACTTTTGTTTATTTTATCTGTTTATCATGATTTATCTCTGAATGTGCTTTCCTTCAGGATTTTAAGAAGAAACCTGAATTCTTATGTAGCATTTTTTTTTCTATAAGTACGTTACAAAATCTCCTGCCTGAAAGCCCGATAACTTCTTTCAAATGATCCAATCTTACTTAAGGGTAGTGGATGGAGGAGACAGGGACAGTTTTCTGATGAGTTTAGTTTTACAGAGAGACTCCAGAGTGAAACTAGGCCTTGACACTCGGCCCCCTGTCACCGCTTCTGAGCATTTCCTTTGCGTTAAATACATTTGCTCTCCCTAGAATATGCTGCTTTAAACTCCTCCATCTGGTATTCTTAGAAGGGATATTTCGGATGTCTCCTCTGCCTCTTTGCCATGATTCAGATGGCACGGCATGTGCTCTGTGTTAATTCTCTATGATAGGGTCAGCTGTTCGACTCAAGGGGCTTGGCTAACAATAACCTGATATTTATGTACTCATTTATATAGGGCTTTAAGGTGATCAGTGGGTTTTTAACCCTCATTATCTACCTGGAACCCCATTCCTTTTCCCATTTTACAGATGAGACTCAGGCTAAGAGACTTGTGTGTATAGTAAGATTGTGAAGCTGGACATGATCCCAGGTCTTCCTGACTCTGGCTCCCGTGTTCTACCCATTACACCATCCTGTCTTTCCATGGCTGTACAAGATGGTTGGGTAGAAGGAAGGGGAGGGGGACAGGAGAGAAGATAATTCACTCCCCTGCCCCTAGACTTTTCCTGAAGAATTCCAACTCAACTTACATTTGGGGAAGGTTTTTAGCACTGGACTTCAGGCTTGGGTTAGTTCATACAGATCTTGAATTCCTCATTGACCAGCCCGTGACTGTCCATGACCCATATAAAAAGCCCTTCACTCTATATTTTAAATGTATAATTTCCAAATGCTCCATTATCTCCTATATTATTTTTTTCTGATAATGGCTCTTTATACTTTCTTCTTCTAGCCTGTACCATTCCCCCCCCCCCTTTTCACCCACCCCCATCCCATTAAAACTATTTACATGGAGAGAGGCTGAAGGAGTTGGGGTGTTCTTTCCCAGCTATTAGGGCAGAAACATTGTGACAAAGTTGGAGCAGCCCTGCCCTCAGCTCATTATTTTGCACTTCATTGAAATGCATGACAGATCTATTCACTGTACTTTATATACTAAACTTAACTACAGTAATATATTCAAATAATTCTGAATTTATCTAGCCTGTGCGATAGTTTTTCTCTCCTCCTCCTCTTCACTTTTTTTAAAAAAGACCAGCAAATGTAGCTGCTTTTTGAAATGCAGCTCAATCCCATTTATTCAGAAAGCAAGGGAAAGTGACCCCTCACTGCACTATTGTCTGGGCTTCCTCTTCTCTCCTGGGCAGCTGTCAGCTAACCCAAATCAGATGACAGGAAGAGATTCTCCAGGGTGGTCCCTGCCATCTATGGCTCCCCGCTTCTTCTCTCGTCCTTCTTCTTTTCTACCCTTACCCCCTTATGTCCCTGTCATTGCTTCCTTTCTATGAATCGTAGAAGCTCCAGGACTGGGTGGACAACTTGAAGCTCTCTCCAGGACCCAATCTGCCACCAGCCTATTTTTTCCAGTTTTATATTAATCCATCCCATGCACCCTGACCCTGGAACTCACTAGGCATCCTTTGGCCTCTGTTGCCTTTGTTTATGTTGTTTCATCCTAGTATAGATTCAGAACAGGAGTCCAACTCCATCAACTTCTTAAATAAGGAAACTATAGAAAAGTATTTAGGTGACATGCTCAGTAGCACACAGCTAGTAAGTAGGGTAGGATCTGAACCCAAGTCTTCCTGATTCCAAGTCCAGTGCCCCATCTATGCTATACCATGATGCATTTCTATGTCCTCCTGCCTTCTCACCCCTTCTCCTGTTGAAGTCCATCCTTGACAGCCCTACTCAAATGTTCTCTTCTCCAAGAAAACTTCCCTGATCCTCGAAGTTGTTAACAGTTTCCCCACTCAACTTTTCACTGGACTTAGTTCTGTATCTCTTTAATGTACTTAATAATGCTATGTAGTATAATTATTTGCACTTACATCTTTGCCCAAATTAGACTGTATGCTTCCTAAAAAAAGTACGGACTGTCTTATCTGAACTCTGTATTCCTTCCCAGCTTTCCTAGGGTTTTGTACAAAAAGTAGGTGCTGAATAAAATCTTGGTTTACTATTGCTGCTCCTGGCGGTCCTCCCCTCACTTGACACATAGGTTCTCCTGACTTGGGGAAAGACACAGCATTGGAAAAAGACTGGAGTGATGGAGAAAGCAGACTATCAGAGTCTGGATTCACAGCCCTTCCATTTCTGTCCCCACAGTATTAGGGAAGATATATGTTATTTCTGTTCTATGCCTAGTCTGAGCCTCTGATCCTCATCCCGCAACCAGATTTTCCAGATCTCTGTAGGGCATGCCCTTGGTGAAAAGGTTTGGTGACACAGTCGGATCTGGGTTCCTTTTTTGGTTTACAGGTGATTGCTCTTATCTTCCTAGTCCCTTCTTGATTCTAAACTTTGCCATGGTAAAAAGAGGAATCTGGTCTTGGATGTAGTTCCTTTATTCCCCAGCATGTTTTTAATAGGTGTAGGAGTGAACATTGAGGAGCTTTTACAACTGTCCATCATATAGTACCTTCTGAACTCAGTTTCCTCATCTTTGAGAAGGTTGGACTATTTTGAGGTCTTTTTTAGTTCTACTAAGTAGCACATGAAAACACTCAAAACTCAAAAATCTCATTTAAATTGTGCCTGGATTGTATTATTGAGGACAGAAAATCATTGACTCTATTCTCCAATAGAATGTAATGTCTTTAGGGCAAGGACTATTCTATTTTTTGTCTTTGAGTCTTTAGTGCCTAATGTAATACCTGGAATTGAGATGTTCACAAATTATTTGTTACTTGATTGGTATGTGATCAACCCACAAATAGGGCCCTTACTGACTTATTCCCAGGTGCTAGTCAATGTAAGGAACCATGATACGCTCCAAGTGACTTCAGTTCAAATTCTAGCTCTGAAGCTTACTACCTATTTGACCATATGCTAGCAGTAACCTTCCTGGGCCTCATTTTCTTCATCTGTAAAATGAGGGCATTGACCTAGAAGGCCTCTGAGGTCCCCTTCAGCTCCCTTTCTATGATCCTAAAACATGTCTGTCTCTACTCATCTTTCTTTTTGCTTGTATTTGTATTCCAGTACTCTAAACAGTTCCTGGATCATAGGAAACACTTAATAAATGCTTGTTGACTGACATTGACTGACTTTAAAGCCTTAATTTCAGAATGGATTTGCTTATCTTTTATTTATTTGTTTTTTGTGGGGCAGACAAAATAAAGGGGAAAAAAAAGGTTCTCTACTTTAATGTTTCTTACCTCTTTCTTTAGATTTTAAACTCCGTGACAACTGGAAGCATTGATGAAAGGATCACTAGTTCTGGAATCAGAGGACCTGGGTTCAGATTCCATCTCTGATGTTACTTGTGTGGCCTTGGGCATAGCGTGCTTCTTGAGAGTGGGAATTGTTTCACTCTTTGCATTTGTATCACTAGCACCTTACCCAGAGTCTGGCACAAAGTGGGAACTTAAATGTTGATTGATTGGGTAAGTCACTTAACACATCTAGACCTCAGTTTCCTCATTTAAAATGAACTGAATGGCTTTTAATGTCCTTTCTGTCTCTGAACTTATGATCCTATGATTCTTTGTTCCCCTGCAGAGGGGGATTGCATATAGGTGACTCTCTACAGTTGTCTACTGAGTTGAATTAAATTCAATGAAGACCACACAGAAGGGGAATTTATATTGATAAGTATGTTCTGACTACCAAGTAACAGAAAAGTGATAGAACATTTTCTATAAATGGCTACCCAAAAGATAGAAAGCATAAGGTTAACTCACAGGAAGAAAAGACCATTCACACTGTGACAGAGGGAGTCCCTGTTCCTGCAAATTGCCTTGCAAAGCCACCCCTAGAGAAATGATCAGTCATCGTCCAAAGGAGGTTTCCTTGCGTTTCCTGGGATGCACTGGCTATATAGTGCTGGTTCTGCTTTGATGAGTAGATGGAGTATACCCAGAAGATCGTGTAGTGACTAGCTACCCCAGTAGGGCTTTGGTCTTGGTCCTGAACTGCCTGGAAATGATCCATGGAGCCTAGAGAAGCCAGTATCCACAGTTTTTGGCAGTCTTCTTTTGCATTTTGCAATAGCCATTGAACCAGTAGCCTGGCAGCCTGGCCAGACTGGTCTTAGCTCAGCATCCAAGGATATAGTAGAATGAAAGGAATAAAGGGTTCAGGGCTAGGAGATGAGAGTTTTAGTTCTGAAATCACCACTGATTATCCAAGGGACCTTGGGAAAGTAGGTTACTGTCTCTGGACCTAAGTTTCTATGCTTGTAAAGTGGGGCTGGATTTAATTAAAAAGAATCTCCCCGGTTCCTTTAAACTTGAACATTTTCTTCTTCTCTTAGCTTAATTTGGAAATTTACTAATATGACTGGTTTCCATCTTCTCCCCAAAACAACAGCAATGATATAATTCTGCCCCCTCACCACTCCTAAAACAAAAAACCCTTGGTTTTAGTGGAAAGATAGCTTCAGAGTAGTCTACTGTCTCTGTCTTCCCAAGCTAAATTACTTTTTCTTCCATGTAATTGTTCACTTGACTTCTTTCACTTTCAGAAAACCAGAATTTCCTTCTTTCTTCTCTGAGATCTGGCTGGAAGATACTGCTGTGTCTCATTGAGCCAGCAGTAATATTCAGGCATCCCAGAATATTCTATTGGTGCATAGTAGTTCCTGGATTGTCATTGACCTCCTTGGAAGTCCTTTGGCTCCTCGAGGCTTAGCTGATGAAGTAGAGCCTGCAAAACTGGGTATGGAGTTTCTTGTCCCATCTGGAAAATCTCTGGGCCCTAGCATTCTGTTCCCTATTCCTCTTTTCTCAGAAAATGTAGCTGCTTCTAAGCATTTGTCAACCAGTAAAGACTTCCGAAGGCACCTTTGCTTAGTGTTTATCTTGAAATACTCCATCTAAATAAATGTTTTCACTATACAGCCACTGAGGGAATATTAATATAGTGATTTTTTTTTATTTAGTTAAAAGACGTAGTTTTACTGTTTTTCAAAAGGCAAGCTTTCTTGCAGGCTGTAAGAGTGTTGCCTCTTAGCACCAAGGAGCAAGTCTGTGTGCTCACCATTAAATACAATTTTATAATGAAAATTTTGTCTTATGAAGGTGAAACTTTGTGAACATATTAGAATTCTCATTTTTCTATGCATAGCAATCAAATGACCTTCCTACATTGCCACATAAAGTATAGATTTAAAGTTAAATGAGCCAGTTAGTCATTTAGCATTTTCTTAAAGAGTAATTTCTTCAGTAAGTATAGATGTTTACATATGGCTTTCTTTTGGGTATTTACATTTTAAGAATTGAAGAAAAACTGACATTCTTTTTTGAAACTGTTTTTTAATAGCCTTTGTTTATTTTTAATATGTGGTGTTCCAGGCTCCTGCTCTAATGATTTTTTTCACACTGCATTGATAATTAAATTCATTCATTTTCCCAGCTGCACAATTCCTTTAAATAAAAAGTTATGGGTAATAACACCTATTATGTTCACAGTATAGAGGAGAAAAGGGCAGCTAAGGAGCTTTCAGAGAAGGGGACTCACATGGACTATGTAGGTCACAGGTTAAAAGAAAATTCTGCATGAAAGTTCTAAAATCTTCTAGCCCTTTGGAGATATAGATTATGGCCCTCTGTTGCGGGTGGCAGACAGGGTTGGGTTTTTTTTGGATACAGGACGGGAATGAACCTTTCTTTCCTTTCCCCCCCTTCTCCCCTCCCCAAAGAAGAGCAGCAACTGTAGCTTCCTTGATATATTGCCGTGTATCCTTTTCAGATTTTTAGTTCATAATTTCTAATAATGGGTCATCAGAAGCACTAAAAGTGTTGTTTCCTTTTAAATGATTGGAGATGGTTTACATGCTGCTACCAACCCGGGGATATAAGGGGGGCAGTAAAAAGGGAGCTGAGATATTTTAGTGACATAAAAAGGACCGACTAGATTTGTGAAAATGTAAAACCGTGATCCTGGAAAGGTACCTGGAGCAATGAAAGGAACACTTTAATCCCAGTTTAGTGATTCCCGTGTAGCTTCTGTAATTTCATGGAGGCTATAAGGATTTGGCTTTTACACATTTTAATTTAGTCCAAAGATGTCCTTATTTTAATTATCCGCACACAAGGGCACAGTATCTTTCTATGGTTATTGCTGGATGTTACATTTATATATAGAGCAATAGCAATTTGGAAAAAAAAATCCAACAACAACAACAATAACATGGTCACATCAGTGGTCGGAGGGTTATACTTGCTTTTATAATGACAATATGTAGAAGGTGCCATTCTCAGAAAGGATTTTCAAATACAAGTAAAAGGTATACAAATGCTTATGTGTTTTCCACGTGTTCTTGCTCACATGTATATGTATATGTATACATACATATCTATCTCACATGTATGATATATACATATAAATATATATACATATTATACATATTTACATACATAGAGAAAAATGAGGGGGGGAGAGAGAGAGGGAGAGAGAGAGAGAGAGAGAGAGAGAGAGAGAGAGAGAGAGAGAGAGAGAGAATTCTTTCAATAATTCTCTTTCTGTGAACTATTTGTAGATGTGTTGGTGGCAAACACTGAAATAGCCATCTGGTGCCCTGTTCTTTCCTTGTGGAAATCAGTAGGAGCAGAATATGAGAATCTGAGAGCAAGCTTCATCCCACTGAGATGCAGTTATCATATTTCAATACATAAGAATCCACTTGGTGAAATGTGATATTTTCAATATTTCATCGAGTCCAGAGCTGAAACTAGGGGATAGTTTTGGGGGCTTTGTCCCAGGGTCTGGAGGGAATGTTTCCTGTTTGTCCCAGACACATTCATTGTTAGTTACAGCTGTAATTGAGATCAGAATAGATATTGTTCGAGGGGTAAAAATCCCATCAAAGTATTGTTGGAAATAGGATAGCCCCAAAACAAAACAAAACAAACCCCCCACCCCAAATTGAAACAGAACAACAGCTGACTTTTAGATTTCTGGGAGAGATTTTCTAGGAGTAGTTATATAGCCATGACTTGGAGAGAGTCTTTTCTCTTGAAAAACAGCAAGGTCTTCTCTAAAATAGAGGAGTTTAAACTTCATTGACTTTAGTGCTAGCAGGGATCTTAGAAATAATTTAGTCTAGTATTGCAATTTTACAAAGGAGGTAATAGGATCAGAGATACGAATTATCTTGCCCATGATTATACTTGTAGTAAGTAGGAAGGAAGGGAATAAACATTTATTAAGGGCCTATTGTTAGGTCCCTGTGTTGTTAATCAATATTATCTCATTTGATCTTCAAAATAACCTTTGGAGGTAAGTCAACCCCAGTTTTCCACTTGTGGAAACTGAGGAATATAGAGACTAAATGACATCCTAAGGCACATAGCTAGTAAATGTCTGAGGTCTGATTTAAACTAGTTTTTCCTGACTCCAGGGCGATATTTTGAACCATCAGAATTTGAAACTAGGTCCTTTGATTCCAACTCCCACATTGTTGCCACTAATTTGTACATAAAGTTAAAGATTATATGAGAGTAGAAAGTATAATGAAGGGAAAGTGTCCTCTTTTTAAAAAAATTAAATTAATTTTTTTGTTAACCCAATTTTTGATCACTGTTTTCTGATATTTTCCAATCCATGTTCTCTCCCTCCCTCTCTCACTACCCCTTCCCTAAGAAGACAGATAATTATGGTATAAATTTTACATGTATTATCATATATTCCCTATTTCCTTGTTTGTCATAGTATAAAAGAAGACATATTGGTTACACAAGAGAAAAATTCATGGAGGAAATAAAGTGAAGAATGGCATGCTTCAATTTGCATTCAGATTCTGCCAGTTTCTTCTTTGCAGGTGGATAGACTTTTTTTGTCATGAATCTCTTGGAGTTGTCCTAGAGTCTTACATTCCTGATAACAGTTAAGTGATTCACAAGTTGATCATCATTCTTCATTGCTGTTACTATGTACAACTTTGCATCACCTCACAGAAGTCTTTCCTGTTTTTGTTTTTTTTTTTTGATCATCTTGTTTGTCATTTCTTATGGTGCAAATTTTCTTTGGAGAATTTTCTATTTTCTTTGGGGAATCTTTAAGAAGTTATGTAGTGGGAGCATCTAGGTAACACAGTGGATAGAACACCAGGGCTGGAGTCAGAAGAACCTGGGTTCAAATCTGTCATCAGACACTTCCTAGCTGTGTATGACCTTATTTAATTCCTTTACCCCAATTGCCTAATGCCTGGCACTCTTCTGTCTTAGAATTGATCATAGGACAGAAGGTAAAAAAAAAAAAGCCAAAAATGTTATGTAGGCACTTATCTCTCTTTGGTTTAGTTTCAGAGGAGTTCTTCCTGGAAGCAAGTTAGGGTGGGATGGAATAACCCCAGTAGCTCATTTTTATTCAGTTATAAAACAAGTACTACAGATTTTGGGTGCTGGCTAAAATAATATGATTTCTGGGAGCTGGTCAAAGAGATGGGAACTGAATATAATAAGGGAAAAATCATAGGACTATAGATCAAGAGCAGAAATGGACCTTTAGATGTCATTTGATCTAGCCTCTTCACTTTGCAAATGAGAAAAATAAGTCTGATGGATTTTGAATCACTTGTCCAAGGTCAAACAGGTAATAAATGTCAGAGGCAGGATTTCAACCCAGGTTCTCTGGCTTTAAAAGTCAGTCTTTTCACTAAGCCAACCAGTCTATCTATAAACACTTATTGAGTACCTACTACGTGCTAGGCACTGTACTAAACCCTGGGGAAATAAGATATGCAAAACTCCCCAATTGGGTCAGAACTATAAGCTGCTTCCAGTATACTTCTCTATCCCAATATTCCCATCTGTATATTGGTTAGAACACCCAGCTCATTGAGAGAAGAATGGAAGCACTCAGTAGTAGTTTTCTGATGTTGTTGAATGAAGGGTTTAAGGTTTAGGTCTGTACAAGGTCCCACATTCCTAGGTTCAAGACAAAACATCTTGAGTTTGGTTGGCTGTTGGGGCCATATTTGTACTATATAATATTTGTGTTAAACCATGTCATTCACTCTATAGGGGTCCATAAGCAGGGTGGCACTTTTCTTTTAGTACAGGCACAGATATGCTTTGGAGACATCATTTCTCACCAGAGTAGTGTATTTGCTACTGTATTATCCTGGGAACTGGGCCTTGACCTCAGCAACTGGTCCCCAATTCGTCCTTACTCTGCCCTAAGGATTGAATCCCTAGAGATCTGTTATGGCCCTGGAAGTTGGGTTTTGTGGGCCCTTGCTGCAAATGGAGCTTCCTAGAAGACTAGAACAAGAGGGAAAGTTGCTTCCCTGTAACAGGCAAATAGCCATCACAATTCTTAGTTCATTAGAAATAAACAAAAAAACCAAACTCCTTTTAAACTCTAAAAGTTTTAATTGTGTTCCTTAGTGAATACACTTTAGGAATCTTGTATCTTTTAACTCATTTTTCTCTTTTCAGGGATGGTGAAATTGAAAATGCATGTTTTGGAAGAATTTTGGCTGCCGATTTACCAATTTACCAATTTCTCCATGGGATGAATAGTTTCAATCTTGCCCTCAGCCATAAGATTGAATCCAAAATCCTAGACATGTTACAAATGTGAGTTATTGGTAGAATATATGCTTCTTGAGAGCAGGAACTGCCATTTGGTCTTTGTATTCCCAAAATCCAATATAGGGCCTAGCATATAGCTAATGCTCACTAATGCCTGTCATATTGGATTGGAAATAATTGTGAATAAGGTGAAAGGGTGTGAGTTTGTGGATGACTCAGTGAAATCTCATCCTGGCCATTGGGATCAGGAATCATCACCCCACAATGGTAAGTCAGAAAGGATGACCTCTGTCTCTTGAAATTAATTATTTCCTTTAAGACCTACCTCATGGGTCACCTTCTATGTAAAGCCTTTGGTAGTTTCCTCTGCCCTTAGGATGCACTAAATGGCTATTCTCCTCTTCCCTCCTCTTTATACCCAAATTATCCCATGTTCATTTTACATACATTATGCATACACATATATTTTTATCATTTTCATCATTAGAATATATATTTCTTGGGGTCAAGGACTTTGTTACTTTTGGTTTTGTATTCATAACAAACACAGTGCCTAGCACATAGCAGGTGCTTAATAAATACTTCTTGATTAAGTTATTATATATAACATGCATGTATAGTTATATATATATATATATATATGTTCAATTTCTATGTGAGGCAGTATGAGGTAGTAGAAGCACTGGATTGAGGAGACCCAGAAGACTTCTTTTCTAGTTCTTGTTTTATTACCAATTAGCTACGTGCTGTGGGCCAATCACTTTATCTCTCAGTGTCTCATTTTATTTTTCTATAAAATAAAAGCATTGGTCCAAATGGTTGTTCAGGTCTCTATGACTTTTTCTCCTTTCTTTTTATTGCTTTTCATGCTCATTTCCTCATCTATAAACACACACACATATTTATACATATTTACCCATGAAGTGTCCCATATAACACATTTAAGACTTTGATAGACCCATCAGTTCACCAATTAGGATATTCTTCATGAGGAGTGCAGGAGGCCTTCTCATCTTTGACATTTCTCATATACATTTTCTGTAAATCCTCCATAGAGGCTAAAAGCCTTTATTGGGTTAATTTCTTCCAGGAGTGGATCAGTTCATTGGTTCTTAGACAAAAAGCACAGGATTGATCATAAGAGCAATTATATAATTCCTAAAAAAATTATTTTCACTATTGTGCTCAGATCATTTTGGAAGTTAAAGGGGGATTCATAGGACTGAGGACAATTTTGTATTTTTTTGCTTATCTCATCATCCATTAAAATACTATTTAAAAAACTTATCATTTTATGGAAGTAACATTTACTTCTCAAAGGCTATGCAAATTGAATACAAACTTTGAAAGGACCTACCAACATGGAGAGACTTTGAATGTGAGACTAGCAGACTTGGTACTAGCCTAGTTAAGTTGTAAGGCAATTAGAAGGCAATAGGTATTTTTGGAAATAGCAACATTCAAAAACCACCTACCAAGTCACAAAGGGCCTGTTTGTGACACTGTCTGCATTTGTGGCAGAATGCCCCCCAATAACAAGATCATATATTGCCTAAATATGGAAATTTGATAGGTCACCAAGGCCAAAGAATTAATCAACTAGTAACCATAGTTACTCATCTATGTTCCACAGATGAGTTCCTTCATACTTAGTTAGACTGATCCTTAGAGAATAAACATATATGTTTCTTGGACCATACTAAAATTTTTTTCAAGTTTGGCAGAGCTTGTAGACAGTGACATATTAAGAACTCAGAGTCCTCTATCCTATGATAAGACATGAGAGTAGAACTTTCAATGGAAGGTTCTCATATAAATGAAAATTTTAATACTTTAATATTTATAATCTTGGGGTAAACCCTGAAATAAAAAGTAAATAATTATTATTTATTCCATTCCCATCCTCTATTTAGAAGGGCTACACTAACCAGAATTAGAGGGGAAGCAACAAACTGGGAAAAAAATTTTTACAATGTAACTCAAGGTCTAATTTCCCAAACATACAAGGAACTATGTTTTTAGGTAAAGAAATCAAAAATCTATCAAAAAGCACATGAAAAAGTGTTCTAAATCCCTTCTGATTAGAGAAATGCAAAGCAAAATAATTCTGAGGTACCACCTCACACCTAGCAGATTGGCTAATATGACAGTAAAGGAACATAACAAAAGGTTGGAGAGGATGTGGTAAAATTGGGACACATACATTGCTGGTGGAGTTGTGAAATGATCCAACCTTTCTGGAAGGCAATTTGGAATTATGTCCAAAGGGCTTTAAAAGACTCTATGCCCTTTGATCCAGCTATACCACTACTGGGTTTGTACCCCAAAGAGATAAAAAAATGTTTATATAAAAATACTTATATCCATGCTTTTGTGGTGACAAAAAAAATCAGAAAATGAGGGGGTGTCCCTTGATTGGGGAATGGTTGAACAAACTGTGGGATATTATGATGATAGAATACTATTTTGCTGTAAGGAATGATGAACTGGAGGAATTCTATATGAATTGGAAGAATCTCCATGAACTGATGCTTAGTGAAATGAGCAGAACCAAGAGAACATGGTACACAGAAACTGAAACATTTGTAGCACAATCAAATGTAATAGGTTTTGCTACTAATAGCAATGCAATGATCCAGGAAAATCCCAAGGGACTTAGGAGAAAGAATCGTGGGAGTAGAAATGTAAAAGAAAAACATATGACATCACGTGGTTCTATGGGTATATGATTGGGGTTTTGGTTTTAAAAGATCACTCTTACAAATATGAATAATATGGAAATGAAATTTGAGCAATAATGCATTCATGACCTAGTGGAATTGCCTGTTGGCTCTGGGAGGGGGGAGGGTAAGGGAAGTGGGGAGAGCAAGAACATGAATCATGTAACCATGAAAAATATTCTAAATCAATCAATATTTTTTTAAAAGAAGGCCTACACTATTTGTAATACACAAGTATGAATGTACCTATCCCTCACAAGGACTGGCTATGATTCAGGGTGCAGCTTTTGCAGAGCTTTTTCCAGAAAGTCAACACCACTCAGTTGTTTTTTTTTCTTTCTTTAAATTGTTATATGACTGAATCCATATGGCGAGTAAAATGAGTGGATTGGACCAAGTGGACTTTAATGTTTGTTCTTGTTCTAAATCTATGATCATATGACTTTGGGATAGGGTACATGTGTGCATGCATAAATCATAAACCTTTATTGACACCCTACTGTGTGCCTAGACAGCCCTTTGCTTGGCCAAGCTATAAGGAGACAGAAAAATATAAATGTGCTCTTGTTACAGGAGATAAGTAGGGGTGCTGAAAGACTCAAATTAAATAATGGATGTAAAACACTTTGCAAACCTTAAAGTGCTATACAAATGCCAGTTATTATTATTGTTATTATTAGTCTACAATCACTAGGTCTCCATTTTGGTGATTATTTCATTCCCTGAGCCTCCTCCTGCACTCCTGCTCAGAGCTCAAGTAATGTGTACAGAGCAATGCAATGGTGTGTAGATAAATGTTTAACAAATGGACTCTGGGGGATGGGAGGTGGGAGAAGAAAATGTGGACACAGTTTTAAGTTTAATCTGCATTTTTAATCCTTTCTCAAATCTAGACAACCAACAAAACAATAAATGGATCTTGATTTGTAAAATTGTAGATTTCTAAGGTATAAATATTCACGCTGAAAACTTAACAATGCTCTCTTCCAAATCAGTTAGAGCTGGCTCCAGCACACCTCTGGAAAGTTTCTCTAGAAAGTGATACAAGGCAAAGTATGAGATAGGATAGAGAACTGGCTTTGAAGCCAGAAAGACCTGGGTTTAAGTGTCCCTCTAAACATATACTGGCGGTGTCACCCTCCCTGGGCAAGTTGCCTATCCCTCAGGGTTCTAGACAAGTCTCCAGGAATAGTTAAGGTGCAGTGAATATGCCACCCTATACTAGATAGGACTGGCCACGATAGAGAGAGTTCCTTTACTGTTGAACCTAAATCTATAAGACAGAGAGAATGGTAGAGTGTAGTGAAAGCAACACTGGATTTGGATTCAGAAGCCTTAGGTTAGGTTCCTGGCTCTCCTTGCTGCCTGTGGCCATCTTGGGCAAGTCAGGTCCTCATTTTTGAGTTTCAGTGAGAATAATAGCCCTAAATCCTCTGATCCCATAATGAAGAATGCTTATTCCATTGCTGGAGGAAAATATGAAAATGACAAGTAAACCAGCCAATGGTAATTTCCCATGGACTTTGCACTTGCTAAGCAAGAGAAAGGCAGTATGGTTCTAAGGAAAAAACACTAGATTAGGAAGAATGCAGCCTATCTAATTTGGGCAAATATGTAAATGCAAATAACTACAATGAAAAGCATTATTAAGTACAACAAAGGGATTCAGAACTAAGCCTCATTGGTAAAAAATGAAGAGGTTAGACTAGAAGACCTCTAAGTTCTTTTTTGGCCCCAAACCTATGATCAGATGATCATCCTGTCCTGCCCTCTAGATTTATGAAGAAGGTAGAAATTTCCCAGAGAAGGGAAGTTAAATAACTTTCTCAAGGTTACCCAGGTAGATAGGGACAGCTTTGGGATTAGAACCCAAGAGAAAGGCATATTTCAATATGTTCCTTTGAAGGACAGACTTCTCATGGAGAAGCTGCAGGCAGGCTGGTGGATAGTTTCATACCAAAATTAAGTCAGTCTTTCCCTTGAACTTGATAGGTGCTCAATAAGTGTATTATTATTTTACATTCTTATATGAGGAAATTGGACTACATGATTTTCAAGATTAAGCAATTAACAAGCATTTATTAAGCTATTACTAGCATTTTGTAGATATATAGGAACAAAATATAAACATTGTTGGAAGAAGGAAGCCTGCGAAGGGAATGGTTAAGGTTGCATAGTGGGGAGGGGAGAAGGCACTGGAAAGAAGTGTGCATATTTTGACATTCTATAGATCAGTGCTATTTTTGAATGGCAGAGAATCAATAGCACACTATATATGTATATATAAACAATATATACACATATATAGTGGGTACACATACACACATATATATATGTACACACACACACACACACACATATATATATCTATATATCTATATATATATATATATATATATGCAACCAAAGTAAAAGGGAAGATATGGGCATCTTCCCTTTAACTTTGGTTGTTGTTCAGTCATTTGTTTCAGTCCTGTCTGACTCTTTGGGTGGCCATTTGGAGTTTTCTTGGTAAAGATACTGGAGAGGTTTACCATTTCCTTCTCCAGTTTATTTTACAGATGAGAAAACAGAGGCAAATAGGGTCAAGGGACTTATCCACAGTCACACAGCTACTGTCTGAGGCCTGATTGGAAGTCATGAATATAAGTCCCAGATTGGAAGTCATGAATTTGAGTCCAAGTTCAACACTTCATTTTCTGTGCCACCTAGCTGCCTTTCCCTCTCTTGTCTGGGGACATATTTTTAAATGAATGGACAATTGAATCTTAGAAGTGGAAGAGACCTTCAAGATCATCCAGGCTAACTGCTTCATTTTTCAGCTAGGGAAACTGAGGATCAAACAAGAAGTATTGCTATTCACTTCAACTCTTTTAGAGGGAGATGGTCTGCGTTATCAAATTGTAGAGCTGAATACAACTTTGTCCAATGCCCAACTCCTGGCTTCCCCCCCTGTCAAACATCCACTTCCCACCGACAAAGCAAAAACCCCTTACCTGTATTGCTCTGTAGTCGAAGATTTTCACATGTCTCTTCAGTCATTTTGTTTCTGTGGTACCAGAATGTGGCACACTTTGTGAAAGATCCTTGTTTTATTTGTTTGGCTAATCTTGTGAGGTTCAACCTCAAGCTAGAGGACTAACAGGAACGTTTCACACTTCTCAGAAAACTTATGTGACACAGAGAGGTGACTTTACAGGAGGCCTGTTGTTAACACCTGCATTCTTTATCCAGGTGTTGGGCTAACATGCTCACCTCAGGTATTCACAGAGATTTCTCAGGAAAGAGAAAGAAGCAGACTACAATCAGGAAGATTTATAAAAATAGATTTCTTTTCCTCTTCATGTCTTGGGAGAAATTCTGAAGCTTTAGCAGGAACAGGGTGTGTGTGTGTGTGTGTGTGTGTGTGTGTGTGTGTGTGTGTGTGTGTGTGTGTGTATGGGAGGGGTGGGAGAGGACACTTTTCATAGAACATAGGGTTATAAACCTATTCCATCTCTCTCTCTCTCTCTCTCCCTCTCTCTCTCTCTCTCTCTCTGTGTGTCTGTCTGTCTCTCTTTCTCCTGTATTTCTCTCCTTTCTCTCTGTCTGTCTCTGTCTCTTGTCTTCTCTTTGTCTCTGTCTCTTTGCATCTTCTCTCTCTCTCTGTCTGTCTCTCTTTCTCCTGTCTTTCTCTCCTTTCTCTGTCTATCTCTGTCTCTGTCTTCTCTGTCTCTGCCTCTCTTTACATCTTCTCTCTCTCTCTCTCTCTCTCTCTCTCTCTCTCTCTCTCTCTCTCTCTCTCTCTCTCTCACAAACACACACACATACATACATATATTCATTCAAATTTTTTCTTTTTGGGAAGGTGGTAGAATTTCAATCTATCTGAAAGGAAATGTCTTTGTCCTGGAAGTAAGATTTGTTTTTAGAATAAATATTTCTGACTCCCAAGGATCTCTTTGCCTAAAGAAATGAACTGTTTCTTAACATCTGAAGGTAAAGTGCAAAGTCCCTGTTTGGGTGATATACCTGACAGAGGTCTCCTCCTCTTTGTTTGCTGCTAATGTCTGCATCAGGAAAGGCAGATTTCTTCCTCTCTCAGCTCCGTTCTTTAAGTGTGGTTGGCACACTGTACTCACAATTCAGTATTAATGGAGTCTCAATACATCCAAACTTAGAGGGGGTCAGGAACACTAAACAAAATATATGTTGAACACGTTTAATATATTTTCCACAATCTGGGCCAGCATAGCCCAATATTTTAGAAGGAAAACACACCAGTCAGAAAGCACAAATGCAGCTGAGCTCATAGACAGGGAACTTAGGATGAAAAGGTTTATGAAGCAGGAGGCTGGGGTCTGTTTGGGGTGGTTTGGCCCCTGAGGGCTCATTCCAGGGGGTCCACATACTTTATATTTTTATTATGGAGGCAATTTCACTGCTTTCAGTTTATAAAACTTTGAGTATGAGAACATGAAAATAAATTCCCTTCATTATTAGGGAGGAGCATTTCTAGTAATAAATAAAAATTTTAAAAACAGATAATTTGTCTTTGTCATTCTAATAAGACACGCAAACTTATTTGAAAGCTAGATAGCTTCCAAATCATATATTTCACTTAAATCCATTTGGGGAAATTAAAAAAAAACCCACCAAAAAAGAATTCACCATTTCAGCTGTTTTGGAAGGTTTGGGCACAAATGTGCTTTCCACTCTTTTGCATGATTTTGATAAAATTAGGTCAAAGAAATTTTCATCTGAAAACAGTACTTTGTCATATTATCTACAACACATGTCTAGCAAATTTATAAATCCAGTATTCATCTGAATAAAGTTCCAAATCATAATGAATGGTTTAGACAGCATTATCATCAATTTTCTGCAGGTGCAGCTGTGGAAATCAGTCACTTCAATCAAAAGCTTCTGTCAACTTCCACGGTGCTGTCATTTTTTACATGCAGATATTGCTGAAATTAACAAAAAAGACAGTTCTCAGAATGCCTTTACATCCCTTCTACCTTTGGGTGGTGCTTTTGAGCAGTGCTGCTGGAGGATGTGTGTGGTGAAATTTTTAACACTATTCTTTCTTTTCCTTTTTTTTTTACACTTTATACTAACATAATATTTCTTTTGTGATATTATGGAGATAAAATTGCACTGTGTGTTTTAACACACATTACAACAACCTCTTAAGGCAAAAAGTAAATTCATGCAAATGAGTTATAGAAAGTGAAAAAAGATTTGTTTTGTTCCACAGTTCAGTGTAGGACCTGATACTGGGGAGTCTGACTTTGCCTTGGCAGTCTCTATGGTTCTGAACTTCCTCGACTCTTCTTTTCTTGGTCTATGTGTACAATTTGAACTCACATCCTAAGGGCTATTCTTCAAAAACTTACCAAAGGGGGAAAAAAATCCCAACAGGTTTTACCCTCAAAGCTGATGCTTTCTCTGGGGCTGCACTGAGCTCACTTAAAAATGCCTTTTTCAGTCTTTTCCTGAGTAGATTTCATTAAGTTGTGTGAGTCACTACTTGCATTCCCAGGGGGTTGTAGCTGCTGGTCAATGCCAATTTTCACTCATGCCAGCATCTAGGTGGGCACTCAGCTGCTTCTTTCCAAAGGATGAGTCCTCCTCGAATCTTTCTGGTTACCCCAAAAGGCTGTGTTAAAGGATTAAAGTTTGGGGATGATGTGGAAAAAAATCCTTTCCCAACTGTGACAAGAGCCAGAAAGGAAGAGTTTGATAGCTCCAGCTACAAAAGAAAGGCTATCAGTGACATGGATATGCTCTCTGTATATACCGCCGGCTAACGTGCTTGTCTTCTCTATTCTGAAAGCCCTCTCTGGCTCCTAAATATATGGACAGACAGAAAGCAGTTAGCCTAGGTTCTTTCGTGATGAATAGCGTTAACCTTTGGAGTGTTCGAAAAGTCAGTAAGTTTCCCTTTTCCATTTATTTCAGTGGGGTCCAGAATAGAAATGCAGGTAGCTCCAGATAAACTTCCATTGTCTGAGCTTAGCTCAGCCCCAGCCCCTGGACTGCTTGCAGCAGCCTGGAGTAGAGATGTGCTAATGTTAACTTATTTAAATTATCAGGTTATTTTTAGCTGCAGTAGCTTTCGGATTTATTAAACTGGCTTGAGAAATATTTAGGAGTAGTCTTTCCCTTGCAGAAGTCATTAATGGTCAATTACCTCGACATTTCTGTGCCCATATTAAAAAAAAAACACACATGCACACATACACCTGGTTTCTGAAGAATGCAAATTTTGAAGAATATAATAAAAATGTACTTTTTAATAACTAGTTATGTCACTTTGCAAATAGCTTTGATGTAGGATATCTGCCTGCGTGAAGTTGAAGCTACATCTGTGTCATCTATACCTGCGTTTATGAGACCTTCCCTGAGAGAGCAATTAGGGGAGCAGTGGCGGCTGGAGTTCTAGCTAATATTTGAAACTACATGTGTGTGTGCGTGTGTGTGTGCGTGTGTGTATGTCTACAGGAAAAAATAAAGACAAAAAGAGAAAGGAAAGAAGAAAGACAGAAAGAAAGAAAAAAGGAAAGAAAAGGCTGGGATAACTCCTGGAGGAAGAAGAGAATTACTTGGTGGCTCCCACCTTTTAACAACTTGGTAAAATTAGAGGGGTGTGTGTGGGGGTAAGGGGGGTGGGGTGGTTCTCTGCTGAAACATGAAGTCTGCCACATAAGATTAGCCTGAGTCTAGAGCTTAGAAGCTGCGTTTAGGTGGCTTTACTTGGAGTCTGAAGTTAAATGATCTTTGCTTCTTGTTTGTGTCGTTTGTTAAAGATCTCCTGAAATGTGCCATTCCTGCTCTGTCTTAGTTTATGACAATGGAGTAAAATTCTACAGCTTTCATTTTTAGCCCTTCCTAATTTTCTCTGTGGGCTTAGGGAATAGATCTTTCCTTTTTATTACTGGAATATAAAAACATTTGCTTGCTATCACTCTTAATACTAAACTATAGAACCTGTAATAAAATCTGAAGTAAAATCGAGTGCCTATAAATCAATTAAAAGGGGCGGGGGATACAAAGAAATTATTAAATAATATGGGTAGTCGAAAAGATATCTAACCTTAAAAGGGCTGTGTAGTCACGTTGCCTTTTAATAATGTGCTTCCTAGCCAGGATTCTTCTTCCCTCTCTCCTTTTCAGAAAAGGTAAATACTTATGTCCTTGATGTTTGGTTTTGTTTTTTTCCTCTTCCACCTGAAAGGAACTCTCTCTCCTTTTTTTCTTCCTTTAAAAGGAAGGAAATGCCCATTAAGTAAAATAAAGAAGTATCTCGTGGTGGAGATAATGCTGGGTGTTTTGACTAAGCATGCCCAATGTTTTATTAATCATAGCAATAGACTAAAAATGAATGCACTACATCTTTAAAAGTGTGCTAGCACCCAGGTACACGGGGATATTAGCAAAACCGTTGACCAAGCACAATGTGACTAGACAAATGTCTTCTCATTGTGTGATGCATGAAGGCCGTGATAGATGATTTCCAACAACAAAGCGCAGCCACTGAGACAAAATTAGTGTTGTTTTAATTACCAGTGTCTGTAATGTTATCTATCCATAACTGTCTTGAAATGGACTGTCAACGGGAAGAACAGAGGAAGACTTGGGCTAATACTACTCCCTTGCAATATCTCTTATCTCCCCCCACCCCAAGTCCCAACAGTGTGCTTTAAAATGGAAAAAAATAAAAGGCTCGTGTTTTGCTCAAAACATTTACTCACAGCCAAAAAAATGTTCCTTTTAAGAAAAATGCTTTTATCTTTTCTTTGGAAGGTAAGAAATGAGCAGTTCTGGCTAACTGTTATGTGGAGGTCAGGATACTGGGCAAAAAAAACCAAAACCAACTGGAACTTGGCTTGACGTTCTTGAGCAAAAGTTTATACTCTTAGAGCTGTGTTTTTTGTCAGTCACAAAGAGCATGATGACACTAATAGGAAAGGAGATTCTTTATTTTTGAAACATCCTTGAGCCAAGATGGGCTGCTCTTCATACATTAGGAAGAGTGTGTATTGGGAAGATGAAGTATCCCTTACTTTTGGAGCTCAGGGGAGATGAAAGATAGGCCGGCTTTTGAAAATGGCCTGCGTGGCACATGCTACAAATGAGCAGGGAAAGCAATCGAGCTAATAGATTACAGTAATTATCCAATCTTTGGCTAGTTTGTATTGGCAAACTATAAATACAGTACACATTAGAACAAGGTGCTTACAGAATGTACATGAAAGGTCAATGTAATTTGCAAGTCGCTAGTCATTAGAATATGCTAAAAACCATTGCTTCGGGGCTCAGATTTTAATGATGAATACATTGATTATTAAGTAGCCGAGGAAAAATGTACCAGAGCTACTGTAGTGTAATGATAGGTCGCTTTATTTTGGGAAGGAAATCAACCAAGCTTCAGAATGCATGCATTGAGGAATATAATTGCAGTGAAGAAAATTCCTCAGAGGAGCTTGGCACGTATTAAAAGCAAAAACTTGAGACATGTTTGTGATAAGATTACTAATAAATCTCTGGTAAGTCTTAGACTCCTGACAATAACACGGCAACGGAGTACTTCATCTTCTCCATGCTTTAGAATTTAAGATCAGTCGCAAACAATCTAAATTACGGCTGATACTAGGCAGATGCAGTGCTGGGCGACCGTGCTCGTCATAAATCTCCCGTTCCTTATATGCAAATTAAACTCCATTTTAAAAGATAATTTTTCACATGGTGATCGCCTTTATTTGTGAAATGCTAGTGATTCTTAATGGGGAAAGAGGAGTTAGGATCTGGGCTCTGGGAATCCCAACGTATGAGGCTGGTGGTTAATTTGGACAGTTCTGGGATGGGGGGTTTCCAGTAACTTCTTCCTGAAGTTAGCCACAACCCAGAGACTGATTGCAGCTTATTCATGGGCACATTTTCTCCTGCAATTGCATAAGCTGCTTATCTTTGAAGTTGTAAAGATTTGCTTTGTTTACTTTAAACCTTCCACAAGGAGACTAGACTGGACCATTCCAGCTCTATTTGGTGAAGACCTTTTCACCCCCACCAGCTCCTGTGCTCTAAAAACACGGGCCACCTCAGTTTCCATTGTGCCTTTCTCTTTTTTTCTATACATTTCCTGCGATACCTGGACTGTTCTAGCTGGGCTTTGGGCCTGGAGTTCACATAATTCTCTTCCCTGAATCCTGGTATCTTTCAAATAAGAAAGTCAATATGAAACTGGTTGTGTTGATAGCTCAGCCAATCACCATTTAAAAAAAAAAAAGAAAGAAGGAAGGAAAGAAAAAGAAAAATAATTTCTTACATTTTTAGGGACAATGAAAGTTGTACCTGAATCCTGATGGATTGGGGCAAAAATGACTTGTTTCTTCTCATCCCAGCTTGCACTCATGAAATGTTTGACTTTAAAACAGAAATACTGAATTTAAATGGCAAATATGACTCTGGGAAACTTGGAAGGAATTAAAAGACTTTTTTTTTTTAAACTTTGGATTTCCTGCCCTTTCTGAAATGTATCATTGTGAGTTCCTTCGCTTCGTGGATGTATGTCTATTTCTGTTCCATCGTGTGGAATGTACAGAAGATCCCCTTCTCTTTTCGTAGAAGTGGTAGGTCGGGAGACTTGGAGAAAGGACAAACTTTAAGACCAAGTCTTGACTGTGGGTGGTATTTCCTAGAGTCCAAATGACAAAGTGGTAAAATAGAGAGGGGTTTGACCCACTCTGTAGAGGAGGCTCTCTGACTTTTCCTTACTTCACAGAATTCTAAGGGGAGTGGTCCTTCTTGGAAAGGAACCAGGCTAAAGATCAAGGATAGATTCGCCTATTCTTAAGAAGATCCCTTGGGATTGTTGTTCAGTTGTGTCACTCTTCATGACTCCCTTTGGGGTTTTCTAAGCAAAGGTCCTGCAATGGTTTGCCATTTTCTTCTCTAGCTCATTTTACAGATTAGGAAATGGAGGCAAATAGGGTTAAGTGACTTGCTTAGGGTCTCACAGCTATGAAGTGTCTGAGGTCAGATTGCAACTCAGAATAAGCTGTCTTCCTGAGGAGGTCCTGCACTTTACCAGTTGCCCTAGATTTTCATTGTAGGAGAGTGAATATTCTGTCCAAGGACCCCATGTGAATTCATGACTTGATAAGTTTGAACAGGTTAAAATGTTCTTATCATGAGGGATAGGCATGGGCCTTCATTTTGGAGTATAAATTGGGGAACTGTGCTTGCTTTGTCTTATTTCACTTTTTCCCTTTTCCTTGGAAACAAGTACCTGGATTTCAAGTCCTGTTCACTTTGGGAACTATGATCAAGTTATGTATATCAGAAAAAAAAAACCCTTAGTATTTATGGTAGTCTCATCTCTTAGCTATACCTTGCGATCTGTCTACACTCTATTATGTCCTGAACTGGGCATCAAGAAAACCTGGATTTAAATCCTATTTGAGACCTTAGCTGTGTAGCCCTGGGCAGATTACTTAATCATTCTGAACCTTAGTTTCCTCATCTTTAAAACGGGAATAATAAATGGAGATGAAAATTCTACTTCCCATAGTTATGAGACTCTTATGAGTCCACCTATATATAGTAATCACATACTCTGCAAATCCTACGTCGGTATATAATTGTGAGATACTGTTATTATTATTTCTCTTCTCTATTCTTTTCCTTTCTTTGCTTTCTCTTTGCTTCTTTCTCTCTGCTTGCCTCCCTCCTCTCTCCTTCTTCCCCCTTTTTTCTTTTCTCTCTTCTTTTTCTCTCCTCTCCCTCTCCTGGACCCATACACCCATGCACATATTTACACATACACATACATGTACATGAATGTCTTACTGTCATATCTCAAAAATATGTCTGTTTAGAAAGAAAGCCTGAAAGTCTTGGGCTGTTGGTCCTTCCCTGAACCGGGCCCTGTAGCACATAGCACCATGTACAGATAGTACAGTAGAGCAAGATGATTTCCTCAGCATGTGCATTAAGGGGCAACACTACACAAGGGTAAGGATATAAATATACTTTACAATTCTTAGCTTCCTCTCATCAGAATAGGTCATGAGTGGATGTAAATTTACAACAGGTGCTTATCAAATGTGAAAATGCTTGCAAATCAGAAACCAACTTTAGGGCTGCGAACGTATTTCAGTGACAGCTTTTGCAAGGGCTGTGCCTGATGGTGAGCAATAATGTGGTTCGTCTTTGGTTTCTATATGAAGCCCCTCACTGGAGTCTGCTCTAAGGAGAATTACAGTGTTTGAATGGCATGCCCTGGCACGGGGATGCAGCCCTGTTTAGTGAAACCTATATTTACCCTTGTGACACATATCCGTCTAATATCCTCCAAATTCCCAGAAAGGGCTAATTTTTTCCCCCTGAAGAATTAATTTTTTCCTAATTGTGTGCTCCCACTGTGAAACCAATGTGCGCAACCCATCGTTTCAGTGCTGCTGGAACTGTGACGGGAACATTATTCACCTGGGTTCCTCTCCTTTCCTTCATGACTAAATAAGCTTTGTATGTATAAAGTAAAGGGATGGCTCCTTTTCCAGATCCTTCCTCCCTAAGCTGTAAGTTTCTGGGGATAATTGTGATTTGTGTGTGCATGCGTTCTCAACTGCACTTCCCCCCAACCCCCCTGCAGCTCCATCCCCCACCCCTTGGGGCCTCGCACCCCCCATGCACCCACCCAATCTTTAAGGTTTGGTGGCAAGATGCTCTTGTTTTGAAGCCAGTAATTAGCCTGTTCCAGAGATATTAATTAACATGTTAGAAATGTTTTCTTTATTAATGAGAAATTCACACATTCTATTTAAATTAATTTGTATAGTTTAAAATTAATTTATTGTGGCCTTTGATGACCCCAGATCTACTAAGACAAAGCTGGAGCATTGTAGTAACTGTTAAACCATTCATTAAACATTTTATGCAAATAGTGTTTGTTTATAAACAAATTAACTGCAAGGATTTTCAAAACAGGTGCTGTGTTGTGAATGCGTACTAAATGATGTGGTACTGAAAGAATTAATTAGACCTTCAGATGTAATTAGTTGCAATAATTTGCGTGATTAGCGGCTTGGTTAAGAAGTAAGACACACACATTGTAATGCATCGAGGAGTCACTGCAGTAGCTTTGTCTTTCACATGGTGAAGATGAGATTTCCCCATGTTTAGAAAATTTTTCAAAAAATTGCTGACATAGCTGGAGTTAATTGCCAAGGATCCTGTGGGGGGTAATGTTGTTTTTTTTTCCCCTTGGCTTCTTCCAGTGCCTAGCCCCTGGATGCAATACAGTTTGTTTGCACCTCTATGAATTTTTAAAACACAAAGTTGTTAACCCCAGATCCTTGTATCCCCAGAGGAAACGGTGATACTTAACACTTTCAGGGTTAAAAGACAGAACACAATTATTATAAGCCAAATGAAACATGTCCCGCATCTCAAGATCAGCTGGTATCGCTCAGGGAATAGCTGCAGTCATTCTTTTCACGTTCCAGTGAAAGTGTCTCTCGTTTTCTTGCCGAAGATGGGCCCCGCACAGCGAATGGTTCGACATGATACGCAATAGAAATGAGCCTCCTGGAACTGGTAATTGTCACAGCTGATAACTTGTTTACATGAATGCTAGTGCTTCGAAGGCAGGGTAATGGAAATTCCCAGCTACCATCAATGTTCTCTACCTTTGTGGCTAAGTAGCACTCATCTGCAGAGTTTCTGGCCTAATTCCCAGGGGGAGGAAATCTCACCAGCTCCTTCCTACTATCTGAGATCCACGCCTGCTTAGAGCCTCTTTCCTGGGGCCGCATGGTCCATGGAAGCTCCTGATGGACAGAAGAGATGGCCACCAGAAGAGGGTGGGATTGTGAAGACAGAGCCAGGCTCCGATCCCAACCCAGGAGAACCGGGTGGCTGGTCTTTGGAAACTGTTGCTGGGCCCTGCCTGGAAAATGGTACCCTGTGGAATTTTCGGTTTATTAAGATGTGATGGGCCTCAACAGGCTGGAGAGGCCTCATCCATAGGACAACTTCAAATTGAACTGACAGAGATAAAGAAAGCTAGAAGCTCACATCCTAGTAGAGGAACCTCCAGGACTCTTCTCCTATTTCTTGTTGCACATTCCTTCCCAGTTTCCCTTGCAGTTTTTTCAATAAGCCTTGTATTGCTGGTTATTTGTGTCACTGATCTCTTCCTCTTTTTCCCATTAGACTCTAAGCTCCTTGAGGATAGGTACTACATATTTTATTTTTGTTCTGGGGCCTGATTCATAAAAGGCCTTTAACATAGATATTTATTGGATTGAGTTCAAGAACAAAACAGAGGCTTTTAAAAAAATTTAACCTATCTGACACTAGTTATATATAGATATAGATATAGATATAGATATAGATATAGATATAGATATAGATATTTGACTTGTAATTGACTATCAACAGCAGGGGGAAATTTAGGCCTTAAAATATCCATAGGGTGCTCCCCACTCTTCTGGCTTCTTTCACCTGGGTTGCAAATATCTTATTAAACAGACCAACTCAATTTGGTTTGAGGCATGTGGGCCTTTCCCTGAAATTCCTTGGGTTCTTGACTGCTCCTGGCTAGAGCCTAAGAGTTGAAAAGAGCATCAAGGATAATCCAGAGGATGGAAGTAACTGGACCAGGTACTTTGCTTAGTCTCCTAACAAATATTTAAAGCTTTTAATGTAGGATAGACTGTATAAAGAGAAAAATAATGTAATTAGGTGCTCGGGCACTTAAATTACTTCTTTGGTACAGAAGCCAGTCTAGAAAGGGTTGTAGTCACTTCTGTCCCTCCCCAACTTTAGCAGAAAGTAGGTCAGAAAGATTAGCAGGTCATTCTCACCATCTATGACAGAGCTCAAAGAAGAAGCTAAAGTTCAACATGTGGGTAGCTCTCCTCAGTATTTTGTTTAATCTCAAGAGCTGGACTTACTTTTGTTAGCTTTTTAGCAAAGGAAATCCAACTCTGGAAATTGCTCTTCATGTGAGTCTGGACAAGACCTGTAACCTGCTTTGCCGTGGTCTCTTCATCTTTAAAACAAAGGGTTTGCAGTTGATGGCCCCTAAGAGTCCTTCCAACTCTCAGTCTTTGATCCCATTACCTTGTAGTTTAAGCTCTTTCCACTTGAACAAATAACTTCCCTTTTCCTGGTTTCAGTATCCTTCTCTAAAAGGAGGTGTTTGAACTAGGTGGGCACTAAGGTCCCCTTTAGTTCTGACATTCTATGTCCTATCTTCTAGGGTTCTTTGTAGCTATAACATTCTATGCTTTATGTTCCAAGGTCCCTTCTAGCTCTCACTCTTTTTGGCTTATATTCCAAGGTCCTTTCCAGTTCTAACAGCCTAGGTTCTAAGATCCTTCCCAGCTATTTTTCCAAGTTTTATATTCTAAGATCCCTTCCAGTTGTGATAAACCAGTCTATTTTTGGTCTTGAAAGGACTGAAGATTCAGTGATTGGACCCTGAGCTTTTCTGAAACAGAAATGTTTCCTTCCCCTTCATCTTTCTCTTTACTCCTGGGCTGCATGTTTAATTCAGTTCATTTTCATTTTAAGTTTAGTGTTTGCGAAGCAGTCTTTAAAACGGGTTTTTTGGGATAATGTTTGAACTTGAACAAAATTAACATTTGTATGTCATTGGTAGCTGCAATGCATCACTCAGGGCAGTGAAGGGTGGAAAGTCAAAGAATATGGGAAACTTGATTAAAATGAACCAGCGATGAAGGTTCTGAAAGATGGATACGTATAGTCTAGTCTGCCTGTTAATTTATTTGGACTTTATTCCAATAGCAAAAGGGACATTTTTTTTCTCAGAAACTTTTAAGAAATTAGGTTTTAAAGCTGAAATGGTGCAGCTTGCACTACTCACCCTAAAATAGAATAGAATTTGATTTTATATGGTGCTTTTCATACTCAAGCACTTTAATAATATTGAGCATCTATAGCTCCTGGTTGTGTGAGCAATGTGAAGGAAGAATATTGTGAATGCATTAGGATAAAAGAAAAGAACCAACCAGAACCTTTACTGGGTATTTTGAATGTAAACTGCCTTTGTATGTTTTTTTTTTAAACACGCTTTAAATTTTTTTTTATCATTTTAATTATTTTAAGAGCCAATATCATCAGTATTCCTCATTTTCTCTAGGAATGACTTTCTAATATGTAGTCTATAACCTCAAAGAGGTACAGGAAGGTTTCAATGGTTTCCTTCTAAAGCAACTTAGAATTTGTCCTTCACCTATATCTGCTGTATAAGCCCAGTGGCTTCTTCTGTCAATCACACATCAAGGCAAGTCAACTGATATTTATCGAGCATTCAGTCGCATAGTCTCTAATAAGAAGCTGCACTGGACAGCCATCTCATAATTTTCTGCTTAGCCATAGATCTTCATCACGTCTCCAGAGCAGGTACCCTCTTCTCTTTCCCCCTTCTTAGCTTCTTTTTAGGTGCTGTCTTCCCCCATGAGATTGTGAACTCCTTGAGGCTAGGGGCTGCCATGCCTTTCTTCATATGGCTAGTGCACACAGTAGCACAGTGCCCTGTATAGAGTAGGTACTTAATAAGTTTATTGACTCTTCAGCCAGTAAAGACTAGTCATGCTGTCTTGTTGATGTTCTGTTATTTCCTATCTTCTCCAATCTCTTATCAATAAGTTGTGAAGGGTCAGGTTAAACTCCATCTGTGGCATCTATGGAATCAAACATCCTGAATTATTCAGCTTTAAAGACAAAAGACAACAATGCATCTGGTAGAATGTAAGTGCTTTGAGGGTAAGGACGTTTTGTTATGTGTTCCTAGAGCCTAGCTTGGCATAGTGAGCTCTGGCTCCTCTCATCAGGAATTAGTCTCCTTTAGAGAAAGGTAAGGGGAGAAGAGACTAGGTATGACTATATGATATATAAGGGGGACAGCCCTCGCTATGTGTGGGGCTTCACCTCAAAAGTACAATAATAAAACACAAATGATATTAATTAATATATAGTTTTCTAAGTCAATATGATGCTGGCAGGGATCCTTATATACAGGTTAGAGGTGCCACTTTCCACTTGAGTCTGACTGGTCTAGTGAAAAAACAAACAAACTTCACAATGGAACTGGTTTCAGAGGATCTGTGTTTGAATCCTGATTCCGTAGATCATCTCTTTGTACCTCTATTTTCTTATTGGTAAAAGGAGATGATTTTTAAGTTCCTTTCTAACTTAAGCTTATGAAGCTTGGCACCCTAGATAGTATAAATCTCAGGACAGAAGCTTTCACAGTAGGAAGGGTGGGTAGGGTTCTCTCTTTGGTCTCCTGTGGTAACAGGTATGACCCTGAAGCCAACCATAACTTTAATTACTGCCCTGCCTTGTCTGGTCTCTGGATTTGGCTCCCACTGAGGCTGAAGGCTGACCCCAGAGGCATTTACTTCATTTTTAATGCAGGAAGGATGAGTGCCACCACTAGGTTGGTATTGAGGCTTTTCAGATCATAGAGAAGATTTAGTCCTTTAGGCTCTGAGGTTCTCCTAAAAACCAGTCCTGGGATAGAGTTTAGCTTTACCTTTTAAAAATTGCTGATAATAATGGTTGATATATTTTATAGTATTTTAAGGTTTGCAAAGTACTTTAAATATACCATCTCAGCTGATCCTCACAATAACCCTGTGAGGTAGCTGCTATTAACATCCTCATTTTTAGATGAATAAAATGAGGCTGACTTAGAAGGGTCACACAGTTAGTATTTGAAGAAGAACCTGGATTCAGATTTCAAGATCCGAACTCAAATCTTCCTGCCTCTAAGTCCAGGGCTCTAACTCCTGTACTACCTGGCTGCCTAATCATAATTTAGCTGTGTTTGCATTAGTGTGCTGATGCTAGTAGGCTTATGGACGCTAAAATATAGCCAGTTTTTGGGAAACTAATCTAGTTTCATAGAGAAACTTAGTAAAACATACCCACATGCTCACACACCCACATCCACACCCCTAAGTGATTTTTACTAATCCTAACATCTTATTGGGAAATTAATTCACAGTTCACAGCATGAATAGAATGAGCATCCCTTCCCCTAAGGCCTTGCCCTCAGTGGTTCCACACTCCCAATGATAGAGTTTATCCCTCACTCATAGTAGGGGATAGAAAAAAACCACCTCCAAGTATATGTTGATAATTGTTCTTTGATGTATTTCTAGCAAAGGAGAGAGCTTTGAAATGGGTGAATGTCTTTCATTTCGGGTGTCCTGGTATCAGACTGGGTTTGGTTGAAACCAGGGTTTCTCTTGGAGCACAGTTTCCCTGAACAAAGAGTTGGTACTTTCAAAGTTGGAAGGTAGGGGCTGTGTTAAAAATGAGGAAATATGCTGAATGACCTCGAAGATTAATACCAACACTAGTCTTCACACAGCCCCAAGATCTTTAATATCAACAAAATATATGAGGCTTCTGTTGAAGTTTTTATCGGAAAGATGGCATGGGGGACACTATTTCATCTTCAGTGAGTGGAAGGCAACCTTGAGAGTTGAATATGGTGGGGGCTGTGGGGGGGTTGCAGCAGAGAGTGATCTGAGGGAGGAAAAGTAAAATCACTGGAGATGTACCTTGGAAAATTCACTGTTTTATACCTCAATGGTAAATGTTTCCTCAAACTGTGACTTTGATTGCAGATTCTGGTTTTTGAGGTACTGAACTCTTCTCCCCAGTTCTTCCTCTGAAATGAGAGACCCTCATTTTCTGTTGCACTTACTGTTGGGGGCTACACTTCAAGTATACAGCCAGACCTTGGGTTGGCTATCTTGAGCCAAAGCTAATGGAACATGTTCCAAATGACTTAGCTGCAGGAGATGAGAAGATCATTACCGGAGGGAGAGGGCACAGAGGAGCAAGGAGAACAAGGCAATTAATGTTATTAAAATAGTAAATTCAATAGTCCCAGTCTTGCAGTGGAGTCTCTGTTAACATCCGGGCGGTCAAGTATTAACTCTTAGGTGAGTGGAACATTCTCTTACTTCGGAAGGAGGGCAGTTGTGAACTTGTCCAATATAAGTCTGCTTTTCTTCATAGTCAAGAGGTCCTAGCTGAAATGATTGCCATCAGTGGAGAAGATTTTTTACAGGGATAAGGCATCCTGTTTCTTTCTTCCCTTGAAGGGTGAGGCGGGGGTCTTGAAAACTGTATAGGTGGAACATAGCTTTTAATAGATCCTGCCAAAATGGAAAGGCACAAAGCATGGGGTCAGAGATAGGGTATCTTGTGGGGGACTAGCTTAGAAAAGTTTGGAAAGGCTCATCAAATGGTTGGCTTGGGGGTGATAAAGTTTTTGGCCACAACAACTTGCAAAACCATCTATCAAGGCCTGCAAGGGTTATAATTGTCATTGGATGGGAGTCATACTCATCAATGAAGACTTTGACATCTTCAAGAAGTGATTCCCAGAAACTCAGTCAGAAGGGATCACAAGAGGCCATGTAGTGTAAACATATTCCTAATCACCAATGAGAGACACCATGGCTTGGTGGATAGAGTGCTAGAGTTAAAGTCAGGAAGATCTGGATTCAAATCCCCAATACTTACTAAGTATATGACTGCAGGCAAGTAATTTAAC
The DNA here is from genome assembly GCF_027887165.1 of Monodelphis domestica. Lineage (NCBI taxonomy): Eukaryota > Metazoa > Chordata > Mammalia > Didelphimorphia > Didelphidae > Monodelphis > Monodelphis domestica. The sequence continues at coordinate 436,063,578 of NC_077227.1, forward strand.
TTTTCTGGGCATCATTTTCTCATTTTTAAATTGAGAGTTGGATGATATGGCCTCTTAGGACTATTTTTCTTCTAAAGTGACTTTTCCTCTTAGTGCAGAGATTTCATCAACATTTTTTATGTGTTGAGTACCTTTGGCAGACTGGTGAGGTCTATGGACTCCTCAGAATAACAAAAAATAATTCATAAAATAAAATGGGATTATAAAGGAATATAATTATATTGAAAATATAATCATTAAGATATTTTTTTTTAAATCCAGAGACCTTAGGTTTAACAACTCCTGATTACAACCTTACTTACAGTCCATATTTGACTCTACTTGCTTATAGTCTTCTTCTGATATTCCATTAGAGGTAGTCCACCATGACTCTACACTAGGGCTTTCCCTACAAACACCATCATTGGAGGTATGTTCAAAACAAAGTTCCTCTGTTTCCAATTTAGGAACCGAGTAGACTGTGCTTCCCAAGGTAATTGTATTAGGCAACGCTGTAGTTATACCCTAATGGTATTTATGAGCCCTAATGATAAAGTGTGTATGTTCCAATGATTATAGGAATTTTATTTTCATCCCTTTTTTATATTGCTATAAATATTTTGTATTTTCCAAATAAAGTGGTTGCTATGTTGAGATCATAACTTCTGGGACCTAAATTTGCTTCAGATGATAGGCAAATTATAGGCTACAATATGTGATCAAACAGCAATATGGGGAGTTTAAATAGAATGCGCCCTAAGGACAAAGGCTGCTTAAAACTATAGGGGATAGAATAAATGGGAGTTTTAGTAAAGCTATCTCTGATTCCAACAGATAAATTATGCTCTGCCTTTTTTGTATCTCTTTGGGACTGTACTACATAAATTATGACCAAATATAATTTAGGCTATCAGCCTATATTTCTGAACATCCATCTTGTACATTTTAAGTACAAAATTACCATTTTGCAGAAGTATAAAATTGAGACAAATTTTTTTCCATCTGTGCATTTAACTTCTGCATACTTTATAGCAGCTAAAGGGTTAGAGAGGACCTCATTACCATCCAGAGGGGGATGTTAGCCAGATGACTATATAACTGTATTAAGATCTACATAAACGGGAATAAAGTTCGGGGGACAGTGGAATGTAGAATTATATATTCATGTGTAAATGGAGATGTAACTTTTATATAAAATCATACATCTTTGCTTTTTGGAATAAGAATAACTGTTTGTAAATCCAAACTTGCTGATGAAGGAGTAAATTTTCAGGAACTGCATTTATGAAAGCCTCTTTTAAAAAAATAGCATGGCAGGCGCACTGTGCAGATGGGGAAGTGCGTGAAGTCCCCAAGAGCACAGGCCTGCAGGAGAACCATCCACATTCTTAGAACTACAATTTGCACTTGAACTCCAGTGTGGTTTATAGAAATAGCAATGGATCCTTCGAGCCCCATTCTGCCATCACTCAAGCGCTGCCTACCTCAAATTTTCATGTAATTTCAAATGGGAAAGTCATATAATTCTTGTCTCTCTTTCTTTCAGTGAAGGGATATTGGTATTATCGCTATAATTTAAGGTCATCTACTTCTAGGTAGGCTGAAGAGCTTCTGCATTTTACTAAGTAAGCAATGAGGAAGTATGGAACATAAGATCATTTTAGTCATTTGAATTTCTTTTCTTTTTTTTAAGTCAAATCCCATTATTTGAAACAGAGGGGAAGATGTCAACTTTGGGCTTTATTTTATCTGCACTGCTCTTACTCTAATCAGTACCTTTGCATCCCAGACAATAATATTTCCCTTGGTTGGCTGCTGGGGTGACCACAGGAGAACTGGGCCTCTTAAAGTTTAGAGATTTAATATTCAAGAGGTTGTAGAACTTTGAACAATAGTTAACAAATTTTCATTTCTGAAAGTGGTACATAATTGGGAAGAATACTCTAGAACCTATACTCCAAATAAATAGGATGGCATTTTCAACTAGATCACAATTTATTAAGTGCTGCCTAGGTGCCAAGCACTGTGGTAGGAAACAAAAAGATAGCTAGCTAGCTAGATACGGAGATAGATAGTGAGCCATGTAAATGGATGAATGAATGAATAAATAACTCCTTGCCCTCAAGGAAGAGCCTATATTTCACTGGGAAAGGGGGTAAAAATCAGGTACGTGGATAAGTGAATTCTCTTTGTCTCTGTCTCTCCATAGTATCTATCTGTCTGTCTGTCTATCTATACATATACATAGATTATTTATATATATGTATGTATGTAACACATGCATGCATACATACATATATACTCATTTATTTTTATTTTTTAATTTAGGATGGGGACAATTGGGGGAAATTAGAAAAGTCCTCCAATAAGAAGTGCCACTAGATTTGATCTTTGAAGGGAATTAGACATCTCAAATCAATTCAATGAAATGAGCATTTTTTAAGCACTTAATATATACCAGAGATTGAATAAAATGATGAAGATGTAAAGATAAATTGACCTCTGCCCCCAAGGAACTTATGTCCTACTTGAGGAAAAACAACAAGGGCAAACAGGCAGAAGTGAGGAGGAAAAGCATCCTAGCCATGAGGGATGGCTAGTTTATACAAGAACAAAGAAGTACTAGTACTAGGATGTACATATGGGAAACAAATAGCCAGCAGCCCATTCTTTTTAAGACATCGGGTGCCTACAGATAATGAATATGTCACAACTAGAATCAGATTTGGAAGTACTTTAGGTACCAAACAGAGGAGTTTATATTTTATCCCAGGATATTGGGATAATGTCTTCATTAGAACCTTCAATAGGGGAATATAATGAAAAAACAAACAAACAACAGAATTTGATATATTTGAATTGCTACTTTGCTACTCACTACTTATGTAGCTTTGGGAAGGTGACTTCATTGTTCCAAATTTTGATTTCCTGAAGAAGTTGGGCGAGATGATGGTTTCCTTCAGGCTCTAAATATTATGATTAATACCTTCAAAATTATTGGGTTATTTTCTCTCCTCCACTCTTTTAATTTAATTCAGAAAAAAATTTCAAAGCACCAATTACATTCAGCACACTCTGCTAGGGTCTAGTGATGCAAAGACAAAACCAAAAAATTTCCCACCACTCTCTATCTCTCCTACCTTTATATATGTCCATAGGTTCCTTTTTGCATATCTCTCTTTTTTTATATCTTTCTCTTGCCCATCTCTCTGTCTTAGCTGAAGTAAATGTCAATTACTTAGCTGGACAATAAATATTTACTGAGCATCTACTATGTACCAGGTACCATGCAAAATGTTGAGGATGCAGAGCATGGCAAAAAAAAAAGAGTCCCTGCTCTGAAGGATCTCCTAGGCTTGTGGGGCTTTAAAATTTATAAGCACTTTGACAACAGACTTATAAGGTAGGGAGTGTAGATATTATCAGCCTTAGTTTCCAGAGGATGAAGCTAAACATTGAGAAGGTAAAGTGATTAGTGCCAAATCACAAAGCTAGTTAAGTATTGGAGCTAGGATTTAAAGCTATGTCTTCTGACTCCAAGTTCAGCACTCTTGGCTGCTTCTCTAAGTGAAATGTATTTAAATCAAAATACAAACATTTACTTAGCAACACTATGTGCTAGGCTAAGCTGAGTGAGCAGAAGAAACAAAAACAAAAAAACAATGAATAAGCAATAGTTCCTGCCTTCAAGGACCACACAGTCTGGTTGAAGACTTGGAGAGACAATTCATTATTTGGAAGACTGGGAAAAATGAGCTCACGATATCAGGAAATATGTATACAAAGTACTGTGAGACAGGAAATGTTCCAGTAGTTTTGAGTAGGGAAAGATCACCTAGGGTGGCAATGGGTAGTGAGATTTCATTTTATTTATTGGATAAAAATGTATTTCTTGGTCAAGATGAGTTGGTCATTTTCATAGGGATCATAGTTTGGGGGCTTGAAGGGATCTTGGAGACCAATAACTAATTCAAATCTCATTTTGCAGATGATCCATGAACATAAGGGACCTGAGAGGTTAAGTGATTTTGCCCAGAGTTACACAGGTAGTAAATAGGAGAGCTGGGATTTGAATCCATATCCTTTCACTTTTTCTATTGTATCATGCTGCAGACATCGTATGTATCTTTTAGGAAAAGGAACTTCCAAAAGGTAACTTTTTAAATTTGTACTCGCCAATTTATTTAAAGTCGCATTTTATCTTTATATCATAGTGATTCCTGGAAAAAGACTTCCCTCCTCAGCCTCTCTTCACATTGAACTCTTTCTTGAAACAAAGACAACAGTCAAACTTCTGTTGAATTTGAGTGCTCAATTTAGTGACATAATCTGATAATGTATATGACACCCTACCTGCGTAGCCCCTTGCCCCACTGCTGTAAGAAGGAAGTGACATTTTATTACCTGTTTTCTTGGTCTTTCATTGTTTTTTTTAATTGCTCAGATTTTAGCTTCCTTTAGTGTTCTTTTCATTTACATTGTCATAGTCAGCATGCATATTATTCTTTTGTTTTTGCTTATTTCATTCTCCATCAATTCCTACATATCTCACATTTGTCTGAATTCCTCTCATTCTCCATTACTTGTTCCATTCATATACCATATACCATAGGTTTTTGTTGTAGCTCTTCTCCAAGGGGGTCACTTCTGTTTGGACTATCACAAGTACTTCTTTCATTTGGGGGAAAAATTGGTTTGCCCTGGTACTATGATACTGATGATATACATATTTTTGCACAGGAATGGAGTGGGGAGAGGGAATGGAAATACTGTTGTGTAGAGGTCAGTCCAGCCTCAGGGACAGTTGTGCTTGAAGAGTAGACAGCCTAATCCCCCATGATAATTGGAGGCAAGATGGTAACTGGAAAGGGGATCCATAAGAATGGAAACTTGGAGATAGTATCCCTATCTACTGGGGTGGCAGAGAACAATGGAAGACCATGAGACAAAGGGTAGGGAGAGTAGTCCCTAAAAAAGCTTGGACTCCCCACATTTGCTCCCTTGGGATAAAGCCCTGTGGGTACCATGCTAATTACAACTCTGCTAACATAAAGAGGGCTGCTATGGATATTTTCTCCTATAATGGATCTTTGTTCCTATCTTTACCTTCCTTGAGATATATTCAATTGATTTTCTGGATAATGGATATGGAAGTATTTTGTACATTGTAAAGTGCTATCTGCATGTAAATTGTTATTATCATCATCATTATTGTGGGTTAGTGGCCCTCAATAGGAGAATGGCTCCCTATTCCTTCTTTAAACAGAACCCAGTTATCCCAAGATGACATTAAGTAGCCTATGGGTTAGTGAGGGCATTGAGAGGGTGAGGGCCCAGATTCATGTTAACACAGAAGAATCCCTCCCTGCTTTTAAAAGATTTACATGCATTGTTCAGCTGAGCAGTAAACTCTGAGGCTTATTGGGCTTCCAGAATGGAACTGCAGGAGGTGGGAGGTTAAGTGGGTTATTCAGATGTTTCTCACACATCTTTATTGAATAAACTCACTTGGGTCTATAGGCAACAGGTCTAATTCAGTGGCTTCTGGGGCTGGGAAATGAATCATTGTATGGCAAAGGGGACTTTAGGGCAAGCCAATAAGACCAAGGAGAAAGAGTGAGTTGTAGAGGACTAAGAATTAAGAGACCTGCTTTGTTCCTGACTTGTGGCAAATGTCTAGTTAGCTTTCCTCTAAAATGAAGGGATTGGATCAGATGATTTCTAAGTCTTCTGTAGTTCTAAAAGTACACAGTTTCTACTAAATTCATTTATTTTTGTAGAAAATATATAAACTACCCCCTTTCCCAAGGTTTTGAGACACTATTTCGGTGACTTTGAACAAGTCACCTCCTGTCCTTGGTGTCTGTGACCTCTGAAAAATGAGAGTTGAGCTTGGTCTTTAAATCCCCTGATCCTCTTCTAATTCACTCCTTCTAATCTGATAGAGACAGGGAAATGGCCTTTTAGAGTTGTGTCCAAAATAATAGTAAAGAGTCCCTATAAGAGGACTCATGTGTTTTTCAGTTTTCCTGGAGGATTAAAAGTGGCTCTTTGCAGTTCCCTCATTCTTTCTTAATGAATGGGAATGAATATGACCAATAGTTTGCCCCTTTAAAGCCTGAGATAAAGGAGGGGAGGATAAGAGCAGCAATTAGCATGGGACACACAAGGCTTTATCCTTGGGGAGCTGACATGAGGGGTACATATTTCTTTTAGGGACTACTCACCCCACACTTTGCCTGATGGTCAGCTATTGACCTTTGCCACCTCAGTAGATAGGAATACCACCAAGTTTCCATTCCTATGCCATTCCCTTCCTAATGGTCATCCCCCTTTCCCCCAGCTATCATGAGGTTAAAGACCAGTGCTATAGGGATTAGGATGCCTTCTCTCTAGGAATGGCAGCCCCTATAGTTGGAATGATTTCTCAGCAACCTTCCCTTGACCCACCACCCAATAATATCATCAGTGCTACTGTACCTTCCACTCAAACCATTTCTGCTCCAGGTGAAAGAAGTACTAGTTATAGTTCTAATGAAAAGAATGAATGGGAGAAAAAGACTGTAGAGGCTAGAACATCAGAAAATGTTGTCTGTTTGGGTCCAGCTTCCTGAGGTTCTCCTACTCTGCCTTCTAGACTACTATGTCTTCTAAATCACATATAGGCTAGAACAGGACCTTAGTAATCTTGGGTGAGTTACTTTACCTTCCTAGACCTCAATTTACCATGCAAAATAATAATAACAATGGAATTATATACCATTTTAAGATTTGCCAAGTACTTTACAACTATTTCTGCATTTTAAGAGGTAACTGCTATTGTTATCCCTAATTTATAGAAAAGGAAACTGAAACTTATAGATATTAATTGTCTTGTCTAGGGTCATGCAGCTAATAAGTTCCTAAAACTGGATTTGAACTCATATTCCTCATTCCAGATTCCACTCTCTAAGTCTGAGACATCTAGCTATCTCAAAATGAGAGACCTCTATAGTTCCTTCCATCCCTCCATCTTCACTTCGAGGATCTGTGAATAGGAGACCGTCCTTATTATATCGTCCCTTATACTACCCAGACTCCTGCAGATTCTCTTTTCTTCACTTGGTCACTTGCTTGAGTATCTTGGTCAGAAATTCTTTACCTTTTTTGTGGCACAACCTCCTTGGCAGGACAAAGAAGTCTATTGATCCCTTCTCAGAACAATGTTTTAAAATACATGAAATAAAATATATAGAATTATGAAGAAAAACATTATATTAAGATAGAGTTATCAAAATATAAAAAAAAACCCAAGGAAAAGAAAAGAAACATTCATGGACCTTCAATTAAGAACTTCTGATCTGAGGAGAACTTGCTCACTGTTTAGAAGATGTGCATATACCAGCTCCATCTAGGTAGGTAGATGTTCTAGAGAAGGACTAGAATATATAGGAACAGGGACATTGTGATATCAAGTATGTATGGAAGCGGGGATGTTTTTAAACTCTTAATGCAACTGAGAACATAGTCAGAATCCACTTTTCTTTGGAGTCTGGATAGGAATGGATGATTATAGACCTAAGGTACCTTTTGGAATAGTTTCACTTCAATAAGGTAGAGATAAACAAGGTGTTCTATGGTTCTATTGACAATTATTTTTTCTCAGAATATGGCTTCAGTGGCAGGAAAGCATTGGATCTGGGTTGAATGGGATCCCAATCCTCCCTATAACAAACCTAGAGCTGCTCTACACAAGAAATCCCAGAGAAAATTTGGAGAAGAATGTAGCTGGGAGAAATGTCCCATGAGACTATCATGGACTTCATCTTCCCATTGTGGCCTAAAATGATCATGCCTGAGGACCCCTAGTGATTTCCTTGGCTCTTTCCATTAACTCTATGATTCCCTTCTCCTTACCTTCCCCTTCCATTCCCTTCCCACTTTATTTTGTAAGTATCACATAAACCCTACTGTAGGCAATTAGTGGAATGGCTGGGTTTTGTTAGTATCATCTTCTGTCCAAGTTTGGGGAAATGGATACTATTTTAGCTCCTTCTCCTTGTTTGCTCTGCCTTTCCTTGTTGCTTTGGTAGGATCTCCAGTTCAATGACATGACCCTTCCTTAAGTAAACTAAAGGACTTATTGCTTTCGCATTGCTTGGCTCTTCTGAGTCTTTTTGAAAGCCCTTCTAAGTTCCAGAAATGAATCATTCACCAAAGGGTTGAAAGGAAGTAATGAGGATGATGATGATGAGGAGGAGGAGGATGCTGATGATAGATGCTGCTGCTGCTACTGATGATTATGGTGATTGTGGCAATGATGTTTAAAGCTCACATTTTAATAGGACCTTAAGGTTTTTAAAGATTTTTTTTCCAAACAAGAGCCCCAAGACCTCAAAGCTGATATGGGTATTATTATCTCCGTATTAATAAAGGAAGAAAATGAGTTTCAGATAGGTATAGTGACTTGCACAAGGTCACACATCCAGCTAATAAGTTGTAGAGTTGAAACTCACATCCCAGGTTCTCTAAGTTTTTACTCTTACTTCATAGCTACTCTTGACCCTGAACATGATACTTAGCTAAAAGTTTAATTCAGATGGAATGTTTTTGAAGAGACAGGGAGGTTTTTGTTGTTGTCATTTTTAATTTTCAACCTGGAATCTTTACTTAAAAATAACCCTTACCTTCCATTTTAGAATCAATACTATATATTGGTTCCAAGGCAGAAGAGTGGTAAGGGCTGGGCATTGGGGGTTAAGTGACTTGCCCACAGTCACACAGCTAGGAAGTGTATGAGGCCGGATTTGAACCCAGAATCTTCCACCTCTGGGCCTGACTCTTAATACACCTAAACATCTAGTTTCCTCCAGAGTCTTTACTTTTTTTTTTAAATAAACCAAATATATTTTCTCTTCTTCCTACCCCTTCTCACTCTTGCCACCACCAGAAAATAAAACAGGGGGGAAACCCAAGTTTATTTTTATATAGTCAACTAAAACAAATTCTAGCATTGACCATGTCCAAAAAAATGTCTTATACTGTTCCCTGAGAGATATGAGATATGTACAGGCAATAAGACAAACACTAAACAGATATGTGAACTAAATAAGAAATAGTGCTTGAGACTACATACTTGTCAAAAGATTCAGACATAACTTGAGGTATTAAGTGGAAGGAGTTATGGCAGTTGAATGGTTAGCCAGAGGGGGCCCAAGAGAAATGTCTTTTTCTTTTTCTTTCATTTAATGAGGAAGACTTCTAGAAGGAGGTATGATTTAGATGCTGCTTAAATGAAGTCCTGGGATACAGAGGGCATTCTAAGGATGGGCAGATGGCTCAGAGGTGAAAGTGAGATGATGGAATGACTGAACAGTGGGGCACTGGGCCACACAGGAAGAGAAAAGCAGAGATGGTGGAGCTAGGAATGGAGAGAAGGGGGAATAAGATACTTGAGGTGACTTTATGTAAGACTTTGAAACAGAAGATGAGGAACTTGGTCTGCTCCTAAAAGCCCTTAGGGGAAACCACCATATGTCTTCTAAACATGGTCAAAGAGACTTCAGATTTCACATATACCCATTAGAATCATAGAAATTTTAGAAATAAAAGACTTCAGATATTCTATTAGACTATAAGCTCTATAAAGTCAGGGATCATGTCTCATCTAAACTTTAGTGATTTCCAAGTGTCTAGTTGCATTGTAAAGGCAAGCCAAGTAGTTAGTACTAGGATGTGGCCAGAGCAACTGGGTTTCACAGCTGTATCATGGCAGTCGCTCATTATAACTTTAAAAGAGAAGCATGATGTAGTGGAAAGAGTGCTGGTCTTGGAGCTAGGAAAGATTTGTACTGTATTTGAATCTTGGCTTCGAAATTTGTTAGCTGTTGACACTAAGCACATCACATAATCTCTGATTCTGTTTCCTCATCTGATCAATGGTGATAGTCGTAATAGCACTACCTGTCTCACTGGGTTGTTGGGAGAAAAGGGACTTCATAAACTTTTAAGCACTTCAGAAATATGGATAATTATTATTTGCAAAAAATTAATCTCTCAGGTGTTTATATCACCTTTATTGTTGAATTACCCCCTTTGCCCCTCCTCCATCAATAGAACCATTCCCTATAACAAAGAACAAAAAAGAAAAGGGGAAAAATGGAGTTCAACAAAACTAGTCAACTCATTAATTGAGTCTAATTATCTAAGGAGGACAAATTATTTTTTGAATGACACCTATGATTTCATCGATTTTGATAATTTCCCTTAAGCCTACCAATGCAGACTTCTTTGACATGTATAGTCTTAAATGGTTACCTGGGACAATAAGAGATGAAATGACTTGTCCAAGATCACACAGGTCATATGTGTTGAACTTGACCCCAAGTCTTCCTGACTCAGAGGCCAGTTCCCTGTCCAAACTGTCTCTTAAATGAAAAATTATCTTCTATAACAATAAAATTAGTCTATTTATGGTGATTGAATAAATATTTCTGACAGACAGTCAATTATCCTTTCCTTAAATACCTCTAGTGACAGGGTACTTACTACCCTACATAGCATCCCATTTCATTGTAGTCCAATATGTAGATTTATCCTACAAAAGCTACTTTCAGAGACATCTGAACTAGGCGTCCCAGGACTTCTAATCTAGCTCATTTACACTGGTTGTTCAAGTTGAGGCAAAAATCTGCATTCCTATAAAATTGTTCTTTATTTTGCCTTTTAGAGAAACAAAATCTGTCTATTCCCCTTTCTACCAGACAGTCCATAATGTTTCCTGTTAGCTTCCTCTTGACCAGTTAAAATAGCCCTCAATCCTTGGATTATTCCATCATTGTTGGGGTTTCATATCCTCTCTTCATCCTGGTCTATCTCCTCTGGATACACTCCATTTGTCAGTTTCCTTCCTCTGCCCTGGAAAGTGGCATCCAGAGAACCAAAGAGTTACTGAGCAGGGCAGCTTCTCTCTTTCAGGGTCTTTTACTTCTCTTCCTATACAGCCTGACTTTTGCTTAAACCGCAGCCCCTCCCTGTTGCCTCTTTTAGGACTTGTGGTCAACTATCTCCCCCAGATCTTTTGCGTATTTTGAACTGGTGGTGTCAGGTCAGGACACCTCCACCCTGTACTCACACAACTGCATTTTTGAACTTAAGTACAGGACTCTACCCTTATCCCTGTTTCATTTCATCCTGTTGAATTCGTCCCAGCGTTCCAGCCTGTCGAGATCATTTTGAATCTCCATTCTGTCATCCATCGTATTAATGTCATCTGCAAATCTATCTGAGTGATACCATTAGACGCTCTTTTCCATGAGAAATTTCCTCTACAATGCTGGAATCATTTTATATAAGCATTTCTTTCTCCCGTCTACCTCCCATCTCTCTCACCCCACATTTCTTCCCTGTCTTTAAATTCTTTTAAATACCACTCCTCTTTGAGGGCAACAGACTGCTCTCTAAGACCACATGGCTGAGTGAATAGAGTGCGATTTTTACTTAATTGAGGGAGTTGTGCGCATTGTGGTACCCCCACCTCCTTCCTCCCTCCATAAGCAAACTATTTACACAGGTCAAGGCTTCTGAAATACAAAGTGGAAATATGTCAAGGAAAAAATAGGCTGCTCACGTCCCCAAAGAGAAACATCTCTGCTGTGAGCTATACCCATAGGAAGGTGGGAAAATGTTATATAGATTTTTAAGATGCCTTTCTTTGGCTGTATGTGTTTGTTAATGTTCTTTCTCTGGAGTTTCATGGTGTCAGGTAAGAGATGCTACTGCTGTTGCTGCTGGTGCTGCGTGTGTGTGTGTGTGTGTGTGTGTGTGTGTGTGTGTGTGTGTGTGTAAGGAAGCCTCTGCTTGGGTCCCCACATGTCACAGACCCTAATAGATCCATGGCCCTTGCTCCAAGTGGGGTTATTCCTCTCTGAACACTGCTCCTTGGACATCCAGGCAGGATTGGAAGCCCACGGGCATTCATTTCAGACCCAAGTAAGTGGTTCCAATAGTTGCTAATGGGTGCTCAAGCATTGGCATGTCTGTGCTAAGTGGGTGAAGCCTTTCCAGGTCCCCCTTTAACTCACCCTCTCCTGGGGGGGGTGGAAATCCGTGGGTCTGTACAAAGGCAAAACATTCAGTTCTGGAAATTGAGGTTAAAGAGCAAAAAAAAAAAGACTGATGCAAATTAAAAACACAAACGGCCACGGCCAAACCATCTGAAAATCCTCAGCTGTCTCATTCGATCCCTTTGGAATCCTGACTCCACTCCGAACAAAGGCTCCGTCTCTAGGAAGACACATGCCTATATAGACGCAAGCCGTGTGCATCTATAAATAAGACCTTTAAAAAAAGCAGTGCTCCATTTCCTCCCAGTGTTATCAAAACTTCCTGTTTTTTGTTTTGTTTTGCTTGAGTAATGTTTCAAAGTTTAAAGAGGCTCTGAGTTGGGGGTGCGTGGGGTGGGGGGAGCACTGAATCCTTGGACTAATAAAATCTCACCCCTCTGTTTGCCGGCCTGCGCTGTTTGTTTCTTACACAGAACCGTGACCTCTCATAAGCCATTGCTTTCTTACTTTTCTAAGGGTTACTGTATAGCCTTGATTCCTCCCCTGATTATCTTGAAGCCTGTCAAGCTGCACAGCTCTCCCCTCCTTTGCTCTTTCTTCCTAATAGACATGAAACAGTCCAGTCAATAATATTTTACTTGTCTTCCCACTGTGTGTCTCTTCCTCTGATCAGTTTAGGCGGGTTTGACTGCAAAAAGTCAGAAGGGAGGTTAAGATCTGAAAAGTTCAGCCAAATGTTATCAGCCTCAGAGATGTTGCTTAGGGAAAGGCCTCCCAGCCCTTCATGAACAGAGCCAATAATAGCTGCATATAACTGATAGCATCAACAGCTGTCAAAGATCCAGGCATTTGTGGTTCGTCTGTAAACTCAAACACCTGTATTCAGTCAAGCTATGATTGTTATCCTCTCTTTCCCTGTCATTCTGGTTCATTCCTTGAAGGGGCTGCCAGAATGTTCTAAGCCGTGAGTTGATTTATAAAGTGAAAGGGCCTGTACGAAAGTTTGGCCTGGATTGAGAAATTGACTGAGGCTCTCATTCATGGGGTGACATGGCATTTTGACAGCAGTATCGACAGTCTTCTTTTAATTACATTTGTGAACCTGTGGACGCCAAAGGGCCCAGGCCGTGGAAAATAGGGGCTTAAGTATACTCTAACTGCTTCAACATGTGTCATTTAAAAAAAAGGACATTCTGTACTTGGAGACTTTTTTTTTCTTTTTGGTGATGAATTAGATCAAAGTGACTAATAAATAGTCTCCTTGAAAGCTCTTCAGAACACAGTCTATACATGTCTCAGATATTTCAAAGATTGAACATTCAAGGCTTAAACTGTAAAATAAACTTGCACATGTGAGATGAGGAGACGCTGCAAGGCTGTCCTACTCAGCCAAGCAGAGTCGGGGGAGAGAAGGGTGCCTCCAGACTGAGGGAAGATAGGGATGGCTTTCTGAGGTCATTCCCAGAAACATTCCAGATTGTGACATCCCAGAGAACTGCAGGAGGGACTGTAGAAATGAGCCTAAAGAAGACTTCAGAGAGGCCCAGGAAGTGCAGGCAGGGATCCTCTGTGCCTCTGTCTTGAGAATCTGTAAGGTTGGCTTTTATTAATTGGAGATGTAAAAAGGTCTCCAATTTAGAGCTCCCACAGATAATCAGTCATAAACCTTGGGCATTGATACAAGTAATAACAGTAATAATAAGGGACATTTATAGCCCATATTAAAATTTGCAAAGCATCTTACAAATACATTAGCTTATTTAATCCTCACAATAATGCTAAAGGGGTAGATAAGACAGACATTATTATCCCCATTTTACAGATGTGAAAACTGAAGTTGAGAGGGAAATCAGGATGGTAGGCTCCTGGTTTCAAAAACAACTAAGTTTTAGAGGTGGGATTTAAACCCAGTTCTTCCTGACTCCAAGTCCAGAGTGTTATCTTCTATGCCATGTTGCCTACGAAACTAGATTAAAGAAGAAAAGCTATAAAGGAACAAGGTATAATGGAAAGAACACTGATTTAGAATTTAAGGACCTGAGTTCAAACCTATGTGACCTGAGTAAGTGACTCCAACTCTATGGGCTACAGTTTTCTCATTTTTAAATGAAGGACTTAAATCTCTAAGGTTTAAATGTCAAGAATGCTCTTGATGACTGTTAAAAAAAGTTGGGGAGACTTGAGGCTCAAGGGTCTTGAGGTACTTCAGAGTCGCTGAGCAGAAGTAAAACAAGGTCCTTGAAGGAGAACAGTGGCATCCTGAAGGTGTCAAAAATAGCCCTACATACTCTACCCAATGTCCTTCATTTTGTATATGACGAAATGGCATGGGGAGGTGGGGGAATAGAATGCTATAGATAGACATTGAATCTGGAGGAACTTTGAGCCCACTCATGCTTCTGTAAGGGATCTTAAAAAGCCAAGGCACTCGGGATATACAGTTTACCCGTAAAACACAAATTTCCAAGAACAACTATCTCATTTTGGAAATCTCAAGCCATCCACAAACAAATTAGGCTCAGAGAAGAAAAGGGACATCAGAAAGCATCTAGTGTCCCCTATAGTGTTCTCCTTCAATAAACTTTTGAGGGAACATCTAGTATTTGCTTCAGAATTTTAGTGAGGAGGACTTCATTCCCTGGGAGACGGACAAATACACTTTTGGACATGGTTTCGGATATGTGCTAGGAGCAAGGTGAAGGTCATGTCACTTAAAGGGAAGTGAAAAGGGCAGGTAGGTAGCTCAGTCGATTGAGAGCCAGGTCTAGAGTCAGGAAATCCTGGGTTCAAAAGTGGTCTCAGACACTTCTAACTATGTGATCCTGAGCAAGTCATTTAACCCTGTTTGCCTAGCCCTTGCTGCTCTTCTACCTTAGAACCAATACAAAGTATTGATTCTAAGATGGAAGGTGAAGATTTAAAAAGAGAGAGAGAAAAGAAATGTGAGATATCCCAGGATCTGGAGATGATATAGGGGATACAAATGAAAAAGCCAGATATTCTACTTTCCAGAAGCTCACTTTCTGGAAGGGGAGACAATGTGGTGAATGAAAAGTCCTGATGCACTGGAAGGTTAGATTTTAATGCCTCAGTTAAAGGGGTGAGCAAGGTAGTCTGGGGATATGGTGGCAGAGCAAATAATAGGATGTTGTGGGCCAGAGGAAGGCT
Organism: Monodelphis domestica; assembly: GCF_027887165.1. NCBI lineage: Eukaryota > Metazoa > Chordata > Mammalia > Didelphimorphia > Didelphidae > Monodelphis > Monodelphis domestica. The sequence goes on from NC_077227.1 coordinate 436,078,769, forward strand.
CATCAGGAATCAACTGTGTATTTCAGGGTTGTCCATGTATTAGTTGGAAATATCATTTCTATGCCTGGGTGTGTATATGTGTGTGTTTATGTGAAAATGAGGAATGCCTGTTGATAAAAGATGCAACTTCCAAATAACAGCATGAAAGTGGGGGAGCCTCAAAAAGAGATGCTTCCATTCTTTTGCCTGGCTGGTACTTCTTACGCAAGCAAACTTCTTGTTTTTCATATTTCTTGCAAAAGGAAAGAAAGGGATTGCATGACAAAGGTTAATATAACAATCTTCTCTTATTACAGTGATTTATGTATGCAGAGCATTAACGGCAGAATGTCATCTAGCACGCCTTTAATTTGCAGACATCTGGGACCACAGTGGTAGATGACAGAGGAGTGCTCTGGAGAAATAAAGAGCGAACACTGCCATTCACAGCTCATACACCACAGAGGAAGTCTAAATAGTTCTCAGGGGCAAGGCAATCCACTTTTAAACTCGGGGTCTGTTTTTATTAACATGATCTCTGCTAATGAAACACAAAGAGGAGGAGATGATCTTCAACTTTGGATTATTTGGATCTCGTGATATGGCAAATGACTGCCTAGGGTGCTTGAAACAACCGAAATATGAGTCCTTTGGCAATTTTCATTCAGAGACAACAATACTGCAATTTGCAGTGATTATGACTTCAGTGAGTCACTTGGTCTTATCTTGCCACGTAGGATATGATCATGTATTTTTAGGAGTGTCAAAGAATGTATTTTCTTTTGTGAATGTGTTCTAAACCCTCCGCGCGGGTGACGTTTTAGATTATGAAAGGTTTTATTTTTAAATGGAATCGTTGCTGCCTTTGGCACCGCACCAGTTTGCAGAGAAGGGCCTGAAACCACCCAGGTATTCTCTAAGTTGCTAGAGAGTAAGATACAAGATGAACTCAAAGGCGGAAACAATATCCATGGTATGACTTCTTTAATGAGCACAATTGCAACATCTGAATAGGCAGAGGGAAATCTATGATTTCATTGGCATAGAGGACTCTGGGATGAATAAACTCCCTCTGGACCAAAGCAGGGTGACATCTTCTTTGCAATTTATAAACTCATAGATTACATAAGGGAGCAAGAGAGAAGAATAAGAAGAGAACAAGAGAACTTGGGGAACCTAGAGAGTAAGGTGACTAAATGATTTGCCCAGGGTCACATAGCCAGAGGGAGTCAGAAGTGAAACTGGAAATCTGGTCTCCCTAGCTCCAAGGTCAGCTCTATCCCCTACACCATGCTGCCTCTTAACAACTAAAATGTCACATCTGAATAACTTTTGTAAATGTTACAGTCTTCTTTTTATTCTTTTACAAAGTTTGAATGGTTACTTCCTTTGTATTTTTATACATTATATATATATACTACATATACATAATATTATATATACTATATTATGTATATATAGTATATATAATAGTCATCCTGTTTCCCCATTGAATCAGTCTTTGTGCTATAGGAGAATAAATAAGAAAATACATCCAATATAGACATCCTGCTGATAATGTATATGATATTCTAACCTAGTAGTCCACCACCTCTCTGCTATAAAGTATAAAGTAATGTTTCATTATATCTCTTCTCTGGGACTGTCGTTAGTTTTTCCATTACTCTGAGTTCAATTTCCTTTTAGGGAACTGCTCTCAATGTTACATTATTTCTCAAATCATGATGGATGGCTCTAGGAATATGAGCATCTAAATTGTAGCTTAAAGATTACATCATCTTTTGAAGGCATGTGCCCAAAGCACTCGGAGTGCTCTCATACATGTTTCCAGGCTATTCAGTAATATTGGACTGCAAGTTCATTCTGGATCTGCCTATGTTCTACAGAGATAGTTACGTGAAGTTTACAAGTGATAAATCAGTCACTGGTATGGCTCTAGTCTGGCCGAAATTATGCAAATATATGAAAACCTATTGATGTGAATAAGACAGACAAAAAATCAATAACCATAGAACCATTTTAGTTTAATATTTGTCTCTAGTTCATATGCATATGTAGGAGAAAAATGGAGTCAAGCCCTGAATTTATGATTATTCAAATAATACTGGAAGTGTAAAGACTTGAGGTATGTGTTTCATTATTTGTGGTGAACTCTGGTTCCCTCTTTCTATGCAGACTGGAAGCCATGAACTCAAAGTCATCATGGCCAAGGATGAACTCATTATCTCATTATTATCCCCTCCCACCATCTCCTCTTTCCTATGATCTTATTTCTTTTCCTAGGACCACTAGTTTCCTAGGCCAAGAAACTTAGCATCATATTACAGTTTTATTAAACTCCATTCAATACAATTCTTCAAATTATATATATATGTGTGTGTATGTATATATATATATATACATATACAGAGAGAGAAAAGGAGACAGAGAAAGAAAGAAGAGAGAGAGAGAGAGAGAGAGAGAGGCAAAATTCAGCAAAAGCAATCAATACATTAAAAAAAAAACCTGATGATATATGTAATACTTCACAGTAATGGACTCCTCTCTGCCCCAAACAGAGGAGTGATGGAAAGTGTCTTCTCATATTCTTATATCTCTTCTTTGAGACCAATTCTGTCTTTTATAATTTTGCAACATTTAAAAAAAATTACCTAGTTTTTAAATCAACAAAAAATTATTTTTTCTCCCTCCCCTCTCCCCAATTTAAAGTAAAAAAAAAAAAGAGAGAGAATCAGAACTCTTGAAACAAAACAAATTCCCACTTTGCCAATGTCCAAAAATATATATCTTATTCTGAGTCTTGAATCTGTTACTTCTCTGTCAGGAAATTCATACCATACTTTATCATCATTTCCCAAGAATCATGGTTGTTTGTTGCATTAATCAAGATTCTTAAGTCTTTCAAAGTTGTTTGCTTTTATTATTTTTCCTACTCTAGCTATTATTCTCTTGGTTCTGCTCACTTAATTCTGCATTATTTCATACAAGTCTCCCAGTTTTCTCCCAGTCCATCACTTTTGTCATTTCTTATGGTAAGACAGTATTTGGTTACATTCATGTATCATATTTTTTCAGCCATTCTCCATTTGGTTGATACTCTTTTTGTTCATAATACTTTGCTATTAAAAAAGAGCTACTATAAATATTTTTTGTACATATGGGTACATTTTCTTTTTCTTTGATCTCTTTGGGAGATAGGCCCAGTAGAGCTATCATTTGGTCAAAAAATATGCACAATATAGTGAAGTTTGGGGCATAGTTCCAAGTCACTTCACTGAATCACTAGATCAATTCACAACTCTAATGTGCATGTTTTCCATCAGCCCCTACAACATATGTCATTTTCCTTTTTTGACATCTTTGTAAATCTGATAGGCATGAGGTGCGACCTCAGAATTGTTTTAATTTGCATTTATATAATTATTAGTGTTTTGGAGCATTTTTCATATGGCTATTGACAGCTTGAATATCTTCCTTTGAGAACTGCCTATTCACATTCTTTAAACATTTATCTGTCGGGGAAGCAAATTTTATTGTTCCCCCCCCCCATTTATATTGTTGTAGTCTGTGAATATTGCTTTCTTAACTCCAATGACTTCATTTTGCATTAGTTCATTTAAGTCTTTTCAATTTTCTCTTTTCATCATATTTATCATTTCTTAAAGCATAGTAATTTTCTTTTGCATTTGTGTACGACAATTTGTTTACCCATTCTCCAATCAATGGGTGTTTTCCTTGTTTCCCATTCTTTATTGCCACAAAATATGCTAGCATAAGTATTTTGGTGTACCTAGGACTTTATTTGGTTTATTAACCTAGAAGGGATATCTCTGTGTCAAAGGTTAAAGACATTTTAGCAACTTTATTTGTATAAATTCAGATTGCTTTCTAAAACAATTGTTATCAATTTATAGCTCTACCATCAATGGCTTAGTTTGCCTGTCTTTCCACAACCTCTCCAGCACTGAATATTCCTATCTTTTCTCATCTTTGCCAGTTTGCTGGGTATGTGGTGAAAATGTGGTTGTTAATAGTTTGCAGTTTTTTTTAAACTCTTTGTTCTTATTCAATAGGTGGTGCTTTGGATAGAATGTTGGGTCTGGAGTTAGTTCAAATCTATCCTTACACACTTTTTGCCTCGTTGACACTAATTTAACCTCCTTCTGTTTCTTCCTCAACTGTTCAATTAAGGATAAACAATAGCACCTATCTTTGATGGTTGTTGTGAGAATCAGATGGAATAATATTTGTAAAGTGTTTAGCATAGTACCTAGCATATAGTAGGGGCTTAAAAATATATCTTTCCTTCTTTACCTATTAAGGGATGCTTTTTGCTCTTATATATTCTTGTTAGTTGTTAAAAGTTTGGTATCTTGGATATAAAACCTTTATCCCAGAAACTTGATATAAAGATCTTTTTTCCCATTTGACTGCTTTTCTTCTTATCTTAGATGTATTAAATTTGTGCAGAAATTTTCAATTTCATGTTATCAAAATTATCTGTTTTGTCTTTTATAATTGCTTCCATTCCTTAATACATTTTTGGTGACTAGATGAATGATTTGAATGATTGCTCCTGGATCCTATAATTTATTTTTGTTGTATTGGTACTCCTTGGTTTACTTATTATTTTGCATTTTTAATTTTTTTAATGATGATTTCTCAAAGTTTGCTTCTTCTAAGTGCATTTCCTGTTATTTCTGAGAGAAGCCTGGAATAGACAGTCAGTCTTCTGATCTCTTGCTCTACTATTTTTCTGGGAGGATCATACTGTTGGAGTATTATGTTTAATTTGGGGTGCTTCATTTTGGTAAGGACATTGATCACCTAGAACAACATATAAAGAGAGAGGGAGTTCATATTGATGAGGTTAGAAATCATGTCACATGAAGTTTACTTGAGGGAATGGGGGATGTTAAGACTTTTTTATTTAGAAAAGAAAGCTTATGGGAGACATGAAAGCTATCTTCAAGCATTTTGAAGAGCTAATAGAGAGAAGATAGATTTTACTTCTTTTCCTTGGCTCATAGAACAAGACTATGAACAATGAATAAAAGTTACAGATTGGTATAAGAGATACTTAGTGGAATGAATGATTTTGGTAGTTGGGAATTTTCCCTAAAATGGAAATCTTCAAGCAGAGTATGGATGACTGTATTCCATAACTGTTTGCCTACTGAAATGTGGGATTGGTAGGATGATCTTCAAGACTCTTTCCAATTACGAGATCTGAAATTCTTTGATGACTTCATATCTCATATCTAGTTAGTGAATAAGTGCCTTCTTTGAAAAGTTTCTAACAGCTATCCACCAACAATGAATCCCCTATATTAAAATAATTTTCCCAGTTCCTTGATTGATACAATCACATGGGTAACTGTGTTTCATGACCCTCTGATGTTTAAGCAACCATGGCATAATGATTTGAGATAGACTTGGAATCAGGAACATCTGTGTTCAAGTTCCATCTTTGATATTGTCTAGCTATGTGATCACAGGAAAGTCATAACTTCTCTGAGCTTAGGTACTCTCCTCTGGAAGACAGGGTTGATGACACCTGGAGTTTTCACTTCAGAGAGGACCTAATGTTGAGAGGATTTAATGAGCTAATTTAGATGAAGCACTTGCCAAATGCTAAAAATTCATGTAAAAGTTATTATTATAGCCTCAGTATTATTCAAGGCATAAAACAAATGTCTGATACTCACCTGAGGGATTTGCCCCTGGGATAGATGATGTGTTCTGCAAGGTCCACTTGGATTCACTATAAATAAAGACTTTCTTAATCTGGAATCTATGAAATTTTCTTTTAAATTGATAATTGTATTTTAACATAATTCATTTCTTTTGAAATCCTTTGAGATACATATGTACATAGATATGAAAATGTATATGTATGTGTATTACATATATGTACCATTAATTAGATATTTATTAAGGACCTACTATGTGTCAGACACTGTCCTAAGCATTAGGTATACAAAGAAAGCAAAAACACAAACCCTGTCCTCAAGGAGCTCACAGTCTAATGGGAGAGACAATGTGCAGATAACTACATACAAACAAGGTATAAACAGTATAAATGAGAAATAGTCATCTGAGAGAAGGCATTAAAACTAAGAGGGATTTGGAAAAAACTTCCAATAGAGATGGAATTTTAGCTGGAGCTTGAGAAAGCCAGGGAAACAGTGATGAGGAAGGGGAGCATTACTGGCATGAAGGACAGCCAGCAAAAATGTCTCATATGTACATAAATACATGCACATGTATATTATATATTTATATGTGTATGTTTACATATAAACATGTACATATAGAGCAGGTATGCCATAAGTGGCATGGTCTTGCCATCATTGAGTTTATAATCTTATTAGGGTGACTTAATTGGTATATATGCCACATATATTATACATGCATATTTTATATCCTTACATAAAATTTCATATAATATATTTATACCCACACATATATATTTTATAAATTTCTCCTTATAGACAGTGAGCTGAATAAGTAGATGACAAATATCTAAATAAATATATACAGAATAAGTATAAAGAGAATACATGCAAAGTAGCTAACAAGAAAGTGATGGGGAGTAGAGAATTAAAAAATGGGAGGGTCTTATAAGGTTTCATATTGAAAGTGATGTGTGTAAAACCCAGTGGAATTGCATGTTGGCTACAGGAGAGGGGTGGGGGGGAACAGAGGGAAACAACACGAATTTTGTAACCATAGAAAAATATTCTAAATCAACAAATTAAATAAAATTGTCCAAAAAAAGAAAAAAGAAAAAGAAAGAAATAAAAAGTGATGCTTGAGTTGCTACTGGAAGCAAGAGAGGGTTTCTATGATGCAGGGTTGAGCAGAGTTCTGTCTGGCTGTATCACCATGTGGGAAATGGAGTCATGTCTAGAAATCTGAAAAGTTAGTTTGGGATGGGATGTAAAAACCTTTAAAAACTAATCAGAGAAGTTTGAGTAGTTTGAGTGACATGGTTGGATTTGCATTTATTGAAAGCAAATAACTGACAATTGTGTGGTGGCTGGAATGTTGTAGAGAGTAACATGAGGCAGTGATTATAATAAGTATGAGATTATGAACCTGAAGATCTAAAGGACAGTGTTGACTTCAACAGAAAAAGGGAAGGTTGGAACAGGGACCAAGATCACAGATCCAAAGTGTCAAAATACCATCCATAGGCATGTATAGAACAAGGACTGTGCCCAGATGGGCCAGCACACACAGGAGTGATCATTCCTATTGCTTTCCCCCTTTCTTCTCAGGAAGAAAGTGACTATTTTTACCTCTTAGTGTGACAGTCCCAGTTCATGTTCTATGCTTGCTTATAGTGCTATTATTTTGTCTCATTTCCATGGCTACCAGCAGAACCCTAGGTTCTGTTAGCACTTCCTGTAAGTATCCCTTCCACTATTTTCTACCTCTACAACCCATCCTACACACTATGGGAAGGCATTTCCTACTTTCCTCCACACAATGGCTCCCTATTACGTGCTAAAGAAAGCCCAATCTCCTTTGTCTAACTTACAAGGCAATTCATCATCTGACTCTACCCTACCAACTTCATTTCCCCTGCTCACATACATTGATGCTTAATTCCATTCAGGAAGCTCTCCTCATTGCATCTTCTGGTCCTATGCTAACTCCTTCTATTGGGAATTTTAGATCTCTTATCCTTCAGTTATCTAAATATTTATTGCCTTCCAATGCAATTTTCCATGTTTGTTCCATTTCACAATTTGGAGTTAGGATCTGGGTTTGAATTCTGACTTTACTACCTACTATCCATGTGTCCTGGGCAGGGGACAGTTTTGGGTCTCGATCTCCTCACATGTGAAATGAGGGGTTTGTGTTAGATAAGGTTAATCTCTATGGTTCTCCTCCTCCTATCTCTTAATTATGGACTATTCATATAGTTTACCACACACTTTATAAATATTTTCATATTGAAATTTTAAAGTAAATAAAACTTATTTTTAAACCACGAAAGACTTATTTTTTATAACAAAAATTGATAATTTTTGTTTTGATAGAACAGGTGCTTACCAACAAACATGCAAACAAATCCCCCTTCAAATATGTTCTCAGAAAGCAGTTTACCAATTATTAACAGAAAGGAAGAATCCTCCCTTTACTTTTGCAGTCAGGTACTAATATTGACCACTATATTTTATAAGAATAGTAAAACTGTCTATGTTGCCCTTCTATGGTGACTTTATTTATATTGTTGTAATCATGGTATATATTGTTCTCTTGGCTCTTTCTTCACTATGTATCATTCCATATGCCTTTCAATGTTTTTCTGAACTTTTCCATATTATAATTTTTATAGCACAATATTGCGTCACATTCTTATATGGTGATTTGTTCAATCACCTATCAATCATCAGGCACATATTCTTTCTGTTTCCAGTTTTTGTTGTCACAAATAGTGTTGCTACACATATTTTTGATAATGTGGATGTTACTTTCTACAGCCTCCTTCGGATTATGGAATCTTTGGGTTGGTTAAAGGATAGGAAACAATTATTAACTTTTCTTGCATGATTCCAAGTTGTTTTCCAGAATATTTAGACCAATTCATAACCTGCTTCTTTAGTGAATGAACATATGTTCATCTTCCCATATCCTTTTTCTTTTTACTCATGTTTTCCCACCCATGTTTGATAGTTTGATAGATATGAGGTGATCCTTCAGGGTCTTTTAAATTTTTTATGTAGCATTGTTGATGATGTTGAATATTTATGTGGCTTTTGAGAGTTGGTATTTCTTCTTTTAAAAAACTATTAATTTTCTTTGGTAACATTTTTATCTATGTACCATACATTTTGGCACTTAAATAAAACATCATATATATTTTTACTTTTTGTCACTCTGAGGAGATTTTCAGCTCAATGAAGGCAAGACCACACCACTTATAGCTACACTTAATCTACATCATCTATATCAACAACTACTACAGCCTACCTTTCCAACCTTTTCTTCTCATGTTCCCCTACAACGGTGCTATCCATCTAATAAAATTTTTTATGTATCTTAATCTAACAAAAATCAGGATACAGTAAATATTTATGTAAAAGAGAAGAGTAGAATATATTTTGGCTCCTTTGGATAGTCATGAAGGAGAAGTTGGGGAAAAGCAGACCTTTTTTTTCTGCAACTTCCCTCAGTGATTGAAAAGGTGGGTACTGTCAGCATGAGTTTTCTGCTCTGAAATATTTGGGGCCTGATGTCCCTCTTTGGTTTCTCTTTTCTGCTGAATCCAGGCCCTCTTTCAATTTTTAATTTCCATTTCTCAGTTTCTCCTTTTGCCCACTGTCTCTATGCCACTGATTTCCTTTTGACTCTAATTGTTAAGTCCTGGGTAGGGTCTGAAGATGTTGTTTTTCCACTTCTGCTGCTGTTGAGTTCTTACATTTTCCCATCCTGGTTATATCTCATAGATTATGTATGTTCTTTTAGAACTTCCAGCTAAGAATCCAGTCTACTTTCCAACTCAAAGATTGCAAAAGTCCCCAACTACTCTCAGAATTGAGAGAAAATGCTCATTCCTCTGAAATAAAAATACTAGCATGACAGTCAATTCTCAAATTCCAATTACACTATGAGCTATTGGTAGGTGCAAAATAATGTTTCTATTAATCTCTTTTCTTTGGATGGCTAATGAAGGGGAAATATAACACTTAAGAAGAAAGGTCCTAGTTATTTCCTATACATAGTGATATTTAGTAGGAAATGAGCCTATAATAGAAACTTCTTAAAGTTTAAAAAACCTATGGGCTTCCAAATAAGGATGATTTCTTGAAATTCTGAAGTATATCTAATGTTTTTCTCTCCTTTTCCCTTTCCCTCTCTCCCTCTTCCTTCCTCCCCCCCCAATCTCTCTCTCTCTCTCTCTCTCTCTCTCTCTCTCTCTCTCTCTCTCTCTCTCTCTCTCTCTCTCTCTCTCTCATCTATCTAGTTATCTAACCAATCTCATCCACTCTATTTACTCTAGTTGTCATAGCCCAGAAGAAAGAAGGTACTTTGTGTAGTGGAGGAAGGGATGCCAGGGTCCTCCATTGTAATATTGTTTTACTCTGATTTACTAAATTTACTGATTTACTAAATCCATTTAAAAATTATGAATGTCAACTGCAGGACAAAGCTTTTAAAATAAGACCCAACAATTCAAAATGAAAAAAACAAAACAAATAAAAGGAAAAAGCCCAGTGTTCAAACTATGGCATACAGTGGAAGAATAATCCATGTTGTTGGTAGATCAGGGCATGTAACTTGGATAGATACCATAAACCAGTGATGGAAAAACTTTTAGAGATGGAGTACTGGGTCCCATCCCCACCTCAGACCAGGTGCCTGCCTCCCCCAGAGATGGCATGCTGTACCCCTCACTCCCATTGAGTGTTGGGTGTGTTTGCCTCTACCTTTATCCCACACAGGGGAGGGAGGAAGAAATCCCATTGAGCTGTTGGTGGAGGGGTGGGTGAGGTGAGGAATTTCCTCAGCCAGTATAGAGCCAGGGAGGGGAGTGGCCTCCAGCTCTGTTGCCTGTGAGTTGCCCACCTTACCAGCTGTGTGCTCCCATTGACTGATGAGGAGAGGGGTGGGGATGTGAAAAAATGTCATCAGGTGTGGTGGAGAGGGGGAGGGGAGCAGCTCTGCCCAAGCCCTTCTGGCTTCCTTCAGAGAGGGTTGCCAAGTGCCCACAGAGAGCATTCTGTGTGCCATAGGTTTACTGTCACTGCTTTAGGCAGACAATACACAGGGCACAAAATTGAATGAGAGGAAAGGACCAGACTGAGTAACTTTTATGAAAACGAGCAGTATTTTAAAGTACCCTATGTTGCTCACCGACACAAAAGCATATCTTTTAAACAAACATTCTCTATGCTGCTATACGATTCTGATTCATGCAGTACCATGATCTCTGAAGAATCAAAATTGTGAATGACCAAGAGGGCAAATATGAGACATGGTGGCTGCAAAAAAGGCTATGGCTTATCATTAATGATAACTTGCATGAAAAGAATGGCATAAGATATATTATCTAGGAAATGCATGATTGGAAAAGGAATTAGGATGGTCATGTAGCAAGAGAAAAGGAAGATGGACAGCCTAAGAATTCAGCTGGTAATCAGAAAATGCAAAAAAAAAAATAGAGAGGAGGGCTCAAATATGGTAGGCAGATAATCTAAAGAGGATTTATGGGGGAGCATGCACCCAAATCATATAGGATGAGTATATATACTGGGATGCAAACTGCACCATTGGAGAAAGTTGCCTTATAATGAAAGTACTAAAGATGCAGTATCATATTGGAAAATACTGCAATAGGAGTCAGATAACAAATTCTTGTCCCATCTCTGCCACTGATTGATTGTGTGACCTTGGGCAAGTCATCTCTTCTCTTTGAAATTTAATTTCCTCTTCTATAAACTGAGGATATTGAGTTAAATGTTTTTGAAGGTTCCTTCTAGTTCTAACTTCTGTTTTTTCTAAATACAGATAAAGGAAATTTGGGGTATTTTAAAGTCATATTTTTACTGAATCTTTCATGGCCAGAATACTACCTCAAGTGATTATCTGAAGGGTTCTATTATGGGTGGTGAGCCTGTTTAATTTTCTTGTCAGCAATCTTTATAGAATGAGCATTCTTTTTAATTTTTTTTATTTTTTACTCTTACTTCCTGACCTAGTAATGACTCCAAGGTAGAAGGACAAGGGCTAGGTGACTTGCCAAGGGTCTTATAGTGGGAAGAAAATAGGGATGGATTTTTATTATTTCCTTCACCTAGCCCTCACAAAAAATTACTAGTTTACCTTACTAATTCATTATGTCTTGGTTTTTCTTGGAGTTATGGAAACTTTTTTTGAATTTCCTCATATATTTTCACCTATAGACTCTCTTTGGTGAGTTCCTCTCATTTGCACTCAGCTATCTAAAGTAGTATTTCTGAATTTATCTCTTTTAAGCTTCAAGGGATACCCTCTGATTCTACCATATTGAGAGTTGGTACACAAGTCCATTAAAACTTAAAGCTGGGTAGAATTTTTGTAATGCCTTATTCTTTCATTTTATTACCGACAGCATGTCTATGGGGTCCATGTGCCACTACTCACAGAAAGAAGGTAGTTATCAGAAACATAATTTGGTATTTATAATTGAAAGTGTAAATTAGAGAATAGAAAAAGGGCACTCGTTACTCCTTGGCTTGAAGTGAAATCATTGTTTGGGGACGTCTCCTTTATGTATAGTTAATCTGCACAGTTGGCTAGTGTAACTTACCATATGATGGGTGATTTGTAAGTCTAAGGCTGTATTCATCAAATAAGCATTAGTTTGCTTCTGTGAAAAGCTCATATTTCTACATATATTTTAGTTCACTGCAATAAATCGTCTTATGGTGCTGTGCTATGGCCCCTGAATTTTCTAAATCTGGGGGGATATTTTAGTGTGAATCAAAGTAACTCAATTGGTTGCTAAGTTCCCTGAATAATCGATACCATACAACAATGAAGAATGGAGTTTTATTACAAGTTTGGAAGATTTACAAAAGAGGGGCTTTTGGAATTTTGGATCCTGGGCTAATTGACTTCTTACACTTGAGATCAATAAGAAGGGCTCCTTAGAGTTAGAAGGAATCTAAGAGAGGGTCTAGTTTAATCTCCTCAGTTTGCTGAAGCAGTGTCTTGAAGATACTCAAATAGATCTATGATTACCCATCATGGAGGCATTTCTTATAGTAATCAAGATTGCAACCCACCCATGCCTTCCCATCTCTGTAATTCTTGTCCATGTTTTCACATAATTTCTGCAGGCTAGAGGCCTTGCTCATGTTCTCTTAGCATTATAGGATTAGCAGTGATGCACATTGGCTATCCACTGGTTATTCTGAATTCTTGCCACATGACCAGTGCATCTTAACTTTTTTCCACTTCAAAACATCATCTGTTGGTAACATTTTCTTGCCTTTGCTTTGTCTTTATGTTTTTCTTGAATCAGGTAGATGATTATCATTGTTGAAAAATGAAAATAAGTCACAGAGATCTAAATTATTTTCCCAAAGTCAAACATACTTGTTTGTGGCAATACTAGTTCTAGAATCCAAAACTTCTATTTCATAATTCAGTGGAGTGCTGAGAAGCAGTGTGGTGAAATGGGAAATACTATGGGACTTGAAGTCAGAAGATCTAGGTTTGAATCCTGACTTTACCATTCAACTAGCTATATGATATTCATTTGTCTCTGGGATTTATTATTCTTTACCTATAAAAAAATACCTGTTGAACCTCTAAGACTCTTCCCATCTCTAAAGTTATGATCATTTCCCCATTATTTGTAGCATAATTTACAAGTAAAATACTTGGAAGCAACTATATTATTACTTTTCCTATGATAGCATCCTACTCTGCTACTATTGTCCTACAAATGCTTTATAATATATAGAGCACATTTACTGATATTTAAAGCTGTTTCCAAAAGGAATTTATGAGCAAGTAATAGAAGGATGTATTTCTTTTCAATATGTCTTCCACTGAATGGAGTACCCAATGACCAATGAAAAAAATTACTCCTAAAGCCAAAAAGATCACTGAGAGTATGTGATTACTTTAGGCCTTTTAAATATAAACTTTCTCTGTTTGCAGTAACTTTGCTGAGAATCTGTTTAAAACTGATGGTGGAATAAGGGAGAAAAATGGCTCTTAAGTTTAAAATCTTCTTATAACTTGCTTCTAAGGTTGGCCAGATCCTGACTTTCCCCTTTCCCTCCCCATTCCAGTTGCTAAAGCTTTGTACTTTAGTAAAAGTCTATTATTTTTTTCTAACTTGTCCAGGAATATGGATGTAGGAGTGTCAAATGCATCTCACTATGGGGACCAATCTTCATTCAGCAAAGATTTATATAATAGTCTTCAGTCTCTAGGTATTGGAATTGGCCCCTGTTTGGGCACATTTAGTTTAAACTCTGTCTGGTTTGGGGATGGGGTACATATTAGTGACAAAGACATAGAAGGATGTATCAAAGGACCAAATGGGATTGCTTAGCTGTGATATTCCCAGGTCTCACAAGAGCAAAAACACCTGTGATAACTGAGCACTGACCCTTCCTTGAGAACACACAGGCTATTGTTCGATAGCCCTTGACATTTCCCATTTCATACCTGGAGTGGTTTCTGGATGTTCTGTAATGGGAGCAAGAAAAAAAATAAGAAACAAAGCCCTGAGACTGAGAGGAATTTCAGTTGGCAAATGGCACCAGGGTCCTCTGATGGCCCTTTCCTTTCTACTTCTTCTGTGTTGTGAAGTAGCCTTTTGGAGGTGCCTCGGGGACTTCTCATTAGCCACATAAGTGTCTACATGTCTTCTCCCCCCTCCCCGTCCCCCTTCACCATATTCAGTAAGGAGCTTTGCCCATCCTTCTAGCACAGTGACTTTTAAGCAAAGCTGGTGTCTGGGGTGGGGGGGAGGGGGGAGGGAGATAAATCAGCCTAATTTGGAAAGCAGACAAGCCCTTGTAGTGGTATTTGATAAGGGTGATTGGGAGAATGGCATTGCATTCATATCCAAAAAGGAAAATTAAAAAGAATATTCACTGAAACCCCCCGCCCCTTTTTTTAAACTAGGAAAGCACTTGCACTCCTTAGCCTAAGATAGTGTTAGTTTCAGGGCTGGCTTCTCTTAGTAATTAATAGCATTTAAGTTCCAGAGTCGTCAGTTTTGATTAGTCAAACATTAAATTAATTCAATCTGTGAACACTTACTCTTTAAGAACTATTGAGGGGAGAAGGCATTTGGATGGACAGAGGGACGTGTCTTCATTGGATTGCTAGCCACCTCCAAGTACTTACAGTCAGATCAATACAGCTCCTGGAGCTATAATAAAATGGCTTCGGCAGGCTCATCTGTGGCTGAGAACACAGTATACACATTGATTTCCTGGCCTGATATAACCCATTTACCTATTCAGCTAGTCCGTTAAGGAAGGTGTGAGGCTACGAAGGCCCAAGGGAGCAATGATGTCTGTAAGTAGGTTAGCAAATGCTTGGGAAATGTCTTAATCTGCCTCGCAGTTACTGCTTCAAGAAGATACATTTCTTTGTAAAGAAAATGGCTCCATAAGCTCCCCTGCTTTTGGGGAATGGCTTTAAGTGAGGAAGCAATAGAAACTTTGGGGGACACTCTTCTACTCAAAGTTTTCTTGTTGTTTAGAACCTTTAGAGAGTTAACTATTGCTCTGGTATTATTCTTAGAAATGAGTAATAACAATAGTTCAGAAATACGCCCAGCCCAACTCATCTGTTGTTGTTGTTGTTGATTTTTAAGCTTAGTTTGCTTGGGCAATCTTTTTTCTTTTTTTCTTAATTGAATTTTATTTTTTTCCAGTTACATATAGAAACAATATTTGGCAATTTATTTCTGAAACTTTATGATTCAGATTCTCTCTCTTCTTCCCTTACACTCAAGTGGTAAATAGTCTGATATAGGTTATATTAATGCTCCCATGTAATACTTATTTCCATATTTCCCATGTTGTTATTAGAGACACACATCACATATACATAAAAATCATGAAAGAAAATAAATTGAAAGATGACATGCTTCGTTCTGTAATTAGATTTCAACAGCTCCTTTTTTGGTTGTGGATAGTGTTTTTATTTTATTTTATTTTATCATAAGTACCTTATTATTATCTTGGAACCTTGGTTTGCTAATAATAGTTTATTCTTTCGGTTGATTTGTTACTGTATACAGTCTTCTGGTTCTGTTCACCTCACTGTGCATCACTGCTTGGGCATTCTTAAAGAGTGGATTGTGAGTCCCTACTATCTTGGGGCTTATGACATTTAGTTGTTTTTATCTTGGCAATGTAATTTTGAAAATTTCTCAGGGGGGAAAGTGAAACATAGGATGTGGTCCTGCCAAAAAATGAAAAGGATTTTTTAAGGGCTATGCCCTAATTTACTAATACCAGTAAGAGTGCAAAGCTGTTTGCCTATCATTGCCTAGAATATTCAGGACAACTCTTTGAGGATTGGTTTGAAGCCTTTGTTATGTTATTTTGAATATTCTTGGTAGTGGCAAGGCTTGGGATCATAAATGTAGAACTGGGAGTTATGAGTTCAGCTATTTCCATCTCTCTAATTTTCTTGATCAGGAAACTGAGGCCCAAGGAGGTTAGGAAATTGATTTACTTGTCTAAGGTCTCATAGGTATTAAGCATCATAGGTCATATTTGAAATCGAGTCTTCTGACTCCAGTCAATACTCATCCCACGGTAACTCTTGTGGATTAATTTTATTTTCAGTAGTCATTTGAGCCAAATTTCATAAATAAAGTGAAGATAAACTGGGAACTTTTGTTTTGTGTTCAAAAATTATTTTGCAGAAAGTAGTCTGTGAAACTGTCATGAAGCATGCAAAATGAGCTGTAGTTCAGTCCTTTTACATCACATAGAAACTCTGGAACATTTGAATCTCTGCACAATCAGTCTGAGGGAATGAACTAGTTTTATGAATGTTGCAGCCACAATGCCATCATTATCAAAGTAACACATCTACATGTCTTCATAATTTTGAGACCCATCTTCTTGGGATGCTCTTCTTTTTTCTGACTCATCCTAGATACCTTGTTTCAGCACCACTTTCTATTTTCCTCAAAATACTTTATTTCATCTGGCTTCCCTGGAAATATCAGAACAAATGTCAAATCTTTGCTGTCCCTGTTCATCATTTCATTGAAATATACAGTGGCAGTCTTAGTGAAAACTTGGCTCACGCTTAAGTATCCTTTCAGTACGTTTCTTTTTCTAAATTTAACACTTCAGTCATCTTTTTTTTAAACATTAAATCATCCCTCCGAAGGAACCAAATCTCTGACCTTTTCAACATTTTCATCTGTCCAGTGGGTGACTGGATGACTGTTTTGTATTGTATCATGCTTTCAACTCCTCTTGTCAGTCACAAATCCTTGTTCTTGACATTACTTTATCTTTGTGTATGTAAATATGTTCATGCATGTGTGCATGAATGTGCATGTGAGTTTGAGTGTATAAGAACATGAAGATGGATGTGTTGGAGGGTAGGATCCCAGAATAGACCTGCAATTTCACTGGTGAAGGGAATTCTTAATGTGGAAACTCCCTCTAAATGCAAACTTCTCCGCAACTTAAAATCTTTTTTAATGCCCATATTTTTCATTTTTATAAGAGAATAATCCTATAAAACCAAAACCCAAAACAAAAACCTAAATAAAATTAGGTAAAAATTGCATACTTTGATCTGCATTCTGACTCCAATAGTTCTTTCTCTGGAGTTGGATATCATTCTTTGTCATAAGTTCCTCAAAATTATTGAGGATTATTACTGTATTACTTAGAGTAGCTAAGTTAACCACAGTTGATCATTCCATTATATTGCTGTTACCATATACAATGTTTGCCTGATTCTGCTTACTTCACTCTATAACTTCATGAAGATCTTTCTAGCTCTTTCGGAAATTATCATTCCTTACAGCACAAAAGCATTCCATCACTATCTTTATACCACAATTTATTCGACCATTTCCCAATTGATGGCCATCCCTTCAATTTCTAATTCTTTGTCCCCACAAAAAGAGCACCTAAAATTTTTTTCGTGCAAATAGGTTTTTTCCCCCTTTAAAAAAAACTCTCTTTGGGATACTGACCTAGTAGTGGTATTAATGGATCAAAGGATATGCATTGTTTTATAGAACTGTGGGCATAGCAACTTAATAAGGGAGTTGCCTAGCACATCAAGAGGTTCCTGGATTTGCCCATGCTCATGGAACTATATTATGCCATAGGAAGCCCTTGAACTCATGTTTTCCTTTTTCTAAATAAATTATATCTCTTTTCCTCTTATTTATTTTTATAAGATTTTTATTTTTTTAGACAAAACATGTTTCATTTGTAGATTTGTTTAATCTCATAGAGAAAAATAATTTGTTTAAATCCAAAAAATGTCCATTAGTTTTTTTACAAATTTTATTGATATCCTTTTTTTTAACATGATAATTTCTTCCCAATATACTCTTCCCAACCATTGAATCATTCCTTTTAGTGAGGAAAATCAACATTAAACAAAACTAACTGTCTTGATTATCTGTCTGTCTGTTTATCTATCTATCTATCTATCTATCTATCTATCTATCTATCTATCTATCTATCTATCTATCTATCTCATCCATCCACAGTCACCATAATTTGTTCTCCAAGGCCATGTCTGGCCATTTGATAGTGGCCTTTCAACATTGTTTTATGACATTCTCTCGGCACTACTAACTTTACTCTGAATCAGCTTAGGAAGGCTTCTTCTCATGCTCTTTGTAATAACTTTATGTTTGTTATTTCTTACAGACCAATGATGGTCTATTATTCATACACCAGAATAGTTTAGACAATTTACAGTTGAAGGATACTTACCTAACGTATAGATTTTATCTATCCTAAAAAGTCTTGCTATGAACATTTTGGCATATAAGCACCTTTCTTTCTTCTTTTGCCCTCTTCAGGGTCTATGTCCAGTAGTAGAATCAGTATTAAAGGGTATACACATTTTAGTGAGACTATCTCTCATTTTTATGCTAACACAGCATATCTGTTGATCACAGCTGTTAGAATGAGATGGCCTGGGAGGTAACTAGGTGACTCAGCGAATTGAGAGCCAGGTCAAGAGACTGGAGGTCCTGGGTTCAAATTTGACTTAAAACACTTCCTAGTCATGTGATCCTGGTCAAGTCACTTAACCTCCATCGCCTAGTCTTTACCATTCTTCTGCCTTGGAATCAATATGAAATATTGATTCTAAGATGGAAGGTAAGGGTTTTTTTAAATAATAAGTTTATATATTATAATATAATATATTATATAATATAATAATAATAATAATAATAATAATAAGGACTAGTTTTAGAAATTCTCCTACTTGAAATCTAGGTATACCCTTGTTATGATCGAGTCTTCTCTGCTTCCATATGCTATCCACACCAATGTGCAATGATTTCCAGTATTGTAGCTCCTCATATTTTCTGAATGATTTTGCTCCTGAGTCATGATGGAATGTCCAAGGTTGAACATTTCTGCTTTTCATTGTTGAGGGCTTTGGAGAGAATCCTCTGTAGGCCTCACACCTTAACCTGGTGCAACATTCTCATTCCATTTTTACAGCTGCTCCAATTTTGTCCTAATATTGTGGAGAAATGTGTGAAAATCCATACAGATGACTCCTCGTCCTTATGGCAATTGCTTTTTTAGTAATCTTTAATTATTATCATATATTAGTGCCTATAATATACTTATATGTAGACATGCATGCTGTTTGCTATAGCTAAGCTATGTTTATTAAATTACACATAGTAAACATTGTTTTGGTATATATATATATAATATATGATTAATATTCAACATCACATTATTAAGCACCCACTATATGCAGAATACATATCATATTGACTTTAAGGCATAGAAAAATACCATTATGATTATACCTTTAAGTTCCAAGTGTAGTGATGGACCATATGGGCTTAAAAATTTATTAATACCTTTTGTTTTTACTTTAACTTCATTTCCAAATATAGACCTACCACCTACATTCCCTGGAGAGTCATCCCCTGTTACAAAGAATAAAAGATAGAACACAAAAAGCAGTTCCTCAGAACCAACATATCAAAGTAATGCAGTGGTCTGGCCCTTAAGTCCATAACCCCGGCAAATAAGAAAGGTGCATTTTATCATCTCTTCTTTAGGAAAATGGCTTTCAGTAGGGAAAATACATCTAGAACACAATGGAAATTTGGGTTTATGGCATTAATGTGATCATCACTGGCTTAAATATTTGAACCTATGATTTCTCTCACAGAAGAATATTGGCAAAAGATGTCTTTCCTTAGTATTTGCTTCCTTTTCCTATCTACACAAGAGAAAAATCTTCAAGGTTCTCCTTTCCTACAACTGAATTCATTACTAAATTTGGGACTTAGTCTATACTGAATCTGTGAAGTTGGCTATTCATTAGTTATCTGGATTATTAGGTTCAAAATACTGTCATTAATAAAAGGATATCTTAATATTATTCAGGGGAGCCAGTTTACTTGTCTATATTATTGAGGAATTTTCCAGATAATTCTGTTATTATAGACAGCTAATCTGTTCCCTGCCCCAATCTTTTCCTGGCAATTTGATGAAGTCATCTGGCTAATTCATTTCTTCATATTGATTTGGTCAACCCAGCTACTCATAAGTCTGTTTTTTTAGTGTGGTCCCAAAATCTAGGGGGAAATGTGACTAGAGTTGCCATCCATTGACTTCTTTTCATCCATCAAAGAACAGATCAGTGTGGATCCTGCCCTCACAGACTAGATGTGAATTGCTCTTCTCTGACCAAAGTGGTAGAAAGAGAATTGCCTCCCCCATTCTTTCCTCCCTTCCCCCATCTGCCTCCACCATTATCTGCATTCCCTTTGTGGGTTGCATTTTTAGGAACCAATCTACTATTTAAAATGAGTTTGCTAACATGGCCCATGGAACTTGAAGGAAAATGAGAAGTTAAAGAATTGTCTCAAAATAAATTATAGTGTTTGTGAAAACTCTCTGTTTTGTGACAAAGCTGCCTCGCTTACACATTCTACTGGTGTGTCCCCTCTCCCTGTAGCATCCCCAGTCTTGCTCCTCTGTGGCATGTCTCATTTTCTTGCTCATTCCATAGGCCAGGGAGTCCCACTGAGCAGGTGGGGAACTCAAGCCATTCATGAGGAAAGAGATATTGAAAAAGACAGAGTAGTAAAGCTGCTGATAGGTGGTTATTAGATGCAGATAAACTGTAATCTTAAGTCATCTTATGAGCATACTAATTACAAAATGACATTACCTACACAGAGCGCCTTTGCTTCGTTAACATATTAGGCAAGGTCCTTTATTAACACTGCAAGAAAGGACCTCCTTTCATTAGATGGTTATGCAAAACTGTAATTATACATGCCTGGGAAGCCTGGTGAAGTTGTGAAAGGTTAGTTAAGTTGTTAGGGGCTTGGTGGTGGTTCATTTTTATTTTTTTCTCTATCCTCTCTCTTTCATGTCCTGTGTGGGAGGTGACACATTTTAAAGTAAGATATTTGTTTCCATCCCAGATTCAGATTTCCACCTTTCTTTTATTATTGGTCTTCTTGAGAGAGAAGAATTAAAATTCAGAACTACTTGTGGCTGAAGAGCTTGCCTGACCAAGTAATGAGCAGAATATCCTTGGAGAAATGTTTATATCACTGTAGGCAGATGAAATATTTTTAAAATCCATTTTTAACTTTGATTTTTCATCTAACTTCTTTTGGAACTAGCAACTTCTGTAAATATTCTAGATCTCCCATTAATTAAGGTCCAGTTATTCAAAGTGGAACTGACAAATTATTTTGCCTGGTGTGTATGTTTTGCATACACAACTTAGAATGACTGAAGGAATAACTGAGTAGTGTTTTCTTAAAATAGAATATATATATATATATATATATATATATTTATACATGTCTCTCTCTCCCTACCTACCTATCTGTCCATCGATCTGTCTGTCCGTCCATCCATCTATCTATCTATCTATCTATCTATCTATCTATCTATCTATCTATCTATCTATCTATCTATCGATCTGTCCGTCCATCTATCTATCTATCTATCTATCTATCTATCTATCTATCTATCTATCTATCTATCTATCTATCTATCATCTAGAGCTGAAGCTAGGTGGTACAGCAGATAGAGTGCTGGACCTCAAATCAGGAAGACCTGAGTTAAAATCCTGCCTCAAACATTTTCTAGCTGTATGACCCTCAGCAAGTCATTTAACCCTGTTTGACTTAGTTTCCTCATCTATAAAATGGACTGGAGAAGGAAATTAGCAAACCACTGTAGGATCTTTGCCAAGAAAACTCCAAATGGGGTCACAAAGAGTCAGATTCAACTAAAATGAATAAACAACTATACATACACACACACACATATACATGGTATTCATATACATTCAACTATATATATTATGTATATATATATATATACACACACATATGAATATGTCTATATGTATGTGGCAGTCATCCCACATTTTAATTATTTTTGTATGCCAGTAGAGACAATGTGGTATGGTTGGCTTCAGAAAGACCCAGGTTCATCCCACTTTTAATATTTACTATCTGTGTGATGTTGGACAAGTCACCTAACTTTTATGTATGTGTCAGGCAGCTCACAACTTATCTACTAAGTCACAGATGGGCCAGAGATTTGCCTCTGTTATGTTCTCCTTCTGTGACCTATTTATACTTTGGTTCCCTATGACCAGAGATATTTGAATCTTTTCTTTTCCCATAACAGTTGCTAAAGTATTGAGAAATCTATTTCATGGCAATTAAATACATTTATCTTTCTTTTTCTATCTGAAACATCTTAGGCAAACCTGGACCATTGTGAATTTCTGCTGATAGCAAGGTGTAGTTGGAGTTCAATGACTAGATTTACTACTAGATGCTAATTATCTTCCTCCTTTTCTTCTTAATCGATTCATTCATTCAACAAATTTGTCAGTAATTTACTATGTTTCAGGCACAGTGGTAGGTCCTGGGGATATAAAGATAGAAAAAAATAATTGTCCCTACCCACTAGTAGCTTGCATTCCAAGGGGAGGGGAATAGGGAAGGGAGGAAGCTAGTACTAGTGGTCAATGTCTTAGGGGAAATAACATAATAAATAAATACAAAATACATATAGATTAGTTTCCTGGTGGGAAGGACTCTCTCTATGGTGAATCACATGACTCACTCATTATTAAATATTGTACTATACTACAGGGTTCTAGGTATTTTAATTAAAACAAAGAATCTTAGAGCTAGAAGGGGTTTCAGGAGATCATCTGTTCCTTTGTTGTTCCTTTGACTAATGGTAGGAAACAAGATTGTATTTTATGAGGCAACTGAGGCTAGGTGACTTGAGATCCCTTAGAATTTTGAGCTGAAAGGGACTTGATCATTTCTTTTTGAGAGTCAAACCCATCCATTCTTTCTCCTACATTCCCAGTTTTAGTTGAAGGTACCATCTTTCTTCTAGCTGCCCTAGTCCATAATTCTTGTTCAGTTACCACATCTTGTTGAGTCTACCTTCATGTCTCTCATATCTGTCCCTTCTCTGTATTCACATAGGTTCTCTATCCTATTTAATACCCTCATCATCTGTTGCCTCATATTACAGATGAAGAAACAGAGGCCCACTGAGGTCAAGTGATGTGTCTTAGGTCACATCAGCAGAAAGGGGCAGAACTGGGTTTTAAACCCATTTTCTCTTGACTCCAAAATTCACTATACCATATGTTGCTTGGCTTCCCTAAGCTCATCTGATTAATAAGCAGGAGTGGGAGATGGAATAACCAGAAGTCAAATACTATAATCTTCTTCTTCTCATTTTCTTCTTATATTCCATCATATCTCCTTCATGATACATGTATTTTAGGGTTATATATTCTAAAGTTGTTTGCTGGATGCATGTGACATTTGCTTATAGCTTAGAGTCCTGATCCCCATTGTTCCAGGCCTACCTAGTTGTGTCTTGAATGTCCATGGTAATGATAAAGAATTGCATGTGCCAAGAATCTGGGGGGCTGAGGAGAAAAAGAAGCCTCTACTTGGCTTTTCATGGGGAAATGAAATGATACACCTGCTTCCCCCCCCTTTAGTCAGTTCATATTGGACTATTCTAATACAGAGGATAATATAGTCCATGGCCAGCAGATGATTGATGGACGGATGTAAAGCACACCATTGAAAGGCTCCGTGTGTGGACATTAAGAGGGATGACTAAGGCTTTGCTTTTAGTGAGCAGCGAGGATCAGGAATCACTGCAACACCAGCAGAAATGGCGATGGACATGGGAGTGAGATGTAAATAATTGACAGAATGTTATGGGCTGAACAGAAATGTCAGGGTATTAAAGTAGGTGCCTGAGAAAACAGAAAGTTGCACTCTGATATGATGAATAAGCCACTGCGAGTCACAGCAGAATGTGTGACAAGTGTGTATGAGCAAAGGCAAATGGGAACGAGTTTCTAACAGGCAGGCAGCAATGGAGATAGGATCCTAGGGGCTAGATCTCATCAAGGGTCTCATCAAGATCTCCTAAGCAGATGCGTGTGTATTCTCTGAGAAAGGACAAGAATTCTGGTTATCTTCACTGACCACAAGCTTAATAGGAGACAACATTACGATGTGTCTGGGGAAAAAATGGTAATTCAGTCTTAAGCCAAATTAAGTCAGAGAAACAGAGGGTCCAGGACCTGCGAGGTGAGATTTCCACTGTGTTCTGGAACACATCAAATCACATGTGGAGTATTGTTTAATTCTGGGTACTACATTCTAAGGGGGACAATAAAAAACAGGAGTACATTCAAAAGAGGGTGAACAGAAGAGTGAGAGGACTGAAAACCATGCAATGGAATATGGTGGAAGGAATTACAGAAAAGAAGACTGGAGGAAAGAAATGACAAGGAATAGTTATCCATGATTATTGGACTATAGATCCAGAACTAGAGGTAGCCTCAGAGGCTATCATGTCCAGACTTATTATTTAAAGATGAGAACCAGGGAAGTTGGGTAATTTTCTCAGAGTTGTACAAATAGGAAGTGAAAGGGACAGGATTTGAACCCTGGTCCCCTGACTATAGACTCGGGAGTCTTTCCATGGTATCAAACTATCAGTATTCAAATATGTGAAGGATCTCCTATTATAGGAAGGATTAATTATTTGGATTCTCTTTGGTGCCAGAAGTCTGAAGTAAGATGGAATGAGTTGAAGTTACAGAGAGACAATTCTCCTTTCTAACAATTAGAACTGCCCAACAGGTAAAAACTTTATTAAGTCATCAGCTTTCATCACCAATTATTTGGTAACACCTTTCAGAAAAGATATTTTCTGTAAGTGTGAGAATATGGATCAAATAACCTCTATGGACTCCTCTCGACTAAGGTCCTATGCTCAATCTAAAGGAGAATTTTTGGGTCAAAGTGAGATTACCATTGTGAGATGGAAAAGGATCCTGCTATTCTCTTTCATTCTTTCTCCTGTGTGTCCCTAGATCAACAGGGGGCATCAAACAGAGTGTGCCATCTACCAGCAGAATAATCAAGCCTCCTTCTCAGTTAATCAAAGATGTAGAAGCAGAATTAAAATTGGGATGGTACATGATGGGATGATATCCAGTGTACTGGGAAGCAGTGAGCTATGCAATGACAGGGAGAGAAGCTGAAAGAGAATACATAAGTGATGAAGAGGTGGTGCAAGTGAAGAAATTAATTCAGACTAGAGTCTGGGAGAGATCGTGAAAGCTGTCATATAGATCACTAGATGGGGAATTGAGTGTTCCAGGAAAATTAATTTTCTGGAGAACCAGAATTATGACAATGCTGTGAAATTCAAGAAAGGTGCCTTGAAGTAGTTCTTACTTTAAAACAATTAAAAATCAAGTAACGAATTAAAAAATGCTACCTCCTACCCCCCACCAATTAATTAATTAGCTAGGCAAATGAAGAAGGTTGTCAAGAATATGGTGTCCAGATATGATTTGCATGCCCAGGAGATGAGTAATATCCATGATGAAGATGATAGAGATTTGGGAAGGAATTAACTGAATCAAATAATTAGTTGGATCATAGAGAACTATTGTCCTATAGAGTTTTATGACCTTCAAACCAAGACAACAAGCATTTATTAAGTACTAACTATGGGCCAAGAATTGGGTCTTGACTTTACTACGACCACAGGCAAAATATTTAGGTACTTTCTTTTGTGCTCTGAAAAATCTAGGATTTGATTGAAGTCTATTCCCCCTCTACAATAAAATTCATAAACACACCACCCATTCTTATCTTTTGGGATTTTTATCTTGGATCTGGTCATAAATCCTCTATAGAAGATTGATTCTCTGCCTTTGAAGCCTTATTTGGATGAGTTGTGGACCCTACTATAGATCATGGGATGTCCATCTATTGATTAGCATTTTGCCAAAGAGCCTGGTTGCCAGTGGGGCAGCCTATTTGCCCTTTCTGGACATACATGTCCTTGAAGATATCTTTTTTATACCCCTTTCTGCCTGCAATTTGCCATTGGGAAAATTCTTTGCATCAAAACTGTGATTTCATTGATACAGAGAACTCTTTGTAGGCTGATAGCTGCTCTCTAACATATCCTTAGCCCGGGGCACTGAAAAGTTAGGCAATTTGCCTAGGGTTGTACAGCCACTACATTTCAGAGAGAAGACTTGAACTTGAACCCATGTTTATCTGACTCTAAGGCAGATTTTCTATCAAGTATATCATACTGCCTCTCTAGTGATATACTGAGAATTATTTTTAACAGAATTAGAGTGAATGTCTGATTGCCTTTCTCAATTGCTAGCAATTATAGACTTAAATTTCGAGCATTTCCCTCTTGAATTCCAGTCCTCCATTAATAACACTAGTTAGCACTAAGATAATGTTTTAATTTTTGCAAATCATTCCACATGTTTATTCATTTTGTTTATACAACTCTGAAAGGGAGGTGCTATTATTCACCATTTTAGAGATGAGGAAACAGAGGTAGAAGGCAGTTAAGTGACTTATGGAGGGTCATATTACTAGGAAGTATCTGAGGCTGGATTTGAATCAGATCTTCCTAATTCCTAATTCCAGGCTCAGTGATCTATCCAATACACCACCTAGCTCCTTGCCAGCTGCCTCTCCAACTAGATATCCTTCTCAAACTCATATACAAAATGAAAGTCATTATATTTGACCCAAATCTATTTATCCTCCCCCCCCCCCAATTCCATAGTTCCTTTAACAGGTATCACTATTTTTCTAGCTGCCCAGATTTACAAACTATGAATAATCCTTAATCATTTATCAAGTCTTGTTGATTTTACCTCCACATCTCTCTCATCCATCCCTTCTCTTCACTCACATAGGGTAAATTAAGACCCTCATCACCTCTTGTCTGAACTATTTCAGAAGTAACTTAATTGGTTTTCCCACTTCTGGTCTAATCTCAGGTTAAGTCAATAAGTCTTTATTAAGTAACCACTGCATACCAAACACTGTGCTAAGTGCTGGAAACACAAATGCAAGCATAAAGACAGACAATCCTTGCCCTCAGGGAGCTTCTTACATTCTAACTCATGAAGAAAAAGCATCAAGGAAAGTTAGAAAGTGTGGGTGAGATAGAGTTGGAGGATTTGCCAGAAAACATCCAGAGAGTTAGTAGTAGAGCCTAGAGTTGAAGAAAGGAATTAATGTGATTGATTTGAGCACTTCCTTAAAATAAAGTTTCTAAAAGGAATTGACTAATAAGAGGAAGAGGTTGTAGGGGCAAAGGGAACATCCAGGGTGCCAAAGGATGAAACATAAGAACTGTGAATTAGGGAAAGAGCTGGGAGAGAAATGAAGGAATGAGGATTTGTCCTCTACAATTCATTGTCCACACAGTTGCCCAATTGATCTTCTTAAAAACTTAAATCTGACCACACTCCTTTTTCCTTATTACCCATACTTTTTGTTGCCTTTTGGATAAAATAAAAATACACAAATCTCAACTTGGCATTTAAAGATCTGTACAATCTGGTTCCCACCTGTTTTTCCATTCTTATTTCATATTATTTCCATTCAAGCATTCTCCATTCCTGGAAAACTGGCCTGTAAGCCTTTCCTCATATGTGACATTCCATCTCCTGCCCATATGTCTTTGCACAGGTGGTCCCCTATGTTTGAAATTCATTCCCTCCTCACATCTGCCTGTTAGAATCTTTAGTTTCCTTTAAGACACAACTCAGGAGTTTCCTACCATGTGAGGCCTTTCCCTATCCCATCACTTACTAAGGTCTTTTCATTCTTGAAAATATTTTGTACATACTTTTTATTTGCTTACCAGTAGAAATGTTATAACTTTTCCCTTCTCCCAAACTCTCCTCTTCTACCTCAGTAGATCTTAAGCTCCTTGAGGGTGGGGACTATTATTATTATTATTATTATTATTATTATTGTGTGATTTTTTTGCCTTTATATTTAGGACAGCACCTGGCACTTATTAGGTGCTTTAAAAACATAGTTTGAATTATATTGAGATGAACTGAATTGGATTTTATCTCAACAATTATGGTCAGGCACAGTTGGTTATCAACAAATATTTATTAAGTACCACCTATACCCAGGGCACTGTGATAAGCAAGGGGGATAACAAAGAAAGAGAATAGACAAACTCTGCACTCAGGACCTTAGGATATTGATTCTACTGAAATCCAGATGCTAATGAAGGCAACTAAAACTTCATAGACTCTCTGATGATCAGACTGGAAATAACGAAGAACTTCAGGGATCTGCTATCTTTTTCTAAAAGGAGATTGAAGAAGCTGAGTATTGAGGTGGACTTGAATCATAACTCTGCTGTATTTTATCCATGTAACTGCAGTTTCTTCATCTGTAAAATGGGGTATACTAGACAATTTCTAAGGTGCCTTATAGGTCTACAATTATGAGCCTAGTCTACTGTGGGAGACAACATGCAAACAACCATGTACAAATGAGATATATGCACAATAAATTGGAGATAGTCTATGAAGGAGGGAACTAAGATTAAGATGGACTGGGAAAGGCTTCCTATTAAATGTAGGTCCTTAGCTGAGACTCCATTGAAGCCAAGGAAACTAGGAGATAGGAACAGGGAGGAAGATAGTTCTAGATATTCGAGACAGCCAGGGGAAATGGTGAGAGTTGAGAGGAGTATCTTTGCAAGGAATAAGAAAACCAGTAAACTTAATCAGGGAGTATATGGAAGGGATTGAGATTTAAGACTAGAAAGTTTGTAAGTGGCCAGGTTATAAAGGGCTTTGAAAGCCAAATAGAAGATTTTATATTTGAGCCTGGAGATAATCAGAAACTATTAAAGTTTATTGAAGGAGAAAGTGAAATGATCAGACATATTTTAGGAAGACTAATTTGACAGTCAAGTGAGGAATGAATTGGAGTGGAGGAGAGACTTGGGTGGTCAAACCAACCAACAGACTATTGTTATCATCCAGGCATAAGATGATCAAAGCCTGTATCAAGATGGCAGCAGAATCAGAGAAGAGAAGACACTCTTTGTAAGAAATGACAATTGACCACTGGTTGGATATTTTGGGTGTGAGAGAATCAAGGATGACAGCTAGGTTAGGAATCTGGGAGCCTAAGAGGATGGTGATACCTTCAACAGTAATAGACAAATTTGAAAGAGGGATGGATTTTGGAGAAAGATATATTTCAGTAAAGGACATGCTGATTTTAAAATCTCTATAGGACCTTCTAAAAGGCAGTTTGAGATGTGAGACTAGAAATTTGGAGAGAGGTTAGTTCTAACAAGTTTTAAGTCCAAAGCCTCCCTCGATTTGAATCCCTAAACCCTGGCTTCTCAGGGATTCCCTGCTGGCCTGGCAGTAACAACTGGCCTGGAATCCTGGCTGCAAGGTCCTCAAGTCCAGAGCTTCCTGGATGAAAAGGAAAAAGGAAATACACCAAAACTTCAAACTTTTTTCTGATCATAGAGTCAAAGGGGAATTCTTGGTGATAAGACTTATTTTTTTTTTTTTGCTAGACCTCCAGCTGCCTCTGATGTTTACCAAATTCATTCTCAGATTTTCACTGAAGAAGTGAAAATGTCTCCTTGGGTATGATTCTTCCTACTTCATAGATAGGGAAAGTGAGGCTCTTGAAAGTGAAATTACATACTCAGACTGAAAATAAAACTTGAAGTTACATCTTCTTCCTCTCTGCAGGGCAGGATAATAAAGGGCCAATTTGTTAGGTTGGGTTTGGCCACATCTATATTTAGAGTCATATAATAATGGTAGTTAATATTCATATAACATTTACTATGTGCCAGACAATGTGACAAATTACTTACAATCATTATCTCAATTTAGTCCTTAAAACAACCCTGTGAGTCAGATGCTATTATTCCCATTTTCCAGATGAGGTTAAGTGACTAATACCACTTGAAGACTGGATTTGAACTCAGGTCTTTCTGACCATAGACCCAGTACTCTATCCACTGTGAGACCACCCTGTCATTGTTGTCATATATAGATATTGTCACCTCTGAATGCTTTTCTTCTGGTACTACACACCTAATTCATTTCATATCCCCCAAGGAATTAAGCTATAAACTTCCACATGGGAAGATAACTTTGACCTTCTGATTCTTTGATCATGTTCAGTGTCTGTAAGTGCTTAAGTGCTACCTCTTTCATAGATCCTTACCTTGTCTTCCTGTAGATAACTCACTTTGTTTTGTAAATTCTCAATGAACTTAGGATGTCTTATTATCATTTATAATTACCTGTGGATGAATATATCCTTTTACTAGACTGTAAATTCCATGAAGGCAAGAAGCATGTCTTATCTCAACTTTGTTTCAACTCTAGTGCCTAGTATAATGTCCTGTAAATAATAGAAACAATAAATGTTTGCTGAGTCCATGAATCTGCTACATGACTTTTTGAGGTTTGTTGTGTGTTTGAATGTGATATGAGACTTCCAGACAGGCTATCCATTGTGGAGCGGCTCCTTTTCCCCCTCACTTGTCTGATGGTTCCCTTGTGTTCTCCCTCTAAAAGTTGAGATGCATCTCCAAGGACCTGGAAGGAATTTTGAAGTCACTGCAAGGAAAATGGTACATTAAATGAGTAAGTCTAAAGACATAACCTGTTGGGTCTGCTGGGTCTGCATTACAAATACCTTCCCTTTTCCTTGGAATGATCCTTGGATTAGTCTGGTCCTTAAAATTAGGGTTGAGATTTCAGGGAAAGGTCCTGGCTATCTATATCACTTGGCCTTTACTTTCTTGATTTTTTTGGTCCATTCGAAGATCATTAACCTAGTAGTTAGAAGACCTGGGTTCCAATCCCATCCATGCAACTTATTTGCAGTATGACTTTTTAACCTTTCTCATCTTCTATTCATCTGTAAAATGAGACTAATGACATCTATTTAGCCTACCTCTCAGTACTGTGAAGCACAAAAAAAGGGGACTTTAAAAACTAGACTCATCAAATATTAAAGCTGGAAAGAACCTAATAATCCATTTAGTTCTTTCCCATTCATCCTTCCAGCCTCCCATTTTTCAGCTAAGAAAATTAAGATCTAGCGAAATTAAATACTTTATCCGAAGTTAGACATATGTCCACAATAGAATCAATATTAGAACTAAGGTCGTCTGAATACAAATTTCATTTATCTTTCCATTTGTATGATGTGCTCTTAAAATCGTGAAGTTTGGAGTAGTTGGTGGCTCATTGGATAGAGAGCCAGAGCAGACAATTAGAGGTCTAGGGTGCAAATCTGGCCTCAGACACTTCCTACTATGTGACTGTGGGCAAGTCACTTAACTTCAGTGGCTTAGCCCTTACTTTTCTGCCTTGGAATTGATACTTGGTATTGATTCTAGGACAGAAAGTAAGGATTTAAAAATTTTGTGAAGTTCTATTCATGCTACTAGAGATATAGAGCTAAAAACCTTAGAGGCCAAGTCCAACCCCTTAATTTCACAAGTGAGGAATAGAGGAACAGAGAAGTTTCAGGACTTCCCCAAGGTCACATACCTAGTGTCTCAGCTGGGACTGGAACCTAGGGTTTTCTTGACTCTAAGTTCAGCGCCCTCTATTTCCTGCTTGTTATCCTTGATCTCTTCCTGAATTAATAATCAGTTATTGGGCCCATGATTTTCTTTAAATGTCTATACTTCATTCTTGGGGAGACAAATATCGATTCTTTCCCACCTAGTCCTGTTCCATGCTACAGTGTCTTCATGAATCTCCCTTTTGGCCTGGCCTGAGAACAAGCTTTCTTCTAGGGGCAAGACTTCCTGAGTCCCAGGCTCTAGCTTCAGACTCTCCTCCCACTTCGCTGTGGAAAGTGGTATACAGCAGTGTCCCACTCCTGATACCTCACACAGCTCAGTCAGACACTTGAATATTACTGAGACTGAGATGACCACGTGAGGCAAAACATTCTTGTAATAGCTGAGGCTGATAAATAAAGGAAAAGCATGGAGTCAGGGAGACCAGTGCCTTCAGTTTGACTCAACCAAGCAATTACCTAAATAATGTGGCAATAAACAAAAAAGAAACCAAAGAGATTCTTTCTCTTTCTACCTTCACTGAACCACATGGAAGCTGTTTGCAGCATACCTCATGCTTCATATAACAGCTAGGAAATAAAACAGCTTCCATGAAGATAAATAAACAAAAAAAGCAGAAAATTAATAACCAGAAAGGTACACGCATTTTATTACCATTTTTCTGAAACAAAACAACTCAGGATTCATAAAAGGCAGGCCTATGTAGTAGGAAAGGGAATAAAGGGAAGGAGGGAGCTGGCAGCCTCTGTGAGGCCATTTTAAGATGCTCTAGGTCTGTGGGCTTGAGCTGAAGAGCAGGTGTATTAATTCCAGGGATGAGTAATTACCATACTTCATAGACTCATAATTGAATGCTATCCAGAGCATGTGCCTTGGGCAGTGCTCAGGCCCCTGAAAAACAAATAACCCTCCTGGAGGCTTCTTTGCTTCTTCCTGCTTCTCAGACCTGTAGGAGTCACTCTGACCCAAACCAATTTGTTTGGGGCACAGTACAGCATATTTTAATACTCTGAAGCCCAACTCTTGTCTCAGTCCTTGTCCCATTTAACAACCTTGAATTCTCTGTCACCTATACAATAAAGCAGGGGTCCCCAAACTATGGCCCATGGGCCACATGCGGCCCCCTGAGGCCATGTATCCAGCCCCCACTGTACTTCCGGAAGGGGCAACTCTTTCATTGGTGGTCAGTGAGAGAAGCACCTCAAAGCGCAGCATTACTCACATACAATACTACTTCCGGTGACATAATCCTTTGCGTGGCACCTTAAAACAAGACATAGTGCAAAGGATTATATGGCTGCACAATGGAAGACATCAGCATGGTGAGTGGAGACCTGGGGGAGGGGATTCTGCACTGTTTATATTGCTGCCCTGTTAGGGTTAGGGTTAGGGTTAGGTTTTTAAAATCTGGCCCTCCAGCAGTCTGAGGGACAGTGAACTGTCCCCCTGTGTAAAACATTTGGGGACCCCTAAAGCCTAGACTTATTAGTCTGGCATTCAAGGCTATCTACAATCTGGCCCCAACTCCTCTTGTCAGCCTTACCTCTCATTATCCTCTTTTCATAATCTTGTCCTCTGACCAAGCTATACTATTTTTCAATTCTTAAATATACTCTATGTGTTTCAGACTCCATGTTTTTACTAATAACACTCCTTCGCCTTGAGATGGTCTCTTCCTAATCAAGTCCCCAATGGTCAGAGATGACAATACTTTTTTTCTGAAGATTCTATGGTTCACAATGCATTGCACATTTTGAATTTTAAAATGACACTTCTTAGCTATGATAATAATAGTATTAATCATAATAATTAACAAAATATAAAGTATTGTTAACAATAAAGTCATATTGAAATCAAATCATGATCCAATTGATAAATGGTAAAGGGACATGAATAGATAGTTTTCAGATGAAGAAATAAAAACTATTAATAATCATATGAAAATCCCTCCTGATTAGAGAAATGAATATTGAAACAACTCTGAAGTATTGCCTCACACCTAGAAGATTGGCCAATATGACAGTAAGGAAAATAATAAATGTTGGAGGGGATGTGGCAAAATTGGAAACTAATGTAGTTGTGAATTGATGCAACCTTTTGGGAAGGCAATTTGGAATTATTTCCAAAGGGCTTTAAAAGAATGCATGTCCTTTGAGTCAGCAATACCACTATTAGGTTTGTATTCCAAAGAGATTTTTTAAAATGGGAAAATTTCTATTTGTACAAAAATATTTATAGCTGCTCTTTTTGTAGTGGCAAAAAGATTGGAAAATGAAGGTGTGTCCTCAAGTGGGGAATGGATGAAGAACAAATTGTGGTATGTGATGATGGTGGAATACTATTGTGCTATACGTAATGATGAAATGGAGGATTTTTATGTGACCTGGAAAGACCTCCATGAATTGTTGAGAAATGAAAAAAGCAGAACCAGGAGAACATTATACACCCAAACTGAAACATTGTGGCACAATCAAATGTAACAGACTTTGTTACTAATAGCAATGTAATGATCCACAACAATCCTAAGGGATTTATGAGAAAGAATGCTATTTATATTGAGAGAAAGAACTGTGGGAGTAGAAATCCTGAAGAAAACATATGATTTATCCCCTGTTTATACAGGGATATCATTTGGGAGTTTTGGCTTTAAAAGATTACTCTGTTATAAAAATGAATAATATGGAAATAGAATTTGAGTGATGTGGAAAAGAAACTAAAACAAGTTCTGGACTTTCTGCCACTATGTTGGAACAAGCAACAGTGGGGATATTAGAGAGAGAAGAAATTGACAAGACTGACAGTTGGTGGGGGATGGGACAACTGGGAGTGGCAGTTGGTCTTGTGAGGAGCACTTCTTTCCTGGCCTGGGAAGGGGAAGGAGTTTTTCTTCTTCCTCTCTGGATAGAAGTACCTCTATTTTCTTCAGCCTGAAGAGACAAGCCCAACCAGCTCTGAAAGTCAGAACTTTCTTGTTGCTTGCTGTCTACTGCTAAGATTTTGAAATTAAGAAAACCAGCACAGATATAGCATAGACAGGAATAATGGAAACCTCCACCAGCCTGTGAGGCCTGGCCTCAGCTCCAATGCTGAGAGAGACCTAAATCTTATCTAGAGAAATCCCTCTTCCCTCTTCCCTGATACCTCTCCAACTTGAACTGGTTATTAAAAATTATCTTATTTGAATATCGCAGTCAGATAAGAGGACTATCTTTTCAGGGGGCATAGAGGGAGCTGAACCTCAGGACAGTCATTCAACTACAAATGGTCCTTATTGAACCCCTGCTGGGCAACCAAAGTCTAGGGGAGGACTTGTCCCTTAGGAGGGTCTGTTTTTACCTGCTCTGGGGCATCTTCAGCATCAATCCCTAGAGAAGACATTCCCGCAGGCTATTATAAGTGGCCCATTTCTCAGACACCCCATTTTTTTCAAAAATAGCCTCTTGGCAGAGGGCATCTCTTGTGCCTCACCAGCAGCCATATTCCCTCTCTCCCTTCAACTCCTCCATTCCCTGCTACAAACCTTCCATATCCCCTGTTCTTCTTATCTACACATCTTTCCCTATAAACATTACAGTGATAATATAATAATAAATAATAAATTAATAAATAATAATAAATCAGTGAAATTTCTTGTCAACTGGGGGGGAGAAGAGAGGATGGAAGCAACAAGAATCATGTAACTATGGAAAAATTTTTAAAAAAAGAGAAAGGAAAAAATAAGGTTATATTATTGTATTAGATAGTAAAGCATATAATGAATGATTGATTGAATAGATATCTATGACCTCTGGGATGGAGGTGGTCAAGACCAATGATAGAAAAAAGATTGTTCATTTGTTCACTCAGCAGACATTTATTGAGTATCTGTAGAACATGTGGTACTGTGCATTCTATATTATACAAAGTGAAAAGACAGGGGGTAGCTCAGTGAATCTGTGGAGAGAGAGCCAGGGCTAGAGAGGAAAAAAAATGGCTGTAATCTGGACTCAGACACTTCCTAGCTTTGTGACCCTGGGCAAGTCACTTAATCCCCATTGCCTAGCCCTTACTTTTCTGCCTTGGAACATAGTCTTGATTCTAAGGCAGAAAGTAGGGATTTTAAAAAAAATTAAAAGACAATGACCTCTGTCATCAGAATCTACAAACCATGAAAGGTATAAGAGGAAATCAAAGATATCTCTTTTGATTGGGATGATCAAAGGACACTTTATGGTGGTAATGTTAGAGCTGGTGCTTAAATGAGGGTAAGCTATTTCCTTCTTAGCCTCACATAATGAGACCCAAAGCTTTTCCTCCACATGCCAATCTGGAAGAATTCAGAATGAAAGAAAAAATTTGTTTTCTCCATAACTCACTGTTACCCTTTTGAAATTAATGCTTAGGATGGGAAGGTTGGTGGGATATTCTTAACAATATGGAAAGACAGGAAATTTACATGCCCACTGGGAAACCAGTTCAAAGAGCCCTACAAAGGCCTTGAAGGAAGTATTGAATTAAAAAAATGATATCTTTTGTTGTTATGTAACCTTCATTTTTTAATGTATCACACACTCCTTCCTCTGTCCAATGAGGAAACTCTTATGTCAAAGAATAAAAGAGAGGAGGGGAAAAACAGAATTTGAGATGAACTAATCAACACATCAACCAAGTTTGACAGAATATGCAATATTCCACCCCCATAATCTCCTACCTCTCAAAGGAACAGAAGGAAGTGTATTTTTTTTTCATTTCTTCTTCTGGGGCCAAGTTTAGTCCTTTTAATTATACAACATTAAATTTTTCTATCCTCTTTCCCCCATGTCTTTCCATTTACATCGTTGTAGTCATGGTGTATGTACAATTTGCTTCACTCTGCATTACTTTATATATGTCTTCCCATACTTCTCTGAATTCTTCACTTCCGATAAGTCTTATGCTTACCTACTTCATATTCATGGCTTTTAGTAGATTATTCTTGGTCATTTATTATCACGTAGTAATATTCTGTTCCATTTATGTACCATTGGTTTCTTTAGCTTTTCTTTAATTAATAGACATTAACTTTGTTTCTGATTCTTTGTTATCATAAAGATGCTTCTATGAATATTTTGTACACATGAATCTTTTTTCTTCTGTTTTTGATCTCTTTGGGCAGTGGGATTTCTAGGTAAAAGAATAGAGACAGACATTTTAGTCCACCCCCATTTTTAGCAGCATAGTTCCAAAGTTCGTTCTCTTTCTTTCTTTCTTTCTTTCTTTCTTTCTTTCTTTCTTTCTTTCTTTCTTTCTTTCTTTCTTTCTTTCTTTCTTTCTTTCTTTCTTTCTTTCTTTCTTTCTTTCTTTCTTTCTTTCTTTCTTTCTTTCTTTCTTTCTTTCTTTCTTTCTTTCTTTCTTTCTCTCTTTCTTTCTCTCTCTTTCTTTCTCTCTCTCTCTCTTTCTCTCTCTCTCTCTCTTTCTCTCTCTCTCTCTTTCTCTCTCTCTCTCTTTCTTTCTCTCTCTCTTTCTTTCTCCTTCCTTCCTTCCTTCCTTCCTTCCTTCCTTCCTTCCTTCCTTCCTTCCTTCCTTCCTTCCTTCCTTCCTTCCTTCCTTCCTTCCTTCCTTCCTTCCTTCCTTCCTTCCTTCCTTCCTTCCTTCCTTCCTTCCTTCCTTCCTTCCTTCCTTCCTTCTCTTTTCTTCAAAAAAGGGTCGAGAGTTAGGCTATCAGGGTTAAATGATTTGTTCAGGCTCACACAGCTAGAGAGTATTTGAGGTCAGATTTGAACCCAAGTCCTATTGACTTCAGGTCTGGTGCTACATAGGTGCCCAACCAAATTACTTTTCAGAATGGTAGAACAAACTTATAGCTCCACCAACTGTGGGTTAATATGCCTATCTCAGTGCAGCAACTTTTTCCACAAAAGATTCCATGTAGCTGTATTACTAGCTGTTTTGTCTTGAGATTTTGGCCTATTCTATGCCCCAAACTGATTGTTTTTACATTTCTGTCATCTTTACCAATTTGCTGCTGAGCATGGTATAAAATCCCAGGATTATGTTAATTGGTATTTCTTTTGTTAGTGATTTGAAATAATTTTCATATAGTTGTTGATTATTTGCAGTCCTTTTGAGAATTGTCCATTTTCTTTGGATACTTTTACATTGGGGGGTAGATCTTGGTCTTAAATATTTGTGTTAGTTCCCTACATATTCTGACTATCAAATACATTTGAAAGGAATATCTTTTTCCCTAATCAGTAGGAAAACATTAAATATTAAGGAGGAATTGAAGTCAGGAAGAAAATACAAATTTCATCAGAAACAAGAAGAGAAGTGACAGAGCAGAGTTTCAGAAGTCAAAACAGGAAGTTCCCTATTTTGCTGAGACTGAGAGGTCTTAGAATTGAGTCCTACAATTTACTGCCATTGTACTGGACCTTACCTTCTCATAAAATTAGAGTCATGTTTTGTTTTTGTTTTTCTCTTTCTGGTTTACTTTCTATAGTCTACAAGTATGTATCATAGGTATGACTGAAATATAGGATTTAAAGCCACTAGAGACTTATAAAACACATACCCCAACATCCTCATTTTATATATGAAGAAACTGAGGCCAGAGATGTTATATGATCTAAGATAATCAAATATTGGAATGTGATTGAAATTAGGAAAGTAGTATGGCCATATCGATAGAATAGTAGAGTCAATACACATTTTCCTTTGGGCGAATCACCTAACCTCTTAATTTGTAATGAACCCAATCAGCATAATTTCAGGAAGTCAAGTAGTGATGAAATCTGAAGACAAAGTTGATAATTAGTAGAACTCAATAATTCTATTTGTAAAACGGGAATGGCTAATGCTAGGGAAAGGGTTCTTGTATGGTCCTTGGATTTATATATATTTATTTTATGACCCTTTCAGAAGGTTCACTTTTATAAAAATATTGAGATATTATTTACCTATTGAAATATTCTTCTATTTTTCAACTATATAGCTGTTTAAGGCCAGATTATCTTTATATACTTCAACCAAAATAATATACCACAATAGATTTAATATAGAAACAGATATAAGAATCTAGTTATCTTCTATTAAGGTAAACAATGAAGAGATTTGCAAAAATATGTAAAACAACTCTTCTAATTAATTTTTGTTATGGAATAGTTATTTTAATAAAATTATGCTATTTATGCAAACATGAGGTTTCTTACAAATTAATAAATATTTAAATGAGCTATATTAATTTATAATATGGTAAACATCAATACAACAAACAACAATATAACAACAATAAACAAAAGCATTTGGGGGGTTTAAAACAATTTTAAGAGAGTAAGGGATGATGAAACTAAAAAGTTTGAGGACTATTATATTATGAGAATGGGATGAGGTTTTGAGCAAGGCCTTAGAGGGACTTGAGATAGAATTGTTTGTTCTGGAGCCTCTGCCTTTCTTGGTATGGAAAGTAGAGAAGCCCTCATGATAGCAATTGTACTATTTCACTTCCTCAGTATCTCTTTCCTTATCTGTCTCCTCCTAAAAAACAAGCACATTTCCTGCCAAAAGACTTCTTGATTTCCTTATTATTTGGATTGATCAAATTGTTCATCAACTGGCACAAAAACAAAGTTAATAGCTTTCAGTAGGAAACTTGGAGGAAATTGAAAGGTTTCTCATTATCCTTACTCTATGGTAGAGGGCACTGCTTCACTTTATGAAGGAAAGAAGTAGAGTTTCAAAAAATCAAAAACACCCTCCCCATGCCTAGTATAATGACCATAGTATAGTGACCTCTGAGCAAAGAGAAAGAGACAAAGACAGAGACACAGATACAGATAGTTAGATATCTCCCTCTATCTGTATCCTCTCTTTTTCTTTATCTATCAATCTATCTATCTATCTATCTATCTATCTATCTATCTATCTATCTATCTGTCTGTCTGTCTGTCTGTCTGTCTGTCTGTCTGTCTGTCTGTAAGATTTAAATTAGGTTTGACTCCTAAAAAATAATATTGTGATCACCAATTGTAAAATATTATCCCCTAAATCAAAATGACTGTTAGCAGCTTTTATTTACAACAAAGTAGAGATAGTGAAAGTGGGAAATACAGGAAGGAAACAAAGCCTGGTCTATCCTACCAGCCCTAAGTGCTGCTTCAGTGAAGCCCAGCAGAGGCTTCCCTAAGTCCCAGTCTCCGCATGGATTTCCCAGCAGTCCTCTGCCAGAAGTCCCAGTGGTATCTTCAGCTAGAGTTCCACCAACACAAAATAACTCCAAGGAAAAGCATGTCTCTTCAGCTCTACTCACCCATGCAGAATTCAAGGGAAGAGTCTCTCCAAAAGCCAAGGAAGGAAAGACCCAGACCATGTTGGTCTTTTCTTTTATACCCACTTTTGTACATCATTTCCTGTCTCCCCCTCTCTTCACAGAAACCAATTGCAGTCTTTCAATTTGCCTAGCACTGCCCAAGACTGGGCAGTGCCCTTTGGAGGTGAGAGTTTTCTCTACTAAGTGACTTGTGAATTCCCTTAGTAAAGTGTTAAGTAGGGGTATTTAGAGTTCTTGATTTGATTAACAAAAAATAAACAAAGGGAGAGTTAATTCTATCTTCACATGTCTATCTGTGTCTTACCTATCTGTCTACATATCTTTCTATCATCTATCTAATCTATCTATCTATCTATCTATCTATCTATCTATCTATCTATCTATCTATCTATCTGCCTGTCTATCTATCTATTTGTCTATTCATCCATCTGTCCATCTATCTATCTACCTGTGATATTAGGAGCTGGTTGCCCGTGAACAATACTTTTGCCATGAACACATTTAAGTTTCAATTCTCCACTCATTTGTTAGCTACCAATGTGGAAAGTTGCCAGCAGCAGACAACAAAGGATTCCCCTCAATTGGCTAGCCACCTCCCTTCTAACAAGGATACCCACCCCCCACATACCCTAACTAGCACCAAATCAAGGTCAAAGAGCTGCCTCGTTTGTGATAATCATGAATTCTCAGCCAGAGCTGTTTTCAAAAAGATGACATGGTGTCAAGTTTCCTTTGGCTGATGTGCTGTGACGATTCATGCTGGGTCACATAATCCAATGACAGATGAAATTTGATGTGACACCTGGCCTAGTGAATTTGGGGGAAATGAATTTTAGGTATGTAAAAACATAGCTCATTCATTTCCTTTCTCTATCCTTCCTGTTGAAGTACATTATTCCATAGGTAACCAGGCTCTTGTTGGGTTTAAGGACATTTTCGGAGCTGGATTTTCATCAGGAGAATTGGTCTGGAGAACAAATCTGCTTGAAAGACTGATGCTCACTGCTTTCACATGGAAAACGTCAATGAGAAGATGTACTTCTAACATGTCAAGGAAGGAACAGTTAGTAACTTAAATGACAGTGGGCTAGAGTCTGCAGAGATAGGCAGAGTTAAAGGATGTTAGATTCAGGAAGATCTATAGAGATGATAAAGTACAAAATGGAGGAATCAAAGTACTAGAGTTAGAAAAAACCTCAGTAACCCTCTAGTCTAACTCCTCCATGAAAGGAATCCACATTATAATATACCTGAGAAGTCATTCCGCTTCTGCTTAAAGACTCCCAAGGAAGGAAAAGCCATTACTCTTTGAGGCTCATTCCATGTTCCCACAGCTTCACATGTTTGTTGTTATTGTTGTTCAGTTGTTTTAGTTGTGTCTGAATCTTTGTGAATCCATTTGGAGTTTTCTTAGCAATGATACTAAAGTGATTTGCCATTTCCTTCTCTGTCTCATTGTATGGGTGAGGAAACTGAGGTAGATTTGTTCAAGACACACAGTGAATAAGCATCTGAGGCCAGGTTTGAACTCAGGTCTTCCTGACTTTAGAATTTGCACTCAATCACTATGACAACCTACTGCCCTTCCCAGTTTTAAGATACTTTTTCTGACTTCAAATCTAGAATTGTGTCTACTGATCCTGGTTCTGCCCTCTGGTGACAGGTGGATCAAGTCTAATCCTTCCTTCTTTAAATATTTTTGAATACAACTATTAGGTTCTCCTTTAGTCTTCTCTTCTCTAGCCTAAGCATCCTCAGTTCCTTCAGTCTATCCTCATCTGACAAGGACTCAAGACCCTTTGCTATCTTGGTTGCTTTTCTCTGGATATAATATAATTGCTAGAGATATAGAAACTGAGGTCAAGCTAGAGAAGAGGACTTTCCTGTGGTCACTGTGGTGGCCACGACACTAGTGGCACTAGTGTTGATGATAGAATAAAGATTTGAACATAGCTATTTTGACTTTTGGTTCATTGTTTTTCCCACTATACCACATGCCATCATTTTGTAATGGACCATCCTTGCATACAGAGGAAAAAGACATGGTATGGAATCAGAGAGACCTCTAGGGTTCAGGTATAGGCTCTTCCACTTTGTTCTTGTGTGACTTTTAGAAAGTCATTTATCTTCTCTGTGCCTCAATTTCCTGAGGGGGTTAGACTAGGTGATCTTCTAGACTTCTTTCAGCTCTAAATCGATGATCTTATAATCACATACCACACAAGTGGAGATTGGATTTTTGAAATTAGAGACTGAATGTTACAGAAGAAGTGACTTTTCGATAGGTGGGAGAGAATGATAAAAGTAAAGGAATTAAACGTGAATGTAAAGTATTTCATAATAACCACCAGCACGAAGATTTTTTAATTATCTACTCTATACAGAACATTATTATACTAAGTGCAGGAAAGTGGTTCAGACTTTAGCTGAGACATAGACCCTGTCCTTGTGGAGTTAACTAATGGTCTAATAGGGGACTAAGACACAAACTGTGGGTAGGTAAAGGGCAGTGTATGACATGCTAAATGCATTATCAAGGTCCAAAATAACGTGCTATATGATATTTGAGGGGTAAGGCAGTTCCTCAGTGGGGGATTGGGAAAGGTTTAGGTTTTGTAGAGGAGGTACTGAGATGCAATTGGATGCAAACACTTGTACTCCCTTGGTAGAAAGAGAAGCCTTGACTCCGGGATGCTCTCAAAATGGGAAGAATCATGCATTTACCCTGGAGAGTGTGATGTGTGCGAGCCAGAAACGACTAGCATTTGGATCTAATTGCTGCATGTCATCCTTGTCTGAATGGTGACGAACTGTAGAGGTTGGTGGAAATGTTGAGATTGACAAAGTCACCGCCCTGTGTCTAACTGTGTCCATGCTGCATTAGGGCCTAGTTAATGCCGAGGATATTTGGAACTCTGGGGAGTTGGGATTTGTACCTCTGTGGTCAACAGTATTCGTGCTAGTCTAGGGGCAACGGAGAGGATCAATGTTGCCATGAAAAACCAGCTTCTCAAAGGCTCCCCTAATTGGGTAAGCTTCCGTGTTTCTTATTAAAACATCTTTGGGGGTAATACTAAGGAGAAGAACTATTTTTGCACTTGTGAGGATGACATGTGGCTCTTCTTAGGCGTATTATAGGGCTGTTTGGCAATGTTTCACTGTGATTACAAGAGAGAAGTGCTCCATCCATTATTTGATCTGAAACTATAAAGGGTAATTTTTGTGGCTTGGGCTGTACTCTGTCTGGGTTCGAGTTACTTTGCTGCTTAAAGTCAAATTTCTTTTCCTCGTGGCATGCTGCAGAAATGTTCCAGTTGCCACCTGCCCCATTTACATAAACAACATAACTTTGTGAGAGAATTGAAAATGTGCACTTTGTCCTATCAGCTAAAATGGCCTGTCAGACAAGGCTTTCTTTTCTCCATTGCCTCAAATGAAGGATGTAAATGGTTTTTGGTTTTAGAGTTATTATTTTCCCCTTCCTTTTTGTCTTTTTTTTTCTCCCTTCTTCTTTCCCTTTTATTCCTCTTCCTCTTCTTTTTTTTTTTCTAGGCACCAGAGTAAATGATCAGAGTAGTAACATTTTTAACCTTATCTATCATACTGAAACATTTTTTCTGCCTCCAATAAAACATGTCAGAGTCGATTAAGGGCATTCTTCAATGAGGTATAATTCACAGATTTTAGTAGCGAATCCAAGAGCACTGAAGTATTAAAGAGGCTGTGAATACTTAATTAGGGCCATGTTACCATCCTACCTTTTACTGAATTCCCTTAACACTTCGGTGCTCTGTTCAGGGGATGCTCCCCTTCCTTCCGATGCTTGGGGAGAAGGGGGAGGCAGGTGCATCTCACGGCAGAGTATATGTCACATTGTATCTGGTGACAGTGCTGTGAACGATAGATACCGTGGCTCCCGTACATTCAACTCTGCTTATCTGGTACATGAGTGCACATTACTTTCCATAGGTTGGATCACTCTGGACAGTATCATTAAATGCCCCGTCATTACCTGTTATGGACGAGTACTTTTGCTTGAAGTGCCTCTTGGGATACATGCAACAGTGGGAAGAATGATGGGCAAAGATGGAACCAGCATTAAATTTTCAATGGAAACACTATTGACTTTGACTTTTCAGAAGCCTCTTCTGTTAGATGGTGTTTGTCACTGAACCTGGGAAGCTGCGGATATGCGGCTGTTCAAAGTTGCAGTCAGTTGAACGATGCGGACAGGTGAAGGTTCCAGAGGGATCCGCTGGTCTTGCCTTGAGCAGGAGGGGGGGCGTAAATTGAAGGTTTATTTATCCCGTTTGCTGTCAAGGTCAGCTTGCTAGAGAGCTGTCCTATGTATGCTTACAAAATGCCAAAATCCTGGCAAATTGTCGGAAAGAGCCTCCAAATCATTGACCTTTGTGCAGCTCCCATCAACATGCCAATGTCTCTGAACAGCATCCTTAGAGGGCGTTAAATGGTTGGTAAAATGAAGCCGATGCAGTAATGTCAACAGAGGAACTCTGTGAGGGGTGTGTATGTGTGTGTGTGTGTGTGTGTGTGTGCACGTGTGTGCACAAGCACATTTTCTACTCTAGGAATGCAGTTTAGATCAGACTGATGGGAAAGGGAGAGAAAAACATTTAGAAT
Source organism: Monodelphis domestica (assembly GCF_027887165.1). NCBI lineage: Eukaryota > Metazoa > Chordata > Mammalia > Didelphimorphia > Didelphidae > Monodelphis > Monodelphis domestica. Next base: position 436,123,382 of record NC_077227.1, read on the forward strand.
AATTAGACTTATGTGGGTTTTGGAAAGTAAGAGGATCTGAATTGCTGTTATTTTGATTCTCAGATCTGTGGATTTAAACCTTTTTGTATTGTTCAATGTGTAGCAGCCTTCATTTTTCCCCTCAGTGGGCTTTTTTGTAGCCCAAACTATGTATTGAGAAGTCTGCTGACTTTGTATTTTGGAAATGTGTACTTGGTAAGTCAGGAGGCCAGGGTCTGTGCTTGCTCTATCTGAACAGGCATAATTCCTTTCCTTCCTTTGCTCCTTCCCCTTTCCAAGACCGCCATGTGCAGGTTGCTTTTGTAGGGAGAGCAGTTAGTTGAACCTCAGATGGGTGATGTTTCTAGCTGGGATATTTCTAGTTGTCCTTCATTGTGTTAATGTATTGGAAAGAAAAGATCTTGATATTCCACATCCCATTCCTATCCCCATTCAATCTCCAGGAATTCCTTCTGCTTTGGGGTCCCAATTCACCTCCAATGAGCTCAGGAAAGCTAGCAACCTTTCCACCATGTGCACTGGGGGCTCACACTGGTCAGCTGAACTGATGCTTAGGATAAGTAATAGCTTGCTCAGGGAATAACGTGCTTCATCTCTTTCAGTAAAATGTTAAAAGCAGTCAGTTTGGGGGCCTATGCATCCTCTATTTATAGGACCATTTAAAAGCCTCCTTCTTATTTCTAAATTCAATTAAAGAGTTGTTAATACGTCCCAGGTTTGCTGTAATGAGCCTATAACTGAAACTGACATCATTATCAATTCAAACAAAACAAAAACTCTTCATCTGCCTCTTCCTTTGGGAAATGCCAATGTCTCCCCCAAGCTGCAGTGATGTGTCTCTGACCAGACTGTGACAGGATCATCACTTCTGGTTCCATTCTTTCCTATCAGTCGGAGCTTAAAGAAAAGAAATGACTCTGGAGTGGTCTTCTCCTTTGTCTCTCCTCTGTTCAGTGCTTCCCACTTCTTGCCAAATGAGTCTTCTGATCCTTTGGTTCAGGACTACTTTTTCTCTAGTCAACTTCTGCTCAAGTACAACCCTTTTAATATTTGAACTCTGTCCAGATGAGAAAGGCACGTACAAGTTAGCTACTCCATAGAGACTGATCTCTTCATTGGTAGTTAGGGAATTTGTTAGTTGGTTACGATTGTATAGCACCTTCCTCAGAAGTGCTCCAGGCATGGTATGTGGCACTTTGCTATAATGAACATTAAACACTTCGCAAGCCTCCAACAGTAAAACAGCTTGAATGGAATAGGAGCAAGCGAGGAAACTGAGTAATGAGAGGGAAACAGGAGAGAACAGACGTGGGGAGAACAAGCAAGAGCCAACCTGCGAATCAGGCCAGGAATCCAGTCCAAGTCCCTGGTGTGATTTACAAGAGGAGGAGTGGGGAGTAGAAGGGAAAAGAGGGAAAGGAAGAGGGTGCAGGTTGGAGACAACATGATGCAATGGGGAAAAAAAGGGAACTGGCTTTGGAAATAGAGGACCTGGCTTTGAATCCTAGCTCTTCTGCTACTTCCTATCAATATGAACTTGGCTGAGTCACTTAACTTTGTCTATCAACTGGGGCTCAATTTCCTCATCTATGAAATGAGAAGGTTGGACCAGGTGACCGCATACGTTTTCTTTTAACTCAGTGACTAGGGTCCTATAACTACTTAGAGCTTTTAAAAGAATTATCATTATACTTCAATCAGTCCTGATTATACTGACTCCCCACACCCAAATAGTAATTGGATTTATGCTCATATTGTAGGAAAATGGCACATAGGAGCACAAACATAGAGTGGGAAGGGCCTGGGAGTGTATCTAGTCAAACCCTCTAGTTTTTATGGATGAGGAAACTGAAGCCCAAAGAACTTGCCCAAGGTCACATGAGTAGCATCAGAGGCAAGAAGCTAGGCTTAGTAATTCATATTCCTTTGACTAAACTAAGAAGTATGATATCAAAGTGAAGGACATAGTCAGTCATGTGTATCCACAAAATTTTACTTTTAAGCTAACCCTGTAGCCAAGTGTGATCAGACTATCATGGGAAATACTGATCTTAATGCCCAACATACCACCATGCTTTGTCCTCCATAAATCTCAGGAACTTAAAATAGAACTACTATATAGTTGGCAATGTTCTTTCCTCCACCCCCCAAATACCCATCTCTATCTGTAAATATCCTTTCCCTTTTATGGCCCCATAATAAAGTAAGCTAGGAGCTCCATAAATGTTCCCAAAGACTCTTATATCTTTTGGATAAATATATGGTTTGGTATATGCTCTAATTTGGAATGTATATTATTCCAGTCTTGGAAATAGGGCCATATTGGGCCAATCTGTGTGCAGACACTTGCTAAAAAAAGTGGAGTTTTGACATGGAGGGCTGTAAGGGCTCCCTTGGAGCCATCACAAACTATCATGTGAATCTTCAGTTCACAGATCATTGACTTGATAGACCTTCAGAGCCATTACTGGGTACTTGTCTGCGTCTCACTGCTGTGCATTCACCACGCAGTCAGCCCATCTCTCTCTCTCTCTCTCTCTCTCTCTCTCTCTCTCTCTCTCTCTCTCTCTCTCTCTCTCTCTCTCTCTCTCTCTTCTCTCTCTCTCTCTCTCTCTCTCTCTCTCTCTCTCTCTCTCTCTCTCTCTCTCTCTCTCTCTCTCTCTCTCTCTCTCTCTCTCTCTCTCTCTCTCTCTCTCTCCCCTTCCCTTTTGTCTTTCCTCTATCTATGTCTTTTTTTCTTCCCTCCTTTCTCTCTATTTCTTTTCCATTTTCCTAAAGCTGCTGCTGTCCATATAACTCCTGAGCTACTGAGAGGAAAGATCAACTTTAGATTTTTGTCTGACAGGACCCAAATATTCTACAGCACTTGTGAATGAATGACATGTACCTTTGGATTATTTCCCCCTGCCCCAACTAAAAGACTTTTGTAATTTCCATGTCTAAAATATTTAGCTACTCCTGAAGTGAGGATGGCCATTGACTAAAATGGAAAATGATAATTGGTTTTCCTTTCTTTCAAGGCATGCTAGATGAATTTTTAAAAACATTTCATTTTGGGCATAAGTAGTTTAAAATCTCAAACACAGTAAAAGAAGATTATGACCTCTGGGAAAAGAGATTTGCCACTGTTTCCTCCATTTTTACCTTTCATGATGGTTTTTCTTCCCTGTACTTGACTTTGACCAATTTCCCTCAGGAGATCATGGTTTTGTGACTCTTTAGATGTCCATATTTGCTAGTCAAATCATCAAAAGTCCTTGTAGAAACTCTCCCTAGGTGGGTTGCCCTGTTAACTGTTAACTGAGAATGGGGAACAAAAGAAAGAGGTGGTACAGAGTTTTCCCCTGTGTGAATACCACATTTCAGTCCAAATTAAGATATAAAATGTTGGGGAATGGAGGCTTGAGAAGAGAGGGCTTTTAGGGGGTCAATTTTCTCTTCAATGAAAGTTGTCTGTGGGGAAGATCTATCTAAACTGATGTTTTTAAAAATATATATATATATATTTTTTAATCAGTAAAAAGATTCATCTTGTCTCCCTCCTGCCCTATTCTTTTGGATCAAAAGAAAAAAATGTTACAAATATGGATAGTCAAGCAAAATAGTTTTATACACTGATTATGTCCAAATATATATATATATATATATATGTATATATATATATATACATATATATATATATATATATATATACCTCATGCCTGCTGAATCTTTTATTTCTCTATCAGGAGGAGGGTAGCATTTCCATAATTATCCCTCTGGAACTGTGGTTCATCATTAACTGATCAGAGTTCCTGCACCTTTAAAAAGTTATTTGTCTTTACCATCTTATAACTATTATATAAATTGTTCTCCTTGTTCTATTTATTTCACTGTTTCAGTTCATGCAAGTCTTCTCAGGTTTCTCTGCAACCATTCCCTTCATTGTTTCTCATAACACAATAGTATTCCATCATATTTATATACTGTAACATGTTCAGTCATTCTTCAATTTATGAACACGACCTTCAGATTCACATTCTTTGTCACCTTATAAAGAGCTATAAATATTTTTGAACAACCTTAAACTTGTTTTCCTTAGATCTAATCCCTTTCTTAATCTGCTATCGTTTAGTAATTTTTCAGTTGTGTTACTTTTTGTGAACACATTTGGGGTTTTCCTGGCAAAAATCTCTATTATAAAAGATTTTTATCTTAGAGTGGTTTGTCATGTCCTTCTCCATAGAATTTTATAGATAAGGAAAATAAGGAAAGTAAGGCCAACAGCATTAAATGACTTGACCAGGGTCACATCTATTAAGTGTATGAGGCCATTTGAAATCAGGAAGATGAGTCTTCTTTATTCTAGGCATGGCAATCTATCATGCCACCTAGTGCTCCTTCCTTCATTTTGTTATTGTTTTCTCATTTTTCAGTCATTTTTGACTCTTCAATGACTCCATTTGGGACTTTCTTGCCAAAGATCCTGGAGTGGTTTGCTATTTCCTTCTCCAACTCATTTTACAGATGATGAAATTGAAACCATTAGGGTTAAGTGACTTGTCGAGGGTCACATAGTTTAGTAAGTATTTGAAGTCAGATTAGAACTCAGGAAAACAAACCTTCTTGACTCCCAGGGTCAGCACTCTATCCACTTGGTTACTGTTCCCTTAATTTTTTTCTCTCTCTACTACCTCCTTCTCCTTCTTCCTTCTTATTTTCCCATATGAAAAGTATTTCTATATCCATCTCTCTGTCTCTCTGTCTCTCTCTCTGTCTCTGTCTGTCTGTCTGTCTGTCTCTCTCTCTCTCTCTCTCTCTCTTTCTCCTTCATCTCCTTTTCCCTACTCACCCCACCCTGTATGGATTTTTTCCTCCTTTGACCCATTTAGGTGAATGGGAATTAAAATTTTAGTTGCTCCCCTCAATCCTTTATTCCTTGTTTGTACAAATGTCCATGTGCACTGATCATGTGAGTTAATTTTTCCTAAATTCCCTTTCCTTCCTCTTTCCCCAAGTATTCTACTCCTTTCCATTGTCCTCTTATGATTATCAAGAAATAATAGAACCACTCTTCTGTCTAATTAGAATCCCTCTATGGTCCCTGATAATGATCGGGTTCAGAAATGTATCATTTTCCCATATTTGAATGTACACAGTTCATCTATTTTTTAGTTTAGCTTTTAAAAAAATATGACATTTAAGTAGTCCAATAATTCTTATTTTTTTACTGTTATTGTTTACTGTCTTAGTTTTTTAATCTGTTTTCTGGATCAATTATTTTTCCTAGGAGATACTTTGATTTTTTTTCTAATTTTTTCAGTCCTTTTCATTTGAATATTTCTTATTGTTTCATGGAGTCATTAATTTCTATTTGGGCCATTCTAATTTTCAGGGAATTGGACTTTGTACCTCTTGTGCCAAACTGTTAATCCCTTTTCCAATTCTTTCTTCCCTAGCTCTCATTTCTTTCCATTTTTCTCTCAACTGCTCCCATTTCATTTATAAAATCATTTTAGCTCTTTGTTTTAAACTCTTGATTTATTTCTTCTAGAATTTTAGTTGCAGTTGTACCCCAACTTTGTTTTTCTTTGAGGCTTTTCTCATGTTTTGGATGTTTTAGAGTCATTCTTTTCTTCTGGGTTTGTGTCTTCATTAATCCTATCATCATAGTTCTTTCTTTTTTTAATATTGAGATTCTTTTTCCCCCTTCTCATTCTTCCAGCCAGTTTTCTGACTTCAAGTTTGATTTTAGGATCAACTCTGTGCATTTTTGGAAGGAAGGTATGAATTAGTCCTGTTGGTTCTTTCTAAGGCTATTGAATATTGTGTATTTCCAGGATGTCAGGGATAGGCTGTGAACCTGAAATGTTTTCATGTTCCCAAAAAAGGTTTGATCCAGGGCAAAGGCTAATGACTGCCTTCCCAATTTGAGCTCTGTAGGTTCCCCAAACCCTGAGTTTGGGTCTGAGTAACAGGAGAGTACTCTTTGAGTCAGTTAGTCTCATCTATCTGGAAAGTTCTTCTAGTACAAGATGATAGAATTGCAGGTTCCTGTTTGGTCTAGGTTTCTTTCCCTGGTTATTCCCTTGCAGACTTCAGACTGGGACCAGAAGCTCAAAAGGAGAACCTGCTCACCTCCTATGATCAAAGTCACACAACAAGATGGAATCAACTCTGTAACTCATATCTCCTTATTTCTCACCTACACTCCAGTAGTTTTTCATCATGCCTCTCTAACCTTCATGATCTCCATGAAGATTCTCACTCTCTCTACTCCTTTTAGCACCTTTTTAATGTGTTGTCTTAGCTCATTAGATTGTGAGCTCCTTGAAGGCAGGGACTGTTATCCTTTTCTTTGTATCCCCAATGCTTGAGCATAGTTCCTGGCACATAGTAGGCACTTTGCCAATGCTTATGGACTCTGACTCTTATAATATTGTTTGTTTATGTGGAAAGTATGGGAGACTATTCAGAAAGATCTCAAGTTTTTACAAACAATTGGAAAATCTACTTTCTCTGGGCAGGCTTTAGTTGTCAAAGTCCTTCACAGAAAGTGACATTTAGAACTGAGAACAATATTCAAAGTATGATCTAAAATATTCTCTCTGGGAAGAGGACAAGGAGACCATAATCTTTGTTCTAAATATTATTCTTCTATTTATTCAAGCTAAGAAATCATCAACTAAAATCAAATTATACAGATTTCAGTCCAAGCCCATTATCTTTGGACATAAAAGTGATTCCCCTAGAACAAACTTCTTAGTCCCTGTAGGTTTCTGGAGATAACTTAAGGTCCACTGCATAGTTTTTTTTGTTTTTTTTTTGCAGTGAACTGAGTACCAATAGTCATTTTTGTCTGCTTTGCATAGCCCTATGCATGAGAGATCAAAAGCAGAAGGCAGGTCATCTACATGGATTATTTTTATCTTTGGCCCTGCTTGGTAAATGATGATTTGGATGTTGAGCAAAGGGAGAAAGGAGAAAGGCATGAAGCAATAACAATAACTGAGGTTGTGAACACAGCATCTTTGAGGAGGACATCAGTGGCAGCAGCCATCATTATGAGCAGCCTAGAGTGAGGTGCACTGCTCTCATCACAGACTATAAAAATTAATCAGTTCTTGGGCACGAGTTGCTGATGGAAGCTGCTTCTGGGCAGATTAACTCTGCAGATAGTGTTCTGTCCTCATTGACACTCACTGAGTTCATTCTAGTAGCCCTCTGAGTAAGGACCCCTCAGCTTCTGAATGGGGTCTCTATGTGGTGGCCCAGCAAAATCATAATACAATTGAGTTGACCATTGTGTCATAGGGGGATTGCAGAGAGATAAGAATGTGGTAGCAGACATTATTACCATGAGGTGATGGAAGCACTTTGCACCCACTGACTCCATTTGGCATGGAATCTCTTCTAGATTTTACCATCAACCAAAGAGATTAGTTTCTATTTGATACACTTTTAGTTGTGGGAATTCATGAAAAGCCATCTTTGTAGAGGAGCCACAGAAGAGTTTCAAGTTGTTGAAATTAAGATTTGAATTTGGAATTCCTCTTGAGAAAAAAAAAATCAGCTTCCTTTTTTCCTACCTACTCTCCTGCCCTCCCCCTACCTCAAGTTCTTTTGCTTTAAATAAAAAAGATTTGCCCTAGGGGGGGAGATTAATTTGATCCTTGCAATCAAGATGGCATGCCAATACCTACAATGTTCCATCTTAGGCTACCGCCATTCTACTAGAACATGCACAATTATGCTGGAAACTAAGCAGAATTAGGATTAGCCAGTCACTCAAATGAGAGACTCTATGGGTTTAGAGATAGTTCATGGTATGAACTATGAAAAGACCTCTGGGTTCATATTTGAGTTCTATTTCTGTCACTTATTAAAATATGTGATTTCAAGGGACTTACTTTACTTTTACTAACCTTAGTTTTTCTCATCTGTCAAGACAAGGGGATTGAACTGTGATTCTGATGGCCATTCCCATCTATCTCTGAGTTTTCCAATTCTTTGGCAGTTTCATGCTTAAAAACAATATTGTTTCTTCTGTTTTGCAAGTCTTAACCTTGATTGTACTTAAATTCAGATGAGTGAGTGGGGAAGGGACATGATACCTCTCCTTTTTCTTCCCATCTTCCCCCATCAGCCATCCAATATTTATTCTCAACAGGAAATAGAAAATGAAGGGGGTTCCATAAATTTCAACTGCTATTTCTGCCTCTTAGCCCTTCATTCTTATGTTATCAAATGCTAATAAAGAATGATTTATATATTAAAATAATACTCAGTGGCAAACATGCTTTGAGATGTGGGATGTACCACTCCAATGGTGGGTTTATGTTAGACTCATTATTCTCTCTTAAGACCACTAGCACATAGGAGAAAGTGGTTAGGGTTAGAAGTGCCTTGAAAGCAGGTCAAAAGCAGAGAAAGAAAACTATAGACCAATTTCCTTAATGAAAATAGATGTAAAATTTTTAAATAGAATACTAGCAAAAAGACTCTAGCAAGTGATCATGAGAGTCATTCATTATGATCAGGTGGGATTCATACCAGGAATGCAAGGATGGTTCAATATTAAGAAAACCATCAACATAATTGACCATATCAACAAGCAAACCAACAAATATCACATGATTATCTCAATAAATGCAGAAAAAGTCTTTGACAAAATATAACACTCATTCCTTTTGAAAACACTAGAAAGTATAGGAATAGAAGGTCCTTTCCTAAGAATAATAAACAGTATATATCTAAAAGGGGTGTATGGGGTGCTCAGGGAGGGGTAGTATCTCTGGTATGGAGGGCTTGTCATGCCCTCCTAGGGCAGCTCTCCAGCCTCTTACCCCCTACCTGACACCCAGTTCTCACTTGTGGCTCCAAGGAGCTGCTAGCATGTGGCAGCAGCCACACCCCAGGCAACGGCTTCGACAGGCCGGCTAAACCTTGTGAGGGTAGCCATCGGGTCGTCGACCCCTGGTGAACCAAGGCTTTGCTCATCCAGCATGTGAAGACTGTTTCGGTGGAATAGGTGGAAGAAACCAATAAGAAGGTTCAATGGCTGAGATGGTGATGCAGCAAAGCACCTTGGAGTGCTCAGGGCGTGTTGGAGCACAAAGGACAACATGGCCATCCAATGCAGCTGAGGAAGTCTCCAGGCGTAACAACTTTTCGTGCCAATGGACCCAGGCTTCCAACGCCGAGAGAGTGAGACTGTCTCTGTGCATCGACTTTTCCACTTAAATCTCCTTCACCCACAAGTATCTTTGTGCACACTCATCTATCCTAACCCTGTCCACCCTCTTCAAGACCTGTGGCGATGGGGGAGTGGTGATGCAACAGGTGGAGGTGACCACTGGCAGTTGTAGTCATGATCCTGCATGTAGGCGGCCCATGGACCAGTGGTCGCTCGGCCCTGTAGGGCAGCAGGGATGTTCAGCAGCATCTTGGGCGACTGAGCAGCCCTCTCTAGGACAGCACTGCTCACCCTAATCAAGGGAGGGGACTAGAAAAGGTGTCCCAAACATTGCCTGCCCTACAAACACCCGGTCAGCACACCTGCAACTGGCGGGTCATCCCTTTAAGCGGTCGAAATCAAAGAAAACAAAATACAAAGAAACTCCTACTAGGAGCATGGAACATCAGAACATTACTTGATAGAGAGAATACCCCAAGACCTGAGAGAAGAACAGCTTTAATCGGCAAAGAACTGGCGCGATATAACATTGACATCGCAGCCCTAAGCAAAACACGCTTACCAGAAGAGGGATCACTCAGTGAACCCACCACTGGATACACCTTCTTCTGGAAAGGTAGAGCCACAAATGAAGACAGAATCCATGGTGTTGGCCTGACTATCAAGACCAGTTTGCTCAAACAGCTGCCAGACTTGCCTGTGGGCATCAGTGAGAGGCTCATGAAGATCCATTTATCTCTCAGCAAAGACCAGTATGCCACAATCATCAGCGCATATGTCCCAACACTGATCAGCACAGAGGAGAACATCGAGCAGTTCTACTCTGACCTAAGTGCCGTCCTGCACTCAGTGCCCACCAATGACAAACTGATACTACTGGGAGACTTCAATGCCCGCGTTGGCCAGGACCATGAAAGATGGAAAGGAATGCTCGGCAAACACGGCGTGGGCAAAATGAACAACAATGGCCTACTGCTACTCAGCAAATGCTCAGAGTTCAAACTCACCATCACGAACACTGTGTTCAGAATGGCAAACAAATATAAAACAACGTGGATGCACCCACGATCAAAACAGTGGCATCTCATTGACTACATCATTGTACGCCAGCGAGACATCCAGGATGTACAGATAACCAGAGCCAGGAGAGGAGCTGAATGCTGGACAGACCACAGATTGGTTAGAGTGACTCTTCAAATGCGCATTGCACCTCACCATCCAAAACACCCCCAGACAGTTTGCGCATTTTACAATGTGAGTTCTCTTAGAGACCAATCTTATTTGTAAACATTCCAGTCCTGCCTGGATGACAAACTGTCTGCCATGGGACCACTCACTGGAAGCTCAACCGAGAAATGGAACCAGTTCAGAGACGCAGTGAAGGAAATATCAAAGGCAGTCCTAGGCCCCAAACAATGCAACCACCAGGACTAGTTCGATGAGAACAACACTGCTATTGAAGACCTATTGAGCAAGAAGAACAAAGTCTTTATGGAGTGGCAAAATAACCCAAACTCTGTTCCTAAAAAGGACAGATTCAAGTCTCTCCAAGTCATGGCGCAGTGTGAGATCAGTAAGATGCAAGACCAATGGTGGGAAAAAAAGGCAGAAGAAACCCAGCGCTTTGCTGATACAAAACACTACAAACAATTTTTCATTGCCCTCAAGACTGTCTATGGGCCATTAAAACCAACCACCACAGTGACACTCTCATAAAAGATAAAAAAGGCATCAGCAACAGGTGGAAAGAACACTTCAGTCAGCTTCTCAACCGACCCTCTTTAGTCGACCAAAGTGCCCTTGACCAGATCCCCCAAAACTGCACCATTGAACAACTTGATGTTCCTCCTTCAATAGAGGAAGTCCAAAAAGCCATTAAACAAATGAGAGCAGGCAAGGCACCTGGTAAAGACGGGATCCCAACTGAGGTGTACAAGGCCTTAAATGGAAAGGTGCTCCAGGCATTCCACATAGTGCTGACCAGCATATGGGAAGAGGAAGACATGCCCCCAGAACTCAGAGGTGCCTCCATCATAGCCCTATACAAGAACAAAGGCACACGAGCATCCTGTGACAACTACGGAGGCATCTCACTACTTTCCACTGCTGGAAAGATCCTCGCCCGTGTTATACTCAACAGACTCCTGTCATCTGTTTCAGAGCAGAACCTGCCTGAATCACAATGTGGCTTCTGACCAGATCGCAGCACCATTGACATGGTCTTCATGGTGAGGCAAATGCAGGAAAAATGCCTTGAGCAGAACCTGAGTCTCTACATTGTCTTCATAGACCTGACAAAGGCATTCGACACAGTGAACAGGGACGCATTGTGGGTGATTCTTAGCAAGCTCGGTTGCCCAGCAAAATTCGTCAAACTGATCCAGCTCTTTCATGTCGACATGACAGGGGAAGTCCTATCTGGTGGAGAGACTTCTGATCACTTCAACATCTCCAATGGCGTGAAACAAGGCTGTGTCCTCGCTCCGGTATTATTTAACCTATACTTCACCCAAGTATTACGACATGCTGTGATGGATCTAGACCTGGGCATCTACATCAAATACCGACTGGATGGCTCACTATTCAACCTTCGCTGCCTGATCGCAAAAACAAAGACAACAGAGAGACTCATCCTGGAGGCTCTTTTTGTGGATGACTGTGCTCTCATGGCCCACCAAGAAAATCATCTTCAAACTATTGTGGACAGGTTCTCTACCACAACAAAACTGTTTGGCCTGACTATCAGCCTCAGCAAAACAGAGGTGCTGTTCCAACCTGCACCAGGGAGGTCAACTAACCAGCCATGCATTACAATCGATGGCACACAGCTTTCTAACATCAACACTTTCAAGAACCTGGGCAGCACCATTGCCAACGACGGGTCCCTAGACCATGAGATCAATGCCAGGATCCAAAAGGCCAGCCAGGCACTTGGGCGGCTGCACTCCAAAGTCCTCCAATACAGAGGTGTAAGCACTGCGACAAAGTTCAAAGTGTGTTACACAGTGGTCCTCAGCTCGCTCCTGTACAGTTGCGAGACATGGACACTGTACCAAAAGCACATGAAACAGCTGGAGCAATTCCACCAATGCTCTCTCCAGTCAATCATGAGGATCCGATGGCAGGACCGAATCACCAATCAGGAAGTCCTCGACAGAGCCAACTCCACCAGCATCGAAGTCATGGTCCTCAAAACCCAGCTACGATGGTCTGGACACGTCATCCGCATGGACCCACAGAGAATACCAAGACAGGTATTCTATGGTGAACTGTCAGCTGGACTCAGGAAACAAGGCCGACCAAAGAAAAGATTCAAGGATCAGCTAAAGTCCAACTTGAAGTGGGCTGGCATCACACCAAAGCAACTAGAACTCGCTGCCTCTGTCAGAAGCAGCTGGTGAACCCACATTAACCATGCCGCCACCACCTTTGAAGATGAGCGATGTCAACGTCTTGCCGTTGCGTGTGAACGCCGACACCAGGCCACAACCGCACCTCCCGCAACAACTGGCATCCCATGCCCCATGTGCCACAAACTCTGCGCCTAAGTCTTTGGACTTCAAAGCCACATGAGGGTACATCAGTAGATTATAATGCATAAAGACAATTGTCATTCTTGGTCACTGAGAGACTACCACTATATATCTAAAACCATCAGCAAACATCATATGCAATGGGGATAAATTAGAAGTATTCCCAGGAGTGATACAAGGATGCCCATTATCACCTCTATTATTTAACATTGTAACATTAGCAGTAGCAATTAGAGAAGAAAAAGAAATTGAAGGTATTAAAATAGGTAATGAGGAGACCAAGCTATCACTCCTTGCAGATGATATGATGGTCTACTTAAAGAATCCTAGAGAATCAACTAAAAAGCTAGTGAAAATAATGAACAATTTTAGCAAAGTTGCAGGTTACAAAATAAACCCACATAAATCATCAGCATTTCTATATATTTCCAATACATCTCAGCAGCAAGAGTTAGAAGGAGAAATTCCATTTAAAATCACTCTAGAAAATATAAAATACTTAGGAATCTACCTGCCAAGACAAACACAGGAACTATATGAACACAACTATAAAACACTCTCCACACAATTAAAACTAGATCTAAATAAGTGGAAAAGCATTAACTGCTCATGGGTAGGATGAGCTAACATAATAAAAACGACAGTCCTGTCCAAATTAATTTACTTATTTAGTGCCATACCCATTGAATTACCAAGAAACTTTTTTTTACTGAATTAGAAAAAACTATAACAAAGTTAATTTGGAAGAACAACAAATCAAGAATATCAAGAGAAACATTGAAAAAATGTAAAGGAAGGTAACCTAGCAGTACCAGACCTCAAACTATGCTATAAAGCAGTGGTCATCAAAACAATATGGTTCTGACTAAGAGACAGAAGGGAGGATCAGTGGAATAGACTTGCGGTAAGTAACCTCAGCAAGACAGTCTAAGATAAACCCAAAGATCCTAGCTTTTGGGACAAACATTCACTATTAGAAAAAAACTGCTGGGAAAATTGGAAAACAGTATGGGAGACTTAGATCAACATCTCACACCCTACACCAAGATAAACTCAGAATGGGTGAAAGACTTGAATATAAAGAAGGAAACTATAAGTAAATTAGGTGAACATCGAATAGCATACTTGTCAGATCTTTGGGAAAGGAAAGATTTTTAAGACCAAGAAAGGGTTAGAAAAAAATTACAAAATGTAAAATAAAGAATTTTGATTACATTAAATTAAAAAAGGTTTTGTACGAACAAAACCAATGCAACTAAAATTAGAAGGAAAGCAACAAATTGGGAAAAAATGTTCATAACAAAAAACTCTGACAAAGGTCTAATTACTCAAATTTATAAAGAGCTAAGTCAATTATAAAAAAAATCAAACCATTCCCCAATTAATAAATAGACAAGGGACAAAAATAGGCAATTTTCAGATAAAGAAATCTGAACTATTAATAAACACATGAAAAAATGTTCTAAATCTCTTACAATCAGAGAAATGCAAATCAAAACAACTCTGAGGTATCACTTCACTCCTAGCAGATTGGCTAACATGACAGCAAAGGAAAATAATAAATGTTGGAGAGGATGTGGCAAAATTGGGACATTAATGCATTGTTGGTGAAGTTGTGAATTGATCCAACCATTTTGGAGGGCAATTTGGAATGATGCCCAAAGGGTGTTAAAAGACTGTCTGCCCTTTGATCCAGCCATAACATTGCTGGGTTTGTACCCCAAATAGATAATAAGGAAAAAGACTTGTACAAGAATATTCATAGCTGCACTCTTTGTGGTGGCAAAGAATTGGAAAATGATGGGATGCCCTTTGATTGGGGAATGGCTTAACTAATTGTGGTATCTGTTGGTGATGGAATACTATTTTTCTCAAAGGAACAATAAAGTGGAGAAATTCCATGGGAACTGGAACAACCTCCAGGAATTGATGCAGAGTGAGAGGAGCAGAACCAGGAGAATATTGTACACAGACACTGATACACTGTGATATAATCAAATGTAATGGAATTCTCCATTAGTGGCAATGCAATGATTCAGGATAATTCTGAAGGACTTAAGAGAAAGAACACTATCCACAATTAGAGGAAGAACTGTGGGAGTAGAAACACAGAAGAAAAACAACTGCTTGATGACATATGTCAATGGGGATATGATTGGGGATGCAAACATCAATAGTATGGAAATAGGTCTCGACCAATGGCACACACAAAACCTAGTGGAATTGTCTGTTGACTATGGGAGGGGTTTGGGTGGAGGGGAGGGAAATAACATGGTTTTTGTAATCCTTAAAAAATACTCCAAATTAATCAATTAAAAATTTTTTTAAAAAGAAGTGCCTTGAAAGATAACTCTTCTTAGAGTAAAATTGGCTGTTCCAAAGGAGACCAAGCCTGTGACCTTGCCTTTCTTAATGTCATGCTCTAGGGGTTCTTTAAGAGTTCCAGGGTGCCAAAGCATGTGAGCCAACCTATGAAAACTACTAAGAATATTTGCAATTAGCCTTTAAACAGTGGTGGATATGAATAAAAGAATAATCTCTCACATCATTAGTCCATAAATATGTAATTTAGTTTTATTTGTCAAATAAAATAACTAAGCTAGGATCATCTAGATGAAAGACAGAAATACAAAATTTCCTGTCCCTTTCCTTTAGTCTTCCATATACACAAAGGACCCTGTTGCTTAATTTAGTTCACTGCTATCTTTTTTTTTTAAGCCTTTACCTTCTCTCTTAGTATCAATTCCAAGACAGAAGAGAGGCAAGGGCTAGGCAATGGGAATTAAGTGACTTGCCTGGAGTCTCACAACTAGGAAGTGTCTGAGGTCACATTTGAACCCAGTTCCCTCTTACTGCAGGCCTGATCCTCTATTTACTGTGTTTCCTAGTTCCTCAATGCTATCTTTCAATTCTCTTCAATCTTTGTTGTTCAATCATTAAGTCATGCTTGACCCTTTGTGACCCCATGGACAAGGTTTGCTTGTCAGATACTGGACTGGCTTACCATTTCCTTTTTCAGTGTGTACACATTTTAGAAATTGATGCAAAGAGCAGTTAAATGATTTGCCAATGGTCATATAGCTAGTAAGTATCTGAAGCAGAATTTTAACTCAGATCTTCCTGACATCAGGCTTGGAGAGAGGGTAGATCTCTCCAGGTTTTATCTCCAGGAGAACTCTAGGCTCTATCCATCCACTGTAATAAGTAGAACAACATATTAAATTTCCTTCTGGCTCTCCCTCTTCCTCCCCCTCTCCCTCTCTCTCTCCTTTTCTCTGTCTCTGGTTCTATCTCTGTTTCTGTTTCTCTGTCCCTGTCTCTGTCTATCTGTCTGTCTGTTTCTGTCTCTGTCTCTGTCTGTCTGTCTCTCCTTTAGAAAGACTAAAGGGGGGTGGGGGGGCAGCTGGGTAGCTCAGTGGATTGAGTGCCAGGCCTATAGACGGGAGGTCCTAGGTTCAAATCTGGCCTCAGACACTTCTCAGCTGTATGACCTGGGCAAGTCACTTGACCCCCATTGCCTAGCCCTTACTGCTCTCTGCCTTGGTGCCAATACACAGTATTGACTCCAAGACAGAAGGTAAGGGTTTAAAAAAAAAGAAAAGAAAGAAAGACTAACTGGAAAGCCACAATATTCTCAGGTCCACCAGGGAAGAGACATCTGGAATTCTTATCTCGTTTTCATTATTTAAAAACAGAACATTTCCACTCTATAAAAAGTCTTGGTTATCTTTGGTATGCCTATACTTGGCTTCTCGTGCTTTGTTTAGGGGGTATCATGTGTCTGGAGAGTTTCTATTCTCAGTAAAAAGAGGAACCGAGGAGCATTTGGTACCTGTGTGTCACCTAGAGTGAGTCACTGGGCCTCATTTTCCTCATTTGTAAAATAAGTGGGTTGGACGGCATGGCCTCTGGGGTCCATTCCGGCTTTCACTGTAGGATGCTGGGATCCTACCCTAACCTAAGCAGCATTTCTAGGCAGCAAAGCCACAAGCGGAGGAAGCGAGGAAGTATTTAGGAGAGCCTATAGCCAAGGCTGGGCCCAGGGCAGAGCTTCTCCATCTCGCTTTGGATGCCGGAGCTCTCTTGTTCTTTTTCAGTCTGGAGAGTGTGTGCTAGAGGTGAATTTTCATATCTCACAGATGAATTTTCTGCAGAGCCCTAACTTCTCACTTGGATGCACTGGCAGATGCAGAGCAGCCCTGCCTCCGCCTTCCCTGCCTCCAAAGAAAAGAACTGAAGTCTCTGCCCAGCTCGGAGGCTAGTCAGTAAAAGCATGTTCCAGGCTGAACTTTACCAGTTGCTTGTTTTGATTTGTTTTCTCAGATACAAGCATTAAAGCCAGCTTATCTCGTCTGGGTGCGGCGTGCCCAGGTCTCTGCACAGGAAGCTTGAACCTTTTCTCCCAATGTCAGACGTTGACTTCTGGCTTGGAGCTCACCTGGGCGGCCTCGCACCTGGGCCTCATCTCTGAGCCCCGGGACTAGGCCACGGAGGACGCTGGCATATGGTGCAACCCCATTAAACACCATGATTCTAGCAACCAAGTCAAGGGGGTTTTCAGGGGAACTTTTAGAGCCATCGTAGCGGTACTCCAATTTCTCCCTCACGTCCTCCTACCTTTGGTTTCCCTTTTTTACTGCTCCCTATATCCTCCTGTTGACTACAGTAAGTAAATGGAGTCCTATAAGCATTGTGTGCTAATAAATCACCGAGGCCCTCTAAAAATGTAGGAACCTAAATATAGAGCGAGGACATATTTTTCAGTTAATATGCGGCAACTTTTTCCCATTGCACCTTCAAAGCCTCTACAGAATATTTATATATGTAGGGGCTATATTTTATTAAAATAACATGTTTATTTCTCTTAAAGAAGAAAGTTGGTGATATAATAATAATTGACATTTATCTGGTGCTTTAATGCTTCAAAGGCACTTTGCATACATTATTTCATTGAAGCCTCATAACAATGGGGTAGGTACTACAGGTATTATTATCCCCACTTAACAGATAACTTAACTGAGGTTCCGGGAGGCTTTCCCAAGATCACCTAGCAAGAGTCAGAGATGGGATTAGAACTCTGTTTTTTCTAACTTAGGGCCAACATTCTCTTCACTGCCCAGAATATCATACTACTCCCCCATCTCTAAAATAATTAATCTATTTTAATTCATTATAGCTATAGATCACAGGATCATAGATTTAGAGCAGGCGTCTGTTCCCCTTATTTTAAAAATGTGATGACTGAGGCCGAGAGAATTGAAGTTACTTCCTCAAGGTTACAAAACTAGTGTCAGAGTTTGGATTTGAACTTAAGTCTTCCTGACCCTAAGACCAATGCTCCGTCTAATGCACCACACAGTCTCCCCAGTATAATGTACCTTTTAGAATTTATTGTATTGTAAATACTTATATGATAATATACTTTTATTACTTTATTATTATTATATATACTTATATATAATACTTAAATACATATTGTAAATGCTTATAAAAATGATTTGAGGAGCACAGAATACTTGTATGCTTATTACATAATACAATTATTAACAGGGGGGTGTACATAAAGGACTTTGCAAATATTAAAGAACTATGAGGAAGTTATTATTAGTATCACTAATTATTATTAGGCAACTAGGTGTTATAATTTATAGTGTACTGAATCTGACATCAGGAAGGCCTGAGTTCAAATCCTGTCTTAGACATGTCTAAGCTATGTGATCCTGAGAGTACCATTGAACTTCTTTGCCTCAGTTTCCTAATCTATAAAATGTGAATAATAATAGTGCCTACTTCCGAGGGTTTTGTGAGGATAAAATGGAATAATATATGTAAAGTACTTTGCAAACTTTAAAGCAATATCTAGATGATAGCTATTAATACTGTTGTTACTTTTAAAATTATTATTATCTACAACAATAGCTACCAGAAGGAAGGGATATTTTGACTTCAGGGTACAATGGGGTAGCAATGGTGAACTAGACTTCTCTGGGGGAATTCCATTTGCTAAAGAGGAAGCAATGCTTCCCAGAGACAGGCTTTTTCAAGCCCTGACTCCATTTCCCATCATGCAGGCCCTGATAATAATAGGAGGCTCCAGGATTTTTCACTTTATGGCCCTTGTTGGAAGCTTTGTAAAAGATGATGATTTTGAGTGAGATTGTGGAGTTGAGAGGCTGGGCCCTGGGCCTGACTGGTTGCTCATGTACTCATGCATGTAAGGCCACCAATCCCATGCTCCAAGTGATTCAACGTGCTCAGGAATGGTGCTTCTTTATGGAGCCAAGGCACTGGTTCTCTGCTCTGGCACATGTCAGAAATGGTGACATGAAACAGAAACTCTTACAACTTGCCATGAACCAAGAGGAATGTGTCTTGTTAGCACCCAAGGCAGTATCCACATCCTGATTTAGCTGCTTTGGTTGCATCTGTCTAGAAGTGGAAAATATCCCTGAATGCATCCCTACCGTTTCTCTGATTTATGGGAAAAGAGTACTGAGTAGAGATTACCAGATAGTTGGGCTTCTGACATTCCATCCCTGCTGACCTCCTTGTTTCTAAGGTGTGCTATTGGGGTAATACTCCCTAGCGTGGCTGTGCCTACCCCACCATGGAGCTGGATGGGGACCCATCAGTGGCGTCTATGCACAGATAAGCTAAGCTGTTGAGGTGGTTAGCAACCTGTTGAAAGCATCATCAATCAGGCTCCAGCAGCGGGTACCATTTCTGTTCTGAAGCAGTGAGATTCTCTAAGCTGAAGTATCTTAGAGCTGCGAACTTCTGAAGTGGAAGGAACCTTATGGACCATTCCAGCTATATCTACCTAAACATATTCATGTTTTCCTTGAAAGAGAATAGTGAACTCTTTGTCCATACTTATCTGTGGAAAAAAAAGAAGGATAATTCAGTCTTCTTTGTTTCTGCAAAATTCCTAGTTTGGTCTCCATCTTCAACAGGCTCAGCATACAAAAAACAATACATAGATACCAGGAGCTATTAAACATAAAGCCCAGGAAAAGTAAAGTATTTTAAAAGATAACATTTTGGGGGGACCCAAGACGGATAGTAGAAACTAAGTGGCACAGTGAATAGAACTTGGAATCAGGGCTTGGAATCAAGAAGACTCATCTTTGTCAGTTCAAATTCAACCTTAGACACTTACTAGCTTTGTGATCCTGGGAAAGTCACTTAACCCTACTGGTCTGTTTCCTCATCTTTGCCAAGAAAACCCCAAAATGGAATCATGAAAAGTGGGACATGACTGAAATGATAGAACAATGGCAACATAAGAGGGGGAAAGTAAATATTGATTGTAGAAATAATAGATCTAGATCTGATAGGGACTTTAAAGATCATCTAGTCCAACTCCCTCTTTTTATAGATGAGGAAACTGAGGCTGCCTAGGGTGTTTAAGTAACTTGGCCAGGATCACACAGATAGTAAACTTCAGAGACAAGATTTGAACCCAGGTCTTCTGAATTCAGAGTTGGAATTCTTGATTAAAACCTTTTTTCAGAGTGGTTAGGTATCTCAGTGGATAAAGATTCAGGCCAGAAGTCTGGAGGACCCGTGTTTAAATCTGACCACAGGCACTTCCTCACTGTGTGACCCTGGGCAAGTCACGTAACCTCCAATTGTCTAACTTTTACCATTCTTCTGCCTTGGAACTGATACTTTAGCATCAGTTCTAACATAGAAGGCAAAGGCTTAAAAAAAGAAACAAAAGCATAACAAAACAAAACTTCTTTTAAAAAATGACAAATCCCACAGTCTGGTTTTTATTTTCCTTCTGTAAGGAAGGCAATGAGAGACTGTCACAAGGAAGAGCAAAATCACTCTATGCCCTCCTGCTGATTAGGGGCCGGGGCTTGTCCATGCAGTCTACTGCCTTCTATCCACCAGACATCTAAAGATGACTGACAACAACTTTCCCCAAGCCTGCAGGCCACAGAATCAAGCTCATTTCCTAAGAAAGAGGAATTGGATCTAGTTCCCCAAAGAGGGAGGATTTGCCTTTGACTGATTAATTAAAAGCATTTATAAAGCACATTCCCAAGCAACTTTTCCAGGGACAAAAATTTTAAATGGGGAGAGGAAAGTGTCTTAGCTATTTCAAGGTCTTGGATTCGATCCCTTTCTTGCATTTGTGAACAGCATTGCAAATTTTGAAACTGCCTACATCAATGGAGGGAGACTTATTTAGCAAGTATGTGAAAAGAGCCCACTTGTGTTAAGCAATTACAATCCTATTTTAAGATTAAAAACCCCCTCTTCGTATGAGGAAATTGAAAATGGCTTGAAACTTGATGGTGGTGGGCAGACTGGCATTATGTTCTTTATTAATTCCATGAGATCAGACCCATTTATTAAAATAATACTCCTGTTATGTTAAAAAATATTAAACACCTTTAATACCTTTAATCTTTCTTTCCTTCCTAGCAAATCGTTTCAGATGCAAGTAACATGGAGATGCCCAAAAAAGAGGTAAGCAAAAAGGCAAAGTGCTTCAAGTCCATTCCAAGTGAGGATTGGTTAAAAGAATCAGGTAAGTTGAGTTTGACAGAGAAAAGACATGATAATTGTTTTTAAGTATTTGAAGGGTGGCCACATAAAAGAGGGATTAGTCTTATTCTTCTTGACCCCAGAAGACAGATCTAGAATTAATGTGTAGAAGGGCACACTTAGACTTGCTGTAAATAAAAACTTCCTTACAATTATAGCTATCTGAAAGTGACATGGAGAACTTCAGGAGGAAGAGCGTTCTACTGGAAGCCCTCAAGCAATGTCCAGATGACCACTTGGTACATATTATAGAATTCTAGAATTATTTACCCTGGAGACCCTGGAGACAATAGAGGTGATAATAGAACATTTACATCTTACTTTACAGAATTGTGAGAAAAGTATTTTGTAAACCATAAAGTGCTACTTAAAGCTTAGCTTGAGTCCTTAGCACCACCACCACCACCACCATCATCATCATTGTAAGGAGAAGCAGGAGGAAGCCAAATCAAGACTGGTCAGATTATTCATCACCACCCTGGAGAGCTCTGGGAATCCCAGTCCTCTCACCCTCCTATCTCCAGAGGACCAACCTGACTTCCAAAATAGCCCCTGCAACCATCATAGAGATAAGTAACCTTGGCAGAGAAGGGACCCACCATTATTGCCATCATCAACACCATCTGCTGACCAATTGCCCATGATGGTGAAGATATTCCCAGAGCCCCAGGTGTAGAAAAGGCTCTCTTGCTCAAGCCCTAAGCACATATCCTGCTACCAGCCTGGCTACCATCACAGAGAGGGATAATCTTTGTGGAGATGAGACCTCTCAACTTCCTTTGTGAAATAGAATAAGTAAACTGAAGGAGACTATTACTTATTGAAATAGAGGAGGTAAACTGAGGGGAAACAGTTTCTTCTTGCAATGACTGCTGTCCTCTGTCTTTGACTAGAGAGGGCTGCCACAGGAACTACCAAAGACACAGAAAAGCAAGTTTTTACCACCAAAGGCAAAAAGTTGTCAAATGTCTCATCATCAGAAATAGATATGATTTTTATAAATGAAAGTGATGTTGAAGAATATGCATTGACATCTATTTTGCCATTGTACCCTAAGGACTACAAGAACTTTCCATTTCACTCACAGATGTATACTTCTACATGGGTTGTTTCCTTTATTAAATTGAGAGCCAGGACTACTCTTTCTTTGTATTTCCAATGCTTAGTACAGAACTTTGCAAATAGTAAGTTCCTAATAAATTTTTTTCATGCCTTTATTCCCTATTAATGGAATAGTAAATCTGAAAAGTAAATTTGAAAGAACATGTCCACTGTGATCTTCATGAAATAATAGTTATTTACGCTTAGATATACTACTTTTGTCAGCTCTCCCAAACCATTCTTTTGTTGTGTCTTAAACTGGAAAAAAAACTGGTTTAAAATCCACTTCTTTCCAAATCCTTTTAAGACCTTACATGGTTACTGCTGTTTTGTATGCTATCACTAAGTATGACTATTTAGTGCTATATTTATGTACAAGAAACACAAGAAAGTCCAGAAAAAACTCTGACCAATCCTAGAAAAGATATTAGAGGCAGACTAACAACTAGTGTGCAATCCTTGAATGAGCATATTGTGTTTATGCTTGGAAAACATAGTTGGTTGTTATAGTTCAAGAAAGACCCAACTAAGCTAGAAAAAGTCTGGAAAAAGGTAGCTGCAATAATCAAATAGTTATAGTGACTTGAATATGAAGACAAACTTAAAAGAGTTAGCTTTTCCTCTATATCTCTATACAGTATCAAATGATATATTATCATTATAGTGTTTTGTAAATGTTAAAGCACTATATAAAAGTTATATCTATCTTTGATATTTTCTATCTATTCATCTATTTACCTTCTCTATAGATCTTTTCATCTATTATCTCTGTTTATATATTTATGAGTATATCTATTTAGCTATCAACTATCTTTCAATACATGTAGGTATGTTTGTATCTATCTACCTATTAATCATCTATATATTTTCTACAATTTCTCTCTATTTTGTGTATATGTATCTATCATATCTATCCATTCACGTGTTATTTATCTACCATGAGAAGCATCATAACATAGTCAAAAGTGAGCTAGTCACTGAGTCAGGAAGTTGTGGGTTCAAGTTCTACTCTCTGACTCCTGCCTACTGATAGTGAAATTTTAGAAAAACCATTTAATCTATCAGTGCCCCTAGCAAATTCACTAAGTTAAAAATTGCAGAGAAGTTGCTGATCATCATTGATATAGAACATTTTCTCATCACAAAAGTCTTCCATTAATAAAATCACAGGGCCAGTAAAAACAAATCTATGAAGTATCTATATCTGGGCATGTGATTTCATGATCAGATCTCGTTTCAGTGTAGAAATTTATCCACTGCTGTATGTTGACAAATCATTTGTAACTTCTAGTCTTAGAATATGGTCTGTGGTATTGTGAATTTAAGCATGCCTACGGTCACATAGATTGTATATATGGGAGGCAAGACCTGAATTCAGGTCTTCTTTTCTAAGCCTGAACCTCTGTCCTCTATGCTATTTTGCCTCTCTCTCTTAATAATAATAATATCCTACATTTCTATTGTGTCTTTAAGGTTTATAAAAAAGTATGCCTCATAACAAACCATTATGCTAGTAGAACAAGTATTATCTGCCACCATTTTATGAATCTGGGAATTAAAGGTCAGAGAAATGAAGTGAAAAGTCACATAACTGAAAAGTATCACAGTTAGAAAGGAGAAAAAGCCAATGTGGTGTATATGATCAAATTCTAGAATCTTATACAAAATCCTACATGGACTATTGTAATTGCTCTTGAATTGGTCTCCTTGCCTTCTCTTCTACCTACATTGTCAGGCTAATTTTTTCAGAATGGACCTCTGATTGGCTTAATCTCCAGTTTCAAAACCTCTAATGGTCCCCCCCTCACCTACAGAAAGCCCCATCTCTTCAGCTTGTCATTTAAGGCATTCTGCAAACTGGCTGTAACCTGACTTTTAAAAAACTTACTTAGCATTGCTTGTGTCCCATATTCAGGTACCCCATCTTCCAAACAAGTTAGACCTCTTGCTATTTCCTTAAAGATGTCCTGTTTTTTTTTCCCCACCTCCATGCCTTTTCTAATTTTAAGGATGTACTTCTCCTTTACCACCACTTGAAAAAAAATAGCCATTTTTAAGACTCAGTTCAAATTCTTCCTCCTCTGCAATACTTCTCTTAATTAAAACTATAATTTTCTTTAATGTCTAAATTTAAGCCTACCAGAATTTATTTTTGCCATTGTATGAATTCTTATAGTGCTTTCTTAGTATCTCATCATAATCCTTATCTTGGGTATTTATAGCACTGTCTTTAAACTTTGTGCAGAAAGAACTATATCTTTTTGTTTTTGCTATGACCTGCTCAGCCCTCATCCTGGAAGTTCTAAAAAGTGGGACCCTGTGACTATCTGTTGAAAGAATGAATGAACCTTGAAAACTGGGAAATCACATGGAGAAATGCTCATCAACTGAGGAATGACTAACTAAATTGTAGTACATGAAGGTAATGGAATTTTACTGTGCTGCCAGAAGTGACAAATGGGATGAATATAGAAAAGCATGGAAAGATTTACAGGAACTGATGTAGAATGAAGTAAGGAGAGCCAAGAAAATGGAAAACACAATGACTACAGCAATATAAATAGAAAGCACAACCACACAAAAGAATTAAAAGTGAATGGCTTTTAATAAAATTACAAAAACCATGCAAGAGGAAAAAGAAGACAAGACACCTGTACCTGATTCCTTTGCAGAAATGGGAGGTCCATAAATGTCATACATTACATATGTTTTCCTTCTTAAAATTTTTATCTTCAAAATATTATTTGTTAAATAAGATAAAAAAGAAGGGTTAATAGGAAGAATACTAGGGGGAAATTTTGATGTTAAAAAAATCTCAAAAGACATCAATGAAAACTAACCCAAATTAAGTAGAAACAGTTTTTGACCCTTCCTTTTCAACTGTGTGCTTACAGCAAGTATTCTGAGTCCCAAATATCTCCTATGCCCAAATCCTTGGGCCAGGAAAACTAGGAGGGAAGGATGAAATGCAAATTGTTTCAGTAAAAATTTAACAAGGTCTGTGTTGATTTCGAGGATTTGTGTGAAGTCGCGACACTACCAGATCTTCTCAAGGCTAAGGTATTTCTGTACTCTGCATATGTTGTTTGCAGAAGGATGGCTTCTCCTAAAGATAGAGCCTGGAGCCACATGGAGACACATACAAAGAAGGACTGAGATCAGAGAAGGACATATAAACTGGGAGCTGTAGCTGGGAAAAGAGAAGGGAGGGGGGGAAAAGCATTGGATGGAAAATTTGGGGTTGGTCTTGTGTAAGAGAGAAGCATCCAATCAAAGTGATATGCTTTCTCACTCCATACTTTTTTCTTCTTGAACTTTCCTTAAGTTCTCTCTTTTTAATAGGGGACCCACTATTATATTCTCTCTTTTTAATAGGGGGTCTCACTGTTGCTACCTGTGCTGGGTATAAAATCTGTAACAAGCAGCAGTAAGACCAACTGGTATGTGTCCCTGAGTGTGCCTTAGTCATGGGCTCTAGCAGCAACTTTAACAAAGGAGTTTCTGACATCAGGGCTCAAACAAAACTTTGATAGTTTTCAGTTGAAGAACAGTCTTTGGAGGAAAATGTCAAACAATAACACTGAAGTTTGAACAATGAAATTGATTGGCTTTCAGAAGAGCAGCATCTGCCAATTGTATAAATAAGTTGGTTTCTTTGAATCATTCCCTTTGTTTTCCAGAAACACATAAAAGTCATTTAAAAATATGTACTTTCCCTAGAACAAAAATCCAACAACAGGAAAAAGTCAAGTTATAAAAACAATAAAAAAAAATTCTATAGGCCTGACTTTTCTTTAGGGGCTCAGAAAACTACTTTCTCAACGAAAGACCAATCATTCCTTGAGATTTTTTTCCTCTAAGAGTCTCTGTGTAAGAACTCTTGGTATGGAAACTCTCTCTACAGATGAGAATCTGTGAATCCTCTTTAGCTTATTATCTTAGAGAGCTGCCTGAGGGCACCAAGAGGTTAAGTGACTTGTACAGGGTCACATAGCTTACTAGCTTGTCATACTTGCTGATAATTTTGTCAAATGTAGACCCAGGTTCTCCTATCAAGACCAGCTTTGTATCCACAATGCTACGCTGTCTCTCCTTCTTTAAGACAGTCCTATTAATTCCAACTTCATGATAAGGGGTAAAGTTTGACCATCCGAGGATGGACAGTAGAACTAAATAAAGAATATTCATTTGGGGCTTCAAAAAGACAAAATTGAGAATTTTTTTTCTTTTCGTGTTTGAAGGCAATTATATCTTTATTGACCCTCAACCCTCGCCCCCTTTTCCAGTGTCAGCTACGAGCTGAATATTATCAGCGTGACATCTCCTTTCCTGGAAAGGCTGCCCGTCACACTTTGAATCCCCCCCTCTCCATGGATCCGTTTTCTAATCAGTTCACATGATTGAGCTTACATCGAGTGATGCTTTACCTAATTCCTTTCTATCTGTAGGGTGTGAGCTTGGAGGGCCTCTCGTCAAAACTTCCGAGGGCCCTGTCAGTTTGAAAAGAACATGACCTTTAAATTGTATCAGTATGTTTGCTGGTGCATAAGGCAGTGGAAAAGGTTCGTAGTGATGGAAAACCACTCCAGAGCTGAGAAGAGATTCAGAGAAAACCAGCTCTGGAAGTTAATTTGTTTATCTGTAATTGGCTAAGCGAGGCAAGGAGGGGAGGAGCCGATGGGAGTAGCCTTGGGTGGGCTGTGGAAGGGGTTTTCATGCTGGGGCTCTGAGACTTGGTAGTAGTTCAACTTATTTGTTTATTTATTTTTTTCTTTTCTCCCTCCACTACCAATCCATAGATTTCGCTCCGCTATTATTGTAACTGGTGAAAAACAATGTAATCCTGTTACTGCAATTTAGGTAAAAAATGTATCTGCCGCTATACAACTGTCAGCTCTGGGGTTGAATTATGAAGTTAGACTTACTATTGCTGGGAGGATTAATGATGATCATTCTTATTCCGTGTGTCACTGGCGACCAATCTGGCAGGGTTAGGATCATTTTTGTAAAAGAAGTTTATGAAAAAGGAAACATGTTTTTGCAGGATAAATGTAGAGACTCTGACTTGACTTTGAGGGTTTTATTAGAGTTGCATGAATTGAGGAAACCCATCTGGTAGAACTATATGTGTATATTATATATTTATATATACACATCCATATATATTTGTTGTTGTTTTTAAGTTGTAAGGCTTTTGAATATAGAAAAACTAACTATTTTTCTTAGGGGCCTTCAGGGCCATGGATCTAATTGGTTTACTCCTTTCCTTTTTTTCCAGTTAAAATGTTCTTGATTT
This sequence comes from Monodelphis domestica, assembly GCF_027887165.1. Lineage (NCBI taxonomy): Eukaryota > Metazoa > Chordata > Mammalia > Didelphimorphia > Didelphidae > Monodelphis > Monodelphis domestica. The sequence goes on from NC_077227.1 coordinate 436,151,046, forward strand.
ATAATGCAGAAAAAAAATAAAGGTTAAGATAATGAACATTTCCTCGTTTAGGGAGGTGACCAAAAATAACAATATGAGCTTGGAGGAGATCTGCATTTAAAAAAAAATGAGTTATGCTTTTCTTTTAGAGTCAAGAATGTTGCTTACCCCTAACTGTTCCCTCCTCTGAGGACAGAGAGGAATTTAACCACATATAGTGTGTTTGTGTATGTGTGTGTATATGGGTGTTGCATTTTGGAGGGGCGCAGAATGGGGCAAGGGAGAGCCATTTAACCATTTTGTGCCTCAATTTGCTCATCAGTAAAACAAGGACAATATTATATTGATTTTGTGGAATTTTCTTTATTTCATGGCATTGTCATGAAGATAAAATTGAAAGTTTAGTTTTAATTTTCAAATGACAAATTTCTCTGTGAGATGCAGTGTATCAGAGTGGATGGAGAGTCAGTCTTAGAATCAGGAAGACATGGTTTTATGTCCTGCCTCTGATACAAACTGATTGTAGGACTAAGATAATTTTTTGAGATTTCAAATTTCAGAGCAGGTGGGGAAATGTAGTATTATAGGAAATCACAGGTCTGGTACAAAATTCTCTGTGTCTGCATCGTGATTCTAATTAAAACTATGGAAGAGGAGTGGCAAAGAGGCTATCTTCAGAAAATGCATTGCTTCCCACATGTGTAAAGGATACATGTCAAGAGATCTGAAGAAGGCCTCCTATGCATGGATGGGTGGATCCACTTTGGAGATTTACAGGAAGACAAGGACATGAAATCAATCAGCTGACATTAAACACTTAACTTTGTGTCAGGTCTTTGTACTAAGTATTTGGGATAAAAGCTAAAATAGAGCCCTGTCTTTTAAAAGCTTACATTCTAACAGGAGAAACAACAAATATAAATCAGAATATTCAAGATAAATACAGAGAAGATAAAGGTAATCTGGAAGGGGATGTAAGTGGCATCTGGAGGGGGAATCAGAAAAGATTTCTTATATAAGGTGGCATTTGGTTTGATTCTTAAAGAAAACTTGGTATTCTAAGAGTTGAAGATTGGGAGGAAGAACTTTTCATGTAGGAAGGAAGATGGGAGGGGGAGTGGCAAGAGCAAAAAATAGAGAGTAAGTCAATAGAGCTAGGTTGTAGAATAAAACTAGAAAGGTAGGAAAGGTCAGGTTGATGTAAATTTATTTTTATTTTTATTTTTTTCCAAGTTGATACAATCTTTAATATTGATTGTCTAACATTTCACAATTCATGTTCTCTCCCTTCCTCCCAATTCTCCCCTCTCCTCAAGAAAACAAGTAATATTATATAGGTTGTACATATATGATCATAAAATGAAAATTTCCATGTTTGTAACATTGTGAAACAAGACACATATTACATTGGAGAAAATTTCATGGAGAAAATAAAGTGAAGAATGGTATGTTTCAATCTGAATTCAAACTCCATTTGTTCCTTCTATCCAGTGGATATCTTTTTTGTCATGAGTCTTTTGGAGTTGTCCTGGATATTTGCCTTGCTGATAATAGTGAAGTCATTCACAGTTGACCATCATCCATTACTGTTGTTAGAATGTACAATGTCCTCCTAGTTCTGATCCACTTCACATAAATATTTCCAGATTTTTGTGACCATCCTGTTTGTTTTGCATCTTATGGTGCAATAATATTGAATTATAATCATATATCACAACGTATTCAGCCATTGCTCAACTGATGAACATCCCTTCAATTTCCAGTTCTTTACTACCACAAAAAGAGCTACTGCTAAAAATATTTTTGTGTGATGTAAATCTGTTCTTTTTCAGTTGTGTTCAACTCTTCATGACCCATTTAGAGTTCTCTTGGCAAAGATCATGGAGTGGCTTGCCATTTCCTTCTGCAGTTCATTTTGTAGATGAAGAAACTGAGGAAAACAGGATTAATTGACTTGCCCAAGGTCACACTAGTAAGTATCTATGGCCACATTTAAACTCAGGTCTTCCTGACTCCAGGCCTGGCACTCTATCCACTCCTCCACTATGCTGTAAATGTAAAATTTTATATTTGATCTTGAAGGTAATAGGAGGCCCCTGAAGTGAGATGGAAGTGGGAAAATGATCAGACCTGCACTTCAGGAAAATCACTTTGATAGGTGAGTGGAGGATGGAAACCAATTAGAAGGCTATTGCAATATTCCAGTTAAGAGGTGATGAAGATCTGGACTAGAGTGATGACTATGTGAGTAGAGAGAGGAATATATAGAGAAAATATGTGGATGAGAATTAAATGATATTGGCAACTGATTAGATATGGAGAGTAAAAGAGCAAGGATGGGTTGACATCTGGAGAGAGTACCGACATCATAGTGATCATAGATCCACTGAAGTACTGAGGTTGTTCCTATACTAAAATCCTACTCCAACGCTTCATTATGGCATAAAGGCTTCTCATTTTTCCATTTCTCCAGGCTTGTAACAGTGGAGCACAAATGACTGGAGAAGATTTGAGGAGAGGTCTACTTGTAAGTCCAGATAGTTAAAATTTGGAGGGAAAACAGTCTCTTGTTCAAATAGAAAAAAACTTTGTATGGGAAATACTTGTAATTCTGGATAATTGTCCATCTATATCTTTATGTGCATATATATGTAATGTGCTGTACATATGTGTACACATGTATTCATGCATTTTATATGTATATAGAGACCTTACAATTCAAAGACAAATAGTAAGCCAAGCCATAGTTTACCAGTTATTCTTCCCTGCTGCCCAGTTGTGTAAATAGAAATGTAAATTTTATTATAACACGTGTGTATACACAGGTATATATATGTATATATAAATAATATATTCATATAGGTTAGCGCATATGTGTTTAAATATTCATGGGCAGATACACATGTATAAGCAATATATGAGATGACTAAGACATTCAGATAACAAAATAATTTGCCAAAAGCATGTGTTTAACCATATCACTTCCATACTTAATCAATTCTAGTGGCTCTGTTTTAGGACCAAATAACACATTATCTCTTTAGGGTTTGAAGCTCTTCATAAACTAGCTCCTGTGGTTCATTTTCAGTCTTCTTATACCTTGCATCCCAACATGTACTCTTTGATTCAGTGACACTGGCCTCTTGACTGTTCCATACACAAAAGGCTCCATGTCTCAGCTTTGGGTATCTTCTCTGGCTGTTCTCCATTCCTGGAACGCCCCCCCTCCTCACCTCTGCCTTCTAACACATTTGGTTTCCTTGGAGTCCCAACTAATATCCCACCTTCTATAGGGAAGTCTTTCCCAATCCCTCTTTATTTTAATGCCTTCCTTTTATTGTCTTCTATTTATCCTGCATATAGCCTGTTCATGTCTATTTGTTTTCCTTGCTGTCTACCCCATGAGATTGTGAGTTTCTTGAGGAAAGGAACTGTCTTTTGCTTTTCTGTGTATCCTTGATGCTTGGCACAGTGTCTGGATCACAGTTGGTATATACATGTCTATTAACTAAATAAAACTACTCGGCTATTACTGCCTTGGAGCAGGGAAAAATAAATTATTAAGCCATGACTCTAGGATGTGGTTGAAATTGTATTGTAAAATACATTTGTTATTTTAAGATCCTCTGTCTTGATGGCTGATACAATTTTATTAATTGTTGACTATGCTTGAATTTCTTCTTGGAAATGTAAGATGTAATGTTAAAGTGTTGTAATTTTTTGTTACAAACTTTTAATGAATATAGAACATTTTCCCTAAACTATACTAGCTTTGATGGGAGACCTGTAAACAGATTTTTGTGTAATAATGAATTTTATAATGGCTTTTGTTGGTTAAAGATGTTAGTCTATACACAGGTGTAGATGTATATATTTTATCATCCTCCTATATTTAGATAATCTTTATCTATCTGGCTACAAATCATTGAACACCCACTATCTCAGAAGACTTGAAATGCAGGTAACCTAAACGACATTCAGCACTGCCTGTTTGACCTAATAGAGTGGTGTATCAATAATGATGGCTTAGATGCAAGAAATAATATAAAAGAAGATATCACTGAGAAACTATGTGATTGGAAAAAGGAAGTGGACTGGGGAGAAAGTAAGCAAAAATAAGACAAAGAGCCTGATGACCTGATTTCAATGCTTGTTGCCCTCAAGGTATTAAAATATACAGGGAGGTCTCAATATGATGACATGAACAAAATTTGCAGAAAAAAGAAATCACATATAGGATATTAGAGATAACCCTCATATTAAGATCATGGATCTATTAAACTGTTAAATTATTCACAAGCCCATAGGATTACAGATGTACAGTAATAAGGGACTTTGGATGCCAGCTCTCTTCTTGCAGATGAAGAACTGAGACACAAGGAGGTCAGGTGACTTGACCCTGATCACACAGGTAAGTGGTAGAATCAGGATTCAGACTGAATTTTTTAACCCTAAATTTAGCACCTTTTTACTTCATCTGGACTCTACATAATAATAGTTTGGTCAAAACAGATCTCTAAAACTAAAATGAAGTACTATATGTCATAGTTCTTTTAGGAAGGGTCAGTTTTTTTTATAGTGAAAGTGCTCTGAAATTGATTCCAGAAGTTAGGAGTCAGGAAGTTTTGAGTTCAGGACTTGGCTCTGACACTCAGTAATTGTGTAACCACGGGAAACAATTAAAATTTCCAAAACTTCATTTTCTCAACTTTAAATTGGAAATAATAATGTCTATAGACCCACTTGCCAAGGTTTTAACGCAATAATAAAGTGAGATTTATGTAAGGTGTATGGCAAACCTTAAGACATCATCTCAACATTATTAAAATTTTTTAAATCATCCCCTGAGCTAGCTTACATGTATGCAAATTGAATGAATGATTGAAACAGCCTTTATAAAACTTTGTGTCAGTTTACTATCCTAATTCCTGAGCGTACAAATATAAAAGTCAGATAGTTCTTTCCTTCAGAGAACTTACATTCTAATGAGGGGCACAGCATATATAAGATAGTGGTGGCTGAGAAGGAAGTGTCTAGTGAGTCATTGAGGTCCTTCATTGATGCACAGGGTAGTCAACTAATATACCTTGTCTATGAGTAACAGTAGTATGTTAGTATTGATTTAATGATTAAGCCCAGAGCAAGAGGTAGAAAGAGCTGAGTGTGCACAAGATGTCAGGGTGGACAGCAAGTTAATCAGGGCCAATGACCTGATAGGATACAAAGTATGGTCTGGTATGATGGTCTATGGCAAGTTATATGCAGAAAGTGAGAGGAATATGTGCTTATTTCTCATTCAAGATAGAAATTTCTAAACTGAGTAGATTAACTCTGCCATTGACTAGAATGATCTTTATGGCACTCTGATCTTGAAGTGCTATTCCAGATGGGGAGAAGCAGGGTAACAGCCAAGCAAATGGCAGAATGATTTGGGGTTTGGTGGGTTACAGCTGGATGGAATGTGAATCATGGTCTGCATATGATGATGGCAATTATAATATTTATTATACATACTTCATAGAATTTTTGAGAGAATTTCATTAGATAATATCTGTAAAAGGTTTTGTAAACCTTAAAGTGCCACATAAATGGCTAATGTTTCTGCTGTAATTATCAAGTTTCATTCTTATAAAGAAAGACTTCATATATTCCTATGGTAAAGTTAGAGATTACAGCTGGACCTGGTCAAACAAAGAAGTACATGTTTGAAGTGACACATTTTAAAAGTCACTCAGGGATTGACTTTTTCATACTATAAGAGTGGAATATTCCCAAAGTTTAAGAAAGATCATGGATGCTACTTTTGCCAAGAAAAAGTTACTGAGAAGATGTTAACATCTTTTGAACCATATGCCTACTTTCTCAGCACTATGAAAGCTTTATGAGAATGGTCTATGCACATACTGATGGCATCCTTGATGAAAAGATAAGGGAATAGGCAAGCTTTTGTAGATAATTTTTTATAGCAGATGACATCTTCATAGTCACATAACTGTCAGAGATATAGAGAGCACATAATTCAGTTGTCTATTGTTTGTTGATTTAAAAAAAAAGTATTTGACTCAGTGGAATAGAATGTAGCTTTGAAGCATCCCCTCTTACAATATGTCTTTAATATATGTTAAAAATTGAACAACTCTATGAAAGATATAACCATGGAGAAGCTTTTATTTAGCAATCCTCTAATTATCAGTATTAAGCAGCATAAAATTAAGAAATGCTTATTTAAAGTATTCACCAGTAATATGGAAGATATTGTATATAGAATCCAAATGAAGGTGGGATTACCTATCAGTGGTGAAATTTTCTAGGTACCTCTGTTAATTGATTAAATTTTGCAGATTATTTTGAATCCTAGAATACTACAGGGTCTCTTTTATATCCTTCATGGTTATTTCATGGTCATATTTATTCAAAAGAGTTTGACCTAGTTATCCACACTAGAAGAGTAAAACAGGAGAATAAAACATTTTGCCCAGATTATGACAATACTGGTGAACTACTGAGTTAATATGCCCTTCCCCCAGTATACACACACATATATACACAACAAAGATATACTATAGATTGGCAATGAATTGGTCCTAGAACTGAACAGGAGAAGAAAAAACTGAATTACATTTGGGAAACTACACAGTATTTTCAATAATTCAAATATCTCTCTGTCTTTCTTTGTCTCTGTTTCTGTTTCTGTCTCTGTATGTCTCTGTCTCTGTCTCTGTGTCTCTGTGTCTCTCTCTCTGTCTCTGTCTCTGTCTCTGTCTCTCTCTCATTTTGTTTCTCTCTGCCCACCCCCCCCCAGACAATGGAAAGACATACAGTGATACAGTGGATATAAATAGGCCATAGTATATTGTCATGTTGGAAAAGATTGAAGGCAAAAGAAGGGGACAGCAGAAGATGAGATGGATAGATAATGTCATGTAAACAATGAACATGAACTCAAACTGACTTCAAGAAATTGTGGGGAACAGGAGGACCTGGCCTGCTGTGGTTCATGAGGTCATGAAGAATTGGACAGTACTAAATAACAAGCATAGTTTTAACTATAACTTGCCTGCAAAAGACCATGTCAGAGGCATTATTAAGGAGCTTTTCCTGAGAAGGAGATGAGCCAGTCCTGTCATGACAGTAAAGGAATGCCAGGAGCAAGAAAAAAGCATATAACACATTGTAGCAGCTAGGTGGCACAGTGGATCGAGTATTGGGGCCTGGAGTCAGAAAGACTCATCTTGTTGAGTTCAAATCTGACCTCAGACACTTATTAGCTGTGTGATCCTGTTTGCCTCAGTTTCCTCATTTGTTAAATGAGATGGAGAAGGAAATGGCAAATAACTCCAGTATCTTTGTCAAGAAAAGTCTACATGGGGTCACAAAAAGTTGAACACAGCTGAAAAATGGCAAAACAACAACAATAACACGTTAGACAGATCTTGGAGGATTTGTAGAAAGATATGGACAAGCATCATACAAAATGGGAAAGTATGGTGAAATTGTAGTTTGCACTTAGTAGAGAATGTATCAACACTGACAACATCAGAGATAATCTGTAGCATTGACATTTGAAAAAAAAATATTACCCTTTAAAATATTTCCTATTTATTCTACATATGGCTTGTTTTCTATAAATTCATTTGTATATTTTCTCCCCCATTATTGTAAGCTCCTTGAGGACAGAAACTGTCTTTTGCCTCTGTATTCTGAGCACTTAGCACAGTGCTTAGTACATGATAGGTGCTTAATAAATGTTTACTGATTGACTGATATTATTATCATCATACCAGTGTATATAGGTATAATATAACCTCCCAGAAACTGAATTTAATAACATGTCTAGTCTAGTGGTAGTCTCTCGGTGATCAAGAATGACTATTGTCTTTGTGCAGTTTCATCTACGGTGTACCCTCATGTGGCTTTGAAGTCCAAAGACTGAGGCGCAAAGTTTGTGGCACATGGGGCATGGGACGCCAGTTGTTACGGGAGGTGCGGGTGTGGCCTGGTGTGGTCGCTCATCTTCAAAGGTGGCGGCGGCATGGTGAATGTGGGTTCGCCAGCTGCTTCTGTCAGAGGCAGCAAGTTCTGGTTGCTTTGGTGTAATGCCAGCCCACTTCAAGTTGGACTTTAGCTGATCCTTGAATCTTTTCTTTGGTCGACCTTGTTTCCTGAGTCCAGCTGACAGTTCACCATAGAATACCTGTCTTGGTGTTCGCTGTGGATCCATGCGGATGACGTGTCCAGACCATCGTAGGTTCTGAGGACCATGACTTTGATGCTGGTGGAGTTGGCTCTGTCGAGGACTTCCTGGTTGGTGATTCGGTCCTACCATCAGATCCTCATGATTGACCAGAGGGAGCGTTGGTGGAATTGCTCCAGCTGTTTCATGTGCTTCCGGTACAGTGTCCATGTCTCACAACCGTACAGGAGCGAGCTGAGGACCACTGCGTTATACACTTTGAGCTTTGTCGCAGTGCTTACACCACTGTGTTGGAGGACTTTGCAGCACAGCCACCTGAGTGCCTGGCTGGCCTTTTGGGTCCTGGTATTGATCTCGTGGTCTAGGGACCCATCGTTGGCGATGGTGCTGCCCAGGTACTTGAAAGTGTTGACGTTAGAAAGCTGTGTGCCGTCGATTTTAATGCACGGCTGGTTAATTGGCCTCCCTGGTGCAGGTTGGAACAGCACCTCTGTTTTGCTGAGGCTGATAGTCAGGCCAAACAGTTTTGTTGTGGTAGAGAACCTGTCCACAATGGTTTGGAGATGATTTTCTTGGTGGGCCATGAGAGCACAGTCATCTGCGAAGAGAGCTGTCAGAATGAGTCTCTCTGTTGTCTTTGTTTTTGCAGTCAGGTGGCGAAGGTTGAATAGTGAGCCGTCCAGTCTGTATTTGATATAGATGCCCAGGTCTAGATCCATCACAGCATGTCGTAATATTTGGGTGAAGGATAGTTTAAATAGTACTGGAGCGAGGACACAGCCTTGTTTCACGCCATTGGAGATGTTGAAGCGATCGGAAGTCTCTCCACCAGATAGGACTTCCCCTGTCATGTCGACATGAAAGAGCTGGATCAGTTTGACGAATTTTGCTGGGCAACCGAGCTTGCTAAGAATCACCCACAATGCGTCCCTGTTCACTGTGTTGAACGCCTTTGTCAGGTCTATGAAGACAATGTAGAGACTCAGGTTCTGCTCAAGGCATTTTTCCTGCATTTGCCTCACCGTGAAGACCATGTCAATGGTGCTGCGATCTGGTCGGAATCCACATTGTGATTCAAGCAGGTTCTGCTCTGAAACAGATGACCGGAGTCTGATGAGTATAACACGGGTGTATGGGGTGTATGGGGTGCTCAGGGAGGGGTAGTATCTCTGGTATGGAGGGCTTGTTGTGCCCTCCTAGGGCAGCTCTCCAGCCTCTGACCCCCTCCTGATACCCAACTCTCACTTGTAGTTCCCAGTAGCTGCTAGCATGTGGCAACGACCACACCCTGGGCAACAGCTTTGGCAGGCCGGCCAAACCTTGTGAGGGTAGCCATCGGGTCATCCACCCATGGTGAACCAGGGCTTTGCTCACCCAGCATGTGAAGACTGCTTCGCCTGAACAGATGGAAGAAACCAATAAGAAGGTTCAACGGCTGAGAGGGCGATGCAGCAAAGCACTGTGGAGTGCTTAGGGCGTGTTGGAGCATAAAGGACAACACGGCCATCCAATGCAGCTGAGGAAGTCTCCAGACGTAACAATTTTTCCGTGCCACTGGATCCAGGCTTCCAACGCCGAGAGAGTGGGACTGTCTCTGTGCATTGGCTTTTCCACTTAATAACATGACCTTTGCTATAATAAAGCCGAGTCTTTGACTCTTTCCAAGAGAATTTAGTTGCCCACTCAAGAAGCATATACTCTCAAAGCAGGGTTCCATGTCATGGAACTTAATGATGGTATTATATTCTGTGTCTTCATGAAAGCAGTGATCCAAATGTTTTGGTCAGATTAGTTTTTGGCTAATTAATTTAAAGTCAGTCAGAGATTTAAAATGTCTTTCTCAGGTTTCCTCTTCAATAGTCTTTTCAATTGGGAAGTGTTAGGGGGAAAGATTTCCAGTCACCAGCAGGAGAAAGTCTTTTTCTACATTCTCTCTTTAGCTTCTCAAGACTGAGAGCCCAATTCCTCCCCAGGCCCCAATCTTCTCATCCTCAAGATTCCAATCCCCTGGGGCCCCTCCCCCACTGAGGTGATCAGTTTCACACACTCTTCATCCTGGCACTTTTCTTATGTGCCAGCCTCTGTACACACTTCTCATATAAAATTTCTTTCTGGTGCCCCTTCTCCTTTTTCAAATTACCTTGCATTTGTTTATGTTTTGGTGTTTTATTCCCCCGGAGGATATATTGGGTGGGGAATTTAATTTTAAATCTTTTTATCCTCAGGGTCCAACACAAGATTTTCCTTTTTCTCTGCAGGTTGTTTATAAAGTACACTCAAATGACAAAATCATTTCTGTTTATTTAATGTTTCTTCAATTGAATTTATTAAAGTTGGAAATACTATACAACTATAGCTATCAATTCTTCTTACATGGTAAAAACTTGAGTACTTGGGGTCTGCATAAAACAAGTATTTAAATAGCCTTACCTAATATCTGATTCTAGGTAAGAGTCAACTAACAATCTATACTTAAAAATGAATAATATTCTTTATTCAATTAAAAAAACTAATTAGTTTGTTACATTAAAATTACCAAGTATCTCACATCTTCCTTCTCCCCATAACTAGAAAAAATCACTTAACAAAGACATATATATATATATATATATATATATATATATATATATAATTTCTTGCCATGTTTCTATTATATGTTCTTTCTCTGAAGGTGGACATGCACACTACATACATTAGTCATTCTTTAAACAATATTTCTTTTGCTATATATAATGTTCTCTTGGTTCAGCTTGTTTCACTTTCATGTAGGTCTTTCTATTTAAAATAGTTGATTGCTGTTTTTTATGGTGCAGTTTTATCCTACTACAATTGTATGCCACAACTTGTTCCACCTTTCCCAGTTTGATGGGGCATTTCCTCAATTAGACAAGTGAAAGTCTTGAGGATAAATTGCCAGTGTATTATTGCCTTGGGATAAAACACCAAGGTATGAAGTTTAGATTTCACTTGGATTAGTGGTTTTCAATTTATTCACTCATTTATTCATGCAACAAATATTTACTAAATACCTATCATCTGTTGAGCTATACAGAGAATTGTGTTAGCTTTGAGGAACATGCAAGGTTTTTATATAGCACACAGTGTCTGATGTTCTAACACACAGCCATTGGTCTCAAAAATCCTACAATCCTACATTTTTCAATCTGAAGAATGAAATCTTCATGTAATACCAAACAAATATTTATTAAATATATGTATATATTTGTCATATGCAAAGCACTGATAAACACTGAGCAAAATAGATTTATAAACCATAATGTAAGGATTAGATATGACATCTTTATCACATTATTATTATATTTTAATAATATATACTTATATAATGGTATATAACTAATTATAATATAATTTGATTATAATATAATTTCTTACAGTAGTAGTCTCTCGGTAAATGAGGATGATGATTGTCTTTGTGTGCTTTCATCTGTGATGTAGATGAGGGTGCACAAAAACACTTGTGCGTGAAGGAGATTTAAGTGGAAAAGTCGATGCACAGAGACAGTCCCACTCTCTCGGCATTGGAAGCCTGGGTCCATTGGCACGAAAAGTTGTTACACCTGGAGACTTCCTCAGCTGCATTGGATGGCCGTGTTGTCCTTTATGCTCCAACAGCACTCCACAGTGCTTTGCTGCATCGCCCTCTCAGCCGTTGAACCTTCTTATTGGTTTCTTCCATCTGTTCAGGCAAAGCAGTCTTCACATGCTGGGTGAGCAAAGCCCTGGTTCACCAGGGGTCGACGACCCGATGGCTACCCTCACAAGGTTTAGCCGGCCTGTCGAAGCCCTTGCCCGGGGTGTGGCTGCTGCCACATGCTAGCAGCTACTGGGAGCCACAACTGAGAGCTGGGTGTCAGGTGAGGGTCAGAGGCTGGAGAGCTGCCTTAGAAGGGCATGACAAGACCTCCATACCAGAGATACTACTGGTCCTTGAGCACCCCATGCACCCCAAAATATTATATAATTTCTTATATAATATAGCTGTAATTATTATCCCATAATGAATTATAGCCATATTGGTATTATATATTATAATGAATAATTAATTAATTAATAATTAACAGATAATAATGATGATGATAACCTATTTACATAGCACTTTAGTAATTGGTAACATTTATGTAGAGCATTAGGTTTACAAAGCACTTTATGCCTATTTTTCTAGTTATATCCTTACAATATTCTATAAGGTAGATAAGAAGAATATTATTATACCCATTGTACAGATCCCATTTTGTAGACTTGCAGATACTGCTTCTTAGAATCACAGACTGTCAGAGATGTAAGGGACTTCAGGAACCATCTTGTCATGACTATATCTGAGAAACAATGATCTCTACAACATAACTGACAAGTGTTCATCTAGCATTTCAATTTATTTTTGGAGAGCTCTAATGGTGAGGATATTTGTACTTTACATAATGCCTAACTCTGCCCTTTTGCATCCTCCTCTTATTGTTCCCCATTTTGGACTCTCAGATTGACTAGAGAGATTTTAATACCTCTTTCATGTGACAAAGGTTTTAATATTTAAAGATGTTTATCTTGGTGTACCTCCATAAGACCTCTCCAAGCTCGATATCATTCCTGTCACAATTCCTTCAACCTTTCTCAAATGGCAGGAGTTTGGAGTCCTTTATCATCCTGATTACCTTCCTTTGGACATTCTCCAGCTTATCTATGCCCTTGAAAACTAGGTAGTATAGTGGGAGTGGAGTCAGGAAGGTTTGAGTTCAGATATGTGACCCTGGGCAAGTCACTTAATCTCTCTCTGCCTATCTTTTCTCAACTGTAAAGTGGGGAATCACAATAACGCTTCTCAGAGGTGTTGTAAGGATCAAATAAGATAGCTGTAGAGTGTAGAGTGCTTAGCATAGTGCTTGGCACATAGTAAGCCCTTAATAAATGCTTATTCTCTGCCCCTTCTTCCCTTTTAAAATGTAGCTGTTAGAATTGAACACAATACTCCAGATGTGTCTGATCAATGCAGAATAAGCATGAGTATATGTCTTATATTCCTGGGAACCATACCTTTATTAATGCAACCAAATATTGTATTTGTTTTTTTTTTTGTTGCCATATTATACTGTTGACTCATATTAAGCTTACACTCTACTAAAATAGCCAGATATTTCATAAGGATGAAGCTTTAGCCATACCTTCCATATCTTGTAGTTGTTAAGTTGATTTTTGAACATAAACGTATTACTTTACATTTATATATATATATATGCAAATATATACATACATACGTATAACATTGTCTCTTATTGGATTCAGATCAATATTCAGTCTATCCCCCTCAAGATCTCTTTTTGAATCTGGACCCTGTCATTGGGTAGTTAATACTCCTTTCAAATTAGGGCCATCTATGAAGTTGAAGACTATGATATTGAAACTAAGTTTAGTATTTTATGAGAAGACTGAAATCCAGAAAAGTTAGATCATTTATCAGGATTATGTAGCTATTAAGTGCTATAGATGGGATTCGAACCTAGGTTCTTTAGCTCTTTTCCTTATTGATAATGTTCCCTTCTCATTCTCTTTTTGAAAATGGCACATCAGAAATAATAGAATAACAGATTCTTAGAGCCATTTAGCTACTTGATCTGAAATATTTCCTCTCTCTACTGGCCAAAAACAAATTTCCACCCTTGAAATGCCCTGTGAATATGCAAATACTAACTGAGGCAAATCATATTAAATCATTATCCACCATGAAGACTTTAGTATGAATTAGCTAATCATACTGTCACAACTGACCCTAGATGGGCTCAGAAGGAGTGAACCCAAGTTGAGTCCATTTTATATGTTGCTTATGATACCATACAAAACATGGGGCATGATCTGGGGAGTGCTGATCAGAGATTTTTAGGAGGAGTGATGAATTCTAAAGGGGATAAAATAAAACGATGGATAGAGGAGAGATAAAATCAATTGAACTACTCCACAAGTTGGGGCAGCTAGATGGTACAATGAATGGACAGAATGCTGAGCTGGAAGTCAGAAGACCTGAATTCAAATCTGATTTAATTCATTTACTAGCTTTAAGACCTTGAGCAAGGAACTTAACCCCTGTTTGACTCAATTGCTTTATCTGTAAAATTAGGATAATAATAGAACAGGGATCCACAAATAGTAAGTGCTATACAAATTGTAGCTATTATTATTTTATTTTCCTTGTGGCTAGCTCTGCCAGTTATGGCCTGGTAGCCTACTAATTTCCTATTTGCTGAAATCTTACCTTGAGCATTACACTCCATTCAATCCTGAATTAGTACTATTTTTAGAAACATTGGATTTTTTTTAATGAAAAGAGGAATTAATTGAATTTTCCTATGTACTTTGCTATCTATATATAGTGCCAAATGCTTCTCTAGATGAATGTGTGTGTGTGTGTGTGTGTGTGTGTGTGTGTGTGTGTGTGTGTGTGTGTGTGTGTATGGTTAATCAGTACCCAAGCTAAGACAGGCTAAAGAGAGCCCCTGCACAAAACAAAACATATAATCAAATCAGATGTATTGGAAACTATTCTTTATAGACTACTAGGGCCATAGAAGAAATAGAAATGGAGGATACTATGCCTTCAGGGTAGAAGAGGAACAAAGATGGCTTCCTACTTTCCCCTTTTAAATAGGTATTAAGCAGGATTGGTAGCACCTCTGACAGGCCTTTGTGATATTTTGTCCATTTTCCTGGGGCTTTAGGGTACTCATCTTTGCAGAAACATAGTGTAATTGTTATCTCCACTCCTTGGAATACACTTCAGGATCATAGAGCATTGTAATTTGTTGAGGAGCTGAAGGAGAGTAAAAAGGAAGTATGAAGAGAATCTGACACACTCCATAACTGGTTTTGTAAATTTATTGGGTCTGTCCTCATGGAAATAAGGTCTTTGTTTGGACCCTGGGGACCATTTGTCTCTAAATTTTGCAAAGCTCAGTAGGGCATGCTTCCTCACAGAGGTCATTAACTCATGAAAGGCTTCATGGAAAAACAAAGAACAAAGGTGATGTTAGGGTTATTTGTGGCCTAAAATTATGACTTTACTCAATTCTCCTGACTTAATTTTCAGACTTTAAACTCAAGTCAAAACAACAAGCATTTTTTAAGCCAGTCACTATGCACAAAGAAAGGGGGAAACAGTTCCCTCCTTCAAGGAACTCACTTTTTCTCTTAGTGTTCCCAGTAATATTTTATTCTCCCCTCCCCCAATTACATGTAGAAGCATTTTTGTCATTTATTTTCTCACATTTTGAGTACCAAATGCTTTCCCTCTCTCTCCCCTCTTCCCTCCCTGAGATGGTAAGCAGTTTGATATAGGTTATACATGTGTTATCATGTGATACATATTTCTATATTCATCATGTGAAGACACATTTTATGAAAAAAAACTCTTGAAGTAAATAAAGCAAAAAGTGGTATGCTTCTTTCTGCATTCAGACTCCATCGATGGCATTTTTCATCATGAGTCCTTTGGAAGTGTCTGGTATGATTATATTGCCAATAATGGCTAAGTCATTCATAGCTGATTATCATACAAAATTGCTGTTAACATGTACAATGTTCAAGGAGCTCACATTCTAATGAGGTGAGAGAACATAGAAACAATGATGATTGCAACACCTCATTTGAGCTTTTTTTTCAATATTTCATCTGTTGGAGGATCTTGTATAAATGACATGGGGGCTAGAATTGCCCAGACCCAAAACCCAAAATAGCAAAAACCTATTAATTGGAGACCAATGCTTGGTTGTTATGATGAAATATAATTGTACCTTAAGAATGGTGGACCCTGATTCTTGAAGCCCACCAGACATCAATTTATGGTTTTGCAAAAGCCTTTTATCTTGTAATTTTAAGGTTCAGTGAAAATTAGGGAAGGATGCAAACGTTTCAGATTCCTTTTCCTTTTATAAATATTATGTGATATCTTTTGGGTAGTGGAGAATCCATTCTTTGAGCTGCCCTGCCTTACCTTCTTAATATTTCAGACTTTCATTGCCCAAGGTAAAAAAAAAACCATCTCATATCACCAGGCACCTTTCAGAGTTCTGAGCTGCCAGAGTTCCCGGTCTAAACTTGGCAGCCTGCACTGGTCCTCCCAGACCGTTATCTCAGAGAGTTATCAGGCTCTGCTGAATGATGCAACATTGAAACCACTTTGATCCTAACCTTAAATTCCATTGCCTCTTTCCCTTTGTGCAACAAATGTCCAATAACATCCTTATGACATTTTACCTAGTGGGGCAAACATTTTTTTTTGCAATGTTCCATAGTCATATCAATACTATGTGTTCCAGTGGTAGCCAATTCCAGTAAAGGGCATTGTAGAATGAGATATGAAAGTTTACCAGCCTTTGGCCTTACCTAAAGAGAGGCAAATCTAGGAATTATTAATTGACAAACCTCATGAAGCCAATGGGTTTCAGTTTCCATGAAATTTTCTTGTTGGTATTTTTCTTTACAAGTATAGCTGTGCTGGTGGAGTTGTGAATTGATCCAACCATTCTGGAGGACAATTTGGAACTATGCACAAAGGGCACTAAAAGACTGTCTGCCCTTTGATCCAGCCATAGCACTGCTGGGTCTGTATCCTAAAGAGATAATAAGGAAAAAGACATGTACAAGAATATTCATAGCTGCGCTCTTTGTGGTGGCCAAAAATTGGAAAATGAGGGGATGCCCTCCAGTTGGAGAATGGCTGAAAAAATTGTGGTATATGTTGGTGATGGAATACTATTATGCTCAAAGGAATAATGAAGTGGAGGAATTCCATGGAGACTGGAACAACCTCCAGGAAGTGATGCAGAGTGAGAGGAGCAGAACCAGGTGAACATTGTACACAGAGACTGATACACTGTGGTACAATCGAACGTATGGACTTTTCCAGCAGTGTCCCTGAACAACCTGCAGGGATCAAGGAGAAAAAAACACTACCCTCAAGCAGAGGGTAAACGGGGGGAGTAAAAACACCGAGGAAAGGCAACAGCTTGACTACAGAGGTGGAGGGGATATGATGGAGGAAAGACTCTAAATGAACAACCTAATGCAAAAACCAATAACATGGAAATGAGTTCGGATTGAGGACACAAGTGATACTCAGAGGAATCATGCATCACCAATGGGAGGGGTGTTGGGAGGGTGGGGGAGGAAAAGAAAATGATCTTTATTTCTAATGAATAATGTTTGAAAATGATAAAATAAAATAATGTTTAAAAAATAAAAGTAAAAGTATAGCTGTAAGGGGCAACTTGGTATCTCAGTGAATAGAGAGCCAAACCTGGAGGCAGAAGATCCTGGTTTCAAATGTGACCGCAGACACTTTCTGGTTGTGTTAACCCTAGCTGTCTAACCCTTTACATTCTTCTGTCTTGGATCCAATACAAAGTATTGATTCCAAGATAGAAGGTAAGGTTTTAAAAATAAATAAACAAACAAATAAATTTATAGTTTTAGAAACATTAGTTTCTTAATATTGTATTTAATTCATATCCCATAAATTTAGTACACTGGGTTGTATTGTCACAGATACACACCACTCAAATTTACTACCAAAGCCTTCCAAACATGTGTCTTCATAATCTGCTACAGGGAACCAGATGCCCCATATAGGATTAAGGAATTCCACATTCTAATGCCAGACACAGACCCTGCTGCTCTCTTGGTGCAATTGTTCTCAATACAAATTGAAACAATATATTTTCAGCCATTTTCATAGTTGTAATTACTGCAAAAATTGTAATATCACAAACATATTTTAAACACCTATACTTTTGGCCCAGTTAATTTTTTGTTAAGCTTTGTGTTTTCCCTTTTGAATACTGTTCTTACAGTGATGGAGGCAATTCCTGGATCTGTTTATCAGAGAACAATTATAAATTTAGGCCTGTAAAAGGTAGGTAATAGAAACTGGAATAAAGGAACTAGATGTGTTCTTTTTTATTTCTCCCCCTTTCCCAAGATCCCCTTCCTCCCAACTACCTTACCCCATCATTGAAGAAGGTTTGGCTTTTACATGTTGAGTTGGTCTTTTGCAAAGGTACAAAGTTTTGAGCCTGAAATCTGGCTTAGTCAGACCTTTGAAACAAAGGGTAGAATGCTCTCTGTTGGAGGAAGGGGAGGGCTCGGGTAATTGTGGAACATCTATAAGTTTTTGAACACACACTGTCTAATCAGCCTCTGACAGATCCATTGTAAATCAAAGGTCTGGTAAGTGGGGATGCCAGAAATGTTTGATCTCATTCCAAGCCTTGAAACAACTTGCTTATTTTTTCTTCAGTTTGACTCCTCACTAAAATAAAACATTGAGAGATGAATGTTCTGACGGGTCATTGTGTGTCAACCTGTCACTCTGTAATGGTGACATATTTCAGCTGGATTGAGGTGGTGTGGTTGGGGGAGGTCTTCAAAAAAGAGAAAGAAAAAGAGTGAGGGAGAGAAAGAAGAATAAGGAAAGAGAGAGAGAGAGAGAGAGAGAGAGAGAGAGAGAGAGAGAGAGAGAGAGAGAGAGAGAGAGAGAGAATATGAGAAAGAGAGGAGGGAAGGAAAGAGACAAAGAATAACAAGATTTCTGCTCTCTCCTTATGGCTGATCTTCATTTAAACCAAACACTTGTCATGTTCAGGGGAAGTTTTATAAATTTTTAATGATATTGGGTACAACTGGTGCTTTGAAATTTGCTGTACTTTAATTTTTTCTTCGTTAGCAAAGGTTCACTAATGCATTGAAGTGCTAAGAGCGTATCCTAGGGATGCCACGATAATTGTGTTGTTAATAATATTGTGGCACTAGTAATGTTCTCCTGGTAATCAAGGCATGAGATTTTTTTTTAATATATTCAGTTATTACACTGCATCTCGTACAAATCATGTCAATTACAATTGCTAGCCTGTGACAGTTAAAATAATTGTATACGTTTTCTAGAATTTTCCATTGGCTTGGCTAATCAAGCTAAAAAAAAATCAACACATTATTTGCATTAATTTTGTTCCTAGTCTATTTCCACTCCTAAATCATTTGTCCATCTCCTTCAAAAGGCAGAACAGTAAGTATTTTAATAATAAATATACAAATATGTTCACACTAACCTAATGCATACATGCTTCTATATGTCTAGCAAGACAGGGACTAATCTGCTATGAATGTTTTGTGGGATTGGGTACATATGTGATTTTAGAGATGGTCTATGTGCATTGATACTGAGTTCCCTTGGTGTGTGTTTGGGGCATGTAGAATGTATGTTTATGAAGATACACATCTTTGGGATAATTTCCATGGATCCCCCCCACCCCTTCCCCTGGCTAGTATTCTGAGTTTTCTGTTCATAGAACTAGCTAGTTAAAGAAAATCCGAAGATTTTACCTTTCCTCTATAACTTTCTCCTGGAACAGCCTGATAATTTCCTGAGCGAGGAAATAGATGTACTAACCTTGGAGAAACAAGGTGATAATTTTAGGAACTGACCTCTATACGGTAGAGACTGATGCTAACATTTTCTGGATTTATAATTAAATGAAGTAAGTGTCCCCAAAAGTTCTAGATCCAGAGGACCCAGAACAGCCCATAAAGTCCCCTGAGATTATTTATTTGTCCATAGTCTACAAACTACTGTGCTTTTTCTCTCCTTAGTCTGGTTAAGCTTTATTTCCCATTTCCAATGGAGAGGTTGAAATATTTGAATTCCCTAAATGACTTTGTAACTAAGCATGGGAAATCAGGATGTCACCTCCTCATGCCTTTATCATAGGGCATAGGTGTCACCTTATCAGTTGGAGAGGAGAGGAGAGAAAACATTGAAAAATTACGTTAGAAGGATATGGCACTCTAAGGAATCATGTTTGCCTATGATTTTTGCATCAGGCTTGAATGTTGGGTTGGATAGACAGCTGGGCAGTGCCATGTATACCCAGCTCTGGTACAGGAGGGTGAAGAATGAGCTAGGAATGTAGCAATTCCACCTGGAGGTCTATAATGAGCTATGACCACACTTGAGAAATAACAAGTCTAATGGCAGGAATATCCAAGGAATGACAGGCAAACATGACAGGATTATTTGAAGAATTATCAGTGAGCTGGATATTATTTGGAAAATCACAAATAAACAGCAAGCTTTTCAGTGGCTCTTGTTCCTTCCTTCCCTTTCTTCCCTTCCTCCCTATTCATCATGTGAAGAGTTGCATATGAGGATAGAGTAGCCACAGGTTGAGAGGGTCAGGAAAAAAAAAAGTCATTTTTTTTTTATGCAATAAGCTTCTCCTAAACACGGCTTGAACAAATCATCTCTCAGAATGTAGAATTTATTCCTCAACTTTGCCTAGAGGTAGACGTGGAGAGAACAGATTTTCCCCCCTCTCTCTGGCCCTTTGAGTCCTGACCATACAGAATGGATGGCTTTAGAACTGTACACAGACAGCAAAATCAATGCTTCATATGAGGAGGCTTCAGGGGTTAGGTTCCCATGTTCATGTCAACAAGGCTATTGGTTTTCTTAATACTCCAAAGTTATCGCTTCCCTGCTATAAGAGCCACCACTGTGACTTGTGTGGTCAAAGCTTAACAAAAGAATTTTCCCTTTGCCAACCACAAGGGTGGCAGGGAATTTAATTGCTGTGTGAGCAGAGATTGCCAGATGTGACCATAAAAAAAACAAACAAACCAAAAGAGCTCTCTCTCTAACCCCCACCTTCCCCATTCCCCATCCCAAACCCTGTTGGATGGCTTCTTTTTGCCACATCACATCTGTTTAGTAGCCTCCAGGCACACATGGTTCTCCTTATTCTGGAGAAGAAAGGTTGACAGTAGGCTTTAGTTTATGGTGTTCCTCTCTCAATTGATCTGTATTTATTTCACATGAATTTTGTATATCCTCATCTATACGTGTTGTTTCTCACTCCTCCAGGAAAGTGTAAGCTCCCTGAAGTCAGGGCCTGTCTCATTTTTGTCTTTGCATCCACAGCTCCTCACACAGTTGGTGCTTGATTAAGGCTTGTGGAATTTAACTAAATTGGCCATCATTGGACCAGACCAATAACATGAACTCCCTCAAGGCAGGAGATGTCTCTCTTTTGTCTTTCCATCTGCAGCTCCTAACACTGTGCCTGGCCCATAGTGCACACTTAATCACTTCTTATCCTATTGAACTCATAATAAAAAAAGTGATAGATACACAGATGGAGCACTTATTAAGAGCTTCCCATTTGTTAGGTATGGCGCTAAGCACTGGAGATACACATAGAAGCAAGCAACATAGTCCTTGCGTTCAGAGAGAATGCATTCTACTGATGGAAGATGCATAAGGGGGCACTGGAATGCAAAGGAGGGAGTGGTGGGAAGACCTGGGAAGGATGAGGACTGAGTTCAAGGTTTTGCTGGGAGAGGGATGATGATCAAGGCTTCATATGGAGATGACCTAGAAGGGCTTATGTCATGCCCAGAACAAAAGCTCTATGAGGGTAGGACATGGCTCTGTGGGTAGGTGTCTCTGATGCCTGGCGAAGTACTCATCACATAATAGATGCTTATCTTCTTACTCATGGGAAGAAGACCTGGTGCTGGATTGTTTTTGAGTTGGTACTCTTCCCATCTGAGGGGACTTAGCTCTGTCAGTGTCCCTTCTGGTCAGCATATCATCTGAAGAGTCGGACCTGTTCTGCAGTCATCACTCCAGTTTTAATTGCCAGTGCCCTGCCAAGAGGGTCTTATATAGTTTGTCAGTGCCATCCAGTGAAAAACAAGTTATTCCAAATATTACTTTGTGTCATCAGAGGTTTTCAACCAACTACCCAAGAATAAGACTTTGGTTACCTTTTCATCAAATTAATTAGTCTAACAATTAGACTTGGCTTACTGAGCAAAGAAAAGTCCACCCTAGCCTGATAGCAGCCCAAAATGGTAGCCTTGCCATGCCTTGTGGATTCATAGAAGAAGAGCCAAGAGGATTAACCACTGCTCTGGATCCTGGGTGGTGATCTTTGAGACTTGGTCAGTCTTACATTTGCCCTCTGAAAATGGCTTTTTGATCTGATGTTTGCTTCTGCTCCCGCCCCCTGATTTTATTTTTTTTCCCTGAGTTGTCTGTGGTGACACAGTACTAACGCCAAAAAAAAAAACAACAACCAAAAAAAAACCCGCTAGAGGCTACAGTGAGCATTGCTCACCCACAGCAAGCGGATGAAAAGGCAGTGCAGATGTAATTTGTTTTCAATGGCTGTTTCAAAAGAATAATTGTGGTGACATTGCGGGATCAATATTATAGATTTTTGTTTTCAAGTACACTGTATGTGTGGTGCTAAGGGGAGGCAGGAAATATAACACTGTGGCCTGAATACAATAAAAATGGATTGAGGTCTGTGGGTATTTGTCGGCTGCTAGCCATCATGGGTTTGGAACATCATTGGTGGGATTACTGAGTTTGTCCTTTGGGTTGGTATTTCACTGTGAATGCGCACACATTTCCTACAGTTTTCCTCTTTCACTCCTTCAGGGACCTGTTTCTTGAAACTGTATAAAGTCACTCTAGATGAGGTTCCCTAGATAGCTTGGTTTCTCTTATTAAGTAACCATTGGCCTTGGTGAGTGGGGAATTGAATATGCAATGAGGCAGGAATGGGGAGGACTGACGAGAGATTTGCACAAAGATGGCAACATCTGATCTGAAGTGAGAATGAAGGACTCTCTCATGTTCCCCTGAAAGCAATAAGGTTTCTTTAGCATCCAAGGCCTTCTGTACCCTATTGACCCTATTTAGTCTTCTAGAGAGAGGTAAAGAGGAAACGGCACCGCCAGTGAAGACTTAGTCCTCAAAATGAGGAATCACTTCAAGGGGGAGAAGACCTGGGGCCTCTGGCTTTAAGGAATTTGTACATCAGGGTAACTAGGCAAAAATGCCATTCCCAGGGTGAAAATTATATTAACAAAGAATTAGTAATAAAGCCGAATAAATGTAATGAGATGTGAAAGAGAGAGCACAGTGCCGGGCTTTTTCTGTCTTTCATAATTAGGCCCTGAAAAGAAATGGAAATTCAGGCAAAATACCTTTCTACTCTCTGGCTTCAGAATCACAAATTAAAGCATTTTTGCTCTTGGACATGTGATCATGCCAGGAGGGTAAAGGATGTACCTCCAGGCTTAGGGCAAAACCTTCTGATGAAGCATCTCCTTTCTTCATCGCCTGTGATTGTTTAATATTTGGTATCCTTAACCAGGGCAGAGATGGCTTGGAGAGAATGATGAGAAAGTAGGGTTATTTTTTCCCATTTCTTTGGATTGGTCTAACCTTTCCAGAGTTGTTACTTCTAAATGCAATTTTCTCTCCTCGGTCCTGTACCCACCCTGCCTTAGTTCTATTAGATATAACCAGAAACATAAGAGGCAATCAAGGCATGTTTGCCTCACCAATAGGCCTTTATCCCTTCCTTTTATACCCTAAGGCCTGGCAGCAACTCATGCCTTTCCTCTACTTCTGAAGGGACATTCAATAGGATTCTTTTAGTAAATATTAATTGATCAGCATGTTTTACCCATTCCCTCCTTTATGTTGGCAGTGAGCAAAGTTGTGTCTACATGATGCCAAACATCTGGCCAAAATGTGGAAAATGCCATCAAAACATCTGGAATTTTCCAAGGATCTGGATATTTGCATTCTTCACACTTCTACCAGATGTTTGGCATCATGTAGACAAAGCCTTAGAAAATGTGAAAGTCACTTTAAAAAAACCCCTCTAAAACAGTTCACTACTGTTTTTGTGATTTACAATTGATTGGATGCAATGATCCCTTGGGAACAGAGGATTGCCTGAGTGTAGATGGTTGGATAGAACCTGAAATCATCAAACTAAATATTTTACAAATGAGCAAACCCCCTGAATGGATACTGGCCAGTTGGCTTCAAGCAGGGAAAAAACACAATGAAAAAAAATCTTTAGGTGGGGTGTCTGAGAAGAAAAATATCTTATTTCATGAAACTGCAGCTGAAGGCCTTGTAAACATGACTCAATGAATTACAGTTCCGGGGTGTTTTTTAAAAAAATCAGCAAGTATTTAAGGGACAGATTATATTACCAGCTTGTGATAGATAAGACGAGGAGATCATGCTATAATAACGTAAATAAAAATAATAATCACATAATAAAGTCTTACATGTATCTAGTACTTCAAAGTTGTTTTTTAAGTACTTTCATGTACAGTGGACAATTTCCCAAAGCAATCTTTTTATCCTCCATTTAGTTTTGGTCCAACACATATATTTGCAATATCTCTTCCAGAAAATATGTATCAATTCAATGACTAGCCATTCTCTTACATTTCATAATACCGACAATAGATATTTCTTATGTCTTTATCTAGACCACAGGTATTGCATAGTGTTTTTAATAATGACAAGTTGTGTATCCTGCCCTCATGCCTGCCACTATATGGAGAGTTCTATCCTTCCAACAGAAAGATTTTCTCCTGGAAATATTCTTTGGTCAAGAATGTTGGACTAAAATCTATAAGGAGGGGGTATCTGGGTAGCTCAGTGGATTGAGAGCCAGGCCTAGAGATGGGAGGTCCTAGGTTCAAATCTGGCCTCAGACACTTCCCAGCTGTGTGACCTTGGGCAAGTCACTTGACCCCCATTGCCTAGCCCTTTCCACTCTTCTGCCTTGGAGCCAATAACACAGTATTGAGTCTAAGACAGAAGGTAAGGGTTTAAAAAAAAAATCTACAAGGAATCAAAGCTGTGAGTGACCCAAAAGATGGTGAAGAGATTCATAGTGGGTACTGCAGCATATTTTCAATGATGATCTATGTTCAGTGGCACATTGGAGTCGAGTTATGCCGGCTCCTGAGAGCTGAATGTTAAATTTTCAGTGAGCATTTCTACCTCAGAAATTAGAAAATGCAAGACTTGATTTTTTTGGTCATTGCCTAGATGATAAAGTGATGGAAAAATATTAATAATGCAGATTAAACTTAAAAGTATGTTGTTGTGTGTACATTTGTTTTTCTTGAGAGTTGATTGTTAAACAAATTTACTAGTACACCCCTGCTTAATTTCCAGAAGTGTTTGAGATATAATTAAGGATATGTGTGATCAGAAAAAGAAGTCCCTTGACAAGTTGCAATCCCAGTCTGGGATAATGAGTAGACAGGCTAAGTGTAATAATGATGCCTTCAAAATGTACAAAGATATAGAGGGAGGCCTATATTCTCTATAGAAGATTTCTAGAAAAATATGATGAAAATATTTGTTATAAAGGATAGCTTTCTGAAAGGAGGTAGATGGAAGAGGACAGGGGAAAATCTAGGTACTAAAAAGTATATGATTAAATTAATTTTCTTTTAAAAAAAGGAACATAGCCCCAGTTGAGAAGACACAGATGGATTGGAATCTGCACTGATGGAGTGGACCAACCATTTAATCATCAATAAACATTTAATATGTGCCAGGAACTGTGCTAAGCACTGTAGATACAAAGATAACAAATTAAGAAACCCTACCCCCCAAGGAAATAACCACAGTGATGAGAGATCAGAGCTACATACACTCTTTCTTATTTGGTTCTCACAACAGTCCTCTGTGGGGCATGCATTATTGATACGAGCCAGCATATATACAGCGCTTTACAATAGGCAAAGTGTTTTACATGCTGGGACTGTTCAAAGAATCTTTTTAAGGGGAATTTTCCAAGATCCTCAAGCTTCACTTAGGGCAATTGGAGTCTTCTCTAGATATGTCTTTTCCCCTTTCCCCAACCCTCCAACTACTGGTTTCTGCAAAATGCCAGGCCCCTTCTTTGTAGAGGAGGAGCTTCCCTCAGCCAATACACATATGCCTATGCATACACACACACACAGATACATATACACACATAGATACCCTTACACAGAGACACAAATATATAGAAATGCATAGATACATAGATATATACACTTGCATGTAGATATAGGGATCTATATGCAGAGAAATACATACAAACACATATAGATACACACATGGATACACAGATATAAGTGCACATGAATATATCTACACATAGATACATTCATGTACACATGGATACATATACACAGAAATATACACACACATAGATACATACACTGACACATGATACGTAGATATATACACCTTCACATTTTATTTGGCCTCGAATTTCATTGGAATTTGATGGAAAATGCTCAATGTATGGGATACTTTCATTGATGTGGATTAGCAACTTAGCTGTGCCTGAGCAGCTTGGAGACTTACCTGGGATATGGAGAGGCTAAATGTCTGACCCTCAGTCACACAGCTAGTAATGGATCAAAGGAAAGATCTTACCTTGGGTCTCCCTGACTTCACGGCTAGCCCTATATAGAGTACATATTATTATTTTTTCCATTTTACGGATTAATTGACTTAGGTTGAGAGAGGGGAAGCAACATGTGTAGGGCCACATGCAAGTAAATGGCAGAACAAGGTCTAGAAGGAAGATCTTCTGATATCTACTACAGTCTTTCTTTGATTTTACCTTTCTTTCTCCCTTTTTAATGTATTGGGAAAAAAGCTAAGACATACAAAGAGATCAGTAAAGCTACAATGCTATCAAGGGACAGAATAATATGACACCAATTATAAAAGTAATAGAAGTTCAGAAAAAAATATATATATAAATTTAGTAGTCATGGAAGTTTCATGAAGGAGATTGGAAGGAAATGGAGCCTTGAAGGCAAGGTGGTACCACCTTATGGAGAACCATGAAAACCAGGAAAAGAAATATACTTTCTGGGGCAGGCAGTTGGGAGTCATTATAGCTTCTTGAGCAGGGGGTGGCATGTATTGTATACATACAAGTAACCATTGCAATACACTGAAAATGAGAACCAAGGGTATGGTGTGAATACAATCCCTTCCTTTCTAACAAAATTCTGTGTTCCTGAAGATAGATATGTTACTCTTCAATTCATGAAGAAGAAACATCAAGAGTTTATAAAGTGATTTGAATGAATTTTGAACCCACCACAGAATTCATACTATTTAGTTTGGGGCTTCTTAGTGGGAGGTGATGGTTAAGGGGGAAAAAATTTCCATAGGGAATATAAAGGGATGCAGACTTTTTGCTTTATTTCTGTTTTCTTCAAAAAGCTCAACTTTGGCTTTTTCCTTTACACTGAGTCAAGTAACTTAAAGTAGATGACATTTCTGACAAAACAGTTTCATTTTGTTGGAGCATGGAAACCATGGAATACTAATATGACATGATTGAAATGACATGTTAGTTCCAGGCCCTTGAGTGCCATGAAAACAAGTTTAAATTTTAATTGATAGATAAATGACAGCTAATGAAGAATTTTGATTAGAAGAGCAGAATGATAGGTTCTATGCAGATGTAATTTATTCTGGATGTGGTGAGAAGGATAGACTCAAGGAAAGAAAGAATGAAATTGGAATCACCTGTTAGTAGTCTATTGTAGTAGTTCAGGAAGGTTTGTCATGAGGGCCTGATGGTGGTGGCAGTAAACACAGACAAGAAGGAAAAGATTCTAGAAGTGTTTCAAAGATGAAATGGACAGGACTTAGTCACTGATTGCACATGGATGAATGAATTAAAAAAAAAACTGCTCAGCATTATGTGTCCTGTGCTAAGCCTGAGGATATAAATAAAAAGTCAAACAGATGACTCTTAAAGAATTCACATTCTAGTTTGGGGAGGTAACACACCTAGGAAGGCTAAATTACTGTAGGAAAAATGGAAATGTTTGTTGGTCCTAAAGGATCATCAGGATGAATGGTAATGCTGAGGACCTAGAGGATGTAGAGATAGGACAGATAGTAAGACTAGGTGGTCCAGCCTCTTATTAGCAGGATTATAATTGAAGATTTCCTGTTTTTCCAAATAGTATGAGATGGAAAGGAGGAAAATAGGGTGATAAGAAAGGAGCTAATAGTAATGGTCCAAATGGAACATAGCTGAACTATAGGGCAGTCCCTCAAATCGATCTTCCCTAGATATTTTTTCCTCTCTGCTCTCACTGATCTCAGGCCCAGTGCCACCTTTAATTATCTATAGTAATTCAAGACATAATGTCTGAGTCACAGAATTCCATTCTAGATATATACACGCAAATGCTTGGACTGACACAATCTCATTATCACCCTTTCCTTTATGTTCCACCCTTCTCTGACTAGACCTTATGGTCCATGAAATAAGATCCAGCTGGTCTTTGAAGAAAGCCTCCAGATCACTATAAACAGGTAACCCACCCCTATGGACCTGAAAGACTTTCTTGGAAGCTCTTTAGTTTCTGACAGTTTCCCTCTTTGGGAGATAAGTATGTCCTTTATTGTGTATCTCAGTGCATGAAAGGTCTTCACTCTTCTTCTTGCCTACCTAACATTTCTGGAGTCTTTTCCCTCTTTTCTGTGTTCACCTGCCACTCAAACAATACCTTATTTATTTAAGGTCAATGGCCAAGAGTGGAATAGGACTTAGGAGTCAGGTTCCAAATTGGCTACTCTTTTCCTCAGTAGGACCAGAATCTCAGAATCTTATTGCTAGAAAGGACTTTAGAGTTCATCTGGTATGGATTCAAACTCTTCCCATCAGAAATCTCTGTAGAATCTGACAAGTAATTATTTGATGTGTTTCTTTTTATCTCTGGCTCTCTAAACACATCCAATCCCTTTGGAAGTATCAATTACCCATGTTTTCTATTTCCCATGAAATAAAATAAGACCATCTTTGAAAGAAATCTCCCCAGAGTAATTATTCAAAAAAGTTTAAGCAAAAGTCATAAGGCAATTTCCCCCCATTTTGGAGGTCATTTACTCTATTTTTGTCTTTTCTATTTACTTCAACTCCCTCCACCTTCATTCTTCTGGTTTCCTAATCTTCTGCCCATACATGTCCTCTGCCCAGGTTCAGTTACCATATCCAAAAGTACTAAGCAAAGCTGAAGTGTTAGTAATTGTTCAATACTATTTTATTTTTTGGTGAGGGAGGTACAAATAACATACTTTTAAGTTTAATGTGCATTAATATTTTCTCCATCACTTTATTGTCTAGACAATTAACAAAATAGATCAAGCCCTGATTTGAAATGTTTGATGATTTCCAAGGTGTAAATGCTCATACTAAAAAA
The DNA here is from genome assembly GCF_027887165.1 of Monodelphis domestica. NCBI lineage: Eukaryota > Metazoa > Chordata > Mammalia > Didelphimorphia > Didelphidae > Monodelphis > Monodelphis domestica. The sequence continues at coordinate 436,180,342 of NC_077227.1, forward strand.
TTTTAGTGTTTGATGGAGTATTAGAGATCATGTAAACCAACTCATCCATTTTATAGATGAAGAAACTGATTTCTATATGTCTCACCTATCAGTAAAGCTGTTTAACCATGCAATTAGTATGTATGTGGATAAAACCCACTTTGACTTTCTGGACTTTTTTTTACTCCCATTTAGACTTTTTTTTTTAGATTTTATTTGCATTCTTCCACTACACTACACTTGAAAATGGATAAATATCCGTAATCCCTCAAAACAAAATCTGAGTTGGGGTAAGTGGACTATCCTGGAAAGTCCAACTTTTCTTTTAAAAATTGAGCATAAAATCTGGCCTCAGACACTTCCCAGCTGTGTGACCTTGGGCAAGTCACTTAACCCCCATTGCCTAGCCCTTACCACTCTTCTGCCTTGGAGCCAATACACAGTATTGATTCCAAGACAGAAGGTAAGGGTTTTTTTTTTTTTAAATGAGCATATACATTCACATACTCAGTTTTTTTGCCTTTAAAAGAACATCCCAGAGTTAATGAGAACCTAAGTAAGTACATAAAATATAGATCAATACTTGCATTCATATATGTAATCTATATGTATATATACATCAATATATACATATATGTATATATATAAATAGGATAATAGTTTTAGAGCTGAAAGGAAACAGAGATCATTTAGTACAACCTTCTCATTTTACAGATGAGGAAACTGAGGCCTAGTAGTGATATAACTTGCCTGTGGGTAACATAGATAATAGGTAGTAGAGTCAGGATTTGAACTGGGTCTTCTGACTCCAAACCATTTCCCTTCAGTGGCACCTCTGGTATCTTATGTCTTTTCCAAGTCCCACTGAACAGAATAAATTTATGTGTTGATTTGGCCCTAGGCAGGCATTGTTTGACTTGAGCTGGGTGAGAGTAGAGAGGGATGTAAGCAAGATCAAATTGAGATACTACAACCACATTCCTTTCTTACCCTATTCCATATCTGACCCAGAACTTACTGTGAATGGCATTCCATTACCTTTCAGGCCCCCACTTTACTACCAGAATTAGAGATTCAGAATGATGATTGCTTTGGCACAGCCTTATCAAGGTCAGAGAAGGCCATAATCTATAAGGTATAATTTTAGGGATGGGAAAGGTACCAAATTTTAACCTTACAACTTTATGACTTTTTACATTAGTATTTGATCCCTGTTAAAAGACACATTTCTCTTAGGAAGGGATCCTCCTTTTAGTGGAGAAATCATATTATAAAATTTTATTAATCATTTATACTCCAGGATTAGTGGAAGAACTGAGAGTAAATCTTCAAAGGGGGTGGAGTAGTGTAGAGAGAAAGAATATGAAGATCTTATATATATATATATATATATATATATATATATATATATAAGTTCTGCCTATAAAGGAGATATGTGCAACTTTGTGGTTTGAGATGTCAGAGGTCAAGTTGACTGATTTGCTGGGGGGTGAGGGGGAGGAAGGGAATCACCTCAAAGTAAAGAATTCCAGAATAAAAAAAAAACAACTTGATTTTAGAATTCACCTAATCCCACTTCCTTATTTACAAATTAGAAAATTAAAAGATCAGAAACTCAAAATTTTGAAGGGGCATGCCCAAGTTCACAACTAGCTGTGGCAGAACTGGGACTAGTAATCAAGTCTTCTAAATGACAAGCTAGTGCTTTCCTGCTCTATATCCTTAGTGCCTCAGTGGTTTCTGGAGAAATGAGTTGGCAAGAATTTCCTCCATGTTCAATCCCAGAGTTTAGCACAGTGCCTGTCACATAGTAGGCACTTAGTACGTGTTTATTGACTGACAGATGGACTGATTGATCCTGACTTCTCTAGCTCAATTGTGTTTAACTCTCTTATTTTAGAAAGAAGGAAACTATTATCTAGTATCAGAACCAAGGTATGAGCCCAAGACCCTGGACCATAAGCCGGGAATTATTTCCATTAAACCACGTCGCCTCCCACCCTTCAGAAGGCTTGGTGCAACGGGCCATGGGGTGTTGTGCACCCGAGAGACTGAAGGGTTTGCGTAATTGAGCTGCTTGTAACCTTAGGAATACTAGTGGAAAATTGGAATTCCTTTGGGTTCTCCCAATCAAAATAGCGGTAGGAAAAAATCCCGGCCTCAAACCAGAGGCAATAATATAAGCTAAGTAGCTCTGACTTCCCCAACCTTCCCTTCCGATTTGCACCAGTTCCTCCGTGCCGTCTACCGCCCCTCAGATCAGGGGCAAAGCCACCGCGAAAGGATGTCATCTTTTATACTTCCCAGAGAAACCCCTCCTACCCTATTAGGTTTGCTTCACATTCTCCTTTTGTGGAAGTCCCCGCCCGGCAGCCCGAGCCACCATTAGCTTGAATGGTAACATATTAGCATAATGGTCAGGGCGGTGAGAGAGATTTTGCTCTTCAGGAGAAATTTGTAATATAATAGGTGAAGCCCAGGAAAGGATGCTGCCTGGACTAATAATAATTGAATCCCAGAGAGGTAGTCAAAACAGCTGGAGAAGCAGCCACATGTGTTAAATGAAGAATTGGGCAAATCATCTTGACACAGAAAAACTGCATGTATACCATGGCAGAAATTATACTTTTATAGTTATTTTTACACCTAAACATTACTCTTTGAGTGCCGTCATATTTTATGAAAACTTTTATTAACATTTCAAAATGACCTTACCCCTCATTGTGTTTCTATCAGTCCCAGGAGCCATAACCTATTTAAAATATTTTTATCTTTACAAACACAATAAAGTAAGCTGTCTCGAACATAGATTTGTAGATCTCATTAGAGATACTTTTTAAAAAGGTACAGTATCTCTGGGGAAGATAATGGCAGGTTGTAATCTTCGCTTGCAAAGTTTCAAACATGAACAGTTTGTGAAAATGGATTGTTTAATCCTTCTGGCATTGTTTTAGCAAAGCCAGGCTTTTTAATTGTTCCGGCTGCATCTGACAGCCCATGGGAGAAATCTGCCTCGACTGGACACTTGAGGACCACTTTCGTGGGCTGATGTTGGTAGGACCCTTGGCCAATAGTGCAGATGTGAAGTGGGGAGAGAAGATAAGCCTCACTCATTCTGATCACATGGAAAATCTGAAGCAAAGATCTATAAGAAAAAATAGCAATTTTTTTTTTCTTAGTGAAAGTCAACAGTCCTCTAGCTTGTAAATGAGCCATTCTCCCTGGGGGCGGTTAGCTGTATTGGTGGCCCTGGGATGGGGACAATTTTTCAAAAGGGTGGCTTCCAGTGGGCCAGTGTCCTAAAGGCAGTCCTTTCAAATGGCCTTTTTATTCAGTGAGATAATGGGCAGTTTGTGCATTGCTAAATAAGGCCCATTTTGTTAGGAATGTTTCTTTCAGGGGCATTTACAATTTGTCAGAAGAAATGCAGAACATCTCTCCAGGAGTCTGTTTAAGAGGACATCATTTCTCGATAAGCTCTTGCTTAGGTCAACTGCAGCCTGGCTCTTACAGTATTCCCCTGTTGCTTCTGCCACACGGGAACGCTCTAATTTATTAGGATTACACAAGTCATGTCCTCCGCCTGACTGAATGCACAATGTGGAAATTTCCTTTTTTTTTTCTTCTTAAATCTTCCCTCCTCTCCTTCATTCAGAGGCAAAAGGCAGAGAGGGTCATTTGAAAAACACTCCCAGTCTTTGGAGAAAGAATATTTCAGTGGAAAGCTTTGCCTCTGTGTAACAAAGCCTGTCCAGTGATGCCTACTTGGAATGGCAGGGGGGAGAGGTTAGGGGATGGTGGCACTGAAGGGCTGGGACACTGTGGAAGTCTGAATCTTGTTATTGTTTGCTGTTTTATTACTTCACAACAATATGCCAATAAGACATGTAGTTGGAGCTGTAGGATTATGAGCTCTGAAGAGATGAGACAGGAAATATCAGTTGTCTAATAAAACTACCTTACCCAGAGTCTACGGGGACAGAGAAGCCAAAATGAGTCCCCAATTTGGAATGCCACAAAATGTCTTGTCACCATGTTAATTACATTTCCATTTTGAAGCACTTTTCTCCTTATAAAGCTTAATGCTCAGTGAAATTTTACCCTCTTATTCAGATCTGTTTTCAAAGCTTTGTTTCATTGTAGTTGGGCTTAGTTCTTTTTTTTTCTCCCTTCTGGTGTTGAGGGTGACTTCTCTCTGTCACTGAGGTGGTGGCCTCCCTGACAAAGTTTTGGATGATGTTAGAACACTGCAGCATTTTTAATGAAGGCAAATTCTGCCAAAGATATTATAGATAAAGGGGAAGAACCAAAAAAAAAGGGGGGTGGTGAGCAGGCTCCATTTTCAGCAGACCAAAATAAGCTATGATGTGGAGAGCATTTTGAGTAAACTGAATTTATCCATCTTTTAAATTTAATTCACCGACACTTGCTGAATACTTTCTGGTTGCTGGGTCCTCTAGTAGGGACTATGGGTGACACAGAGATCAAGTAAAACAAAGCCCCTTCTTTCATAATATTAAGAGTCAAAATGTGTAGAATACTTGATATTAAAGCTTAAGGATACAAGTTATCAAATAAATATCGGATTTGAAATCAGAGGACTGAATTTGCATTCCACTTGTGATATTTGTTACTTGAATGCCTTTGGGCAAGTCCCTTAATTCTTCTGGGTCTCAGTTTCCTCATTTGTAAAAAGAAGGGGTTGGACTTGGTGATCTTTGCCAGTTCTAAATCTATGATCCTGTGAGGCTCTAAGAGTAGCTAATAGATTTATTTTACTGATAAGGGAACTGAGTACTTTGCCCATAGCAACATAATTTGGAATTTCAGACTTCAAATCCTATGTGCTCTTTTTAACTAAAGGTACAAATATTTATAGGGATGGTGAAGGGCAGAGGAAAGGAAAAATGTGTATTAATGCCTATGATGTGTGCTAAGCACTTTACAAACATTATCTTATTTGATCCTTATAATAGCCCTATGAGGTGGGTGCTATAATTTTTATTGTTCCCTTTTTACAGTTGAGGAAACTGAGGCAGATGGTGGTTGAGTTCCTTGTCAAGTCACATGGCTAGTGTCTGAGACCTGACATTGGGCCCAATGTATTATCTATTATACTATTATACTATTATATATACTATTATATATTATGTATTATACTTGACCTAGGGGCTAGACTTCTGATTTTATTGATATAGAAAATTCTTAGATGGGGAAATTCCATTTATTAATTTAAGCTAGCACTTAGTTTTAGCTAATTATAGTCTGAGAGAGTTGCCTTGGATACTGAGAGGTTAATTGATTTGCCAAGGGTCACACAATCAGTATGTTTCAGAGGCTGAATTTGAACCCAGGTCTCCCTATTTCAGAGGCCAGCTCTCTTTCCATTATGCTATCCTGCCTCTAATTAGAAATACTTCAATATTTTCACAGGTCTTTCGCTTCAATGTGGATATCACTTCCAAGAGTACAAAATGCAGTCATTCATTCCTGTCTAGCCTGAGCTATTTTTGTTTTGATCTTCCATAATCTCAGGAAGGAACCTATCTGGTGATAGGAGAGGCCTTCTCCTTTGCCTTTTGAAATTTTATGGGTTCCATGGGCTAACCATCTGTTATCCTGAACTCTCATTACTAGGGCAAGCCTACTTTCATTTTCCACTTATATTTCAACCTGGGTGATACTTTTTACTTGACTTCTTGCCAAGTAAAAGAATATTGGTAATAAATACTGCAACATGTTTACACTTATAGTGTGGTTCTCCTTTGCTCTTGGTGTCATATGGAATGTCAATTCTTTGGAGATTCTTGTACTCAACAATCAGTAGCGACAAAAAATCACCATTGTCATAGAGTATGTCCTATGTGGAGTTCAAATGTCAAAGTGATGTTCATTGGTAATTAGGCCTTCCAGCTGCTCCTATTTATGGATGATGTATTGACTCCTCAAATGCCTGAATATTACAGAGCCTTATCATTAATGTTATCTACAATCTCTAAAAATAATTTGCCCTAATGTTGTATATAGGAGAAGCAAAATGGATGAAGAATGACTATTTCCCAGGCTATGTTATATAGTTGGAATGATGGTACATTGAGTCAGTCCATTAGTATGTGTTTTGGACATGCACAGCAGATGAGAAAGGAACTGGACCCAGAATAGAATAGAAGGAATAGAGGGAGCCAGACAAAATGGGGTGTATTTTTAAATTTTTATTTTTAAGGACCCCCCCATATCTTTCAAGCTGGATATTCTAGGACTTCTCATAGACCCAATGCTTCTATTGATCAACGTAAGCTTTTGATCTGCTCTTTTTCTGATCTTGGCCAACTTTTTCTTCCTGAGGCAACCTGGTAGCTATCCTGCTCCCCTAGGATTCTCCATATTGAAGCTAAACCTAGTGTGGATACTCCACCTGCACAGCCCAATGCAGCTCAAGACATTTACCAGACTTAGCAATTGGCAAGATCTCTAGTATCTGAGATTACAGGCATCTGCTATCATGTCTTATTTTCTGCAGTATTTACAAAGATTCCATGCTATCCCTCAGCTCAAAACCTCATCTTAAGAAAAAAACACTAGTAATTATAATAAAAAATAGAATGTGTTACAAGATAGGTGTGAAAGTTATAATAATAGTAATTCATCAATGTTATGGTTGTTATTATTTAGGAACCCCAAGGAAGATCTCCTTTCTTGATGGGGGAATCAGAAAAACCTTCATGAAAGATATAACATTTTTGGTATCCTAAAGGATAGGTAGAATTTGAATAGTGGAGAGAGAGGAGAAAATTTTAGTCAAAAGGAACAGTGTGAACAAATACACAGAAGAGATTTTCAGGGCATGACAAAGGTCGCATAAGTACCTCTATTTTGACTGAAATATAGGCTGTATGAAAGAAAATTAAGCAAAATAAGGCTCAAAAAGTATATGGGGAGCAGATTGTATATGATAGTGAAGGCATACATTTTAAAGATGGCATGCCAGCCCTCCCGAGACCAAATGCCATGACTGCCCCCCTAGAGATTGCATAATGTGTCACCCTTCTGTCTTTACCCCACACAGGGGAGTGAGGAAGCACTCCCATTGGGCTACTGGGCAGAGGGGCAGGGTGAAGTGAAAAAATGTCATCAGGAGTGGTGGAGAAGTGGGAGGGGGAGCAGCTCCACCATAGTCCCTCTGCCTTTCTAGTAATAAACTCTGGGGGAGATGGGGAGGGTGGCTATGTGCCCACAGAGAGTGCTCTGCGTGTTATCTTTGGCACCTGGGCCAAAAGTTCACCATCAGTGGTATAAGGCCTGGAATAATAACATGAGGAATTTGTGCATTTTTCAGTGAGATCTTGGGAACCTTCACAGGTTTTTGAGCAGGAAAAGGAAAGATGCAATTAGATTGTTTTTTCCTGTGCCACTTAGTGATATAGATATGATGGAAAGAATCTTGGGTTTGGAGTCAGAGAATATGGATTCAAATCCTGCCTCTGCAAATACTACCTCCTTGACCTTCAGTTTATAACTTTAATGTCTCTGGGCTTCATTTCCTCCTCTGTAATGTGAATGCACTGGACTATAATATATTTAAAGTCCCTTTCCAGCTCTTAATGTTATGATTTTATCTCCCGAGTTTCTTTAAAACTACAATCTTAAACGATTTCAATTCAATTAAACTCAAAAAGGATAAATTACCTATTATATACTAGGACATAGGGATACAAAGAATTAACATGAGTCCCTTGGTGCTATCTTAGAATTTTATTTTTGCTGTTAATAGTTTAGTTCTTCATAGTTGATCATTGTAAAATATGTACAATGTACATTGTACAATATTTCTGTTACTGTATACACTGGTTTACTGGTTCTATTCACTTTACTTTGCATCTGCTCATATAAGCTTTTCTAGGTTTTTCTGATCTCATCCTGTTCATCATTTCTTATAGAATAATAATTTTCCATTACAACCATATACCACAGTTTGTTCCACCATTCTGCAATTGATGGATTACTACCTGGGTTTCCAATTCTTTGTTACTACAAAAAGAGTTGCTAAAAATATTTTGTTACAGGTAAGTAATTTTCTTTGACCTCTTTGGGCTACAGATTCAGTCAGTGGTATTACTGGGTCAAAAATGGTATGCACATATGCATATAATATGGTGTGCGTAGCTTTATGTCCTTTGAGTGTGGTTCTATTTTGCTCTCCATTATATTTCCACCAACAGTACATTACTGTCCCAACTTTCCCACATCCCCCCCAACACTTATTTTCCTCTTCGGTCATATTAACCACTTTTATAGATATGAGGTGGTATCTCAGAGTTGTTTTAATTTGCATTTTTCTAATCAGTAGTGATTGCAGTTTTAATGTCTTCTTCTGAGAACTGTTGGTTCATATCTTTTATTATTTATCAGTTAGGGAATGTTTAGGGAATTATTATTTATCAGTTTTTTTATCAGATTTATTTACCAGATTATTTTTTTTTTTAAATTTTTTTATTTTATTAATCAGATAATTTATAAGATAAATTATCTGATAAATTGTCATTTATCAGAAATATCATATATCAGTATATATAACAGAAATATCATTTAGGGAATATTCTTATAAATTTGGCTCAAATTTCTATATATTTGAGAAATGAGACTTTTGTCAGACATACTTGCTATAAAAATTTCCCCCCAATTTGTTGTTTCACTTTTAATCTTGGTTGCATTAGTTTTGTTTGTACAGGAACCTTTTAAGTTAACTTAATTAAAACCATTCATTACATTTTTCATAATGTTCTCTATGTCTTGATTAGTTATAAAGTTTTCCTTTATCCATAAGTGTGACAGGTAAACTTTTCCATGTTCTTCTAATTTGCTTTATGAATCTCTCTGTTTCTAGATTGAGTATCCCTTTTGACTTTATCTAGTATGGTATGAAATGTTGGCCAACCTAGTTTCTTCCACATTGTTTTCCTGTTTTTCCAGCAGATTTTGTCAAATAGTGAGCTCTCTCTGCAATAGCGTGGGGGTTTGGGTTTATTAAGTACTTGGTTACTCTGGTCATTGACTACTTTCTAAGCTATTCCATTGGCTTTATTTCTTAGCCAAAAACATATTGGCGACCACTTTATGATATAGTTTGAAATCTGGTACAGATAGGTTCCTTCCATTAAATCTTTTTCATCAATTCATTTGATATTCTTAACCTTTTGTTCTTCCAGAGGAATTTTGTCACTATTTTTTCTAGTTGTAAGAAATATTTTTTGATATGGTATTTTGGTATAACATTGGATGGGTAAATTAATTTAGGTAGGATTGTCATTTTTATTATGTTGGCTGTTTCATCCATGAACAATTAATATTTTTCCTTTTGTTTAGGTCTGACTTTGTATAAAAAGTGTTTTGCAATTGTGTTCATATAGTTGCTGGGGTTGTTTTGATAAGTGTTCTATTTCCTCTTTTGTTAATCTGGACAGTTTATATTTTTTGTAAATATTCATCTATTTCCCTTAGGTTGTCAGATTTATTGAAACATATAGTTTGACATATCCCAATAATTGCCTTAATTTCTTCTTCATTGGTTATGATTTTACCTTTTTCATTTTTGATACTGATAATTTGGTTTTCTTCTTTCCTTTTTTAAAAAAAATCAGTTAATAGTTTATCTATTTTATTTATTTTTTCATGAAACCAGTTCCTTGTCTTATTTATTATTTTAATGGGCTTCTTACTTTTAATTTTATTTGTATATTCTCTGATATTCAGGATTTCCAGTTTGATGTTTAATTGGGGATTTTTAATTTGTTCTTTTCCTAGTTTGTTTGTTTTTTGGTTGCATGGCTAATTCATTGATCTGCTCTTTTGATTATGAGAATTTTCATTGGCTATACCCCTTGTATAGAATGCTCTTCCTCCTCTTCACTTGTTGGCTTTCCTAGCTTCCTTCAAGTCCCAGTTTAAAATCCCCCTCCTATAAGAAGCCTTTCCTAACCCACTTTGATTTTAGTGCCTTTCTAATGTTGATTATCTCCAATTCATCCTATATACAACTTGTTTATACATAGATATTTGCAAAATGCTTTATTAGACTTTATTAGACTGTAGACTCTTTGAGATATGAGACCATTTTTTGGCGTTTAAAAAAAGTACAACCCTAAAAACTTAACTCAGTGCCTACCATGTAGTAGGTACTTAATAAATGTTTATTCATGAATTTCTGAATGATGATGGTATCCCTGACAGGAATAGAGATTTTAGAGGGAAGGGTGGGTTTTGGAGGGAGGATAATAAGTTCTATTTTGGACATGTCAGATTTAACATTTCTGTAGGACAGCCAAGTAGAGGTCTACTTGGCAGTTGACATTGTGAGAAGAGTTCAAAAGAGATTTTTTGGAGGATGAGGATAGTGGGTAATGGGCAAAATGAGACCTGCTATCTAATAGAAATGATCATTAAAACAATAAGGACTTAAAAGATCACTATACCAGAGAGAACAGCTGGAGATCATTATCCCTTTTTGTGTCATGGATCCCTTTAGTAGTCTAGTAAAGGTTATGGATGACTTTTTCTGAGAAAAAAAATGCATAAAATAAAATACATAATGCTACAGAGAAAACAAATTGTATTGAGATACAATTATCAAAACACTTTTCAAAAGTTTTCATGCCATACTTCAAGAACTAATTTTTGGTAAAGCGAGAAAAGAAGGCCCAACACAGAATCCTGAGATCTACTATGCAAATAACTACATATATATAGTCTATATCAAATTTCTTGCCTTCTCAAAGGGGGGGGGGTGAGAAAAGAAGGGAAAAGAGAATTTGGAATTCAAATTTTTTAAAAAAGGAATGTTAATTTTTTTTGTTGTTTCTAGTTAATTGAGAAAATAAAAGAAAAAAAAAGAAATACTATGCAAAGAAGGAAAGGCATGGGTAATGATTAATCAAATGAGACTTGGGAATAGTCCTTTGGGTAGGAGAACCAAGATCTATGAGTGTCATAAATACTCAGGGAGGAGAGAGTATGCAAATAGTTGATGTTATCAGATACCACCGAGTGTCTAGAAAAGTAAGGATTAAGAAAAGACTTGGATTTAGCATTTAAGAGATTCTTAAATCTGGAGAGGTTTTCTTTTCTTGCTTTTCCTCCTACCTCAGTTCTCCTTTCACTCATTGCTCCTTTTATGTTTCTGAATTTTAGTTCTTCATATGAGATTCTGAGTAATGAACCTTTGTTTGGGCTTTTGTTTGCATCTCCTACTAGAATAACATTCCCACTGGAAGTCATGAAAAGGGGGATCTTGAGGTTTGAATAGTGGGAATTCTTAAACCCTAGCATGAGTAGAAAAAGAAGATGATTTCCTGGTCAGTAGCAAGTTCCTGGAGAGTTTTGATTCATCCTCCCCTCCAGGATTTGCTGGTCTATATCAACCTTTCTAGAAACTCCAAGTTAATTTTCCTTCTGGAGAAAGTCCAAGTTCTTTGTGAAATGGTGGGGAAGGGACATCAAAATGTGTTTTAGTTTGTATGTGTGTTACTGCTTTTCCTATGCGGTCTTTCAATCTTGGGCTGACAGCATGGACATGAATAAGAACTAAATCTCAGATTACCAATGCTGAGTTCATTTACTTTCTAAGAGGAACTGATATCATAGACATAGTTAAGGCAATCTACATTGCTAGAATTATAGCACATTCAAATTCTTGATTTCCAAGTTCAAATGTCTTGAGCTTCTATAAGAAGGGTGTTTTGTGGTCTTCTTGAACTAGCTTGCAAGAACCAGTTAAGTTTCCACTGTGAGTTTTTACATATCAGAAATCAGAAAATGCTATAATAAATCGAGAGAGCTTGAGTGACTGTTTTGCTGATTGTCTAGATGGACGATTCTAATAGTTTTTTATGGTAGCATGAAAAGTTTGGGGGTAGGTAGACATGACTTACAGGTATAGCTTTCATCTGAGAAACCTTGAGTAGGATGGACCTAGCAAAGGACTATTTGATACAAAGGGAGAAGGGGAGAAAATGAGAATTTATAGCACTTACTATGTGCCAGGCAATGGCTAAGTGCTTTTTACAAATATTATCCCATTTGATCCTCACAATCACCCTGTGGGCTAAGCATTATTATTTATTTCCATTTTCATTTATGGAAACTTAGCTTAATGGAGGAGAAGTGATTTGCCTAAAGTTGCAAGTATCTGAAGTGAGATTGAGTAAAGGTCTTAATTACAGACCATGTGCTTTATGCACTATGGCACTATTTATCTGTCTCTGTACCCAGGGTCAGGAGAGACCTAGATTTGAATTCCAGGTTTCACTCTTACTAGCACTATGACCTTGATTAGGTTTCAAGTGGGATGATAATACCTACACCACCTACTTTAGAAGTCACTTAGGAGGAAAGTACTTTGGAAGCTCTACAAAGTAGTATATGAACATGAGCTATTGCCATTTTTACCCTAAATGGCATTTACTAAATTCTTACTATATGTTTGTCTGTAGGAATGTATATACACCTGGATAGGTGCATAGATGGATGAATCCTTGAGGAGATGGATTTTCCCAAGTTGGTTCTTACCTAATCCGAGAGAATAGTAGTTGCTAGAGAAAGACATGTGAAAATTAAGGAGAACTTTGAAGGTGGAATTTTCTGAAGATAGTTTGTGAAAATATCATCCCTTGATCCATTTCTTTTCTAGGTCAAGAGAAATATCTTCCTTCTCCTAACAGACTCTATCCTGAATGAAAAGAAATTGGATTTGGTGTTCTTCCTAGGAGAGTTTGAAACTGCAGACTTTTGCTCTCCTGACCCTGGCAGAAATGTAAGACATTGGGGTACAACTATTAACAGGCACTAGGTTTGGCCATCTCAGTGACACAAACTTCTAATAGGAAAGCCTTCCTGACAGATCATTTGGTTCTATGTCTGGCCTCAAGGATTATTCCTTCATTCCTAATCTCTGCTTTTAGCAGAGACTAAATCCTTAAAGTGAGTTTGCCTGTATTCTTTTTGTTCATTTGTACATTCTTTCGTTGTTTAACATTTTCTTTGTGCTTCCAATTGATATTAACTCATATATTTAATTGAACATTTAATAAGTATGTAGTATGGACATTCATTCATTTGCTCATCAATTCAACAAATAGTGAATATATGTGCTTTGTGTAAGTAAAATGCAAAATTTGAAAGGTTTGTCTGTACAAGGTGCTATAAACTTAGGTGGACACTGCCTTCATCAGGTAGAGGAACAGTCAAGAACTTGGAGTTTATGTTGCTGCTTTTCCTATGTATGATAGTCTTTCAGTCTTATACTGACAACATGGACTTGGGTAAGAACTAAGTCTCAGGCTTGTTAGGAAATTTTGCTTTATCTAAAAAAGCAGGAAGTTGGGCACAATTTCTAGCTTAAGGACTTCAGAAAGAATGTGCTCAATTATCCCCTTATGTTGAATAATATGTTGTAGGGATATGTGCCATGGAACACTACAGACTATGAAGAATTAAAATTCATTATCATTCAGAGGATGACAGACGGGCACATGGTGGTCACAAGCAGCCTGCAATGCTTAATAAATGAGTTGAAGGTTATTGAAGAAATGTGGGGGGAAAGGTAGATTGGTTATTTGGTGAAAGTAAGGTATAATTCCTATGTGAGTTGTGCGCTCTATTGTTATCCTTGCAATGTCAAGAGACAATGGAGAAAGGCATATCTCTCATACTTTGTGGGGATTTCCTGTCATGAATCTCTGGGAAGAAACTAGATGAGAGTTACATTTATGGATGGGCAGCAAAGAATGGATTGTGATTGTGCATTGTCAGAAAGAATATTAACATTGATGGAAACATAGATCTATTTGACTATTTAAGTTGACTAGAATACTTTATAAGAACATGATTCTTCCATAAATCCTTAAGTTGCGGGGCCAGTGCTGTCCTTCCAAGTCCTACCCTTTTATTCATTTGCTAAGGTTTCTGCTTCAGGATCTAAAGTTCCTATGCCATTCATAGGGGAGGGAGTTGAGGTTATCGGGGATGGGGAATGAAAGAGAACAAGGTCAAGCCTGCCACTTCATTCTGCCCAAAGCCTGCAAATACTATTAGAAACAATGATAAGACAAGAAGAAAAGAAGCAATTCAGAAAGAGAATGAGACATCATTTATATTGTGAAGGCCAAAGAGTGCCTTCCCAGGAAGAGAACTGACAAAACTTCACAGCATGTCCTGGTGAGAGATGAGAATCCAAGGGAAGCCACAGGATACATGACACAAGCTTTCATTGATCACCACATGCATGATGGTTCCATGATAGCACCGTCTAGGAAACCATTAATACTGGTGAGAAGAGGATGCAATATTTGACAATGGTTGTTTTATATTTTTTTAAGATGACTGTATTAAAAATACATCTGAAACCCAGGACACAAAAAAATTCAAATAATGTTATTAAATTTTTTGCAGAAGAAGGTCTCTAAGGATAACTGGCTCTGCTCCTTGCAGAAAACTTGAAGAATATGACTTGTTGCATGGGGACAACACTCTGAATTCTTCTCATTCTCTCATGCCTGCTACATATCTGTCTGTCTGTTTCTCTTTCTCTCTCTTTCCTTTTTTGCATCTTCTCACTTCCCTGGGTCTGCTAAGGAGACGAGCATTATTAAGTTGCAAATATGCTGGCGCCAAAAATAGAAGATGGAGCCTTATAAACATTTTGCATATTTTGGTTGAATTTGTTGAAAATAGTACAAAATATGCTCACAGTTGGCATCTAGAATGCAAATATTAGGAATCCAGGCCCTTGATGCATTATGGTTCTCAACAGTGAGGGATGGTGTATTCCAGTAGCTCTCATGTGAATTCTTCATTTGGTATAGTGTCAATAATGCCAGTGACTTGTTTGTACGGTGTTACACATGGCCATGCGATAGCCCCTCTCAGCTGTTCCATTGGAGAACTTAGTGAGTGTGCAGTGAGAAAACAATAGTCAAGTTCAAATGTCATCAACACTATTGGTTTTTGAAATGTATTTCCTTTTCTCAACAACACCCCTCCCCCCTTAAAAAATAAATAAAAGCAGTTAGGAGATCAAAGCTCGCAGAGGAGCTTTTGGCTCTAAAGCCACGTCCTTTCTTGTTCCTGTACAGGAAGGTTAAGTGTTGAGCTTTTAAGTGAGGAAATAGGCAGTTTGTGTGAGAGGCTTGATAGAACTCTCTACCTACCCAAAGCTTAAATGTGCCTGACTGGTTTTTATGGCAGACAGTAAATTAGTCTTCCCTTTCCCTCTGACAGGTGAGAAGCAGCTCTCCCATGAACGGTGGCTATCACCATACATCTGGCACCTCACAGGTGAAGCTTTCCCATTCAGAATGATGACTGAAAAAGAAAAACAAGATGTCTTTCCCGGTTATAAATTTAACTCTTCTATGATTAGTCTGGGCCCAATTAGGACACCCCTGGGGTTCAGTCTATGGCTGAAGCACAGGTTGAAAGCCTGATTAGCTCAGGTCTCTTGATACTTGTTCTTGGTAGTAAATGCTGGCACATAGAGTATTGATTTTCATTTAGATATCTTAATGTTTCCAGACAATCCCGGCAGATGTGGGCTGAACTCAGATCCGCGCAAGCACGGAGCCGGGGGTGGGGGGTGGGGGCTACAATCTGCGAGCATTTTTCTTGCTTTTTTGTTTCATTTTTCCTAAACTTAACTGATTTGGAATCAGGAGATATAAATGAAAAATGCAGAGTTGCCCTATCAATCATGGCATGCGCAAACATTGCCACTGCCCTTTTCTAACATCCTATTACCACCGGGTAGTTGGCTAGTCAAACAGGAATAAAAATTACACTGCAAACATCATAAGTTAGGCTTGATTTGTTGAGCAAGAGGCCTGACAATTCGGTAAGAGTTATATACCTCGGCTTCGCTGAAAATCAGCCTTGTTATGGCTCTGGTACGTCTATAAAGATTGTTCATTTCATATAAAACAGCTACCTGCACTGAAAGGCCTGAGAGGAAGAATGATGCTGGTTATAAATATAGAGGAAAATCTATTTGTCTGCCCCTTCATGCTGTTAGCAAGTCACACAGTGCAGCCCTTCTGCTATTCCTAGGCAGCAGGGGGAGTTTTCCACGGCCACCTTTGGCTATCATCGGCTGGCCTGGATCGTAGCACATCATCCCTCTTTGTCATATGAGATAAAGCAGTGAAGTGTGACCACTGGCACCGCATTGCACTCTGCCCACCAGGAGGACGGTAATGATAATGAAAAACTAGACTGAGCTGCGTCGAGGCCCGATGCGAGGGGAAGGCTGTCTGTCCGCCGGCTGGGAGAACCGTTAATGTCAGAAAAGATAAATAGAAATTATTAGAATTGGTTTGGGAGGGATTTTTATAGGGCAGGGTTGTATTCCTTTAAAGATACATTATCGGACTGTTAAATCTGATTTCAAGCTGCTGGGTAATTAAAATGATTAACATTCTTTACTCATGGAGTTCGATTCATTAAAGTTTTAAACGCCCTTTATGTTCAAAATCGAGCAACAGCACATTCATGTTGACTTAGACCACTAATCACTCAATTGGGTCTTGTGTTTTGTTTGTTGCAGTTCTTAAAACCAGCCGTGTCCCTTTCCAATCCAAACAGAAAGCCTCAAGTTCTGATGGTCACTCTGTACTCTCAACAGATCACATTTCAGAGAACCTACTACATGCACGGTGCTCTGCTCACACATGTCTATTCTCAAACATGAAGAGGAGCTGGGGAATTAAAAGAGAGAGAGAGAGAGAGAGAGAGAGAGAGAGAGAGAGAGAGAGAGAGAGAGAGAGAGAGAGAGAGAGAGAGAGAGAGAGAGAGGGAGGGAGAGAGAGAGAGAGCCTTAAGAGTTCTTCTTTAAGAGAGTTTTTTCATTTCTATCAGAAATATCTAAGCTTTCCAGATAGCTAATGAACTATCCCTTCTCCTTTTAAGGATCAGGGAGCTGGAGAAGGAACTCATAATATAAAGAATTATAAAACACTTTAGAGATTATTTAATCCCATTCTATCATCCTATCAAGAAGGAAACCAGAGAAGATTAGGAACTCTCCCAAGATCATAGAACATAACAGATCATAGCAAAAACTTGAACCCAAGTCTCTTGGTTCCAAAAAGATACTCTTTCTGTTGTATGTTACTGTATCTTCCTATCTTTTTTCTTTTAAGTTTTGCTTCATAGTCAGTTTTATTTATGCCTTTGATTTTTACATCAGCGTCATATCTGAACATAAGAAATAAAAATATTTGCAGTTCATGGTCAATTCCCTTTACTTACCTCCAGCTCAGGCTCTGGGCTCAGATGACCTTGTCTAATCATAAGAATAATGCTCAAAAATTATTCTCTCTTTTTGGAAAGAACTAGGGGAGTAGAAATTCAAAAGCAAAACATATGACATCACTTATTACATGTATATATGGGTATGTGATTTGGGGTTAAGGCTTTAAAAAATCACTCTATAGCAAAAATGAATAATATGGAAAAAGATATTAAGTGATAACATTTGTACAACTCAGTGGAATTGCTTGTTGACTCTGGGAGGGGAGAGGGGAAAGGGGGAAGGAAAGAAAGTGAATCATGTAAACATCGAAAATATTTTAAAATAAAAATTTAAAAATTGTTCTCTTTTTGGTTCATTTTTCTTGACCCCAGGATTTACTCTGGAAAATTTTAGAATTTTGATTGTATCTAAGTCTCCACCAGTATGGGCAAATAGATTCCCCATACCCAGCACAGTTCCAGACACATTGTGGGTACTTAGTAAATGCTCATGGAATGACTGATTTCCAAAATCCTCTATAAGTTTTCAGTTTAACAGTGGAACTGGCTATTGAACAGCCTATATTTCACTGCCCCTCCCCAAAAGCAGAAGGAACAAAAATTCATAGAATTTGTTCATTAACAAGTGAAATTGTTTTTTAAAAAAGGAACCTATAGTAGTCCATAAAGATTAGGTTCTCCAGTGGGTCCCACTTTCCTTCAAGGTCCTGTTGAGTCATTTTCCTCCACTCTGCTCTATACTCTTGGTGCTACATTGTGGATTCACAATTAAGGGCTCACTAGCTCTAAGTGTATGATTCTATGAATCTTTGCTTTGAACCCAAATCATTCAAGCAATGTGTTGCAGTAACCAAAGATAGAGCCAAGGTTATTTTGTGCTTCCATTGCTCTGTCAACAATCAGGAGCCTGGTACATGATCCTGTTTTACCTTTAGAAAGTTCACTGCTTAGAAAATTTTCCTTTTCTGGAGAGGTCTGGATCCCTGAAATCTTGAACTTGAGTATAAAATCAAAGCAATTTCTTGCAAGTTGGGGCAGGCACCACTCAAGAAACTTTTGCATAGAAGACTGTATTCTGGGATCATGCCAGCTAGAAAATTAATCTTAAGGAAAGATTACAGAACTCTAAGGGTTACCCTGGAAACTAAAAACAAGACTGATGCTGATCAGGAAATTCCCTTCCATTGTCTAGAGGTCTAGATTCTGAGATAACATAGTTTAGGATATGCCCTTTCTACTAAGGAGACAGTGCTTCAAGAATAACATCACCTATGAACTTCTCTTTAAAAGCATGTATGGGGGGTAGCTAGGTGGCTCAGTGGATTGAGAGCCAGGCCTAGAGACGGTAGGTCCTAGGTTCAAATCTGGCCTCAGACACATCCCAGCTGTGTGACTCTGGGCAAATCACTTGACCCCCATTGCCTAGCCCTTACCACTCTTCTGCCTTGGAGCCAATACACAGTATTGACTCCAAGACTGAAGGTAAGGGTTTAAAAAAAAGAAAAAGCGTGTATGTAATTTGTCTCTCCAAAGCCACTATTATTAATGCTACCACTGGTGGTATTGTAGTCCCAACTGTTTTTTTTTTTTTCTCCAGAAGTAAGGGGAGAGGGAAATAATTGAAATAGAAGCCTCGATTCTCTTTGAAGACCCGACCTTTTTAAGACTAGTTCCCAGGAGGTGTCTCCTTCCAATGAAATCTCAGCATCCAATAATCTAACTTGATCAAATAAGCTTAGAGTAGCCTCAAGGTGAATTCTCATCCTCAGTGAATCTTCTTCCCTCATAAGGCATCCAGGCAGAGGACCAAGCCAACTACTTCTTCATCTTTAGGCAGCCTCTGCTCTGGAGGCTCAGTGAGAAGTGTTTTCTGTATTTTTCAACAAGGGGCTAATAGTAATATCCATCAAGGCAGAAGAGTGAAAAGGGCTAGGCAATGGAGGTTAAGTGAGTCTCTCTCTCTGTCTCTCTCTCTGTGTCTCTCTCTCTGTCTCTGTCTCTGTCTCTGTCTCTCTGTCTCTCTGTCTCTCTGTCTCTCTGTCTCTCTGTCTCTCTGTCTCTCTGTCTCTCTCTCTCTCTCTCTCTCTCTCTCTCTCTCACACACACACACACACACACACACACACACACACACACACACACACACACACACACCCTGGGTCACATAGCTAGGGAATGCCTCTAAGCCTGGTTCTCAATCTCCTGAGTCATTTAGAGGCTCCCTTCCAAATAATTTTTAAAAAGATGAAATTTTAAAAATCTCAAAATAAACATTTACTTTCTACAAGAACATAAAATTCAAAGGAAATCTCATTTCCCAGTAAGATCATCAAGTTGACTGGATAACTTATTCAATCAATCTGCTATACAATCAATAAAAACCACCTGACAGTAACCACCTAAGAGAATATGA
The DNA here is from genome assembly GCF_027887165.1 of Monodelphis domestica. Lineage (NCBI taxonomy): Eukaryota > Metazoa > Chordata > Mammalia > Didelphimorphia > Didelphidae > Monodelphis > Monodelphis domestica. Next base: position 436,200,029 of record NC_077227.1, read on the forward strand.
AATATTTTGTACCACTAAGAGCTCACCTTTCTATCAAAAGGAGGAAAATATTTCTTTACTGTAGCTAAAATTTTCACTACAACTAATTGCTCAAGGTTTATCTTCATTTTGTTGTTCTTTTAACTTATTTGATGATAACATTATGAATATTGTTTTCTTGGTTCTGGTTACTTCACTACATCAGTTCACTCAAATTTCGTATGTTTCTCTTAATTCTTCATATTCATATTTTCTTATAGCACAATAATATTTTTTGGCATTCATATACCATAATTTATTTGTTCATGAATTTGATCAATCAATTTTATTTCCTTTTTTGCTGATATAATAAAGATACAACTATGAATATTTTAGCATATGTGGGTATATGTAATATATATATATATATAAATCTTATGAGAAATATATATGTCAAATTTTTTTCTTTCTGTCTTTAACCTTTTTGAGAGATATACTAGGTAGGGGAAACTTTGGGTAAATAAGAACAATTTAGTGACTGTTGTTTGTGTGTGGGTTCAACCCTTTTTTGTTCATTTTGGATAACAGTGAAATTTCTTTGAAGCCCATTCCTTCTACCCCTTTGTCCATGTTTGTCTACTTGTCTTTTCATGTGCCCCAATAATGGTAAGTATTGTTTCAACTCTTCTTCCTCCTTTTTACAATATAATATTCCTTCTAATCCTCTCTTCTCCCTCTCTTCAAATCCTCAGAACTAAACTAATCCACTCATAAGTCCTCAGTTTTTCTTATTTACTGCCTTTAATAATTTTTGAATACATTAAAGTTCTGAAAGAATATTCATTTCTCCTACCTTTATTAGAATGTTTGCACTGCATCATCACATAGTTCATTTCAATGATTCAAATAAATTCGCCTTTTTATGTTTCTATGGTATCTCATATTTGTATTTCAAAGTTCCTCAGCTTTGGTCCTACCATCAGAAATATCTAAAAGTCTTCTATTCCACTAAAGGTCAATTTTTCTCTGTTGGATTATGCTTGTCAGTGGACAATAAGTTGTTTTTTGCTGTAAGCTATATATTTTACCTTTTGTGATATTCTAAAATCTAATATTTTTTGTAGAAGCTACCATGTTTTGTGTGATCATTACTGTAATTAATGCTTCCTTCTAGATGCTTGGAGTATTTTTCTTCTTTGACATAAGAGTTCTGAATTTTGACTATCACACTTCTAGAGTGTGATATCCCTAAGAATCCCTAAGAAAAATTTATCATTTTCAAGAAGGGTAAAACTAAGATGTCAGATTAAAGATAGCAAGTCAACTTCTCAATATTCCCCTCAACAGAACTTTAAAATAATGCATCAAATTGAATTCTAGAGTTGCATAGCCAACAAAAGTTTGAGGTGTGACATTTTACCAGGGAGGGTTTGTGATATCAGAAATGAGGCCTAACCCAGACTGTACATGGGGTCAAAACCAGTGGTGGGCTTTGGAGATAAGCTATGACAACAGTAGATTTTGGAGTTCCTGATCCAGAGATGGTAAGGGGATTGGGCAATGGATTAGAAAGAGATTAATGAGGACTTTAAACTGACAATGTGTGCAGGACACAGAACTGTTTCAGTATACCTATTACTCATATGCATTTCAAAATCATAGATCCAGAGTTGAGAGGAGTGCTTATGCTATGTCAAAAGGGAACAGGGATGCTGGTCACAATTCCAAGGCAGAGAAGAGCACTTATATTTGTAGCTGCTGAAGACCAGAGGCCATTCCTAGATAAAGCCCAGAGTGCACATCAGAAGAGTAGTGATCAGACCTTTTCTTAGATCTCACCACTCTAGAAGCACCAAAAACAGACAGAACCCCAGAAACTATCTCTGAAAAGATCAACATGAAAAGGCCTGCAACTTGAGATAATGCCTTCTCACCATCAGTTGAGCTAAACTTTAACATAAACTTAAAATCCCTAAAATGCACACACACACACACACACACACACACACACACACACAAGATATGACCATAAAAACTTCTGTGGGGAAAGGGAAAATCAAGACACTCAGAAGATAATTCTGAAAATAACTTCAAGCAAAGTCTCAAAGAAAATTGGACATAATCTGAACAAGAATTCCTGGTAGAGTTAACAAAATATTCAAGATTGGTAGAGAAAAAATTGGTTAAAGAAAAGTTAATGATGCAAGAAAACTATGAAAAAGAGAATGAAAAAACTTGGTAAAAAAGAAAAGGAACAAAAATACTGAAGAAAATAACACCCTAAAAAACTAAATTGGCCAGATGGAAAAAAGGTAAAAACTTCACTTAGGAAATTAAAAAAAAAAGTTGAAATGGTCAAATGGAAAAAGAGACAGTTGGAATGATGATATGTATAACTCCTAAGAATTTTATCATTCATTATTAGATCAGGATTTGAGGGTTCTATATAGACAAAGGGTATGGGAGTGAGTTGATTGGGTTGGGAAAAACTCAAAAAAATTCAAGGGCAAGAAAGATGGATGAATGAGAAAAGAGTGAAGGGAGAGGAAGAATGCAGAATACTACCTCAAATAAAGAAGGCATACAAGGAAGAACTTTTTTCAGTTGAGTGGAATATGGTTGGAGGGATAAGTAACTCTTGAACTTCATTCTTTTTGGAATTAGTTCAAAGAGGGAAAAAAAACATAGACACATACCCACACACACACAGATGGGTATAGAAATCTATCTAACCCATCAGGAAACTGAGAAAAGGAGAGGTGATAAAAAGGAGAGTGGGTCAAGGGAGGAAGTGGTCAGAAGCAAAACAGACCATTAAAAAAAAACAAACCTTTACTTTCTGTCTTAGAATCTGTATAAGGCAGAAGAGTGGTAAGGGCTAAGTGGCAATGGGAGTTAAGTGACTTGCCCAGGGTCACATAGCTAGGAAGTGTCTGAGTTCAGATTTAAACCTAGGACCTCCCATCTCTAGGCCTGCCTCTCAAACCACTTAGCCACCTAGTTGCCCCTCCCAAAACATACTTTTTGAAGAGGGACAGGGCAATAAAGGGACAGAGAAAGATAAGCAGAAGAAAATAATATAAAGGAAATATGTAGTTAGTGATCTTAACTGTGAATATGAATGGGATAAACTCATCTATAAAATAGAAGTGGATAGCAGAATGAATTAGAAACCAGAATCCAACAATATGTTTACAAGAAAAACACTTCAAGTGGAAACACACACAAAGTTAAAATCAGGGGCTAGAGTAGAATCTATTATGCTTCAACTGAGGTAAGAAATATGGAAAGTAGCAATCATAATCTCAGGCAAAGCAAAAACAAAAATAGACTTAATTAAAAGAGATAAAAAGGGATATTATATTTTGGTAAAAGGCACTATAGACAATAAAATAATATTAATACTAAACATTTTTGTACCAAATGCAGAGCATCCAAATTCTTAAAGAAAAACTTAAATGAGCTACAGTAAGAAATAGACATTAAAACTATACTATGAGGGAATCTCAACTTTCTTCTTTCAGAACTAGATAAATCTAAGTATAAAATAAATAAAAAAGAAGTTAAAGAAATGAATATAATTTTAGAAAACTCATATAAACCTCTGGTAAAAACTGAACAAGCAGAGAAATTATTATATATTTTTATTAGTTGTATGCAGTACCTTCATAAAAATGAGAGTCTAAAAACCTCACAGCCAAATGCAGAAAAGTAGAAATATTTATTGAATCCTTTTTAGACCATGATGGAAAAAAAATTACTTTCAATAAAGGGAATTGGAAGCATATATTACAAATTAGTTGGAAACTAAATAATTTAATTCTAAAGAATGAATGGGTAAAAGGACAAATCATAGAAACAATGAGAAATTTCTTTAAAGTGAATGACAAGAATGAGGCAGTATTCCAAAATTTGTAGGACATTGTCAAAGCAGTACTTGGGGGAAAAATGTATATCTCTAAAATATCATATCAATAGAAAAGAGAAATAGCAGATCAATGAATTGGTCATGAAATAAAATTTAAAAACCACTAGAAAATGAACAAATTAAAAATGACCAATTAAACTTAAAAATAGAATTTTTCAAAATCAAGGAGAGATGAATAAAACTGAAAGTAATATCCCCTATTGAAAATAAATAAACCTAGGAACATATTTTTTAAAAAAGTTAATAAAACAGACAAACCACTGGTTAATTTGGTTTTTTAAAAAAAGAAAGATAAAAACCAAATTATCCAGTTTCAAAAATGAAAAGGGTGAGTACACCACCAGTGAAGGTGAAATTAAAGTACTTATTATGGAGCAGGTAGGTGACTCAGTAGACCCAGAAGCCTTGAAGTTGAAAGGATCTGAGTTCAAATGTGACCCTAGGCACTTATTAACTGTGTGACCCTGGACAAGCTCCAATTGCCAGCCTCTTACTGCTCTTCTGCCTTAGAACTGATACTTAGTATTGCTTCTAAGATAAGATAATGGTTTAAGAAAAAAAAATTATTAGGAACTATTTTGTCTAATTATGTGCCAATAAAATTGAATGAAATGATGAATATTTATAAAATATGTTAACAATAATAATATTAAGAGAAGAGACAATAGAACACTTAAATAGCAATATCTTAGAAAAAAATTGAACAAACCTTAAAGGAATTCCCTAAGAAGAAAGTCTTTTGGACTAGATGGATTTACAAGCAAATCCTAATGAACATATAAGGAACAATTACTTCTAATACTATGTAAATTATTTTTTAAAAAGACAAATAAGGACTTCTATCATATTTCTACCATGAAACAAATGTGATTTTGCTACATAAACCAGGGAGAGCAAAAACAGAGAAAGAAAATGGTGGAACAGTTTCCACATGAATATTAATGCAAATTTAAATAAAATACTAGCAAGGAAATTACTGAACTATATCACAAGGATCATACACTATGACTAGGTTAGATTTATGCCAAGAATGTAGAGCTGGTTCAATAATAGGAAAACTATAAACATAATGAACGGGAAACCAACAAAATCTTATAATTATATCAATAGATCCAAAAATGGTTTTTGATAAAATGTACCCATTACTATAAAAAAAAAAAAACCAGACTAGAAAGCAGAGGAATGAATGGAGTTTTCCTAAAATGATAAATAGTGTCCTTCTAAAACCAAGAAAAGTCCAATCTATAATTGAGATAAGCTAAAAGCCTTCCCAATCTCCAATATCACCAGTATTATCACCATTGATAATATAGCCATTTGGATGGGAGAACTGGTAAGCAGTTTGGCAGAAACTAGACATAGATGAATGTCTCAGCCCATATGACACAACAGATTCAAAATGGGTACATGATTTAGAAATAAAGTGAAATATATGCAAAATAAGAAAGTATATAAAAATCTATTTGTCAAATTTATGAATAAGGGGATAGTTTAACCCCAGACAAGAGATAAAGATTATAATAGAAAATAAAAAGTCTAATTTTGATGACAAAAAATTGAAGTCATTTTGCGCAAACAAAATCAAAGCATCCAAAAATAGGAAGAAAACAGGAAATGGGGGTAATTTACTGTAAATTTCTGTGAAAAGCCTCATTTCTCAAATATATAGAGCACAGAGTCAAATTTATAAAAATAAAAATTATTTTCCAATTGATAAATAGTCAAAGGTTGTAAATAGGCTCTTTTCAGAAGAAGAAATTAAAGCTATCAGTATTCATAAAAATGCTCCAAAGCTCTGATTAAAGGAATAAAAAGAATAACAATTCTAAAATGCCATCTCATCACTATGAGATTAAGTCACATGATGGAAAATTCCAAATGCTTGAGAAGAATATGGAAAATAGGTACTTTAATGTGCACTGTTTTGGAGTTCTTAACTGGTCTTGCTTTTTTGGGCAAATATGGCTAATATAGAAATATGATTTACCTGATTTCACATTTTTAATTGATACCATATTGTTTGCTTTCTCAATGGATTGGGGAGAGGCTAAAGGCAGAAAGAGAATTTGGTATTCAGAATTTTTAAAAAATGAGTGTTATGAATAATATAATTTATAAAGTTTACCACTTTCTCTTTTAAGCTACTCCTCTTTCTAATTCAATCTTCCTGAACTTTTATTTCATTTTTGAAAATCTTTTGCTTTATTTCTCTGAAGTATTCATAGAGCCCTTGTAGATAATCCATTTTTGCCTTTGAATTTCAGCCTACCGTTGTAATGGAGTGATTGTTTGATTTGCTTTGTCTTTTTATGATTTAAATTTATTTATTTATTTAGTACATTCAAATAGCCAGTTGGCTCCCTCCTTCCTCTCTACCCATTAGAGAAGGCATCATTTGGCATGTCTTATTTATGTCTTCTTATTGCTTACTATATCTTCTATTTATCAATTCTTTCTCTGTAAGTAGACATACACAAATCATCCTTCAAACGATATTTCTGTTGCTGTATATAATGTTCTCTTGGTTCTGCTCATTTCACTTTTCATAATTTCATGTAGGTTTTCCCATGTTTTCTTGAAAAGGGTAAATTTTGAGGTTTTGACTAATATAGTATACTAATGGTCACCAAGGATCTAATTTAATCCCAATAAAAATGCTCAAGTCAGTTTAGGAATTTTATGGTGGTTTAATTAATATAGAGGGAAGAAATTAAGAAGAAGAAGAGAGAGAAAGGGGTATAAGATGTCTCTGGCCTAGCCTTAGTTAAGGGGAGTTCAGAGAACTCAGACACGAGACCTCCTCAGAAGATAAAAACTAGCCTGGCTTCCTAAGAGGATAGTGTTTTTGGAAAGGTAAAGGAAAAAAAAAGAATCAACATAAACTCACTCACCTAGCATGCTCATGCCAAGCTGCCAAGACACCAAGACCCAAGAAAACAAAACACTAAAATGCTGCCCAGCACAAAGAGCCAGAGCCATGTCTCTTTGAAAGACCCAGAGAGAGACCCAGAGCTCAACTCCTCCACCACCAAAGAGAGCCCTTCATCTCACATGTACCAATGGTAGCTTAAGCTTCACTTAGCACAGCCCAGGGGGTCTGTCAGTTGTTTCTTATTTGTCACTTGCTAGTACATGTCTTTCATAGGCCATACCTCCTCAACACTTAATCCTCGAGCAGGGGTGTTTACATTCCTGTTTGTTAGGATTTTTAAAACTAATCAGGGCATAGAAAATCTAAAATTCACAATCCCCCCGATGATGATTGGTGTACTAGTCTTCCTAATTGATCACTAAACATAACCATCCTGCTCCTCTAAACTCTTCTAACTGCAGGTGCATACAAAAATTTCCCTTCTAAGAGGAAACTACAATACTTGAGATAGGAGGGAAATAGAAGAGAGAAAGATAGTAAAACCAATGTTTGCTGGGCTCATTGACAAAAACCAATTAGGGGGCAGTCCCCTTTTGACATAAGAGTATACATTCAAATAAATGTTCAACCACACCCAAAGTTAATTCTGGATCTTCTAGATGTAGTGTAGGTTTTCCAGTATCTTTCTGCAACAGTTCATTCCCTGGATTTAGGAGTTAGCAAGCTTCTTTCCTTGAATGTCTTTCTCGAACAAAATTTTAAAATACTGAATTTTTATTAAAATACAATCCCCCTCTGAGGTGGGTGTTAAGAAATACCCAGTTCAAATAAGGATGCATGGTTGAGTTATGGGGGTGTATGAGTCAGTTATCAAAAGAAGAGAAAAAACTCAAAAACATAAAGAAAACAAATGGAAGAAAGTTAAGCTTTTGGGAGAAAGAAAAAAATTCAGTCAGAATCAAAATATCAAAATCTATGTATATAAAATTTTGAGTAACCAAGAATAAATTCATAATATACCCTTATTTGGTTTTAATAATTTTCTAACAGGCTCTTGTATTAGGGTCCAATTTAAAGTAATTTCTATACCACAAGTCTGTAGGACAGAATGCAGTAATATTTCACTTACCCATTTTCAGCCAAGACTACAGAAGTTGCCATGCTATAAGAGAGAAAAAGTACTAGAATTTTGTATGTGATAGGGAAGTGTCAAGCTTTGATCTGATTTTTTGTCATTCTCAGGGATATGGGAGTCAGGATGATAGCCAAACTTTGGTACTTGTCTGTGAGTATTTCACAAAGACTGTGGATACAAGGAAGTCTGACATATGTCAAGCGTCGTCACAACCTCGAGTCTCACACTAGGTTCAAGTCCTTTTGTAATGGCTTAGAAGTGCATCAATCCTACTTGGATTGCTTTCTTTCTTTTTGACCTTGTGCTCTTTTTGGCACTATTTCAGGTTAAGTCTGTGCTCCTTTTTGATCCCATTTCCTAGAATCAGACACAAACATTGATCATAGTCCCATAACATTTTCAATAAATGGCAGGTTCCCATAGCTTAAAGTTTTGGGGTATGTATTACTATTATAGCATATATATATATATATATATACATATATATATATAACTTATATTACTGGTGAATAAAAATTAATATTGATTGTATGTACCTTAAGTACAAGAAAAAAAGGAAAGAAATCAAATATTCTAATCAAAAGAAAAGAAAAGCAAGAATAAAAACAAGGGGAAAAATTCAGCAATCCAATGTGTTCCCCAAAACAGTATCCACTTGTCTTTGGATTATTATCTCCAATGCATGTATAGGATACAGTCAATCAGTCTCAATAGAAGATGCTCTCTTTACATGTGAGCAATGAATCCAAGTGTCCTCTCCAATCTTTTAGATGTTAGAGTAGTTAACAATATTTGGAATGGTCCTTCCCAGGAAGGCTGAGTTGCTCCAGGATGCTGGAAATTCTTAATATACACCTTGTCTCCTGGGTTCAGGTCATGAAGTGAAAAGTCTAATGGTCCGACTTGTACTGCAGTTCCAGATTCATGGAGTTCACACAATTTGTGCTGTAATTCCTGTATATAGGAAGCAATGGTAGTATCTCCCCCCTAATAATGATGTATATGCAGGGAGAAAGGCTTAACCTGTACAGGTGGATGTCCAAAAAGCATCTCTAATGGTGAGATGTGTAGGTCTCCTCTAGGTTTGCTTCTAAGATAAAATAGGGCCAGAAGGAGAATTTCAGGCCATTTTAAATGTGTCTCAGTGCATAATTTTCCAATCATAGTTTTAAGTCCTCTGTTCATTCTTTCAATTTGGCCTGAGTTCTGGGGATGAAATGGTACATGAAATTTGGGAGTTATCCCCAAACAAGAATATTTCTGATTTAAAATAGAATCAGTAAAATGACTTCCTCCTTCTGAACCAATATGTGATGACAAGCCAAAGTGAGGAGTAATCTCTTTTAAAAGCACTTTATCAACAAAAGTTGCTGAGGCTTGGGCTGTAGGAAATTCTTCTGGCCATCTGGTCAGTTGATCTACTATGATTAGACAAATTTTATAATGTCAAGCCTTTGGCATTATTATGAAATCTATCTGTAGGTGCTCAAAAGGTGTGTAAGCCAAAGGATGCTCACCAAAGGCTTTGCCACAAAAGGCATGTTGATTATATGCTGGGCAGGTAGAGCAGGCTGAACACACTTTAGAGACCATAGTAGTTTTACCAGGGGCTATTCATACTCTTTTAACAGAGTCCACAATGCCTTGGGTACCAAAGTGACCATTTTTATGAACAGATTGACAAATTTGGTGATAGAAACTTCGAGGGAGTAAGGGTTTTACTTCAGATGACACCCATACTCCATTAATCTGTTTTGCTTTAAATTTTTGCTTCCATTTTTCACTTCCTTTTTATTATAGAAAAGTGATAAATTTAAGTTGTCAGTGGTTGCTAATGTTAAAATTAATTCAGACCCTTTTATGGATGGGATACAGCTTTGCAGCTGTATCTGTGCAGTCATTTCCCCTAGAGACAGGGTCAGTGCTATGGGTATGGGCAGAGCAATGAACTATAACTCTGGGCTTCAGGCAGCTGGAGAGCAGAAAGAACTTCATTAATAATTTTGCATTAGTTATAGATTTTCCAATTGAGGTTAAAAATCCTCTCTGGAGCCATAGCATCCCAACTGAGGGGCAAATGCCAAATGCATATCTAGAATCCATATAAATTGTTGCCTTTTTATCCTTGGCAAGTATGCAGGCCTGTTTTGGGGCTATGAGTTCTGCACCTTGAGCACTAATATTAGAGAACAGGGAAGCTGACCACTCAGTGGCAAATCCTGTGACTACAGCAGTTCCAGTGTAGTGTATGCCATCCCTCACAAAAAAAAAAAAAACATCAGTAAATAAGACCAGATCTGGATTGTCTAAGGGAGTGTCCAAGAGATTATCTTGAGGCTTTTCTGCCATGGACACTAGTGTTTCACAATGGTGTAATGGTTCTCCTGAAGTTGGTAAATCTGGAAGCAAGATGGCAGGGTTAAGGTTTGTACAGCATTTCAGAGTAATATTTTCATTGTTTAACAGGGTTATTTCATATTGTATAATTTGCTGATCAGAGAATGCCTCTGGTCTATGCCTTAGCAACAATGACTCATGTGGGCACATAATTTTTAATGGGAATCCCAATACTAGATCAACATTTTTTGTCACTAGTAAGGTTGTGGCAGCTACTCCTCTAAAACATGGTGGTGCTCCTGAAGCTACTGGGTCCAGCTGGGCTGAATAATAAGCAATTGGGAGCTTAGAAGGAATCAAAGTCTGAGTTAAAACACCTAAAGCTACCCCTCTTCACTCATGTACATACAAAGTAAATGACTTGTTGTAATCTGGGATGCCTAGAGCAGGGGCAGAAAGGATAGCCTGTTTTAGATCTGACAGAGCTGACAGGTGTTCTGGCTCTAATTTGAGGGGGTTCAGGGATTGAATCCCTTGTTAATGCTATGAGGGGTTTAGTAATTTCCCCATAGCAAGGAATCCATTGTCTACAAAACCCTGTTGCTCCTAAAATTACTCTTAATTGTTTCCTAGTCGTAGGAGAGCTTAAGTTTTGAATATTTTCACTTCATTTGGGAGAAATAGAATTGGCACCTGCAGTCAGGATGAGCCCCAAATATTCTACTTTGGGGAGACACCACTGAACTTTATTCTTCAAGATCTTATGCTTTCTTTTGTTTAGTTCCAAAAAGTGGTGTTTACTATCTTCCTGACATGCTTCTGCGTCTGTTGAGGCCAAGAGTAGATAATCTATGTATTTGATTAATTTATTGCTTTTAAATGTTATGTTCTCTGTGTCTTGACTCAAAATTTGTACAAATAAACTCTGGCTTTTCGTGTAACCCTGGGGCAGACTACTCCATGTATACTGAGAGCACTTCTAGGTGAAAGCAAAGATTTGCCTGGAATCCTCATGAGTGGGTATGGAAAAGAAGGCTGAGCACAAGTCCACTATTGTAAAGTATGTAGCTGTGCTAGGAATAGAAGAAATGATCATCTGTATGTTGGAAACTACCAAGTGTCTCTTTATAACATGATTGTTCACAGCCCTCAAATCCTGTACAAATCTAAAGAGGTGCTTGCCATTGGGCCCTATTTTTGTTTTTTTAATGGGCAAGATAGGTGTATTGTATTCAGATTTATAAGGGATTATTATTCCCTGGTCAATTAATAAGTTTATTACTGGGTTAATACCCTCAATTGCCTCTTTTGAGAGGGGATACTGAGGAATGGAAGGCGGTTGGCTAGATTTAGTTTATATCTGCACAGGAATAGCCAACTTATGTAAGCCTACATTGGAAGAAGATGTGGCCCAAAGAGACCCAGGTATATTTGCAGGTAATGCAAAGGTGGGATGCTTTTTCCCCTCCTGGATCTCTGAGAGAAGTTCAGGGAGTAATTTTAAAGATTCCTTAGGTACTTCCAATGATAAGGAACCATCTGGGGAGAAAGTTATTGTGACTCTGAGTTTGCATAGAAGGTCCCTCCTCAGCAAATTTAAAGGGGAGTCAGGCATCAAGAGGAAAGAATGTTGTACTTCTAGGGGTCCTACAGACACCATCTTAGGGGAAAGCTTTTTAACACTTTGGGTTATCCCTGACACTCCCATTACATTCTCTGAGCCAATTGAATAGCAATGTAAATCAGGTCTACTCTTTAATACAGATCTGGAAGCTCCATTGTCCAAAAAACAATCATAATAGGTGTTACCCACCTTTAAGGTAACATGCGGCTCATCAGTACGAGGCGGCAGTGGATAGGAACAACAGGTAGAAGGACATCAGGGTCTGGAAAATCAAAGATTGTATCCTCTAATTCCTGTACCTCAGCCCCCCACCCCCTGACACCTTCATAGTATTTGGGAAGTTCCTTGGGCACCCTCCTGAGGGGCATTAGCACCCTGAGTGTTTTTTGGATGAGCACCACTTAAGTTATATTATTGTGGAGTCATTTGGTTTAAGTTATCATTTTCCTAATACCTATTCTGATAGTTATCATTCCAAAAGTTGTGTTTTCTATTATCATTATTATAGCTATTTTGATAATTATTATTTCTGTAGTTGTTATTAAACTGCATATTATTTCTGATTGCCTTGAAGAAAGTTCTATACTCTATCATTCTGTGACCCTTCTTCTCACAGAATTGGCAGGTAATGGATTGATAGATTCTTGGAGAGGGGCAAGTGCCATTGGTTGAGTATCATGCCCTTTTTCCATTTTATCAATCTTATCTGTTAAATATGTCAATAATTTCTCAATTTTCTCCATGAAATTATTAGTCTCTTCCTCCTTTTCTTTGTTTCCCTTTGAACCATATAGAATGGTTTTTCACAATTCTTCAAGATCCATTTGAGGACACCTTGGGCAATTAGTTCTAAAATAATCCCTAATTACTTTGCAAGAATTATTGACAAAGTGCCTTTTAATTTGTCTTATGCAACTTTTTTTCAGAAAGGTCAAAATCTAGGTATCGACCCCCAAACTCAATTATTCTGTCCATGAAGGGTATCTCTTCCTCATTTTGCTTAATTCTTTCAAATTCTGTCCACTTATCTGTGCTGTCAGCATACTCTCTCATGGCAGTTAAGATGGCCTCCCTAAAAAAGTATAGCTGTAAATAATGCTCAGAGTTGTTATAGTCTCATTTGGGATCCTAAGATGGCCAGTGTGCTGCATTGCACCCCCGGGCTTTATTGACATGTGAAATTATTTTATTTTTCTCACTTTCAGTTAAAAAAGCCTGGAGCAAGTTTTCAACGTCTTTGTAAGATGGAATATACTGAAAAAATATGTCTGTCATCTTTTTCGTTACCAGAAAGGGATCTTGTTCATATGTGGGAACATTTCATATGACTTCATTTATTTCTTGGGGAGTAAACAGTATATTGTGCCTTAGAGTCACCACATCCCCATTGTGTCCTATTTCAGGTACTTCTCTTAGAGGAAAAAATGCCTCTAGTTGAATTTGGTACCTGTGAGTCAGTTTGACTAGAAAGAGTTTCTTTAGAAGGATGAGATTTCTTTGGGGCTGGGATTGGTTTTTGGGTAGGAGAAGGATCAGGAGAAATTGGGATTTCAGAAGTTGGGGTTTCAGGAGAAGGGTCTTGGGAGTAAGTTCAGCCATGATTTGCAGACCAGGAGAGAAGTAATCTGGTAGCTGAGCTAAAGAAGAGGTGTTTTCCATCACTATTTTAGGGGAAGGAATTTCCTCATTTAGAGGTTCAGAAGCAGGTTTGTAAGGATCAGACATGTTTTTGGTGGGGTCATTATTTGCCAATTGATCCTGCAAGAAGCATTTAAAATTATCCAATTGGATTTGCATGTTTTTTCTGAATTTTAGCTTCAAATTTTTTCAAGGTAGCATTTCTCATCATAGTATTTAGGAGTATAAAAATGAAATGACATAAGAGCATAAGAAAGGGGAGAAAATTTTAATATCCCTAATTTATCAAATGCCATACAAATTTCATAGAATGTAGTATTCATTTTTATATGTATTTTTAAAAAGAGCCTTTTAATCCAATCAAGTCCCCTAGTCTAAAAGGAGAAAGAAAACAAAGCCTTTTGTCTGAGGCTAAGGCTGAGTTTTTGTTTGATTTGGGAGGAGTAACACGCCTCCTCTATTTCCCTTTCAGGGTAAAACTGTTTCTCTCTTTGAGCAAAGCCTCAAAGGCTTTGGCTAGCTGGCCTCACCAGGTTTTTTTATTCCTCACTTATTTTTTTTTAAGCATGTTAGCAATTTTATTTTGTGTACTGCATTTTATGAGTTATTTCATGGTTTACTGTGTTAGGAAAAGTGTATGTTACTAGAATTAATGTTTTGTTATAAATAATTATATGTATAAAAGTATATTTCAGCCATCTATAGTGAAAGATTACAGTTTTGGGTGGTCATTGGAACATTACTCCCTACATCTCATAGATTCAGTGTATCAACAGTCATGTTTTTTACTTTCAAGCCATTTTCTATGAATGTAACCCCCATAAAAATGAGGAAGGACTCTACATATACACCTCTTTATTTCATTAGTGATGGCCTTCCCCTTAAACCTTGTAGAGCATTTTTGTAACTTTCTAGTATAATATTATATGTTGTAGTTCTCTGCATCTTATACCTCCCTTAAGAATGTAAGCTCAGGAGCAGCTGGGTGGCTCAGCAGATTGAGAGCCACTCCTAGAGATGGGAGGTCCTAGGTCCAAATCTGACCTCAGACACTTTCCAGCTGAATGACCCTGGGCAAGTCACTTAACTCCCATTGCCTAACCCCTACCACTCTTTTGCCTTAGAACCATTTGGTTCTTTTCTTTTTTTTTTTTGAACATTATTTTATTTGGTCATTTCCAAACATTATTCATTGGAGACAAAGATCATTTTCTTTTCCTCCCCCTTTCCTCCCACCACCTCTCCCATAACCAGTGCGCGATTCCACTGGGTATCACATGTGTTCTTGATTCGAACCCATTTCCATGTTGTTGGTATTTGTATTAGGGTGTTCATTTAGAGTCTCTCCTCAGTCATATCCCCTCAACCCCTGTAGTCAAGAATTTGCTTTTCCTCAGGGTTTTTACTCCCAGTTTGTTCTCTGCTTGTGGATAGTGTTTTTTTCTCCTAGATCCCTGCAGATTATTCAGGGATATTGCATTGACACTAATGGAGAAGTCCATTACATTCAATTGTACCACAGTGTATCAGTCTCTGTGTACAATGTTTTCCTGGTTCTGCTCCTTTCGCTCTGCATCACTTCCTGGAGGTTGTTCCAGTCTCCATGGAATTCCTCCACTTTATTATTCCTTTGAGCACAATAGTACTCCATCACCAACATATACCACAATGTGTTCAGCCATTCTCCAATTGAAGGGCATCCCCTCATTTTCCAGTTTTTGGCCACCACAAAGAGCGCAGCTATGAATATTCTTGTACAAGTCTTTTTCCTTATTATCTCTTTGGGGTACAAACCCAGCAGTGCTATGGCTGGATCAAAGGGCAGACAGTCTTTTAGTGCCCTTTGGGCATAGTTCCAAATTGCCCTCCAGAATAGTTGGATCAATTCACAACCCCGCCAGCAATGAATTAATGTCCCTACTTTGCCACATCCCCTCTCCTCACTTAATTTTAAAACTAGAGATACGTGGGGAGCAGGACAAGGCCAAAACTTCCTCCAGGTTTTCCTCACTGCTAGTTAAGAGTGATCTAGACAGTATTGTCAGTGAGGGTTGGCTAATTGGATTGTTTGTTCCCTAAGGGAAGGGAGATTTGTAAACAGCTTCCCCAGCTAAGGATGCTCAAGGTCCTGCCCCTCTTATGTTTAAAAACAAAAGTCTGTGTTCAATTCAAATTAAGGTGAAAAGAGAAAAAAATATTTTATACTCACCTGATCTCGTAACTGTGTTTTGAACTGCTGAGTTAGATGCTTAAAAGACTGTCTTGAGGAGGTAATAAAGAGAGCAAGAAAAGGAAGGTTTCACAGAAATTTGAGGGTCCTGGTCACAACCTGTGTGGATTAGCCAGAGAAAGGGGTACATTTTGAGGTTTTGACTAATATAGTATACTAATGGTCACCAGGGATTTAATTCAATCCCAATAAAAATGCTCAAGTCAGTTTAGGAATTTTATGGTGGTTTAATTAATGTAGAGGGAAGGAATTAAGAAGAAGAGAAAGGGGTATAAGATTTCTCTGGCCTAGCCTTAACTAAGGGGAGTTCAGAGAACTCAGGCATGAGGCCTCCTCAGAAGATAAAAACTAGCTCGGTTTCCTAAAAGGATAGTGTTTTTGGAAAGGTAAAGGGAAAAAAAAATCAGCCTAAACTCACTCACCTAGCACACTCACACCAAGATGCCAAGACCCAAGAACCAAAACATCAAAACACTGCCCAGCACAAAGAGCCAGAGCCATGTCTCTTCAAAAGACCCAGAGAGAGACCCAGAGCTCAGTGCCTCTGCCACCAAAGAGGAGCCCAGCAAGAAGAAGTGACACAAATGTATAGACATTTTAACATCACTTCCTGCATCTCACATGTGCCAATGGTAGCTTAAGCTTCACTTAGGACAGCCCAGGTGGTCTGTCAGTTGTTTCTTATTTGTCACTTGCTAGTACATGTCTGTCATAGGCCATACCTTCTCAACACTTAATCCTTGAGCAGGGGTGTTTATATTCCTGTTTGTTAGGATTTTTAAAACTAATCAGGGCATAGAATATCAAAAATCCACATTCTCAAAATTAACCTGTTCATCATTTCTTATGATATAGCAGTATTTCATCATAATAATATGCTACAACTTATTTAGTCATTCCCTAATTGTTATTTCTTCAATTTCCAGTTTTTTGCCACCCCAAAGATAGCTGCTGTAAATATTGTAGAACATATGGGTTTTTTTTTCTTTTTCCTTATCATTTTAGGAAATAAATCTAATAGTAGTATTGCTGGTTCAAAAAGGTAAATATAGTTTTATAACACTTTGAGCATAATTCCAGATTGCTCTTGTATTTGTGGAGAACTTTGAAAAAGGAACCTAAGCTGCTAGAAACTGGGGGGTTTGAATATAATGTAACACTTCCTTCCTTCCTCCTCTTCCCCCAAGTTGAGCTGTTAACAAATGCAATCAGTTCTGACTGGACTAAAAGGGTAAATGAAATTCCCTTCATCCCTCCTTCTTGAAATAATGTTTTGAAGTTCCCCTCCTAACACATTGACTCTGATTGAAGTCTCTATTAAAATCAAGATTTTCTAATTATTTAGGTAAAAAGGTTTGAAGGATAATGAGGACAGGGGATAAGGAAATCCCTAGCTATTTTCCCTATACAGATCTTGAGGGTTTGAACCAGGCAGTCTTCTTTAGCAAAAAGTTCTGAGTTCCCCTAAGGGAAAAAGGAGTCTTTATCCTAAAGATGCCACCAATTGAGGGATAAGGTCTTCTGCTGCTCTGGTAAAAGAATTGAGAAATGTGTATCTTCATAGCCAAGGGTGGTTCTTTCCTTCTCAGCTCATGGAGCCCAAAGCCAAGAACCCTTGGTCTTTCCCCCACTGCCTTTTGAGCCTGGCTGGAAAATTCCATACCATCTCCTGATGTCAGCTGGGGTTCCATCTCCTCTTCTTCTGGGACATTTTCTTCAAAATTCAATTTTTTCTGTTCTTTCCCTCTCCAAAATGATTAGATTAAATCACAGTTCTACCAATAGTATATATGTGGCCCCATTTTTTTCACATCCCCTCCAACATTTGTCATTTTGCCCTTTTATCATTTTATCCAATCTGATAGGTATGAGGTGATATCTGAGAATTGTTTTGATTTGCATTTCTCTAATGAAGGGAAAATTGTTATATTGCCTTTGTATTATTGATTGTGAACAGTGATCACATATAATCCTTTAAATCAATAACTACAATTGTAAGTTTTAGAAAGAGTTAGACATAGTTATTAAACTGTGTATAATATGTCAATTATAATAATAGAATATTAACCATAGTATTAGAAAGCATATAGTTTGGCATATTAGAATATTATAGCAACTAAATAGATTAAGGTCATCTGTTGAAGAGGAAAAACTTTAGATCTGTGTAGTTATCTAGGGAAGTGGAAGCCCATGCAGAAGAGCTAGTCTCATGTACAACTTGCCTGATGAAAACAACCTTGTTTTCTTCAGGTGTCTGATCCTTTAAAGATTTATGCCACCATCAGCTCCCCAGAATGTTGTGTCCAAGAAAGGTTACTCTGACCTAAGTAGGATAGTTAATGTTGTACTGAACTTTGAGGGCTCCATAGCAAATGTTTCAAATCCTTGTAATCAAGTACCATTGCATATTTCTTAACATCTTCTGTACATTTTGTTTCATTAATGACTTCTGATGATGAACATCTATATGAGATCTAATCACAAACTGGGTGTGGTAAGATCGCCAGCTTTAATTTTCTACAATCAAAATTTGTATCTTCAGTTCAGAATTATAGCCCAGAGATTTCTTTCTTTCTAACATTTAGTAGTAAGGATTTAGAATATTTTTTCACAGTTATGTATAGCTTTGATTTCTATATCCTAAATCTATCTGTTCATATGTTTTGACCATTTATCTATTGGGGAATAGGTCATATTACATATTTTGACAAAGTTTTCTATATATTTTAGATATGTGACCTCTGTGAAACTGTTTACTAATGTTTCTCCAACTTTCTGTTCTCCTTATAAATGTGACTATATTATTTCATCGATTATCTATCACTTTTCACTGATGATATGGTGATATATAAAGAAAATCCTAGAGAATCAACTAAAAATAATTTGAAACTTTCAATAACTTTAGCAAAGTAGAAGGATAAAAAACAAATCCACATAAATCATTAGCATTTCTATATATCACCAATAATTTCTTTAAGAAGAGATAGTAAGACATAACTCATTTAAAATAACCATAGATAGAATAAAATACCTGGAAGCATATTTGTCAAAACAACCCCAGAAACTACATGAACATAATTATAAAATATTTTATACAAATAAAATCAGGCTTAAATAATTGGAAGAATATTAATTGTTCATAGGTGGGGAGAGCCAATATTATTTAAATTAATGACAATTAAATGATAATTAAAATGACATTCCTTCCTGAACTAATCTACTTATTCATTACTATTCCAATTAAATTATGAAAAATTAGTATATTGAACTAGAAAAAATAATAATAAAATTCATTTGGAAAAACAAAAGGTGGAGATATCAAAGGAAATAAAGAAAATATTATAAAGGAAGGAGTCTAGCAGTACCAGATTTTGGACTATATTATGAAAAAATGGGCAAACTGTAAAATATTAGGCAATGAATTGATTATAAGTCATGAACTGACTAAGATACTCTGCTTTGTGTGCTTACAAAGTATCCTCAGTTTATATCAGTGAAGTGAACTTCATAACATAAGTGAACTTCTTTTCCGGGCCAGGAGCAAGAGACTAAAGAGGAGCTAAAGAGACTCTTGTTATAAAAAAATAAAATATTTATTAAAAATATAAGGATAAAAGGATTCCTAACTCTAAGAGATTCTAACTCCACCCAAATAAAACTCCCTGGTTCAGTAAGGAACTGCTTCTCCTGTTTCCATAGGCTAAATTGATCCTTTCTGATTTGACTAATCTAAATTTTTACTACTCTAAATAAACTATAAAAATAACAAAGGCTAGTTGGCTTAGTCTCAGCAAGAACCAAGTTAGGACTGAGCCTTAGCAGACTCAGAGTCCAAACCAAAGACCAGGTCTTTCTTTGATCTTCTCAGAATTAAAACAATATATAAAAACAGCATTAGATAGTCACTCTAAGTTGGGAAAGGAAAACACTTAGCTCCTTCAGTTCTTTCCCTCCTTTCCTTCTACCTCAGACAGGAGGAAGAGAGAGAAAAGATCTTTCCTCCTCCAAGCCCTCAGAGAGAGTTTCACTTCCACCTTCCTCAGCAATAGTCACACCCAGAGAGCAACTGTCACAGAAAAAAAGCATTAGACTTGAAACTGACACTCTGTTCCAGTTCTGTTTGAAACTCCAATTTTTTCTCAAGCCAGCTTCTCTACTTCTTATTTCTAAACTAATATAACAAGTCTTAATTTATAATATCATCCTTATAATTATAAAGCAGTAGTTATCAAAAAAAAATCTGGTACTAGCTAAGAAATAGAAAAATAGATTGGTGAACCAGAAGAGACATACAACAAACATTTATAAAAGAGTATCTTTTTTCTCATCTTATCTTATAATAAAGTCTTATAAGTTACTATTTCTAGAACTGTATCAGATAATACTTATGACAACTATCCTTGTTTTGTCTTATTGAAAAAGTCTCTTATTAAAAAATACAGCTTCAATATTATCAGTCAAAATTTTTATTGCCATTATTTTTAAATTTTCGCCTTTAATTTTATCTTCAGAATTTGTTTTTTGTGTCGTTTTGTGTGTTTTGAGATAGGTTGATTTTTTAAATTTTTTTGTTGTTTTTTAGTGCTTTGATATTCTTTTTTCTCTTTTTTGTCAGTGAAATAAATTTTCCTTAAATAATTGCTCTGATTGACTTCTGAAATTTTTGCTACACTATTTATTTTAATTTTCTTTAATGAAATGATCTATTGTTTCTATGACATTATTTGACTCATCAATTCTTTAGTATTAAAAGCTTCATTTCTCACATAATTTTCAATCCTTTATTCAACTGCTTTATTGATTATAATTTTTATTCATTGTGTTTAGTAAAGGATATGTACATTTTTCTGAAATTTTATGCCTTAGTAAATGTCATTTTTAATGAAGGTGTCTTGTACAGCTCAAAAATATGTATACTTCATTTTCTTCCCATTAATTTATCAGAGATTTATCATAGCTAAATTTGCTGAAATTTTATTCAAGTCCTTAAATTCTTTCTTTATGTTTTTGTTACATTTGTCTAGGTCTTAAAAGAAGCAATCCCAACTACTTTAGTTTTGTTATCTCCTTGTCTCTTTAATTTCATTAACTTTTCTTTTAACTATTAGATATTATATCATTTTGTATCTATCTTTCTATCTATCTAATCTATCTATCTGTCTGTCAGTCTGTCTGTCTATTTCTCTATGTCTATTATCTATCTATTCAATCATCCATCTATCTTTCTAACTAAAGAGATTGCCAGAGAATATTTCATTATCTATGAAATATTTAAGCATAATGTAGTTTCCCTTTTTATTTCTTTAATTATGCATGTTTTTACTGTTTCATTGTCTAAATCCACTAGTGCTACTTATAAAAGAAATTCACCTTAAGTATGATAAATATTTCTCTAGCCCTTCAAATGAACACTATGAATCTTAATATTTCATTTTTTCCCTTGTAAATAACATGTTGGTGGATTCTGTTTTCTAATCCATTTTTCTACTCTTTTATTTTATAAGAGAGTTCAATGGTTAATTGTGGATTTCCTTCCATTATAACTTTTCATATTTGTTCTTCTTTATAAAGAAGGAAGTAGAGAAAAGGAAGGAATCAAATCAACACTAGTAATCTACAATTGAAGGGTTGTGTTCCTACTCTTCTATCTTTCTTTTCTTGATCAAACTCAGACCTCTATTGCTCTTATGATTTATTTAGCTCATTTAAGCCCACCTTTTGTTATCAAATCTCCAAAGTGAAGTTTGTTTGGTTTGTGACTATTTCCTTTCCAAAACTGTTATCTTTTCTCATCCTTCTTTCACTTATTTCCCTGTCCTTGATTGTTTCCTTGTTGAGCTCAATATATTGTAAACCTTATCTCCTTAGGCAGTAATCCATGGGGGTTGGTTTCTATATTATACTTCCCTTATTCTGATAAGCTAGAGCCAAGATCTGGCTTCAAATTCCTGATTCTTGGAGTTTGTATTGGTTTTGTTATTCAAAGCACTGGTTAGCTCTACCATTTGTGAGAGAGCTCACCCAAGCTTTCCTGGAAAGGCATTTTATACTTCCCCAGACTTCTATATTTGTCTGAACTCTCACTGGCTTCCCTGGTGAAACTGCCCTTTCCACCTCCACACCAATCTTTTTGTGGGGTTCTGGATGGGATGAAGACATATGGGTTGTTGTTTTGTTTTGCTTTATCAATTGGCCTTTCTGCCTCCCTTTCAGGCATATATTAGGGTCTGTGTGAGAACACTGGGCTGTTCTATCCTCTTTCATTCACCATCTTAATCATGAGTCCTTACAGTCATTATTGAAAGTTGTAATAACACATATTCAACTTTAAGTTTTGATGTGATGGTAGGCTTCACTTATTTCCACCTCTTGCAAGAGACCTTTTCTGATTCCCTGAATTATTGATGTATACCTACTTTATTTTGAATAAATTGTATATTTTAGTGAAGAATGGATTGTTGTATAGAGAGATGTGAGCCAGGGAAGACCACCAGGAATGCTACAGGGTGAGTATGTAGAATGGAAGTGATTGAGGGGAGGTGATTTGGTGAATAAACCAGTGTGATCATTTATCTTTGGAACTCTTCAAATTTTCTTCCATTGTTTTGGGGCTGTTTTTCTGGTAGGAATATCAGGCAAGACACATTTAGCTTCTCTGGTAGAGGCCATTTAGTCATGGGCTATTTTTTTTTTAATAAAAGCAGAGGCTTTTACAATATTATCTCATGCATACCTTCTCTCCTCTAACACTGCCACCACCCTACTGAAGTTCCTCCTCACCTTAGGCATTTTGCAACTGCACATAGTAGTTCTTTCTCTGACACATAGTAGTTGCTTAATAAATATTAGTGGATTGATTAATTGGTCAATCTCCCCACCTCAAGTTCCTTTAGAGTCATGTTAATATCTCACTCATAAATTAAATTGCTTTTTCTGATGCATAGATCTGACTATGTAACTCCTACCCCTTTCCTTCATTCAATAGACTTCATTGGCTTCCTATTACTTCCAACATCAAATATAAAATCCATCCACTAGTTAGCTTTTAAATTGTTTCACAGTCAATTCGTTTCCTACTTTTACTGTCTTTTTACACCTTACTCACCTCTGTGTAATACTCTAGGATGTGAAGGATTTTCGGCTTTTTGTTCTTTCTTGTACAAGTCATTCCAACTCCTAATTGCATTGTCTTTGCCTGTTTCTCATGTCTGGAATGCCTTCAACTTCCTCCTCTCTGCCTCCTGGCTTCCTTGACTTCCTTCAGGTTTCAGTTCAAATCCTATCTTCTAGAAGAAGTCTTTCCTGATTCTCTTAAAACTAGTGATTCCTTTTG
Source organism: Monodelphis domestica (assembly GCF_027887165.1). Classification (NCBI taxonomy): domain Eukaryota; kingdom Metazoa; phylum Chordata; class Mammalia; order Didelphimorphia; family Didelphidae; genus Monodelphis; species Monodelphis domestica. The sequence continues at coordinate 436,223,084 of NC_077227.1, forward strand.
TGATTGGTCACTAAAATTTCACTTGTTTATATCATGTTTGTACATAATTGTTTACGTGTTTTCTCCCACATTAGACTTGAGGCTATAGCCAGTTCTTCGTATCCCCAGGGCTCAGCCCAGTGACTGGCATATAGTAAGTAACTTATAAATGGCAGTTGACTTCACCTGAGTTTTTCTTAGCTCTGGTCAACACTTTTCATGTATATAATTACTAATCCAACCTGCTTTCCCATGGAAAACTGTGTGCCTTAGATGCCTACTAATTATTCTTTGAATTTGTCCTTTCCCCAGTAAATCATAGTGGGGAGTGGATTCTAACCTGGGCTGGTGAGGGAAGTCAGAAAATTCAGAAATAGAAGAGGGGTTGATTGGTTTTATCTTCTTGCTCTGATAGAGAAATTGCCGGGGGCAGGCACCATATGTCACAACCTCTAACCTATTCCAGTCATGTTCTTAGACTGTCCAGCTGTTCTAGTCATAATTATTGAAACTAAATCCCAGGAAACTTTGTAGTTTTGGAAATACTCTGGTCTCTTTAGATCTTTACTACTGTTATTATAGCTGATTAGGACCCTGGCAGCCTTCTGTTGGTCTCTTGAAAACTGCTGTAATTCTCATTCATCATGGAGATGGGCCAGCTGCTTGAGAGCCTGGCTTCAGGAAGGCAGGGCTCTTTTTGTGGTAGCTGCTTTTTCCTGGTCCTGACCTTGGAGAGTCTAGATCTCAAAGCCAAAGGTATTAACAGCGGTAACCTGCACCACACTCACTGGTTTATAAAACATGACTTCCCTTTTCAGACTGGGATCATCTATTTTCATTTTTGGGCCTTCACCTGTAATCCATATTGGTCTGTCTATGTTGGGTTCTGAACCTGTGGATGAAAGGATGCCCCTCTGTCATGTTCTATGTGCAGCCCTAGCACATTGTCAGGAACAATCATTTGCTAAAGATTTCACAATGGGCACATCTTTAAATAGGTCTTTAATGTATTCAAACGCATCCTGTCTCAAAAGTTAGTTTGCCTTTTACTCTCTTAAGTCATTCAGAGATTTCATAAATGCCTCCACGGGATAAACATGCATTGTTTGAGTAAACTTTAGGTACCAAACTTAAATGGACTTAAACATAGACTCATAGAGTTAGAATTGCTGGGCAGCTCAGAGGCTATCTGGTATAACTGCCTTATTTTGCAGATAAAGAAAGTGATACCCAGGAAGGCTAAATGACCTTGGTCACATATGTAGTATCAGAGGTAGGATATGACCCCAGATCATGTGACTCCAAGGTCACTACTTTTTATTATGCTGTCTCATATTATCTAATTTAAACCCATCATTGTGTAGATAAGGAAATGGAAACCTAAACCTGGGAAATCACTTATGCAAGGTCACACAGGTGACAAAGTCAGGATTAAAACTTGAGTTCCTTGATTCTAAAACCAACACTCCTTTCATTCATTTATCCAACATTCATTTTAATTTTATTAACTTCTCTGAGAGCTAATTATATTTCTAAAAATACACAACATTTATATGGTGCTTCATATGTTTTAAAGCACCTTCAACTGGAAGACATCTGTACATTTGTACAATGCAAAAAAACCCCAAACATTTGTAATCCAATTACTTCTCACTTAACTTACAAATGACTCAAATATTCCATAACCTGGCATTGCAGATACTTCCCATCTAATGACAATTGTGAAATCTTTGTAGATAAGGTTTGAGAATGAATATTCCTCTTCAGGAAACCGGAATTGGAGTAAGGTAATTGAGGCTAGGGATTTCTTTCTTTCTTTTTTTTTTTTTTAGTTTTTATCTCATTGATAACTTAGAACAATGATAAATTAGGGAATGCATTCTCCTATCTCAAATTCTTGTACTTGTTTTTGCCAATTGGATTGCTCTTGGTTTAGTCATTGTATGAGTTTTGCTTCTTTGTTCTTCAATTTTCTTCTACATGAAATATAAGCATGAGGCTAGAAGATTTCTATGGGCTGCCCCAGTTCTGATGCATGAAAATGTGATTATTGAGAGAACCTAATGGCTATGATACCCAGACATGTTACTCTCTTCTCTGTTGATGTCCCTGAGCAGCTCAGGAAATGGTAAAAATCATCTCTATGAACATAAACTGATTTAGGGAGAGGAAAGCAGAAGAATGCAGTTTTTTGCATTGAGTTAAGATAACCACTTGGAATGGTTTACAAAATCCTATATTTAGCTTGAAGTTATGAGACCACCAACATTGCTACCCTCTTCCTTTAAGAGTTCTATTCAATTCAACTGATTAAGTACTTAGAATTCTAAGTGCCAGATGCCATTAATCAATTAATCAATCAACAAGCATTTATTAAACATTTACTATGTGCCAGGCATCATATTAGGCACTGAGAATACAAAGAAAAAGATGGAACAATCCCTACTCTCAGGTTTACATTCTAATGGGGAATATCAAATAAATGAAAAGAGAATAAATGCAAGTATATTAAAACACTCTGAATAAAAGTTCCAAAAGTCCATTAGTATTGGACTCTCTCCTTATTAGTGAAGATGAAGGCACTTCCCTACATATGGGTCGATAGTGGAGTCACACTGATAAGAGGACTTAATTTCTCACTGTAAAACTGATATTAAATGGGAAAGGAGAAAGCTTTAGATATAGAGCTTGAAATTCATTTTGCTTCCTATAAGACAGTAATAAAAAATTGGCTTCAATGTGATTTTGTTGCCCAGATGAACAATATTCTTTGAACACAATACCTCTTTTCTCTGATGAGAGCAGAGTGGTAGCCTCTGGCTCAAACCTCATGTTTCCCTTCCTGGAAGAAATGAAAATTCCCCTTTGTTAATTTTTTTATGCTTTGGACTCTGAATACTTAATTGGTGGTCACCAGGGATTTAATTTCTAAATCTCAAAATGAGTTATTGAAGTAAAATGGAATTTATGGTAGTTTATTTTTACAATTGAGGGAAGATATCAAGGAAGAGAAAAAAGTGGAGAGAGAGAGAGAGAGAGAGAGAGAGAGAGAGAGAGAGAGAGAGAGAGAGAGAGAGAGAGAGAGAGAGAGAGAGAGAGAAAGAGAGAAAGCTCCAGCTTCCTCTGAATCAGGTAGAAATTCTAAGCCCCAGCCAGGGGAAAGGTATCTCAAGATGATGGGCTTTTCTTGGAGGTTCACACCTCCAGAAAGGCAAGGAACTAAGTCAGCCTTTATACTCAGTGTGGTGACCATCTAAAAGGAAAGCAGAGCTATCCTGCACAAGCTCCTCCAGGGGTCCCATTCCATAGCCAAGTGTCTTCACTCCAAGTCTGAGTGTCTGCCTTTCAGTCTCTTTTCAAGTGTCTCTCCTCACTCCAACTCTAAGTGACTCTTCAAGTCTCTTCTCTGAGTGACTCTTCACTCCAAGCCCCAGTGACTGATCTTGATTACAGTCCAACTCTGAGCAACTGAATCTTGATTTCATCTTTGTGTGCCTCTGTTTCCTCTATTTAAAGACCTTTTTCTCTTGTGTTACCTCCCCTAAATTTTATGTCTACCAATGACAGCAGACTCTCCTCTCCAGGACTAACCATTTAATGTATGAAATGGATGTTCACACCTTTTTGTTGTTAACATGGGTAGATCTACTTTAAATACTGGGTTTACACTTTTAGGGATTAAAATCTAAAAATAGAGGGGGGATTACAATTTTATCTTCACTATCAAGGAAGAACTAAGTACCTTTATTGTTAGAATCAGAACAGAGTTAAATCCAATCTTCACAATCCCCCCTGATGATCATTGGGAGACTAGTCTCCCCACTGATCAATTAACAGAATCATCTTGTATCCCTAAAAACTTCTAACTACAGATGTATAAAATATTTCACTTTCTAAGAGGAATTTACAATAGTTAGAGAAAAAATAGAAAATAGAGAAAGCAAAATCAATGTTTTTCTAGGAGCACTGACAAAAAGCCAAATTGGGGGGCAGTCCCCTTGGGCATAAATGGGTACAATTTTACAATAAATGTTCAATCCCCTTCTGTTCAATCAATTTCACCCAAAAGTTCATTCTGGATCTTCTTGATGCAGTGTAGGTTTTTACAAGTGTCTTTCTTCAAAGAGTTCACACCTTGTAAAAGGATAGAGGGAAAAGAGATTAGTGATGTGTCTCCTGTCTCCATTCATGCCATATGAGTCAGCATCCCCATTTTATATGGGCCCATTTCTACATGTAATTCCCTTTACTGTTACAAAGGGAAAGTACTAGCAATTAGGACATCATTAAAGACTTCATGCAGAAGATGGTACCTGCTATGTCTCAAAAGGAGAGAGGGATTTCCTAAGTCACAGATAAGGAAAGAGAGCATTTCAGGTATGCAGGACCATTCCAACCATGTGTAAGAATGGGGAGATGAAAGATACAATGTCATATATGAGGAACAAAGAAATGGTTAATTTGGTTAGAATGTAGAGGGAAGGAAGAGGAGTAGTGTTCTTTGAAGACACAAAGATAGATGACACAGGTTATGACAAATTTTAAAAACTTAACAGAAGAATTTATATTTTATCCTAGAGATGATAAGAATTGGAATTAACCAAGTAAGGGACTGACATAAACAGATCTTCATTTAAGAGAAGTTATTTTATTATTGATATGCATTATATGGACTAGAATAGTAAAAGAATTGAAACAAGGAGACTAATTTTGAGGTTATTGTATTCATTGAGATAAGGGAGTTTAAACTAAGGTGATATCTATATGATTACAGACAAGGAGAAGGATGCAAGAGATACTGTGGAAGTGTAAATGACAAGATTTGGCAACTTATTCCATATATGGAGTAAAGAAAGTTGGGGAATGGAATGTAAAGTTGAGGTTATTGGGTTAATAGAAGGGTAATAGTGCCTTCAAAACAGAAATATGGATATTTATCAGGATAAAGTATGAAAGAAGATCTGCGGCAGAACTATGGAAAACATCTACAGTTAGAAGACATGAAATAGCTGAGGAACTGGCAGAGGAGAATGGAAAGGAGTGGTTAGAAATGTTAAGAAGGCTACCATATATATATAAATGTGTATACATGTATGTGTATACATGTAGGTATATATACATATGCATATGTGTATTGTGTACATATAAACATATATGTAGTGTGCTGGCAAATAGTTGACTGGATCTATGGAAAAATAAAATGAATGCATGGGGCTTTTAAATTTAATCTTATTATTAACAGTTTCTCCATAACTTTCTTAAGTCTAGACAATCAACAAAATAATATATCATGTCCTAATTTGAAATGTCTGCTGATTTTCAAGGAGTAATTGCTCATATTGGAAACCTAACAGTTGCCACCCTAAGCCAGTTTGTGTTGCCTCAGACCTATCCCTTTATATAAATATATGTATTGTCTAATTCAGACTATGAGTTAGATCCTATAATAAATAAAAAGGGGGAGGAGGTGGAGTAAATATGGAGACTTAGAGGCAGCAAAAGTTCTGACATCCACAAACCCTTCCTCACTGATCAAAAACACAATGCTTTGAGAGGACTGAAAAGCAAATCTAACAACAGGTCAGACCTAGGGAACCCTCTTCCTGGACCCAATTTAAAAGGTACAACCCCCCCTCCAAGCCAGAACACTAGAACACTTAGGTTTAAGGGGAAGAAAGAAGGAAAGTCCCAGGACCCCTACCCCACCTACAGCTCTGAGCCTCCAGTGGGGGATGGAATCTCTGGGTGGGGAAGGGTGCTAGTCCAGAGGAAGAACCTTGCCAGCAAAGCTGTGCCAGGCTCAGGGCTTAGAATGCAGACAGTGTAGAAGCAACTGGAGGAGAAACACAGAGCAGGCAACCCAATTGCAGCCAAAATGTTCCATCTCCCCCACCTCCTTTTTCTGGAGGTTTTTGCCTCAGGGCACAGCCAGCTTTGCAGATCAACTCTGCCCTGGTTAAATCTCATCAATAAGGACAGATAAGAAGCCTTCAGAGGACAGGGAAGCTCAAGCTCCAACACCCCTCCCCCACAGACTGATCTGAGAGCCTCAAGGGCAAAGGCTGCAACAAACTATAGGTAACACCTTGACAACAGAGCAGAAATCCCAACTCCTTTTCAGCTTCTGCTGTCAGCCAGGAAAAATAAAAAAAACCTGATGAAACAGCAGAATAGAAAAGAAGTCCCATCAGGACAGAACAGCCCAAACTCATAGATCCAGTACAAAATGAGAGGAGCCAGACTACAAGCAACTACAGGGGGAAAAGAAGGGAGAAATATGAGTAAACAATAGAAAAAGAAAAAATAAATTACAATCAACAGCTTCTATCCAGGCAATGAACAAAGAGCAAATGAAACAGAGGAAGATCAAGAAACACCAAGAAAAAACACAGAAACTTCAGTGAATTGGACATAGGCTTTGTAAGAACTCAAAATACAATAAAAAACAATTAAAAGAGGCTGAAGACAACTAGAAAAAGAACTTAAAAAGCAAAATAAATTATCTGAAAACAGAAAATAGTGTCTTGAAAGAAAAATTAAACAGCTTAAAAAGGAGGCAAAGAAGATGAAAGATGACCTCCAAAGAAAATCAGACAAGAAAAAGGATGACCAAAAAGCCAGGGATGAAATTCAGTCTTTAAAAACTAGAATACAAAAACTAGAAGGAAATGACTTCATAAGATAATAGGAAACTATAAAACAAAATCAAAAGAATGAAAAAAAAATGAGGAGAATATGAAACACCTCATGCACAAAATGGAAGATTTAGAAAACTGGTCCAGGAGAGACAATTTAAGAATCATTGGTCTACTGGAAGATCATGGCAAAAGAAAAAGCCTGGACATCGTTCTAAAGGAAATTATCCAAGAAAACTGCCCTAACATTCTACAGCAAGAGGGAAAAGTGGAGATTGAAAGAATCCACAGATACTGTACTTAATCCCCAACTGACAAACATCCAGGAATGTTATAGCCAAATTCAAGAACTACCAGACAAAGGAAAAAAATATTATAAGCTGCTAAGAAGAAGTCATTCAGGTACCATGGAACTACAATTTGGATAATATAGGATCTGGCTGCACTTACACTGAAGGACTGAAAGGCATAGAATATGATATTCCAGAAAGCAAGAGAACTAGGTCTACAACCAAGAATCAACTACCCAGCAAAAGTGACTATATTCTTGCAGAGGAAAGTATAGTCATGAATAGAGGTAATTCTATCCAGAGATAGGGAGAGAGCTCTCCTTCCAGTCTGAGGGCCAGGAAAAAGAGAGTTTCCTTTGAGAGAAACTGTCACACTACAAGTCCCTCTCCCCCACCAACTATTATCGCTGTTCATCAATTTCACTATAATCTTCCAACTGCTGTTTGCTTCACCTTAGTTGCAGAAAGTCCAGAGCTTGATTCAGTTTTCCTTTCCACAGTGGGTAGTTTTAAAAGACTGTGAAGAAAATAAGAGGGGAATAAGAAGTGGGGGTAGAAAGGGAAGTAAAATAAGGGTGGGAATTAGGGAGACTGATTAAAAACAAAATACTGGTGTAGAAGGAAATAGTGAAAGGAGAAAGGGCAGGACTGAGTGGAAATCAAAATGTTGGGAAATTTGCAGCTGGTAATCATAACTCTGAATGTGAATGGAATGAATTCACTTATAAAATGCAAGCAAATAGCAGGGTGGATTAAAAACCAAAATCCTACCATATGTTTTCTACAAGAAATGCACATGAGGAAGGTAGACACACATAGGGTAAAGGTAAACATATGGAGCAAAATCAATTGGGCATTAATATGACAATAATCTGACAATTAATCTGACAATAATAATATCTGACAAAGCCAAAGTAAAAATATATCTAGTTAAAAGAGATAGAGAAGGTAATTATATCCTGATAAAAGGCAATATAGACAATGAGGAAATATCAGTACTCAACATGTATGCACCAAATGGCATAGCACTCAGATTTCTAAAGAGGAAACTAGTAGAGCTCAAGGATGAAATAGCTAGAAAAAATTATACTCATGGGAGACCTGAACCTTCCTCTATCAGAACTAGATAAATAAAAAAAAAATAAGAAAGAGGTAAGAGAAGTGAATGAAATCTTAGAAAAATTAGTTAGTAGATATGTGGAGAAAAATAAAGAGACAAAAAGGAATACACCTTCTTTTCAGCAGCATGTGGTACATTCAGAAAGACTGACCATGTACTAGGGCATAAAACCATTGTAAACAAGTGCAAAAGAGCACAAATAATAAATGCAAACTTTTCAGATCACAATGTAATGAAAATAATAATTAGTAAGGGTACATGGAGAGGCAAATAAACAATTAATTAGAAATTAAATAATATGATTCTCCAAAATCGGTTAAAGAACAAATTATAGAAACAATTAATAATTTCACTGAGAAAAATTACAATGATGAGACATCCTTTCAGAATCTATGAGATGCAGCCAAAGCAGTACTCAGGGGGAAATTTATATCCTTGAGTTCATATATTATCAAATTAGAGAGGGTAGAGGTTAATGAATTGGGCATGCAAATTAAAAAACTAGAACATGAACAAATTAAAAAGCCTCAGATGAAAACTAAATTAGAAATCCTAAAAATTAAAGGACAAATTAATAAAATTGAGTCAAAGAAATATTGATTTAATAAATATGAGTAGGAGCTGGTACTTTGAAAAAAACAAATATAATAGACAAAGTTCTGGTTAATCTCATTTAAAAAAGGAAAGAAGAAAACCAAATTAACAGTATCAAATATGAAAAGGGATACCTCACCACTAATGAAGAGGAACTTAAGGCAATCATTAAAAACTTTTATGCCCAATTATATGGTAATAAATATGGCAATCTAGGTGATATAGATGAATATTCACAAAAACATAAATTGCCTAGATTAACAGAAGAAGAATTAGAATTCCTAAATAACCCAATATAAGAAAAAAATCGAAGAAGCCATCTAAGAACTCCCTAAGAAAAAAATTCCCAGGACCAGATGGATTCACAAATGAATTCTATCAAGCATTCAAAGAACAACTAATCCCAATATTAAACAAACTATTTGACAGAATAAGCAAAGAAAGAGTTCTACCAAATTCCTTTTATGACACAAATGTTGTACTGATTCCAAAGCCAGTCAGGTCAAAAACAGAGAAAGAAAGCTACAGAACAATCTCCTTAATGAACACAGTTGCAAAAATCTTACATAGTGTTAAGGTAAAAATTAGGGTTGTTGATTGAATATATCATTTTAGTGGTCGCCGGGGATTTAAATTCAATCCCAATAAAATACTCAAGTCAGTTTGGGATTTTTATGGTGGTTTAATTACGATAGTAGGAAGAAATGAAGAAGAACAGAGAGAGGAAAGGGTATAAGATTTTCTCCAGCCTAGACTAAGCTAAGGGAATATCAGAGGCCTCAGCCACGAGACCTCCTCCAAGATCAAATCTAGCTCGGCTTCCAGCCAGGAGGCTTCCTCAGAGATGAGGGACTTCCTAGGAGGATAGTACTTTAGGAGTTAAAGGAAAGGAGGAATCAGCAGCCACTCACCAATGTTGCTCAGGGAAGATGCCTCACCTAAACCATGCTACAAAACCAAAACCCACAAGCATGCCAAGAACACCACCATAAGTTCCCAATGTCGCCAACGAGTCCAACATCTCAGAGAGAGAGAGAGAGCCCAACGTCCCTGAGAGAGAGAGAATGGAGAGAGGAAGTGATGCAAAATAGATAGCTTTATATCACTTCCTACATCTCACATGTACCAATGATAGCTTGGCTTAAGCTTGCCTTAGGACAGCCCAGGGGGTCTGTCAGTTTCTGATTTGTCACTTACTAGCACATGTTGGTCATAGGCCATCTTCCTCAGAGTCAATCCTTAAGTGGGGTTGTATACATTCCTGGTTGCTAGAATTCTAAAGACTAAACAGGGTGGAGTAAATCTAAAACTCATAATCCCCTTGATAATGATTGGGGGACTAGTCTCCCCAAATGATCACTAAACATAATCATCTCGAACCTCTAAATCTTCTAACTGAAGGTGCATACAAAATTTTTTACCTTCTAAGAGAAAACTCTACAATAGAGAGCAGAAGGAAATAGAAGAGAGAAAGAAAAATCAATGTTTTGCTTGGCACATTGACAAAAACTAATTAGGGGACAATGCCCTTTTGGCATAAGAGTATACATTCAAATTAAATGTTCAATCAACCTTCAGTTCAATCAACCACACCCAAAAGTTCATTCTGGATCTTCTTGATGTAGTGTAGGTTTTTCAGGCATCTTTCTGCAAACAGTTCATTCTCTGGATTTTAGGAGTTAGCAAGCTTGTGAACTGATCCAGCTATTCTGCAGGGCAATTTTGAACTATGCCCAAAGGACGCTAAAAGACTGTCTGCCCTTTGATCCAGCCATAGCACTGCTGGGTTTGTACTCCAAAGAGATAATAAAGAAAAAGACTTGTACAAGAATATTTGTAGCTGCACTCTTTGTGGTAGCAAAAAAAATTGGAAAATGAAGGTATGCCCTTTAATTGGGGAATGGATGAACAAATTATGATATATGTTGGTGATGGAATACTATTTTGCTCAAAGGAATAATAAAGTGGAGGAATTCCATGTGAAGTGAAACAACCTCCAGGAATTGATGCAGAGTGAGAGGAGCAGAACCAGGAGAACATTGTACACAGAGACTGATACACTGTGGTACAATTGAATGTAATGGACTTCTCCATTAGTGGCAATGCAGTGATCCTGAACAACATGGAGGGATTTACGAGAAATAACACTATCCACATTCAGAGGAAAAACTGTGGGAGTAAAAACACAGAAGGAAAACTTGATTACCTGGGTTGAGGGGGATATGTTTGAGGATGTAGACTCTAAGTGATCATCCTAGTGCAAATATCAACAACATGGAAATAGGTTTTGATCAAGGACACACATAAAACCCAGTGGAATTACATGTCAGCGATGGGAAGGGGTCGGGGGGAGGGGAGGGAATGAATATGATTCTTGTAACTAAGGAATAATTTTCTAAATTGACTAATTAAATAAAAATTTCAGATAAATAAATAACTAGGGTTCTGCCAGGGTAATAATTGTTTACTAATAAAAGGAGAGAGAGATAGGAGAGAGAGAGAGAGATGTGTAGATTTCAGTCTTACTAATTTAGGGTAAGATCTGGTCCCAGATTTCAGCCCTACATGGTCCCCTCCATGCTGCCACTTGCCAAATGTCAGTGCATGGAGTTAGTCTATTCAAGTGTGGAAATAAAGAGAGCTTCTCTTTCTTGCCCTTGCCTTTTAAACCCCATTAGCTCCTCCCGCCATGGTGACATTGCATACTGACACGCTGACACCAGGGGATGCCATGCCATTAGCTATGAAGTTACTCTGAAATACCCACTGTTGGGGTGCAGTGGGATAGAGGTAATTTACTTAAAACAATACAGAATTCAACAGGAAGAAGAGAGATGCCTAGACCACCTTTGGGAAATTGAAACATTCTTTTAGTTTTCCCAAACATCTTTCAAAGCCAAAGGTCCCTCTACTAGTAGAATACTAGTAAGTCATGGAATATTACAGTTTGATTTTTTTTCAAAATTATTGTCATATATAGGGCAATGGAAAGATATATAGTAGGTGTGAGCAGCCTATAATCTATAACCAACAGGGCCTTCAAATAACTAGAATAGAAGATATAAGCAGAGAAATGTGCAGAAAAAAATAAAGATGAGTTGGTCATTTAGCAAGACTAAAGGAGAATGAGAAGGCAGCCTAAGCATCCTACTGATGTTCTCATAAAAAAAAAAAGAAGAAAAGCCTCCCACACATTGAGTGCATATCTTGAAATGAATTTAAGGGAGTCCACAGGCAAGAATCATGCAGTATGCAAAACTAAGGATGGGATGAATTTTGCATAACTGGAACAAACATGCAATGTGATGAAATCACAGAGCCATTGGAATACTTAAATATTGCTGTTTGCATTGAGCAACCCATATGATTCTTCTGGGAAGTCCTTTGAGTACCAGGAATGACTAGGACCACCAAAGCTTTTTAAAGTTAGGAAGTGACACAGACCTATACTGAAAAAAGAATATCACTTTGGCACTGTGCAGAGAGGATAGATCCCAGATAAGGGACAATAGAATCATAGAGACCAACTATAATGCCATACAATAATCTTAGGGGAAGGTGACAAAATCATCTAAGGGGTGGCTATGCAGGTAGAGAAAAGGACTATGAGAAGGAATCAATAAGAATTGGCAACTGATTGGATATGACAGATGTGAAGAGGCCAGGATTACTTCAATGTTGGAAACCTGGATAAGTAGAAAGATAGTGGTCCTATTGACAAAATTAGAGAATTTGGGAGGAGGGATGTATGGAGGAGCAAAGAAACTAAGTTCTATGTCAGATATGTGGAGGTTGAAATGTCTATAGTCCTTCCATGTGGAGATGCTTAATAAATTTTGATGATGTGGAATTGAAAATTAGCAGAATTGAGAATTATTGATCTAAAAGTCATCACTGAACCCAGGAAAGCTATGGAGAATAATGAAGAGAGAGAACAGAAGCTTCGGGACAGAAGATTGTGTGATATTCATAATTAGGAGGTGGGATGTGGCTAATGACACCACAAAGGAGACTGAGAAGAGGTGGGACAGGTAGGAGAACCAAGAAAGATCATTCTCATAAAAGGCAGTAGAGGACTGAATATTTCAGGATTGGGAAGTGGGGAGAAGGGATAACAACATTACATGCTGCAGAGAGGTCAAGAAGTCTGAATATTGAATAAAGGCCTATAACAACAAAGAGATCCCTGGGAAATTTGCAGGAAGCAGTTTCAATTGAGTCACAGAGTCAAGTCAGATTGCAAGGTGTTGGGAAGTGAGAAGGATGAAGACATGAAAACAATGAGCATAAAGTTTTTTTCTAGGCAATTTGCTATGAAAAGAAAAAAAAAGAAATACAGGATAATGTGAGGAGACGGCAGTGCTATGCAGATTATTATTTTTTTAAGAATGGGAAATATCTGAGCACTTTTAAAGGCAGCAGAGAGGATTTCAATAGATAAGGAGAAAAGAAGATGTTAGGAAGGGTGTATGGTAAAGAGGATAAGATCCTGGAGGAGCTGACAAGGAATGGGATCAAAGGCACAAGTAACAAGGCTTTTGCAAGGAGGGTTGGAGACTAAAGCAAAAGGGAGAGGGAGAGATATGAAAGAAGCATTTTCAGATGTTGAACTGGGAAGAAGAGGGAGCTCATGGTGCTTTCTCATTCTTTTCCTACCTGTTTGACCATTCCTCCTTTTTAGATGCCTTCATCGGATCATTATCCATGTCACATCCTCTATGTATGCATCTCAAAGTTGTGTTCTTGATTCCTCTTCTTCTTTCTTTATTCTTTTACTTGTTGATTTCATCAGCAATCAGGAATTTAATGACCATTCTATGTAGATGAATTCCAGATCTGTATCTCTGAACTTAGTCTCTCTAGGTTAATTCTTGACTCTTATTAATAGCTGCCTATTCGATATATTGAACTGAATGTCCAATAGCCCTCTTAAGCTCAGCCTGCCCTAGAAATAATTTATGATCCTTTCCCTCTAAACCAAACCTTTCTCTGAATTTCCCTATTTCTGTTTTGGGCACGACCATCTTTCTAATTATTAATGTTCATATATTCAGTGACATTCTTGATCCAGATTCTTGCTCATTCTACATATTCATTTGATTTCTAAATCTCATCATTTTTATCTCTATGATATCTCTCACATATATCTATTTCTCTACATTTATACAATTATATTTGTAGTTCAAGACCTAATCACTTCTTACTTAGACTATTGAAATTATTTACTGTTTTCCTTTCCCAAGTTCTGTCCCATTCCAATCCATCTTCCATATACTTATGAAAGTGATTTTCCTAAAATATAGATCTGACCATGTTACTACTTCTTTCAATAAATTCTAGTGACTTCATATCAGTTTCAGGACAAAATAGAAACTTCTTTGGTAGTGATATTTCATGACAACCTAGAACCACCCCAACACACATACACACACACACACACACACACCAATTAATGTAAAGTCCACAAAGAACATTTGAGAACAGCAAAATGGGAAAGGAGGGAGGGTAAGGAAGAATAGAATCAAAGAAGAATTGGTCACAAGCCAAAAGAAATCTTAAGTCTTGAGAGGTTTAAGAAGATGTATTAACATGGGTCAATGGAGATATGATTGGGGATATAGACTGTAAATGATCACCCTAGTGCAAATATCAATAATATGGAAATAGGTCTTGATCAATGACACATATAAAACCCAGTGGAATTTTGTGTTGACTATGGGAGGGTGTTGGAGGAGGGAAGGGAAAGAACACAAACCATGTAACCATGGAAACAGTCTCTTAATTAATCAATTAAATACAATTTTAAAAAGTTGTGTTAAAAAAGAAAAGTTGAAAGGATGAGAACCCTGAGATTAGGGTCTATGTGAGATTAAGAAATGTAGGGAAATGGAGCAGAAGTTTATTGCATCAAGTATTGAGCATTGGTACCAAGAATATTTTTGCTCTATGACGGCTTCTTCTTTATAAAGAAGAGGAAGGAGAAAAAAAAGGAAAAAAAAGAAAGGTATAAGATGTGTAAAAGTTAAAATTAAATCTCAATAATAAAAATATTATATTTTAAGAGATTTATTAATGATCATTAGAAATCAAGGAATAAAGAAGATACAAAATAATGACCACATGTCCATGACTGATCAGCCAGTTAGTTCACCCACCTTACCACCACCAAGCTTGGGACAGGAAGTAAAGAGTTTGGACTTTCCATGCCCCTGCCTAATATGCCCTATATACAGGAAGTACATAATGAAAGGAAGTCAGTGGGCTCCTAGGAAATGTAGTTCTTTTTTTAGGGTAACAGATTTTCAATTATACAGATGATTGGATGGAGGAAAATACACAATTATTTATCATAATTGTGAAGGTAAATGGGATGAACTTATCCATCAAATAGAAGAGGATAGCAGAAATTATTACATAGTAGAATCTAATAATATGTTGTTTACAAGAAACACTTAAAACATAATGACTGACAAATAATTTTAAAAGGTGGCTAGTACAAAATCTAAAATAAGTAATTTTATCAGCAAAATGATTTGGTATTTATTCATTACAATAGCAAGAAACCTGGGTAGACTTATATGAACTGATGCAAATCAAAGTAATCTACATCAGGAGTACAATTTATATTATAATGTAGAAACAATTGTAAAATATTTATGAATTCTGTTTAATGCATGAGTAAGCATAATTCCAGAGAACTAATAATGAAGAATGCTAACTATTTCATGACAGAGGGTGATGAATTAAATATGCATAAGAAGACAACATATAATTCAAATGGGAATTTTTTTTGCTTAACTCTGAATAGTTACCAGAATTTTGTTTTTCTTTTACTTTTTTTCAGTGTGGGGGAGGTGAGGGAACTAAAAAGTAAAGGCCTATTAGATAAAAACGTATTTCACAAAAAGTAAATCATCTAATGTTTATTACAAAAAAATGCTAGCTCTTGATCTCTAGGTGCTTTAGATATTTTAAAAATTACATTGGCAAAAATTTATTTCATTCTTATGTTGCTTAGTATTATAAAAATGATTAAAGTTATATTTCTCAAAGGCTTTTTTGTATCTATTTATATAATCATATCATTTAAATTATTTTGTTGTTAATATGATTTATGATGCTAATTGTTTTCCTAATGTTCCATCCACTATAAATATAAATTTCTATAATATACAAGTCCTGTTTATTCCAGGTTGGTTGTAATGAATAACATAATAGAATAGAAAAATGGGATCATAACTGTAGGTTTAGAAGGGACTTTAGAAGTGATTTAGTCAATCTGTCTCTTTTTTACAGATGAAGATACCAAGACCAAGAGAGGTTTAATAATTTGCTGGAGGTTCCACATGCAGCAAGAAATCCAGAAAGGAATGAAAGTCAGATCCTATGATTCCAAGTTCAAGAATCTTTCCATTGTATCGCAAAATAAGAAATAATAGTTTATTTTTCTCATCATTAGCATGATGTTTTTATATTAATATTTATTAGTGATAGAACTCTAACATTTTTCACAGATTCATGAAATCATCTAATGTTAGAGTTGGAAGGGACATCAGTGGCCATCTAGTTCAATCCAAACCTAAAAGGAATCTTTACCTTAACATACATGAAAGTGGTCATCCATGAGGAGGAAATTCACTATGTCCCAAGGCAACCCATTCTAATTTGGATCCATTCTAATTATTAGAAAGTTTTATTTCCATTAAGCTTAAATTTTCCACTTTGAAACTTCTACTCCTTTTTTACTGGTTCTACCCTCAGGGGACAAACAAAATGAATCTTAACTGTCTTCTAATGATCCCTTTAAATACTTGAACAGAACTATAACCCTCCCTCCCCGCCTTCCCAATCTGAGTATTGTCCTGCCCAGACTAAACTTCTCCAGTTTTTTTGAAGTGGTCATTATATGGCTTAGACTCAAGACTCTTCATCATCCCAGTGTCCCTATTAGGGACACTTTCCAGTTTTACAACATTCTTATTAAATGGTAGTGGTGCCCATAACTGAATTTGTGTGTTCTGACCAGGGCACAGCATAACAGGATGTTTTATTCCTATTCAACTCTTCATGGTTCCATTTGGGATTTTCTCAGTACAGATACTGGAGTGGTTTACCATTTCCTTTTCCAGGTCATTTTACAGATAATGAAACTGAGGCAAACAGGATTGAGTGACTGAGGTCAGATTTAAACTCAGGTCTTCCTGATTCCAGTCCTGGAACTCTATCCCCTATACCACTTTGCTGCTCCACTTTCACCTATTTATTCTTCTAAATTATAACTCTCTTAATGAAATTCAGGATTATATTAACTTTTTTTAGCTTGAGACTCTATAAACACTTTTTAAAAAAACCCTTACCTTCCATCTAGGAGTCAATACTGTGTATTGGCTCCAAGACAGAAGAGTGGTAAAGGCTAGGCAATGGGGATCAAGTGACTTGCCCAGGGTCACACAGTTAGGAAATGTCTGAGGTCAGATTTGAACCTAGGACCTCCAGTCTCTAGGCCTGGCTCTCAATCCAATGAGTTACCCAGCTGCCTCTCTCTATAAACACTTTTTAATAAAGTTTAGCATCTTATTGTTGACTCATACTGAGCTCATATTCCACTATGGATATTTTACTGCAAACTATTTATTTAGGATGCTGTTTTAGTTCCTTTGTAACTTTTGTTCATATATCCTTTATTGATTGCTATTTTTTTTGCACTAAAGTCAGAGAATTCGGTTGATAAACCCTATAGAAAATTCATGGTCTGTTTTTTAAAGAAAATGTTTTGCTTATCCAATGTAATGTCAAATTTCATGGTGAATAATTAAACAATATG
This sequence comes from Monodelphis domestica, assembly GCF_027887165.1. Classification (NCBI taxonomy): domain Eukaryota; kingdom Metazoa; phylum Chordata; class Mammalia; order Didelphimorphia; family Didelphidae; genus Monodelphis; species Monodelphis domestica. The sequence goes on from NC_077227.1 coordinate 436,240,526, forward strand.
TGCCAAAATCTTAGGAATTAAATACCAACTCATAGAAAACAAGTATAACAAAAGGAAGATACATTTTGAATATTAAAACATATAAAAAGTTGCAAATGTTATTGTATAAGTTAATACATTGTTATTTTTACTTTTTCCAATTAATTTACATACTACTGCAGCTACTCTCATATTTTCATCTTTCTTGAGTATCAACTCCCTATTAAACATTTTTGTTCTATTACTTTCAGTGCAATAATATTTTGCTTGACAGAAAAAAACAGAAGTCAAATAAAAACAGCTCTGCCTCATCACTATATCCAAGATAACTTTAAAAAACAAACTTTTTTTTTCCAGTTAACCTTACCTTCTTTCAGCAGCTTATATCTGAGTATTAGCACTTCTAAAACTCTTTTACAGGATCATGCTACTCTCTTCTGTTAATCCTCTGTTACTTGCCCTCACTTAAAATTTCAAAATCTAAATTGGCTGATGAGTTCTCTGTATATGTGCTTTATTTGTGTTATCCTTTTCTGGTTTAAATATCAGAAATATCTTTGTCATACATAAAAACCTTGATAGAAAAAGTTTTTCTTTATTTTTTCAATTTTAGATTACGTAGCATGGGAATGCTCTATTGTTTAAATGTTTAAAAGAATTCATGAATGAATTTGTTTTTTCCAAGAAGAATCATTTGAACTTGTTCTTCCTTAGGGTTAGGGTTAGATTGCTTGTATTAGCTATTTTCTGTGTTGTTAACTTGGTTATTTGACTGTTTTGTAAAATTTTTAGGCTTGTTGATATATGAAATACAAGAATTTCTAGTTAATTTGTTTCACTTGATTCATTTTTATTTCCTTTTTAGCTTCTGTTATTTGGGCTTTTTATTTCTCTTTGAATTATATTGATTTGTACATTTCAGCGGTCCTTTCAAACAGCTTTATTTTGTTTATTATTAAATTGTTTTTCTGTTTAATTTTATTAATTTAATCTTCAGATTTTCTTTTCTTGTGCTTCTGGGATTTTTAATTTGCTGATTGTCTGGTTTGTAAAAAAATATATCTTTAGTTCATTTGTACTCTCTTTTTATCTTTTGTTGATCTATATTCAGTGATATAAACTTTTCTCTAATATCTGCTTTTAACTCTATTCCAGATCTTCAAGTATGTTGTATGAATACTGTCAATCTCCTTAACATACTTTTTATTATTTCTATGATTTGAAATTTGATCTATTATTTAAGGTACTGTTATTAGTTTACATTTAGGTCTAAAACTTTTGTTTATATATACCCTTTGTTGATTGCTATTTCTACTGTACTAGGTCTTATAAAGGATTTTAAATATTGAGGAATTCTATACATATTTATTATGTTTTACATCTGAAAACATTATAAATTTTTATAAAAGTCCTATGTATATCTGAAAAATAAGTATACAATCTCAGATTAGAATCATCTGTCCCTATGGGTTTACCAAATATTTTGTCCAACTTTCAGTTATCTGCAATTTTTTTCATCTTTCTTTTGGGCCTATTAATATCTAAATCAATATCTATATTACCCAATATCATGATTGTGCTTCCTATTTTTTTTCTATCTTAAGCTACAGTAAAACATTTTATTTTAGTGCCTCACTGTGTGTCCCTTTATATCATAAAGGTTTTTTAAAGACATTGTGTGTATGTTTTCTAAACCTCTCTATTTTTTTCCTTTTTATAGGTGATTTTGATCCATTTATATATTTAGGGTCATGCTTGTTAAGTTAGGTTTTCTCCCCATCATGAACTTTTGTACATAATTTATGTCATTTTTAAGCTTTTTTTTGCTTTTAATAAATAAACCCTAAATTTACTCTACACATATCATCATCATCATCATCGTCATCATCACTCACATTTATACAGTACTATACTTTATATACATTATCCCATTTCATTGTCAGTAATCCTGTGATTATTGTCTCCATTTTATGGATGAGAAAACAAATTGAGAGGCTAAATGATTTATTTATGGTCATACATTTAAAAAAACATAGATTTAGAACTAGAAAGAAAACTCAAAGTTCATCTACTTTATTCTTTCATTTTAGATAACAGGACACTAAGGCTCAATGAAGTTATAAAGTCACAAAGGTAATGAGTATTAGGAGTGGAATTTGAACCTAAATGCTCTTACTCAGTACCTACTATACTTCCACCATATTATGTGGCCACCTGTAAGTTAAAGTCTGAGGCAGGATTTGATTCCCTGATCTTGTCTCCAGGTCCATTATACAATCTACTAAACCATATTGTTTTACTATCCATATAGATAGATGTACTTCCTTAACCCTCCCTTTCATACTCCTCCCTTTATTTCTCACTCAAAGCAAACATCAATCCTACTTTGACTACAATAGCCTTTTCTAATTTTCCCCCTTTTCCCTAGTTTTAAATAGAAATGTATATTAGGAATATTTTTTCCCCAAACACTACACCAGTGGCTCTGCCTCTTAGTGGTCAGTATTTATGTCAAAAGCCTCACTCAATCTTTGATTACATTCAAAACACATCATTTCTCATGAAGGAATATGATCAGATTTTCTGGGTAGGCAATTTTGAGTGAAGCTTGATTTCCTTTGCTTTCAGTATGCCACAGTTCCTCTTTTCATTTCTGATCTTGATGAAAAGTCCTGCATGATTTAAATTGATGGGTTTCATATGTGTGTGTGTGTGTGTGTGTGTGTGTTGATAAGTAGTTCCCATCTTCTCAGCTGCATGTGCCTCTGAAATGTTGTAATATGATAGCTTATTTCTTAGTTAATTAAATTTGGGAGTCCTCTTTAACAATGACTGGTGGGTTTTACTAATTTGAACTTTACCCTCAATTTTCAATAAATTTTGGAAATTATCTTGTATAATTTCCTGAAATTTGTATTCAAACTTTATTTTTCATACTTTTATGGGAGTCTACTCATTCTCATGCTTCAACTGTTTAGTTTATCTTCATTGTTTCCCCCATAGGGATCTAAAATCTTGTTTTACTTGCGCCATTTAAAAAAGTTTTTGGTTTATTTGTTCAGTTATTTCTATATTTTTAATTCTATCTGAATCAGTCTATTTTTTCAAAGAAATATTTCTGAGATTTTTGTCTTTATGTTGTAATCATTTGATTCTTCTTCTTACCCCAGATTGAGATTATAAATAACACTTAAGTAAAAACCCCTAATATAGTATAATATAGTAACCAAATCATACAATGTGTATAATATTCTATACTATTCATTCCCCATTTTTTGCAATGAGGAAAAAGGCATCTTTCATTATTTCTTTTTGAGGGCCTTCATTGGTTTATCAGTGACTCTAATTTTTTGAGTGACCTTTTAATTTACATAATTCTACTCATTGTGTTTATTGTTTTCTTGGTCCCTCCCTCCCTTCCCTATATGCCTCTCTCTCCCATCATCCCTTTTTCTTCCTGTCTCTGTCTTCTGCTTCCACTCTTTCTGCACCTCCCCTTTATATACTCATTCTTTTAATTTATTTGACATTTTTCCCCTGAAGTGAGTTTAGTCATGTCTGTTCACTCAAGATAATGTTCTCTATCTTATCTGGATTTTTCTGGTACTTTTCTGGACTTTTTTTTCTGTAGATTAAGGTTCTGCTTATTTTATTCTGCATCAATACCCAACAATCTTCCCATATTTAACTGAAATCTTCATATTTTAAATCTTTCTACACAACAATAATCTATGTATGTACCTTAGCTTTTTCAGCCATTCATTCAGTCATTCATATATTTATGTATATATATATGGGACCTACTTTGCCCCCAGTTATTTGTTATACCAAAGTTTATTTTTCAAAATGTACTGATTCACAGCTCCAGCAGTGCACTAGTGTATCAATTTTCTCACAACTTATCTAGCATTGAATATTCCTTTCTTTTGTCATCTTTGTCAATTTGCTTGTGATAAGGAGAAAGGTAAGGTTTATTTTAATTTGTATTTCTCCTTTATTTGTCTTTCAGAACATTCTCTCATATGATTATTAATAGTATACAATTTGTCTTTCACAACTGTGTATTCATATCCTTTGACAACTTATCTATTGAGAAATGGCTTTTGGAGATATTCATGCATATGTATATATATGTATATATACATGTACATATATACATTTAAATGACACATATATTATGTGAATATATATTTATTTATTGGTTGTATATATTTATATATATTTTGAATATCAAACCCTTGTCAGAGAAATTTGATAGTAAGATCTTTTCCTATTCATTCACTTACTTTTTTCTTTTCTTAGATATATTAATTTCATTTGTGTAGAAGCTTTGCAGCTTTTTTCATGCAATCAAAATTATTTTATTTTTTGCAATTGTTTCTGTCCCTTTGTTAGTTAAGAATACACCTACACATATCTTAGAGATATATGATCTGCTTAGGTAAGAGCTTTAAGATCTGCTTCTCTTCTTATTTTTTATGGTGTAATCTTTAATACTAAAATCACACAGCATTTTAGTATGTATTGTAAAATATGGTAAAAGATGTTGTTCTAAGGCTAATTTTTGCCAGACTGTTTCCAGTTTTCCTAGCATTTTTTTTATCAAATAAGGAGTTCTTTCCTGAATAATTTATGTTTTCTGGTTTATTGAACACTGGGTTATTAGGTTATTTTTTCTGATTCTTTCTTGTCAAGTCTTTTCCATTGATTTACTTCTTTATTTTTTAACCAATACCAAATGATTTTTGATGACTGCTGCTTTATAATGTAGTTTGAGGTTTATTGGTGCTATTCCTCCTTGACCTCTATTTTTTTTCGTTATTTCCCTTGATATGCTAGATTTTTTGGTTTCTCTGAATGAAATTTGTTTCTATTTTATTGAGTTCTGTAAGATATGTCTTTGATTGGTCTGACATTAAATCTATAAATTAGTTTTGGTAGTACTGTCACCTTTATTCTATTGGCATGACCCAGCCAGGAGCACTAATTTTCCAGTTATTTAAGTTTTTCTTTATTTCTCTAATGAGCATTTTGTAAATATAAATGCTAAATTTGTGTATGTTTTGTTGAATTGCATTTTGCAAAAAGTATATTTGTTTATGCCATGTTTTTCATTAATTCTCTTCTTCTTTCCTAAACTTTTATTCTATGATTCATGGTCATCTCATTCATTTTTCCTTCCTTAGATTCTGTCCTCAAGGAATTAAAGTTCTGAAACAACCAAATTTGGGTTCTCTCTTTTAAACAACATTATATAACCCTTTGTGGGCCCTTTCCCTCTTCCTTCCTCTACCGCCAAGTATTCCTCACCCTTACAAATACAATTACTACAAGTAATTGGGAGTATAGAAGTATTGTCTAATTATAGAAATGTCTGTGTCCCCAAATATATGTTACATTCCTACCCTTTGCTGTCTCTACAATTATTTTATTTCCCATTTGCCATGGAATATTCTCTCTCAGTCCATGACTACCAAAACTCTTCCATAAGTCACTTGCCCCCAGGTACTCTAATTCCCCTTTTTCTGAGGTATAGACTCTCCAGAGGAACCACAACACTCAGAAAGAGTTGTTTCACAGAACAACTTGCAGATGAAAGTCATCAAAAGTCCCCATTGCCTATTGCAGGTTATCTCTTTCCTCCCATGGAAGTGTGACTCACTCCCACTAGTGAATCAATACTTCTCTTTTTTCTTCCCTTTGCCACCTCATCTATTGACCCCAAAACTTTCTTCTTCTTGAATGATTACAGGATTTCTTTTTCTCTCCATTATTTACCATTGATTGTATTAGAGTATATCACACTTTCTCCTCTATCTTCTACATTTTTCATCCTTCTCCCTTTTTATACATTCTCTAATTTTGCAGTTTATCCCCCCCACCCCCAATTATTCTGTTTAAAGATAAGTTGTTTGAGAACTTCAAAGCTCTGTTATCTTCCTCCCATTGTCAGAGAATTTTCTTTAATCAGGTTTTCAGCACCTACTCTAATTTACTTCTAGAGGGATATTATTGGCCTTTGCTAGATGTTAGCCCTTTTTCTTTCAGTCCTGGAGCAGCTCCACACAGATCTGGACTCCTTGCCCTTCCTTGCCCTTGTTCCCTTTGTTCTTTAAATCTCTGGCTGAGTGCTATAGCCATAGATTGAGTGCACTCCATCTTCCTCTACTTCTTCCTCTCTAAGTGAGTAGGGAGAATTGAAGCTTGATTCTTATTGTCACAGAAGGATGGAGTGAGGGCACAATCAAGTGATGCTAGCAGAGACAAGAGTAGCAAGGAAATTGTTGATTGAATCCCGGAGCCCAAGTTGATGGATAGGATTGTATGCCCTGCTAGAGTGAAGGAGATTAGGATTAAGTTGTAGGCTTCTAAAAGGCTAATTCAATAAGATTATTTTCTTCTTAGATTTCTTTGTGATATCTTTGCCTGCAAGTCATGTAACCATACTTGACTCAGTTTTCTCATCATTAAATGAGCGGGAAAAGGAAATGGTAACCATTCTGGTCTCTTTGCCAAAACAAAAACAAAAACAAAAAAAACCCAGATGAGATCATGAAGAGTCATACATGACTAAAATGACTGAACAACAAGAATCTCCTGTTTTATTTTTAAATTAACCTTCTGATAAGTCTTTTTTAATTTGTCATTTTCAATGCAAAGGTCTCCTTGACAGAGAAAGCAGAAACAAAATAAGAGTAAAATATTTCTTCCTTCTCTGTGTTGTCAATTATCATTGTCTTATATGTACTAGGAAGCTGCCTTTCCTTGATCTTATTCTTTTCTCATTATAACTAAGAAACCCTTTTTAGTTGTCCTTAACTCCCTTCACTAGCCTCAGCTCATTCTGGCTTTAACACTAAACACTATTTTTATAGGATCATTTCACATTCTTATGTTCATACTTCATTATGTGACATTGCTTTTATTTTTAAAATATATCTTTTGTAAAAAATCTAAGTTGATTAGTCTCATTAGAATACTATCCCAAATTTGAGCATTTATGTATGAACATCTGAGATCTTATGTTTTTACTACTGGCTATTTTCTTATTTGTCTTCTATAAAGCTCAGTATATTTCAGTTGTTCTTCCTTTATTTGAGGTGTGCTCTATCGTATTTAGCTCTGATATATACTGGAAATTTTATCCATACAAATATCTCTTAATTTGCTGTGGGGTGGGCCAACCTTCCACAAGGGGTGGGGTCTTGGAGGTGAAATGATGGATGGGACACAGCTTTCGCATTCAACCCACAGCACAGTTTTCACAGGATGAACTGCTCCACCTTGGCTGAGAACTGGCTTTATTTTATACCCTCAGGATCACACATTTACTTGGCACACAGTTTCATTCTCAACATAGATGTTTCCATAGACCCTAACTATAGACATGAAGCCTAAGGAGATAGTCAACAAAACACTGTTACTAAGTACAGGATCAGAGGGTAGAATCAAAATGACCCAGATATAGGTTAGGGAATTCAGAGCACAGATTTGCCAGAGTTTTTATGCCTAGAAAAGAAGGTCCTATCTAAGTGGGTATATAAGAATCCTTAGGTTTAATTTTGTAAGTGGGCTCTCCTTGTAATATCCTAGGGAGACAGAGTGGGACATCTGTATTAACCCTGCAAGCGTGTTGCTCTCATCTATTTTTCCTGGGACTAAGTAAGAATAATAATCAGAGCAATTCCAATAATAAGGGGATGTTAATCAGGAAAGTTACTTGGGGGGGGTTCAGTGGGTGTTTCCATCCTTCCTGGGGGCTGCTTTGCAGTCCCAGGTTTCCACATGGACCATGTCAAACAACGTGGTTTTTGATGGCTCCTGGCATTAATTAAAAGTTATTTTTAATAAAATGTGAAAGTCACTAGGCAATTATATTTTTGTACCATCATTTTTATTTTTTGTTTTAATAAAAATATTCCACATAGGTTTTCTGATCCATCTTGTCTCCCTCCATTCTTCCCTATCCACTTTCAGAGCTGACAAGCAATTCAATCTGGGTTACATATATATATATATATAATCACACAAAACATTTCCATTTTATTTATTTTTATAAGTGTATAATCTTATAAAACCTAAACCCCAAAGCATATGCCCAAATAAAAAATGTTTGCACCATCTTTTTAGCCATGTTTTTTCCTAAATTATCTTTTTTTCTTATGTATCCCTTGCCTTTCATGTGCAACTGTGATGAAAATAACACCTGATTCCAAATTGTCTTTGTTTTCTTACCCAAGGCATTATAATCTTTGGCCACAGGTTTTAAATTGCTTTTGGCAACCTGATTTTTACCCATGTCTGTTACCATAAGTGGTTAGTAATTATTCATTTTGAGAAGTCATGAATAGTTCTGTCCTGTCTTGACACATGATCTAGGAAGACAGAGGACTTCTGGTATTGGCATCTTGTCAATATATTGCCCCAGTAACCCTGAGCAGAAGTGCAGGGAGGTGGCACAGTGTATAGAGTGCCAGACCTGGAGTTAGAATGACTCCTATACTTGGATTTAATTATCTCAGATATTTACTGGCTGTGTGACTCTGTCCAAGTCACTTAGCCAGAGGTGGAGTCAAGATGGCGGCCTAGAAGGAGCAGAAGTTCAGACCTCTGAATACCCTTCCAAACCGATCATAAACTGAATGCTCTCAGGGGATTGAAAAACAAACTTAACAACAAGACAGAGCCAAGGAACCCTCCTGCTAGACTTAATTCAAAAGGTACGCCCCCCCAAAAAAAGCCAGAATCCAAGAATACTCTGGTTTAAGGGGAAGACAGAAGGAAAGTCCCAGGACCCATCCCCCCTCCCACCCAGAGAGCTGAGACTCCCAGACTCCAGCAGCAGTGGGAACTGCTGGGAGGGCAAAGGTACTGGTCTGGAGGGCGTACATTGCAACCAGGGCTGTGATAATTTCAGAGCGTCCAACACAGATGGTGGGGAAGGAGCTAGAGAGGGAGCATAGACCTTGCAGCCTGGCCAGAGCTGTGGAGATCCTCCATATTTAATCCTGCCTTCCAGGAAATTTTGGACTCAGAGTACACCCAGCCCAATCAAGATGAACTTAATCCTATCAAAAGTTTCCAGAACTCAGGGAAGCCCAGGCTCCACACCCATCCTCATTGACTACTGGACTTTAATCCAATCAAAAGACTCCAGAGGAAAGGGAAGCTCAAAACCCAACAAACCTCCACCAGAGACTACGCCAAGAGATCTCCTTTTAAAGCTCCAAGAGGGAGACTGACAGAAGCCCCCAAACCAAAAAAATGAGAGGAGCAAGAACACAGACAAATACAGGGAGTAAAGAAAGGGTGAATTTGAGCAAACAACAGAAAAAAGAAGAAAGAAATTACAATAGACAGCTTCTACTCAGCAAATGGAACAGAGGGGGAGAGATCAGCAAACAATAAATCAGAAATCCCAGTGAATTGGATACAGGCTGTGGAAGAACTCAAAACACAATTAAGAGAGGCTGAAGAGAATTGGGAAAAGAACTTAAAAATTAAGATAAGTCATCTGGAAACAGAGGTACTTGAACTAAAACAAGAAAATAGTTTGCTGAAAGCCAAAATCAACCAGCTGGAAAATGAGGCAAAGGAGATGAAAGATGAGGTGAAGAAAATGAAAGATGAGAAAAAGGAGATAAAAGATGAGATAAAGAGGTTAAAAGATGACCTCCAAAGAAAATCAGACCAGAAATAAAGGGATGACCAAAAAGCCAGGGATGAAATCTAGTCTTTAAGAACCAGAATACAACAACCATAACTAAGTGACCTCACAAGGCAACAGGACACTATAAAACAAAATGAAAAGAATGAAAAAATTGAGGAAAATATGAAGCATCTCATTCACAAAACAAATGATTTAGAAAATCATTCGAGAAGAGACAATTTAAGAATAATTGGTCTACCAGAAGACCATGACAAAAGGAAAAGCCTGGACATAATACTACAGGAAATTATTCAGGAAAACTGTCACAATATCCTAGAACAAGAGGGGAAAGTGGAGATTGAAAGAATCCACAGATCACCCCCTGTATTTAATCCCCAACTGACAACACCCAGGAATGTTATAGCTAAACTCAAAAACTATCAGACCAAAGAAAAGATATTACAAGCTGCCAAGAAGGAGCCATGCAGATACCACAGAAACACAGTGAGGATAACTCAGGATCTGGCTGTATCCACACTGAAGGACCAAAAAGCATGGAACATAATATTCCAGAAAGCAAGGGAACTAGGTCTACAACCAAGAATCAAATACCCATCAAAACTGACTATATTCTTACAGGGGAAAGTATGGTCATTCAACACAATAGAAGAATTCCAAAAATCCATAAAGAAAATACCAGACCTGAACAGAAAATTTGATGTCCAAGCACAGAAATCAAGAGAATCATCAAAAGGTAATTAAAAAAGAGGGGGGGAAAGAAAAACAAAACAAAACAACAAAAAGAATTTTTAAGAGACTCAATAAGTTAAAATATGTATCCTTATAAGAAAATAGGTCATTGGTAACTCTTAAAAACTGTTGCTATCACCTGGGCAGCTAGAAGAATTACACTTAGAGGGAACAGTGACAAACTGTATAGGATGAAAGTACAAGGCATAAATAGGTATATAGATATATACACGCATAAATACATATACATGTGTATGTATATATGTATACACACACACACACACACACACACAACCAGAACTAAGGAAAAAAAAAGAGGCTAATACTAACAGAAATGGGAAAAGAAACAAATGGGGGTAAATTGATACATCACAAAGTAGCTCATGGAGGGAGGGGGGAGAACATTGATACACTGGAAGGGTAAAGAGGTTGGAGATAGGACATACTCAACTCATATGTGCTTTGAAACTGACCCAAAGAGGGAAGAACAATACAATCCATTGGGGCAGAGAATACATTTGCGCCATATAGGAAAGTAGAAGGGTAAAAAATGGACTGTTGGGGAGGGTAGCAGTACAAGGGAGGGAGAGGGTGGGGGAATTTTAAAAAGACTACAGGGGAAAATAAGGGGGGAATAAGAAGGGAGGAGGTAGAAAGGGAAGTAAAATAAGGGTGGGAACTAGGGGGACTCTTTATAAACAAACAAATACTGGTGTAGAAGGAAATAGTGAAAGAAGAAAAGGCAGGACAAGGAGTAGAAATCAAAATGCTGGGAAATACACAGCTAGTAATCATAACTCTGAATGTGAATGGAATGAATTCACCCATAAAACAAAAAAACATAAAACAAAAAAAAAGCTTGAAATGATCAGATTTTTTAAAAATTTCAAATGTATAATTGCTGTTTTCTTTCTATTTCTCTTAGTATGACATTCTTCTATTCTCAAAATTCCTGGAAAAAGTCATCTCCTCACTACAGTTTCAGATACTTCATTTCTTCCCATTGAAGCTTTTTTAAAAAAATTTTAAAGGAATGCTTTTATTTGTTCCAGATAACTTGGATTTTGAAGAAATATCCTGGGAGACCCTTGATCTTCTCTTCTAGGAAGGAACCCAATTTACATCTGGGACATAGAAAACTGTACCTTGACTGTGGCAAAACTATTAACATTTCATGCTTAGTTCAAGGTACTATGAAATTCACCCTATTTTTTTCATATGGATAGACATATTTGGCATCATTTTTTAAAATTGTATTTGAACCGCACCTAAAATGTTTCAATAAGACCATAAAGTCCATTATTTGCTTTTTATTTCTTGACATCCTAGTCTATCTTCCTTTCTTGAGTCTCATCAATTTCAAAGCCACATTCAGTATTCTCTCATCCTTTAATCAATTTCCTTCTAATTTTACAAACTTTCCTCATCCATTCCATTTTTACCTATGCACTTTTTCTTACCTTGCCTTGCCAACTACTTTACCTCCTTCTCCTTATGTCCTTCTTTTTAAATTCCTCCTCAATCCTCCTTAATCTTACTTTTTCTACTTCAACATTCTCTCATGGAAACCAGAAGTAAAATCTAGAACTGGAGATTATTGTTCTCCAATTTTTCTGCTATTTCACTGAAATGTCTTGAAAATTATCCTCCCCGAATTTAATTTCTGGCCTTCAAAAGTAAAAATTCCAACTTACCTACACAATTTTGTTTCTCTTATTCCTTTCAAATCCTTGTCCTTTCTCTTGTTCCTTCTTCTACAGATGTTCCCTCCCCTCAACCCCTGAGAAGCTAAAAGTAGACTACCATATATTGGAAGGATGGTTATGGATCAGGAAGATTAGAACTGAATTTATTTCCAAGGTATAGAACCAGAAACAATAGGTGAAAAAGTATCAAAAGGCATAATTCCTCTCTATATCCAGATCTTTCTAATAATTATTATATAAAGTTGAATAGGCTTCTCTTGAAGGTAGTGTGGTTACTATTACTGGAGATCTTCAGGTGAATAAACTCTGACATGACTTCCACTTTTGAGATTTTGTAATTGTGTGATTCTTTAATCAAGATACTCTATTAGATTGAGTAGATATGCCAAGTTTGGCTCATAAAACTAAAAAGTTAGCAATACAAGGTAATGTGTGATAAGAGCCAATGTATACCACAGAAAGTAAATAACAAAAAGATCAGAGGATGACAAGGTTTCTGTGGACTGAGAAAACCAATCATTTAAAAATTCTTACTGGAATGACCTCCAGGAATTGATGCAGAGTGAAAGGAGCAAAACCAAGAGAACATTATACACAGAGACAGATACACTGTGGCACAATCAAATATAATGGACTTCTCTACTAGCAGCTGTGGAAAGGAAAACTAAAGCAATTTTTGGACTTTCTGCTATGGAGTTGGAACCAACAGCAGTTGGAGTGTTAGAGAGAAGATTTTGACAAGACTGACAGTTGGCAACTGGGAATGGCAGTTGGTCTTGTGATTGGCACTTTTTTCATGGCCTTGGAACTGGAAGGAGCCTTTCTCCATGTCTCTGGATAGAAGTGGCTCTATTCTTAAATTTCCCAACTGTGTGATCTACCTGGATCCCTGTGATTGTGTTCGTCAGACAAAAGGACTTAAGGGAAGCAGTTTGGACTGTAAAGCTGATTTTTAGGGTGTCAGTCCGAAGAGACAGGCCCAACCAGCTCTTAAGGTCAGAGCTTTTCTCCACCTTGCTGTCTATGGCTAAGACTTTGAACTTAAGAAAACTAGCAGATTAGCATAGACAGGAATAACAGAACCCCTCCACCAGCCTGTGAGGCCTGGTCTCAACTCAAAAGCTGAGAGAGACTCAAACCTCATCTAGGGAAATCTTTCTTCCCTGATACCTCCCCAATTCAAACTTCTTATTAAATTTTATCTTTATTTGAATTTCGCAGTCAGATAAGAGGACTAACATTTCAGGGGACATAGAGGGAACTGAACCTCAGGACAGCCATTCAACTATAAACAGTCCTTATTGGACCCCTTCTGGGTGACCTTGGTCTGGGGGGAGGCTTGTCCCTCAGGAGAGTCCATGCTTATCTGCTCTGGGGTATTGCAACATCAATCTATAGAGAATACATCCCCTCAGGCTATCATAAGTGGTCCATTTCTCAAGAACCCCATTTTTCAAAAATAGCCTCTCGGCAGGGGGCATCTCTCTCCTTTTACCTCACTGGCAGCCATATTCCCTCTTTCCCTTCAACTCCATATTCTCTGTTACAAAATCTTCAGTATCCCCTGTTCTTCAATCCCACTCATTTTCCCATTAAATATTACACAACAATGCAATGACCCAGGACAATTCTGAGGGACTTACGAGAAAAAACACTATCCATGTCAGAGAAAGAACTGTGGGAGTAGAAACACAGAACACAGAAACACAAACAACTGCTTGATCACATGGTTTGATGGGGATATGATTGGGGATGTAGATTCTAAATGATCACTCTAATGCAAATATCAATAATATGGAAATAGGTCTTGATCAAAGACACATGTAAAACCCAGTGGAATTGCTTGTTGGCTATGAGAGGGAAATGGGAGAAGGGGAGGGAAAGAACATGAATCATGTAACCATGGAAACATTTTATTAATTAATAAATTAAATAAAATTTTTAAAAAATTCCTTTTTTTAAACCTTTACCATCCATCTTAGAATCAATACTATGTATTGGTTCTAAGGCAAAAGGGCAGTAAGGGCTAAGCAATGGAGGTTAAGTGACTTGCCCAGGGTCACAGCTAGGAAATGTCTAAGGACAGATTTGAACTCAGGATCTCCCATCTCTAGGCTTGACTCTCAATCCATTGAGCTACTTAGCTGCCCCCAGATTTAAAAATTTCTATGTTAAGAGGGCAATTCCTTTTGCAATTCATTATATGTGATAACAACCTCCAACTTCAGTGAAACTATTTCTTCTTTTCCAGTCTCAATAAACAGGAAATTTTAACATTCATGCTCTGTGTCTATGTATAATAATACATAAGAAAGGCAAGGAGTCATCTTCCCTATTCTTGATGTCAGCAGCAGCAGCAGCAGCAGAAAAATTGACTATTTAATAGAGAACTTTTGGAATTGACTCATCCTAGATGCTCACAAAGACTATATCCATACATGTATTAAAGCTACAGTTTCAATAAATGGTCCCATTTTGCCAAATGATAAACATTTTGACCTATCAGAAATTCTAGCAAGACAGAGATTCCCAGAAAAGTTGGTTTCATATCTAAATTCTTTAAAAATCTATTTTTTTTTGTTAGCAGTGGAAGCAGTATATATCTAGTTTGAAGGTGCTATTAATAATAGGCCCTGGGCAAAGCTGCCGTATTCATTCCAGGAGGGGCTTAAAATACAGGGCCTTGTTGCTAAAGACCTCAGATCCCCATTTGTGTATGGAGGAGAAATTGGGTTGTGCTAAGAATGTTTGGTGATGCATAAATATTAGCATTAAATAACTTTGAATACCTTGTTTCCTAAAAAGATTAGTAGCTCTTCTCCATGTGATAAATTGTATGAGTTACTGTGCAGGCCCGTTTTCATACTGTATTATCCTGTAGAGCTTTAAATAACCAAGTCCAAATTATGCTCAGCAAGCTGTTGGAAAAGCTTGGGGAAAGCTTAAGGCTGAAAAATTTAATTTGGACTTAACCCGACTCTCTAATGTCCTCTCTTTTCTTCCCCTTATAGGTTTAATATCATCCTGTAGTCAACATGTCAAAGGAGCCTCAAAATATTCAGTTAGCAGAACTTTTTTTTACTTCCCCAGCTCATTTTTTTCCTAGTTATAATGACTAACTTAGCTCTCTGCTCCCACAGCTCTCCAGTCTTAGTTGCTGAAGCCTCAAAACTCGGTCCCCTGGAGGCTAGGCCCTGAGTAGTCCTGGTGCCCCATACAGGAGAGATATAAATTCTCCTTCCTAGGTCCATATGCCAGTGACTCATCATCAAGACAGTCTTGCTCATGTCTACACTATTTTCTCATACCTAGTTTTTGTTTTGTGTCCTTCTTTTGTTCATCTAATTAGTTCTCGATCTCTCTCTTTTGGTGGGAGAAGGTGCCTGCAAAAAATCTCAGGTCATGATGCTCTCTTTCCTCTAGGTATATCTTTTAGGCTTCCCATTCCTGAGGCAAAGTTTCAGAGAATGTTGGTTTTGCTTCTAAATTGGCAAATGATCAATGCTTTCTTTATGGCAATGGGTGCAGAGGACACAGATGGGAAGGAGAAAGGTCATCCCAAGGTAAGGCTTGTTCACCAGCTTGAGTTTTTGGATAGGAAGAAAAAGGAAGATATATATTTTCTGGGCTTCTCTGGGAATAATAAAGATCTGAGTTTTCCTCAAATCCTTTGCTTAGGTCTTTAGGCAATGTCATATATGACTCCATTCCCATACCCTCCCTTCCTAATTTTCATCTTTTATACTTTTGATCACCTCTAGAACTGATCCTCAGCAAGAAATCCTCATTTACAAGGGAAATTATCAATAGATTTTATGTTCCCAGTTGATCAGAGATTAGGCTATTATTCTCCCAGGTGGAAATTTAAGCTACCATCATTTTCTAGCATCCTAAATTCAGAAACCTAGGGGGCAGTGGAGTAGCTCAGTGGATTGAGATCTAGGTCTAGAGACAGGAGGTCCTAGGTTCAAATTTGACCTCAGACACTTCCCAGCTGTGTGACCCTGGGCAAGTTACTTACCCCCTATTGCCTAGCCCTTACCACTCTTCTGCCTTGGAACCAATACATCGTATTGATTCCAAGAGAGAAAGTAAGGGTTAAAAAAAAAAGAAAGAAAAGAAAAGAAAAAGAAACCCTACAGGACATGCAAGGTTGTTCTAAGCCTTAGTCTTCCAGATGAATCAGTGGAGTCTCCTTAATTTACCTTTGTTCCCCATTTCTCTCTGCTTCCTTTGCTAATTCCCTTCATGGTGGAATGATGATGATAGTTTTGGAACTGAAGGCAGAAGATTTGGATTCAAGTCCATAGTGGCTATTTACTAAATCAATAATCATGATAAGACCATTTAAGCTCTTAACTTAGTTTCCTCATTTGTAAAATGGAAAAATAGTTCTTGAATAGTTGTTAGACTGAGTCAATCAATCCATCCAAAAGCATTTAATTACTCTATGCTAGACATAAAGTGAATCCCTAAATATACAAAGAAAGGTAAAAATTTAGTCATCTTTCAGTGAACTGATATTCTAATGGGAGAAAGATAACATGGAGAGTTTTTAAGATAGTTTAAAACTGCTCTAAGAATTTTGCAACACCTGCTTTACAGAGTAGATGGGGAAGTATTCTCAAAGGGAGAAGCAACTGGGAGGGATTAAGAAAGGCCTTATGTAAAAGGCAGCAGGTAAGCTGAGATCTGAAGGAAGCTAGAGAAAGAGGCAGGGGCAAAGAGGAGGGAGAAGTGGTAGAAAAGGCAGGGAGGGGACAGTTAAGTGGCAGAGCAGATAGAGAGACAGGGGATCATGGGTTCAAATGTGACCTCAGACATGCTCTCCTTGTGTGACCATGGGCAAATCACTTAACCCTCTTTGCCTAGCCCTTACCTTTCTTCTGCTTTGGAACTGATATTTAGTATTGATTCTAAGACAGAAGATAAGGTTTTAAAAAAAAGGAAAGAAAAGGCAGGAGTTGGAAAATGGAATATTTTGTGTGAGTAGAAGAGATTGGCTTGATCACTGTGTGGAAGGAAGTGAAGTGTAAGACTAGAAATGTAAGAAGGAACCAGGTTTTGAAGAGCATAAATGCCAAACAAAAGATTTTCTGTTTGATTTGGAGGTTGCAGGGAACGGCTGAAGTTTATTTGGTGTGTATGTGGCAGGGGGTAGGTTTGTGAAGTGGTCAGATTTATATTTTAGGAAGATCAATTTGACAGCTAAATGGAAAATGGATTGTTGTGGGAAGAGACAAGTGTAGGAGACCAACATTATAATTGAGAGCTATTACAATAGTCCAGGTAAGAGGCAGTAAGGTCCTCTTCTAGTTGGATGCCTGGGTGAAAAGGTTGTTGCTAAGGTTGAAATGACTCAACAATGGATTGGATATAGGGGGTGAATGAGACTGAAGAATTGAGGAAGATATTGAAGTTTCAAGTGTCAGAGCCTAGAAATTTGGAGATTTCCTTAACAGAAATAAAGAAGTTATAAAGAGGAAAGGGTTTGAGAGGAAAGATAATGAATTCAGTTTTAGACACACTGAATTTGAGATGCCTCCAGGACATCTAGTTTGATGTGTCCAAACAGCAGTTCGTAATACAACTGTAGATCAGGAGAAAGATTAGGGCTGGATATACAGATCTGGGAAACATAGAGATGGTAGTTGAACTCAAAGGAGCTGATAAAATTAGCAAGTGAAACAGAATGGAAGGAAAAGAAAAGATCTCAGGACAAATCCTTGGGCTATGCCCATGGTTGATGCCTATGATGGATTAAAAAATCAACAAAGGATATTGAGAATTAGATAGGCAGGAAAATAACCAGGAGAAAATAGTGTCAGGAAAATCTGGAGAATCTAGAAGGAGGGGGTGAGTAACAATGTCACATTCAGTAGAGAGGTCAAAAAGGATGAATAGTGAGAGAAGGCCATTCTATTTGGCAATCATGAATTTTTTGGCAACTTGAGAAAGCATAATAATGAAGGAAGTCAGATTTCAGAGGGTTTAAAAGAGCAAGAGCAGAGAAAATAGAGACACCTAGTGAGTAGATAGCTATCTCAAGTTTAGCTGAGAAGGAGTGAAGAGATATGAGACCATTTATTGTGTGAGAGACCATTT
This sequence comes from Monodelphis domestica, assembly GCF_027887165.1. Taxonomy (NCBI): domain Eukaryota; kingdom Metazoa; phylum Chordata; class Mammalia; order Didelphimorphia; family Didelphidae; genus Monodelphis; species Monodelphis domestica. Next base: position 436,258,715 of record NC_077227.1, read on the forward strand.
ATTGTGAAACACCTTGCAACCTCACAGCACTATATAAATGCAAGAGATCCCTCTCCCCTTCCTATTGAGTGTGTCCTCAGCACACTCAAATTTTGATGATTCTTGCCGTTGAGTGCTGTGTGTTTCCCTTTGCCCTGAAAACTCTCAAGTTTTCTCTTTCATGAGAAATGCTGCCACTACCTTAATTACAGAAACGTGAGCAGCTTGCATTATATGTATGGCAAAGCCAGGTAGAGATTGTAAATGCATAGATTTGTCTTCACTAATAGTATGCTTGCATAAAAAGGAACCATTACAACATCCACAGACATGGGCTGAACAGGGAAGAAACGTGACAGCTGCCAGTATAGATGGCCATTTTAAGCTTCCAACCATCCCCTGTATCCTTTCTCCAAGCCAGAGCTCTTAGAAAGTGGTTCCTTGTTTCTAAGACCTTACAGACGAGCTATAACTGCCTGGACTTGGGAACAAGTGCTTCCACCTTGAAAGATTAAAATATTTTTATGCAATCAGTAAATTCTGTTATGAAACTTTTCAGCTGCTAAATTAAATGATAAGAATAACTAGTATTTTGAAATTCTGAACATCTTATAATTAGACCAGCCTTTAAAAAATATTCCGAGTTAAGGCACATTAGAATGTATTCCACAAATTGGAGACAGCCCTGACAAAGAAACATTATTCTTAGATTTACAATTAATTACCCTTATGTCTATACCTTGCATTCAATTTGCATATCTTAAAAGTGCTGTAAATTTCATAGGACTCCCTTGTTATTTAAGATCGTTCCGCTTAGTAAAAGTTTCTTCTGTGATAACTTTCTCCTGATTATGTAGTTGTGAGGTCAATAAATCTGGCTTTACTTTGCTCTACAATGTTATAATTTTTCTTTTTTTGTGTGTTTTTCATTATTTGGCTCCTTGTTCCTTCTGCCCTCTCATTTATAATCCCCCAAAGAACCAACAGATACCGAAGTCGGCTGGAAGACTAAGTGAGTGGTCAGACTCTGAGATGTTATCTTTTTCCCAGAACGCATTGGTACTGGGTGTCTGACATGTTCTATACATCTTTCTTGTGTCAACCTCATTAAACAAATACAATTTGATGTATAGCTCTCAAGAAATGAAATTTTATGCAATGAATTTTTTCTTTCTAGATTGTGGTAAGATTCCCCTCCCTTTACTCCCTTCCTCTATCTGTCCCTCTCTTTCCAACCCCTACAATCTTAACTCCAAAGTGATTTGCTGCTTCCTTTCTAGTTGCAATTCTATATATGGTCACGGCTAATTTCATAACCTTCCATTCGACTGAGTTTTTATATTCACTCTGTATGTTATATTTTTAAAAAGACTGCATTGAATTTCCTAAATTATTCATAAGTAGCCATTAGCACTGGATAAAATATTATGTATTCTGTGGAAGGCTGTTAAGTATGTTTACCTTGATCAGATACACATGTAGTTTTGGTTCTTGAATCTGTGTCTGCTGCCTGTCACATATATGTTGTAAATGTCCTGAACTTTCATGGGTGAGGATGTATAAATGTGCTTTATGGGGGAATCCAAGGTTACTACAATACCCTGCAAAGGAGAAGGACACAGAGCACTTAACCAGAATAGTAAATATCAGCTCCGTACTGTTTCAGCCAAAAAGAATTTTAAGAAGAAATTTATATTTAAACAACAACAACCAAAAAAAAAAAACCCTGCAACCTATAACCTTTTTAGGCAAGACATTAGATTATTGTTATTTTTTAAATACCACCAAGCACAATTAGTACTTATCTTGCTCATCAGTGGGTAAAATCCAGAGTTGCTGGAAAAGTGTTCTGTTATAGTTGTTTCCTTTTTTAAAATGCACTTTATTACAGTAATTTCCTGAGCCTAGGCCAACATTCCTTGGTTGTTTTTTTTTAATAAAGGCAAATATATAGCATATGAAGAAGTGATAACACAGAATATAGATTTTGTTGCAGAAAGCTTTGGTTCTCAGATGTGCAGCCCAGTGTGAGAGGTTTTGTCTTTTTTCTTTTGAAGAGAAAAGAAAAAAAAATCCCTCCCCTCCCTTTAGTTTTATCTTATGCACAACCAGGTAATTTCCCACTGCTTTTTCTTCAGTGTTATTAATTGGTGGTTTATTAAAGCTATTTTTAAAAAGTTAATACCACTGTCGTTTCCCCATAATACCTCCTAGGAAATAGAACATCCCAGAAAGCTAGTATAGGGAGAACACAGCAGCCATGTTAAACTCTGTATGTTGTCTAGGGAACAGAGTTCTACTCATAGTCAGGTAGGTGGTGGTCATTGCCTTGGGGTGATAGCAATGGAATTCATGGCCACGGACAGTAGGATAAATAATGGAATCTCTCTCCTTTTTTTTTTTAAAGGAAGGAGAGCCATATAGGCTCTCTTTTTTGGCTCTCTTTTTTTTTTTTGCCATTGTCCTAGGTTCTTTACAAGCCTTTTAGAATGTGGAGGGGTATGGAAGCCCCCCCCCACTTTTTTTTGGCAAATGAATTAATTTCTGGCAGTAAGAATCTCCCTGGAATTTCAATATGTGAGTGAGTAACCAGGATTTCAAGAAAGCCCATTTATCCTGGTTTTGATGGGTTGAATGCAAGTCAATGTGAGAGTGGCACTCTCCTCGTTGATTATAATATAATATTTCCATTAAAATCATTTTTTAAAAGCCTTCCCAAATTCCAATAATCCTATTTCAAAGAATATAAAGCCGTGCTGTAGATTAGCTGCCCTAGAATACCTTGGCAAAAGTATCCAAGTAGCAAGAGTTTTCCTAGTCTTATGTCCTATATACATCTGTTAAATTACTCCGAGATCTCATTAAATAAAGCTAATGCACTTGTAAAACAGTAGGGAGAGACAGTTTATCATTGTAACTGTTAGAGAGAGCCATTCTGGAAGGGAGGGAGCCAAGAAGACTAGGTGTATGCTGGTCAGTGTAGATGTTTCTAGGCCATAAATCTTGGCTCTTTCCCGCCTAGTTATTGTGTATTTCTTTAGGTGAGAGATTGATTGTAGCAGCCGAAGATGAATTTGCCCATGGTCCCTTTCTTCTCTCTCTCTCTCTCTCTCTCTCTCTCTCTCTCTCTCTCTCTCTCTCTCTCTCTCTCTCTCTCTCTCTCTCTGTCTCTCTCTTTACACTCCTGATGCTTCGCCAAGGTGATAATGCTTCTCTCCCCCCACCCCCCACCCCGCAATCATTTGTTTCAGATTAAAAGCATGAAACGGCAGGAAGAAACATAGGCAGGTTGGTCTCTGTAGTCGGGCAGGCATGAGGGCATGAAGATGTATAATGTCCCAAGTGGGAGGAAGAGCATGTTTGGCCCCCACAGGATTTATAACAGGCTTACCTGAAGGAGAGCCAGGGACACTAAACCGATCAAATACCTGGAAGGACATTGACATTTCCTTGCTGTGGAGCTTTTAAGCAGATGGTAAAGGGGGCTTCATATTAAAACACTGAACGTCACAGGGCCATTCAAATCCATGACAATTGCAGCTTTATTGTCATTACTCAGGATATGTGTGTCTGGATCACCCCGGGTCCTGAATGGAGAGAAGAGATACTTTTCATGAATATATATAGATGCTGAATTTATAAGGATCAATATAGTCACAAATGTTGTACAACATGTCAGGATATCATAAAAAGCAGACAGTTCTACATAAAATACCAGCTTAATCTTGGAGATTTTAAAGCCTCATTAAAATGTGGATAAAGTCCATATATGGGATGGCAGCACTCAAAAGGTTGAAGTTGTATATCTGTGGTGCAAACATTTTAACCATGATTTCTGAATGTCAGTGGCCTTTTTGGAGTAGAGTAGGGGTCTAGATGTGACAGGGAGAGCACGTGACACGTGGAAGCTCCCCAATCTTGCTACACATACTTTTGGTTTAAAGATAATGTGGCTTCCTGTGTCCCTTTAGTTTCCCCAAGTTTCTTCTTTGGGGGGATGGTTTTGTTTGGAGAAAGTGTTTGTTTGGAGAAATCTACTATCCTCAAAGTATTCAAGGAATCATAGGATCATAGGTTTGTAGTGGGAAACAATCTTACAGTTTATCTAGCTCAACTCAGTTTACAGATGAGAAAGAAGAGTAGCAGAGAAATGAATGGAGATGACTAGCCCCAAGTCACCAAGTAAGCGGAAAGGTCATGATCCTAACTCAGGTTCTCTGCCTAAACTCTATCACAAAAATAAATTCAATTCGTAGATTTTTTTAAAAATCAAGTATTTAGGTGTTGAGTTTCTCTACGAGTAAAAGAACAGAAAACAAGAGGCAACAGAATGAGAAGATAAGGGAACATAGAAACTTTTTTTTGAATGTGGTTATAGAGGAAAAGCATGGAGAAAGGGGAAGAAAGTCTAAAGTGAATTTCTGAGAAATTCTCTGATTTCTGGGAGAAAAGGACAATCCCTGAGAATTGCCTTTGCAAAGATAGGCTTAGGCAGAGGTGAGGGCAGATTTAGAGGTGAGGGGGTCCAGTGGACTTATGTTGTAAATTTGCGATTTTGATTTCACTTAAGAATGATTTTGCCTCATGTTTTCACTGGTGAGAAGGATTTGAACATACAGGTTAACCTAGTTTTCCCTGAACAAAGTTAGTGTACATGCCTTTATTATTGGAATTCTGGGTATTTTTTTTTCTCCAGAAGAAACTTTGGAAGTCAAGCAAGTACTTTTTTTCTTGACCTTTCTGCAACACTGCCCTATATTCACTGCTTGTCAGCACACGTTTGTCTGGAGTCATCCGTCACTGCCATCCGTCACTCCAGTGCCATTCCCATCAGTCCCATTATCAGGGATCAGGAGAGAGCTGAGCCTGGAGTGGGAAGGATCATTAAACCTCAGGCTCCCAGGTAGTACAGGTAGTCCAGGTGGCCTGTTGTTATTTATAATAAAGAAACAACGCAGCAGAACTGCCTGACAGTGGCCCATGAGGCCTGGAAGGAGGACGGGCTGAGCGATGTCATCTCTGAAGGACAGCTAAAAGTGGACTTCTCTCCCCCTCCCTGCAAGCGAAGAGGATTTATTGAACATCTGTTCAGTACATGGCTGGGAAGATTGATTAATTTAATTGCTCACACTTTGCTTAAGTAACATTTGAATACTTAATGTCAGGTTTGAAGGATATTACAACATTTGCTTGCCCACCTTCTTCTTAAAGAGGCAGAGAGGAGATTTCTGGGGAGGGGAGGGGAGACCGTGGAGAACCCCTTCTAAATTCTCCTTTAGAGCTAGTCTACAGGAGTCACAAGTGGGAAAGGCTGCCTCTTTTCATAAAAGCAACTAGTTACTTTTCACATTTTTCCCATCGTGATAAATCATTAATGTAATGAGGTTGGATCTTCTTCACTGAGTGGTGGTAATTTTCCCTCTGGTATCAACTATAGAGACAGCTGAGCATATTATATATTTCTGTACCCTTTAACATAATACCGTAATCGTATTGAAGTACTAGATGAGTTAAAGCTGCAATAATTTATTACAGGTTACATTCAGGCAGCATATTTGGAGGGAATTCCTGAAAGTCTCACAGAAAACCAGGCTTAAAGTGGGATAATACAAGGAATACGGATTGGCTTGCAGACCATCAACACATACTTTTTATGATAGCCTTCCCCTTGTGTCAGATGTCAGCTTGGGTAAGAACAACATCCCCAGAAATAGTAACTGATGCTTTAAGGAAGATCTTTTAGGGTGGAGAATATGTCTAATTATTTCATACCCCATTTCTATTGTAACTATACAAGTGTAACTTGCTTTAAGAAGATTTGCTACACAAACTGTAGTTCCAAAAACTTTTTCTTAGGTTTCCTTTAAATACATGAAGCTTTTAAAGTAGAAATTAATTTTTAAAAATTTCTGGTTATGCCCACTTTTTATGAAGCACATCTGCTCCACAAAATAAGGCACTCAATACCAGTTGAATTTATGATAAGTAAGCCACTGGACACCAGTTGAATTTGTGTGGAGAAATGACCTAAATTATTTTTGTTTTTTTTTGCACAAAAATAGATAATTTCTTCCCCTTCCACTCTTTGTACCCACAGTTATGGGTTTATGAGTAGACCACGAATGGTGAATGAATGGACATAAATATAAGCATTGGTGTTCTTTCCAAGCTTTCATCATTAATGTCAGTTCCTTGTAGAAAATTAACTCTTAGCTTCTTAATAAAGAGTTTCTTTGGTCTTTTATTTAGGGAGTTCTGGATCTTCTTTCCAGGATGATGTTTCACTTCAGAGAGAGCAATCTTTAAATTTTTGTCTTCCCTTTGTGGGGGATTTTTGAAAGGAAGAGTAGTGAGATGGAGTAATTTGCTTGGCTACTATAAATGCTGCAAATAGTCAATGGTGCCGGCATGGAGTCATACGTTTTTTATTGTCAGAGATGCTATATATAATGTTCTCACAACAATGCTTAAATCTGAGAGGGAAGGGATTTAACAGAGCCACATTACTAATTTACTACCAGCAAACAGAACAGCAAAAAAGAAAAAAAAAGAGAAAAAAAGGTAGAAAAGCTGAGAAATGAAAGGCCTCAGATGAGACTGTATAAAACCAAGCTCTACGATGGCGGAGTGGTACTTAATAATGGCTTTGGCATTTTGTTAGCATCTCTACAAGGAAAAATTGTTCTTAGAAAAGGATAATCTACAGTCGAATCTGATTGAAGTCAAAAGAAACATTGGTTGATTTCTTTGAGAGATGCCCGTCTGTCCCTGGGCCTGACCGCACACAATACATCCTGCCACAGTGAGTCAGATTGTCAAGGCCAGAACCAGGTGCTGGTGTTACTTGTATCCTTCTACATCAGTCATACTGCAGGGAGCAGACAATTAATTCTGGAGCAAAATTGAAAGTCAGAGGCAGAGTCTGAAAGAACAGAATGACAATAATAAAGTGCCCCTGCCTCACATTAATCTCCCTCACTTCAGGCCTGTCACAGCCGGCCTGGCTGTGACTAATGCCAGGCTTTGCATACAGTGGTCACAGACATGAGCAGCATGCTCTCTTTACAGCGCCCGCGATGTGCTTTGTTGGGTTTTTGACTCCTGTGGAATCATTGAAAAAACATAGCCGCCGGTCATAGGTGAGGGGACGAAGTTCCTTCATCATACACCTGGTGATCGATGCTGGGGATCTGGGGACTGAGCTCGCAAGAGCAATGGAATCTCATTCCTCTTTTTTTCCCCACTCCCTTCATCTTCCTTTTGATCTCAGCCTTCCCCTCTCTCTTCTTTCTTCCTTTCTTTTTCTCCTTTCACCTTCATCTATCCTTTCCTTCCTCCTTTTCTCCTTGTTCACTGTTCTATTTTCACCTCTTCGTAGTCTCTGTCTTAGTTTCTGTTAGTCTCTTTCTCTCTCAGTCTTTTTCTTTTAGCCTCTCTCTTAGTTTCTTCCTCTGTTTCTGTCAGTCTCTCTGTCTTAGTCTCTCTTAGTTGCTCTTTTAGTTTCTTTCTCAGTTTCTCTCAGTCTCTTTCTCTTAGTCTCATTGTTGCTTAGTCTCTCTTTAGTAATCTCTCTCTTTCTTCTCTCCCTTTCCCCTCTTCTCTCATCACTTTCTTCTTCATCTCTAATTCTCTCTCATCCCCTTCTTCTTTCCTCTTCTTTCCTCTCTTTATCCATTTGTTTCTTCTTTCTCTTCTCCACATCTCCCAACTCTAGTCCCCATACTTGCTCTCAGTTTCATCATATTTCCTTTTTCCTTCACATTCTCCTTTCTTGTTCTCTTCTCTCTCTTCCTTTTTATATTGAGGAATATTTTAGGGCAACTCCCCACATGCAGATTAACTTTGTAATAGATAGGCTTCTGTTATGGGCTGAAGTATAAGAAGGCAGGCTGATCTTGGCCAAATTGACAATGGTCATAAATAAATCACTGGACCCAGATGCCACATGCCCAGGAGTTTTGAAAGAGCTCAAAGGTGAAATTGTGGAACTGTTGGCCAAAAAGTGGAGCATGTCACTGCAAAGGCCACTAAGCCAGAGGATTGACAGATTGCCATCGTAATCTCCATCAAGAAAGAGGAGGTTCTGGGAGCTAAAGACAAGCAAGTTTCTATTCTCTCCCTGGCAAGCAGGTAGAATATATAATAAAGCATAGGATCAGTGAACACATAAACAAAGCTAACCTGTTGGAGGAAAAAAAAAGGAAAAGATGGTTTCTATGAGGGGGAAACTTTCATGCCTCACTGACCTGCAAGAGGGTTTTTAAGAGAGTGAGTAAACATGTGGATAAAGGGGCATCAATACACATGCCTTATTTAGAATTACAAAAAGGCTTTTCAAGTTTTTACTTCAAAAGCTACTGAAAATCACCCCCCCCCCAATATCATACAATTTAGGGCAACACTATATCATGAATAGGGATGTGGAATAGGGATGAGAAACGAAAGACAGGGATTAACATTTATTTCTCTTCCTGGAGAATCACATTCTCAAAAGGGAGGGCTCTATAAGCTTTGGGGAATGGCAGGGTTAGTGAATGGGGAGAATTATGAATGGTGAGATTGAACATGACTACCATCTTGTACGAAGTCTCAGGACAATGGGTTGCCATGTAGAACTTTGGTTTCTGCATCTCACCAAAGATTTGATAGACCTGGGATACGTCTAGAGAAGGACAAGTAGGAGGCTGGAATTTAGTGCCAAAGTGGGCTTTCAGTATTATCTAGTTTTATAAGCTAATAGATCGAGAAGTAGAATGGATTTCATAGGCCATATAGTCTAAGCCTCTCATTTTAGAGTTGAGGAAATGGAGACTCAGAAGGATTAAAGGGACTAAGGTCATTCCTAGGCAGCTAGGTAGCACAGGCCTGGAATCAGGAAGGCCTGAGTTCAAGATCTAACCTAGGGCAAGTCACTTAACCACTGCCTGCCTCAGTTTCCTTATCTCTAAAATGAGGATAACAATAGCACCTATTTCTTAGGGTTATTGTAAGAATAAAATAAGATATTTGTAAAGTGCCTTTGCATACCTTATAGCCCAAAAATATAAATGCTCTATTATATTTATAGTAAGTGGCACATTTGGGATCTGGATCTAGTCCAAACCCTGTGCTTCCCACCATACTACTCTTTAAACAAGGGCCTCCAAGATAGAGAAAGGATTTCTAAATATATGACTGCTTGGTCTGAAAAGATGAAATTGAAAAGAACCAAAGTCTGAAAAATACAAGTGAAAAGGGACTTTGGGAAAGGAGGAATGAGCATTTCTATAGCATCTACTGGGTGTATGGTACTCTTCTGAACATTTTACAGTTATTATCTTGATTGATTCTTACAACAACCCTTTGGGGTAGCTGATATTATTATTCCCATTTTTTAGTTTGGGGGAAATGAAGGCTTAGAGAGGTTATGACCTGTTCAGCGTCCCACAGGTAATAAGTATCTAAGGCTAGATTTGAACTCAATTCTTCTTGACTATAGGCCCAGGGCTTTCTCTACCCACTGTACTACCTATTTGCCTTTGGACAATCAGAATGTATGTATAGAGTTAAATAAAAGTTTTTACTTTCCTCAGTCCTTCACTAAAGTTCTTTTTGGATGCCCCATTGAGATAACAAGGTGGGTACTCTGGTTTCTTGAAGTTCATACCAGCAAAGTCCCAGTGCTCACAAATTCTGTCAAATGTCAAAGTGTCCAGGACATCTGCAGTAATGGAAAGTGGAATTATCAATCTTAACAATTTGGCTAACAAGGTATGCAGAGTCTCATCACCAGAAGGTTGATTACCAAGTGATACATATGGGTAGAGATATAGATATACACATATGTATTTTTTCTTTTAACTCCCTAAATGCCTAAAGACTAGCTATAAAAATATGTGTGTGTATGTGTATGTGTATGTATGTGTGTTATGAGCAGCATCAGTGGAGAGCCCACAGTGATGAAATCATAGACCCTGGGCTCTTTATTCATGAGATAATAAGAATATGAAATTCATTCTGGGCAGATAGAGCTTGGTGGCTGGTGTTGTGGAGGGAACACACTTCATTTTTCCATTAACCAGCCCCCTCATGAGGACAGAATCGAGGGCTGAAAAGCACATAGGAATATCCTTGGCAAGAAAGGAGATTCTTAAATTCTTATATACATGTCTTCAGATTCTCTTTCTTTTCAACATTCCCTTCCTCCACTCCAAGCCTGTTTATTCAGGGAAATGAACCTACATGCAAAAAAGAGTAAATCCAAGTCTGTTATTGACCTGAAGATTGTCCTATACACTACGGAATTTGATGGCACAATTCCAATAAGGCGTTGACTAATAAGCTTTTAAAATTTTTTTGGTTTATTTATATAGCCTTTCTCTCCCTTCCTCACTCCATAGAAGACTTTATTTGGCAAAATATATAGATTTTATCTTTTGTGTTTCCATTTCTCAGTTCATTTTCTGGTGGTGAACATTCACAAATTATTCTTCAAATATCAAATCTGTAGCTCTGTGATGTTCTCTTGGTTAGCTAATAAGCTTGAAGAATTTTGACTTCTGTTACTTTGACATAAAACACTCAGGGACCTATTGGTAATATGACCGTGCCTCAATGATATGGACTAAGTAATGCATTTTAATAGGGGACTATGGAAGACCAAAAACTGCTAGGATTCTAAAGTCCCTCCAACACTAATGGTGGAATTCTAGAAATCATAAAGGATGAGTAAAGGAGATGATATTTGGGCATAGAGGCCCTAACAGCCTCATAGTCACTTAGGCCATTAACTTGCCATTCTTGTCATATGTGCCCTTATTGATTAAATAACATTGAATGGTTAACAGAGAAGAAGCACTGTCATCCATATATCCAAGCTTATTGGTACTAATCCAGAGACAGGTTGGTCTGGTACTTTTCTACATACATTAACCCATTAGCTCTACAAATACTCTGATTACCTTTGACAAACATATCCAATTAATTTTGTTATCTTTTTGTGAAATCAGTGAATACTTCAACATTTAAAATTCAGTATAAATTTGTTCACCAAAAGCAAAAGATCTATGTAAAATTTATTGGGATGTACTGGACCATTTCACAAGAATAACAGAAATGTTACAGAGGAAGCCAATGAATCACTGAAAGGTTTATAAATTGGTTAAGTTTTGGAAGAGAGAGAAGCAAACAGGGATAACAGGGAGTGATGAAGCCAGTCTCTAAGATAATGGTTTCTTTCATATCAGTACTCTTGGTTCACCTAAGTGAATGGGTATCCTAGAAAAGGAAGGGTGACCAGCTCTATAAGATTACAAGATGTCCTATCTTTCAGTCCTAGAGGTCCCTGAAGATCCCTGGAGATTTTCAGAACCAAGAGCAATGGGGGGAGGAAACACATTAAGTCTTAATGTCAGAAAATATATCTTAGTCAAATAGATCTCTCCAGAAGGAAAACTGGCTTCCTTGGGAGATCTTGGGTCCCTACCTTCCTGGAATTGTTGAAGCAGAGGCTGTGTGCTAAATTGTCAGAGATGTTGTAGAGGGACATCTTTTGGGGGATATCAGTTGAATTGGATGGTTGTTGAGGTTCATTCATTCTGTGATTCATTGACATGAGAAAAATATTCTCTCTCTGCTAATTAATCTGTCTATGCTATAGACTTTATTATTCTAGTATCTGTTACCATATAGTAGAGCATGTAGGTATTGGTAACAAAGAGATTCATTAGTTATGTGCACTAAAAGGAAAAGAGCACCTTAATTATGCCAGTGATGACAAAAATAATTTTGAAAATCCATTTTCTAAAGAGAAGAAGGATCAAAGCATACTGTTTTCCACATTAGTTTATTTATGGTTTTATTTTGGGGGTTTGATGTTATATGAATATTCTGTTACAATAATGACCAATATGGAAGTATGTTTTGCATGATGATACATATATAACCCAGATCAAATTGCTTGCTATCTCTGAAAGGGAGGAGGGGAAGGATGAAAAGAGACAATTTGAATCTTATAATTTCAAAAAACATATGTTGAAAATTGTTATCACATGTAATTGTAAATAAAATATATCTGAATAAAAAAGGCAATATAAGTATAATTGAAGGAAGAGAAGAAGGAAGGGGAAAAGGAAGGAATGGAGAGAAAGAGGAAGGAAGGAGGAGGGAAAAAAGAAAAGAGTGAAGAAGTGAGAAGGAAAGGGAAGAAGGGAGAATGGTAGGGAGGAAGGAAGGGATGGAGAAAAACAAGCATTTATTAAGTTTCTATTATTTGCTAAGCACTTTACAAAAATTATCTCATTGGATCTTCACAACAACCCTTGGAGATAGATGCTATTATTATTCCATTTTATAGTTGAGAAAACTGAGACAAACTCCTTAAAATGACTTGTCCAGGGTTACACATCTAGTAAGTGTCTAAGGTGGGATTTGATCTCAGGTCTTCTTGCTTCTGGACTTGGAACTCTAAGGAGCATTTGATTTGCAGTCAAAGAACTAGATTTAAACTTGTGTAAACTTGAGCAAATAACTTGCCCATTCTATTTCTCAATGTCCTCCTCTATATAAGAAAAGAAGCTGTTAAACTAGATAATTTCTTAGGTTCCATATAACTTGAAATACTAATTATTCATTTTTGTTGTAGTAATATCTTTAAATAATTTTATTGTTCAAATTCAATTCAATGACAATTTATTAAATAACTATTAAATGCAAAGCATTTGTCCAAGTACTAGAAATAGGAGAAGTACAGGATTTGAGATTTCATGGATATCAGGAGTTCATAGATAAGGAAATTCTCTCAATCAAGACAGGTGAGTATTTTCTATGCAACATAATAATTTTATAACATATATTATTACCTACATAATATATCATATTTTCATCTCTAATCTTATAGTCTTGAAAAATTGTCTATAACCTTCACAAGTTAAATGACTTCTTTTCAGGGTCCCAAACCTGGGATGCATCTTGAAGCAGGACTTGAGTCTAAGTCTTCCTGGTTTGGGAATCAACTCTATTCACCACACATTTCCTCTTATATTGATATTTAATATCGAGTAGAACATAAGCTATTTGACCAAAAATAATAAAACAAAATAGTCTCTTTCTTCAAAGAGTTTGCATTCAACTAGGTATTAAATATCAATGATAATTTAAAAAACATAATTATTTCAAATGAAAGCTGGTATCCCTGTAATAAGAGAAAGAAGCTTATGTACTCCTTCTCCATATTCCAGATGTTTAGACAATGAAAACTTCCTTTAAAATTAGAAGACTTTTACCGTGAAAACTAAGGAGGAAACACATATGAGATTCCAGAGGAGTATTATGACATATGTGAAGAGATAAAATGGTAAAATCTTATCATACAGAAGAGGGAGGGAAGAAGGCTGAGAGCTAATAAATAGGAAGCAGCTGTCTGTCCTTCAGAGAACCAGGATGTGACTCCTCATATTCTATAAGGTGGTATGATCATCCAGTAAGGATCATTGAAGAAAGAGAAGTACACTGGTGGTTAGTGACATGACCTAAGGCACTTATTAGCTATGTGACCTTGGGGAAGTCACTTAATCCTTTTTGCCTCAATTTCTCATTTGGAAAATGAGCTGGATAAGGAAATGGAAAACCACTATAGTATCCTTGTCAAGGAAACCCTAAATGGGATTACGAAATTAGACATGAAATAACTCAACAACAATAACTTTGAAGGAATTGAGTCTGTTGTCCTCCCAACACATGCAGCCAGGGACACGATAGAAAGGCTTCTAAGACTTATTAAAACAGATAAACTGCTACTCACTTCTATTGAGTCACTGTGTGTGTGTGTGTGTGGGGGGGGAATGCTACCAGAAGTAATCTAGAAAACATCATCAAAAATATGAAGAATTTGGTGAGGAACCAAAGACTGTGGGGACACATGTGAAGTGTTCATCATTGCTTCCCACTGAAGACAAGAGAAGGGAAAAAACTGGTTTCAGAAGATAACTATAGGTTTAGAAGATAATATAAGGATGTGTCTCACTGCTTTTTTTTTAATCTCAAAAAATAAGAGGCTTTAAACCAAAACGTTTGGGGAGGGAGAAGCATGCATACAACTCACAGAGAATAGCTACAATAAAGGGAAATTGAGGTACTCAGAAGTTTACAAGAGTAAAAATCCAAGAAAGTAGCCAGTATTGAATGGCCCATGCCATTAAATGCCTACATATAAATACACAAAATTCATAAAAATACAAAAGTCAACTAGAGGTCCTAATATAAGGAGGAAAAGAAGACTTTATATATGTCACAGAGCCTTGGTGGAAAGAGATCCATTACTAAAAGGTAAGTTTGGATGGATAGACCTTATTTTTTTTTTTAGGCAAATGGCAGTTAAATGACTTATCTAGGATCACACAGTTAGAAAGTGTCTGGGGTCAGATTTGAACCAAGGTCCTCCAGACTCCAGTCTTGGCACTCTACCTACTGTGCTCCCTAGCTATCCCCCTGGATATTCCTTATTTATTTATTTATTTATTTATCTATTTATTTATTTATTTATTTATTTATTTATTTATTTTTTAAATAATATTTTATTTGATCATTTCCAAGCATTATTCATTAAAGACAAAGATCATTTTCTTTTCCTCCCCCCCCATCCCCCATAGTTGACGCATGATTCCACGGGGTATCACATGTGTTCTTGATTCGAACCCATTGTCATGTTGTTAGTATTTGCATTAGAGTGTTCCTTTAGAGTCTCTCCTCTGTCATGTCCCCTCAACCGCTGTAGTCAGGCCCTTGCTTTTCCTTGGTGTTTCTACTCCCACAGTTTGTCCTCTGCTTATGAATGGTGTTTTTTCTCCTAGATCCCTGCAGATTGTTCAGGGACATTACACCGCTACTAATGGAGAAGTCCATTAGGTTCGATTATACCACAGTGTATTAGTCTCTGTGTACAATGTTCTCCTGGTTCTGCTCCTTTCACTCTGCATCACTCCCTGGAGGACGTTCCAGTCTCCATGGAATTCCTCCACTTTATTATTTCTTTTAGCACAATAGTATTCCATCACCAACATATACCACAATTTGTTCAGCCATTCCCCAATTGAAGGGCATCCCCTCGTTTTCCAATTTTTGGCCACCACAAAGAGCGCAGCTATGAATATTCTTGTACAAGTCTTTTTCTCCATTATCTCTTTGGGGTACAAACCCAGCAGTGCTATGGCTGGATCAAAGGGTAGACATTCTTTAATCGTTCTTTGGGCATAGTTCCAAATTGCCCTCCAGAATGGTTGGATCAGTTCACAACTCCACCAGCAATGAATTAATGTCCCTACTTTGCCACATCCCCTTCAGCATTCATTACTTTCCTTTGCTATCATGTTAGCCAATCTGCTAGGTGTGAGGTGATACCTCAGAGTTGTTTTGATTTGCATCTCTCTGATTATGAGAGATGTAGAACACTTCTTCATGTGCTTGTTAATAGTTTTGATTTCTTTATCTGAGAACTGCCTATCCATGTCCCTTGCCCATTTATCAATTGGAGAATGGCTTGGATTTTGTACAATAGATTTAGCTCTTTATAAATTTGAGTAATTAAACCTTTGTCAGAGGTTTTTATGAAGATTTTTCCCCAATTTGTTGTTTCCCTTCTGATTTTAGTTACATTGGTTTCATTTGTACAAAAGTTTTTTAATTTGATGTAGTCAAAATTAATTATTTTACATTTTGTGACTCTTTCTATGTCTTGTTTGGTTTTAAAGTCTTTCCCCTCCCAAAGGTCTGACATGTATACTATTCTGTGTTTACCCAATTTACTTATGGTTTCCTTCTTTATGTTTAAGTCATTCTCCCATTTTGAATTTATCTTGGTGTAGGGTGTGAGGTGTTGATCTATTCCTAATCTCTCCCACACTGTCTTCTAATTTTCCCAGCAGTTTTTATCGAATAGTGGATTTTTGTCCCCAAAGCTGAGATCTTTGGGTTTATCCTATACTGTCTTGCTGAGGTCGCTTGCCCCCAGTCTATTCCACTGATCCTCCTTTCTGTCTCTTAGCCAGTACCAAATTGTTTTGATGACTGCTGCTTTGTAATATAGTTTAAGGTCTGGGACTGCAAGGCCCCCATCATTTGTGTTTTTTTCATTATTTCCCTGGATATCCTTGATCTTTTGTTATTCCAAATGAATTTTGTTATGGTTTTTTCTAAATCGGTAAAAAAAGTTTTTTGGGAGTTCAATGGGTATGGCACTAAATAGATAGATAAGTTTGGGTAGGATGGTCATTTTTATTATATTGGCTTGTCCTATCCATGAGCAGTTAATATTTTTCCAGTTGCTCAAGTCTAGTTTTAGTTGTGTGGAGAGTGTTTTGTAGTTGTGTTCAGATAGGTCCTTTGTTTGTCTCGGGAGATAAATTCTTAGGTATTTTATTTTGTCTAAGGCAATTTTGAATGGGATTTCTCTTTCTAGTTTTTGCTGCTGAGCTGTGTTGGAGATATATAGAAATGCTGATGACTTATTTGGGTTTATTTTGTATCCTGCAACTTTGCTAAAGTTGTTGATTATTTCAATTAGCTTTTTGGTTGAATCTCTAGGATTCTTTAAGTAGACCACCATGTCATCTGCAAAGAGTGACAACTTGGTCTCCTCCTTGCCTATTTTGATGCCTTCAATTTCTTTTTCTTCTCTAATTGCTACTGCTAGTGTTTCTAGTACAATGTCAAATAGTAGAGGTGATAATGGACATCCTTGTTTCACTCCTGATCTTATTGGGAATGCATCTAGTTTATCCCCATTGCAGATGATATTAGCTGATGGTTTTAGATATATACTGTTTATTATTTTTAGGAATGACCCTTCTATTCCTATGCTTTCTAGTGTTTTTAATAGGAATGGGTGTTGTATTTTATCAAAGGCTTTTTCTGTGTCTATTGAGATAATCATGTGGTTCTTGTTGGTGTGCTTGTTGATGTGGTCAATTATGTGGATGGTTTTCCTAATATTGAACCAGCCCTGCATCCCTGGTATAAATCCTACTTGATCATGGTGGATGACCCTTCTGATCACTTGCTGGAGTCTTTTTGCTAGTATCCTATTTAAGATTTTTGCATCTATATTCATTACAGAGATTGGTCTATAGTTGTCTTTCTCTGTTTTTGACCTGCCTAGTTTTGTTGTTTCCCTTCTGCCTATAGTTATAGACCAATCTCCCTATTGAATATAGATGCAAAAATCTTAAATAGGATACTAGCAAAAAGACTCCAGCAAGTTATCAGAAGGGTCATCCACCATGATCAAGTAGGATTTATACCAGGGATGCAGGGCTGGTTCAATATTAGGAAAACCATCCACATAATTGACCACATCTGCCTTTCAGATATCTTGAACCTGGATGTCTAATAGATACCTTAAACCTAACTTGTCTAAAAGAACTCATATTCCTCTCTTCCCCAAATTCTTCTCCTTTCTCCATTAGCAAAGATGCTTCTTACCTCTTCAGGCTTACAACTGTGTAGATAGAATTCACTTCCCAAGGCTCATCCAACCCAACTCATCTTACCCAGCATCTCATTGGTGTGCTTATGCTGCATAAAAGGACATGTGTGTGTGTGTGTGTGTGAGGGAGTGGGGGCGATGGAGGATAAAAGTTTTGGTGTGGCAGTGCCATCTCTGTTTCCTGGAACACAGCTGTGGAGTCTGACTGAGAGCCAGACGGTGGTCAGTTAGGTTAGATCAGGCTTTAATCTGATTTCTCTGTCTTTAGTCATAATTAATAAAACTCTATGGACAATAAGAACCTGAATTATTGTTATTGATATTAATTTAAATGTAAATTGAGGTGTTATCCTCAATTATCCTCTTATGCTCCCCCTTCCAAATCACTCTATTGCCAAGGTGTATCAAATGACCTTTGTAACATGTCTCAAATATTCCTTCTTCTCTCCACTGGCATTGCCACCACTCTAATGCAGGATCTCATCATCAAACACCTGGATTATTGCCAAAGCCTACTGGTGGGTCAGGTTGACTTGATTCTCTCCTCTATTCAGTCACTAAAATGATTTTTATAGAGCACTGGTTTGATCATGTTAACCCTATGCTGCTCTCCACCTCAACTCAGTAAACTCAAATGGTTTTCTTTTGCCTCTTTAAACAAATACAAAATATTCTATTCATCAGTTAAGCCTTTCATGACCTAGACTTCTATGTTTCCAATCTTCTTATCTCTTACTCTCCAATATGTAACCTTCAGTTCAGTGACACAGACCTCCCCACTCTTTCATGAACAAGACACTTCATTTCTTGACCCCTGAGATTTCTTTTGGCTGCCCCTCATTCCTGGAACATTATCCCTCCTCATCCCTACCTTCTAACTTCTTAGTCCCAATTAAAATCCCATCTTTTACTGGAAGCCTTCACCTATCCCTTTTAATTCTAGTTCCTTCCCTCTGTTAATTATTCTATTTATCTGCATATAGCTTGTTTGTATATATTGTGCATATTTGTTTGCATGTTTCTCCCCATTAGATTGTAAGTTCCTTCATGGTGTGTAATTGGAAATCTTGTGCCTTTGAACTACATTTCCCAGGAGCCCACTGACTTCTTATCATTACATGCTGATGTAGAAAGGAGATAAATTGAGTGGTCTTTTCTGGCTAGCTCTCTTTCCTTCCTGGGTAGGGACATTAGTGGAGCAGGCAGTTTGAGCAAGTAGATTAGCCATGGGCACATGGTTTTGTTTTGTTTCTTCTAGTGATTATTAATAAATCTTATAATATATAATATTTGAAATTATTGTATATTAATGTTAATTGTTACATTGAAAAATATCAAAAGGTAAATGAATAAAATAAGAAAATAAGCAAACAAAAACAAACAAACAAAAAGATTGTAAGTTCCTTGAGAGCAAGGACTGTCTTTTGCTTCTTTTTGTATCCTCAGTACTTAGTACAATGTCTCACATAGTAGGCACTTAATAAATGTATGCTAATTAATTGATTGATTGATTAGGGAGGTGGCAGACCTGGCATACATTACCCAGGTTAGATAACATCTGTAGCATTGTGTTCAGTTCTAAGCAACACAGTTTAGGAATAATGTTTAAAAGCTGGGAAATACCCTAAGGTAGGCAACTAGCATGATAAAGGTCATTGGGTCCATGCCATCTTAGAACTGATTTAAGGAGTCAGGGATGTTTACCCTAAACATTCAAGTTCTTAAAAAAAAAAAAACTGCCATGTGAAAGAAGGGATAGACTTGTGTGTTTGATCCCAGAGTCCAGAAATAGAAGCAAAACTTGAGAGTTGCAAAAAGAGGCTTGGTATGATGAGCAACTTTCTAACAATTCAAGATATCCAGAATAGAATGGACTGCTTCAAGAGGCGGAAGGTTCTTTGTCAATTGAAAAACATAAAACAAAGGCTGTGGGATCACTTCTTCATGTGGAGTTCTGAGGATTCTTGGTTGGGCCTAGATTGTGCTAGGAGGCCACTGAGGTCCCTTCCAGTTCTAAATCTATGATCTTTTGAACTGCCTTTTGACTTCCCCATTAAGAAGGTTTTTATACCTTTCAGAGGTAACAGTTATGCATTTGTTAGGTTCTCCTCGATACCTCTTTTCAGTGTTGTTCTTCCCTGTTTTGCTTCTGTGTGGGTTGTAGATATATGCTGTGTCTGGCATTCCTCCAATTCAAATATAGAAAATGTACATTCATAGAGTAGCTGCTAGAATCATTTTTATTTGAATCCCGGCATAGGGGAAACACTCATTTAATGTCTTGTTAGGCAAAGGAGTCATTCCAAGAGCTTCTGTAAAAGAAGGTACTTAACTAATTTCCTGTATTTATATAACATGGCATCCGCCTCTTTTCTTTACCCCAACCCCAATACTCTTAGCCAAGGAAATGGCTGAAAATAGACTTTTCCCCCAGGAAGCAATCAATGGCTTACTTCTTTCTCATATATCCAGAGATATGGCTCTTGGAGTATGGCCCATTCCTTGGACTAACACAAATTGACTCAGATCACCCAAATATGGCCTATGGACCTTAGGTAACAAAGAGTTTCTTGTTTTAGTTATAATACTTTTGAGAAGCAAGGTCCATTTTGCCTCTAAACCAAAATTTATTTGGTTATATTTTTCTCTCACAGTCTTAGAGGGGACAAAGAGAAGAGCTTCATATCTACCTACTTATCTCTCTCTCTATCTATTTATCTATTTTTGTTAATTATCTCACTTGTTTGCATTGGTTTTCTAAAGTAATTTGATTTCTTAAAAATGGTTAGCAGCTCTAGGGCTAAGAAACCTGGAGAATGCAGATCAATCTAGTAAAATTAAGTGTGGTGGGTCATGGAATGATGGTAACTAATATCTAGCTTTTAAAAAGTACATATAATACACAATTAGGTTTAATATATATTCTTAACATATTCCATCTTTTTCTTCAGACTAGACAATTAACAAAATAATAATTCAAACCTTGATTCACAGTATCTGTGGATTTCTGAGGTGTAAATGCTCACCCTCAAAATTTAGCAATTGGTTTTGGGGGAGTCAGGTTTCAGTACTCCCTTGGATAGGGGTAAAAATAAAGTCCTAAGCTTGGGCTCAAAAATTCAACTGCACAAGAAAAAGAAGGACATGAAGTTAAACAATGGTTTGTGTGGGGAATAAAATCAATTCAATGAACTAAAAATGTTTAAATTGAAAAAAGAGAAGACATAAGGGACTCACAATAGCTGTCTTCAAGTATTTGAAAGGCTGTCATGTAGAAGAGGGATTAGACTTGTTCTGTTTGGCCCCAGAGGGCAGAAATAAGATCAATGGATAGAAATTGCTGAGAGGCACATTTTGGTTCATTAGAAACAGAAACTTCCCAACAATTAGAGCCAATTCAAAGTGGAATAGTCTTTCTTAGGAGCACTGTCCCTGGAGATCTTCAACCAAAGGCTGAGGGACTTAGTGGTAAGGGATTCTTGTCCAGTTATGAGTTGGATTAGATGATATCCTGGTCCCTTTCAGCTCTGAGATTTGGGGATTCTGCAAATGTATTTTCACAGACTCATTTCCTGAGCTTAATGAGTACATCTGATAAAATGTGTTTCATGCAGTACATCATAGCAGAAGCTTAGTATCTGAGATACTGATGTCATCTCAGAAGCCTCCTTTTCTTCTAGCAAACCTAGCTGAGAATGAGTATATTATGTCCCTAGCAATAGCCTCTTTACAGATTCATGCAAACTCATAATTCTTCTTCCCAAGTACACTTATTTTATTGCTTTATCATAAATTGATAGACATTTGATTGATTTCAATACGCAAGATGAATGAAGGTGAGAGATCAAGAGGTCGTGGTACATACTTGAATGGCAAAGATTTGAAGTAAGATCTGAGCAAAACTATTTCTTTGGAAAGTAAAATTATTTCTCAATCAAAGAACTGTTTTGTCTAAACAATATTGAATGAGGCAATGTAAGTTGAAGCATTATAAAAGGTATATATATATATATATGTGTGTGTGTGTATATATATGTATATATATATATATATAATATATATGTAACACACCAGCAATGATATACATTGTTAGCGAATGATAGCATTTTAAATATTTGTTAGGTTTATTTCTTTTTCCAATTGAATTCTATCAATTGACAATCATTAATTAAGCTACATATCTAAGCATGGGGAATACAAAGACAGGCAAAAAATTATGATATTCATTGGAACTTTGAGAAAAAATCAAATACATATATTAACAGTTTTTACTTGTATGACATTTTTAGTTTGAAAATAAGGTAAATTTTCCTTATTTTACTACAAACTCTCCCTAGATGCTTCTATCCCCTCTAAACACACCACCATTTCCCCAGGGGTACTGTATAACACTCCAGCCTTCCCTTTGATGGCATTGTTATCTCATCAATTTGAGCATTGCATCTTTCCAAAGTTGTAGATTTCAGGTATGCTTTTGCATTTTTTTCAACTATCATTGAACCCGCCCATTGTACTGGAGGTTTTACTTGGGCCTGTATACTGTCCATGTCCTGACCCTTAAAGACAGGTGTACCCTAACCAAGGCTCTATCCTAGGATCTCTCCTTTCCCTATATATCCTTTATCTCAATAACCTCATCATCTTCCATGGTTTCAATTATATTCTCTACAAAGAAGATTCAGAGATTTATCCTATCTATCTATCTATCTATCTATCTATCTATCTATCTATCTATCTCTCATTTATCTCTCTCATCTCTCTACTTGTTTGTCTGTATATTTCTCATTTATCTCTCCTCTCTCTCTCTCTCTCTTTCTCTCTTTCTCTCTCTCACTCTCTCTCTCTTTCTCTCTCTCACTCTTTCTCTCTCTCTCCTCTCTCTCTCTCTCTCTCTCTCTCTCTCTCTCTCTCTCTCTCTCTCTCTCTCTCTCTCTCTCTTTCTCTCTCTCTATGTCTCCCCCCCTCCTTTCTTTTTTGAGTTCAAGTCCCACATTACCAACTGCCAATTGTAAATTTTAAACTGGATGTCCTATATCAGGCATTTCAAATTCAAATTCAACCCATCCAATACATAGTTTATCTTTCTCCCCAATCCTACCTTTCCTCTCAACTTCCCTATTTCTGTCAAGAGTACGCAATCTCTCTAGCCACCCAGGTCTGCAACCATCCTCAATTCTGAATTCTCCATCACCCCTCTTATCAAGTCATTTGGCATGTTTTGTCAATTTTACCTCCACAAAAGTCCTTGCACCTACTTTCTTCTTCCTACTCTCACAACTACTCCCCTTGTTCAGGCTCTGATCATCTCTGGCCTGGATGGCTGCGATCGCCAAGTAATTGGTCTCCTTGTCTAAAGGTGCTCCCCCAGCCCAGTCCAACCTCCCCACTAATGCCAAAGCGATCTTTGTAGAGCAGTGGTTTGATCATGTCACTCCCATCTTGGCAAAGTTTTAATGGTATCAAACTGGGAACCATAAGACCATGAAAATAAATGCAGACCTGTTTCCCAGTTGAAGATCTTCAAGATCTGGCTTTAGCCTCCCTTTGAAGGCATTATACAATTTTCTCTTTCCCACACTTTATCCATAGTCTAATCAAAATAGTCTCCTGTTGTTCTTTGTAGATGTCACTCCTCTCCAATGTCCATGCGTTCACATAGTCTCTTCTTCTTGCCTGGAGTCTTCCCACTCCTCACTTCTGACTGTTACAATCTCAAGTTCCTTTATAGAACCACTTCCTGATCTTCCTAAATAGCAGGACTTTCCCTTACAATTATATGTATATTTTTATTTGCTTGAATATATGTCTTAAGTTAGAATGTACATGCCTTGAAGACAAGAATAACATTTTTTTACTTTGTGTACTTAGTGCCTAGCACAGTGCCTGGAACTTAGAAGGTGCTTAATAAATAGTTGATTATTTCATTGCTATTTGAGTCTAAATGAAGAACCCAAGTCATGTATACCATTCCTTTCTGTACAAAGTCCTCATTTACTTTTCAATGCATATATTTCTTTGATGCATGATCCATGGAGGGAGAGGGAGAGACTAAATAATTTTATTAAGCTCTTTTATGTACTGAAATTTTCAAATATCTCATTTGATTTTTACAACAACTCTGAGAGGTGAGTGTAATTAATAATCCCCATTTTACAGTTGAGGAAGCTAAGGCAGTAGAGGACCCAGAGTTACACACCCAGGATGTGCGTAAGGCTGGATTTGAGCACAGGTCTTCAAGACTACAGGCCCAGTTTTCTCTCCACAACATAATCTTGCTGTCATATATAGTGGAAAGAACTTTGGATTTAGAGTCAGAAGACTTGGGTTCAAATCTCTGCTCTACTATTTACCACTTCTTTGATTGTAATCAACTAATTTAACTTCTGCCTCAATTTTTTAGTCTATGAAATGAGTGGAATTGGATTAGATGACATCTAAAGTTCTTTTTAACTCTAAATCTATGATCCAATAATAATACTGTTTTTCGCATATGTTTGTTTGATAGAAATATATTGCATCATATTATACACTTCAGATGCCTTTCCCTTGCCTTTTGGGTTAATGATCCTTATTTTGGTTCTTTAGAGATGGTCATATTCTATGATGTGCTGTTATGGGTTTTTTTTTTATTGTGGGGAGAGAGGAATTTAGTGTTTTCTAATGCAATGTATAGTTTCCCACATACCATCTAGTCCTGTGATGATGAACCTATGACATGCGTGCCAGCACTGACACATATAGCCATTTTCAATGACACATGGCTGCATGCAGCTGCATATGAGAACTATGGGGATGCATGCTGAGAAGGATTTTTTTTTTTTTCCTAAAGTGACACACCACCTGAGTTATGCTCAGTTTTTTGGCGAATGTTGACACACCAAGCTCAAAAGGTTGCTCATCACTGATCTAGGCTCTTCTCTTTCCACTATTTAATTCTGGATTTAGTTCTTTGTGCATTCACCAATAACAACCTAAGATGTATACATCAATGGACCAGTTCTTTGGACTTTCCAAATGGTTGAGTATCATAGATTGGGTTCCTCCACTTGTTTTTTCCTGTTTGAATAGTTTAGTTCTTTTGTGTAATTATGAACGCATTTTGGAGCCTGTAATATTCTGGGACTTGATGCAATGGACACAATGTCACCCATAAAAAGTATTCAAGGGGTCTTTTCCATTTGAACTCTATATTGGACATCCTCTAAGAGAGTAAGAATCTTGGTTGATTAACATATGGGTCTCTATTTTTTATTTACTTATTAATAACCAAGGAATTGAACAAAGTTATCTCTTTTGTATCTTCAAGGAATCTTGTATGCTTTCAACATATTAAAAGATACCTTATTGGAACAGAACCTTTAAAGTTGTATTTAGTTCCACCAAATGAAATATTTTATAGTGGGGGATATCAAACACAAATAGAAAGGGATCACTGCTGGCTTAATGTGGATTTAGAAAACTACAATATCTATGTTGTCTTGTATTTTTGTTTATTTTGTTACACATTTCCCAGTTACATTTTAATCTACTTCTACACTGATGAGGGTACAAAGAAGGAAATTTGACACCTCTGCTTTAGAATCAACAAACAATAAGCAGCGAGTTATTATATTCTCTGCACTTTTCAGTCAGTTGGATGATCATCAAGATATGGTCCATTTCTGAAACACTGCCTGTTGCCTATTAAAGAAGCCCTCAGTATATGCATAGTCAATTCTCAGGATGATTTTATTGTTGAGAAAGTAGGAAAATAGGTAAGTAATTGCTAATATATTCTCAATTTTATTTTGGGGGGGGTAATAACATTTAGAGTTAGGAGGAACCATGAAAGTCATCTAACCCAACCAAACCCCTCAATAATACTGATGAGGAAACTGAAGACCAGGGAATTAAGTGACTTGTCCAAGGTCATACAGATAATGTCCAAAGTAAGATGTGGGCACAGTGTCATGCTGATATCTTCCTCTCTTTTAGATAATTTGAGACTCAGTATCACTAATGCTTTTAGATCAGTATTTGGGGGTGGGGTGGGGGGCTGTTAATATATTTCAGTTTCCAAAGTGCCATGTGGCTATATTAGCTTGGGAAATACTGGCATAGAGATGGATTAGGGTACAAGTGAAAAGGTATACAATCTTATTCCTTCTTCTAGCATTATTAGTTACGGATGTGGAATGCTGAGAACCTTAATCTCCAATAAAAGTTGAATCCAAATGGCTTAAGGGCTGCTCAGGTAGGTGGCTCTATGGATAGAACACTGGGGCTGGAGTCAGGAAGTCCTGAGTTCAGATCAGATCCTCCGACACTTACTAGATTCCTGATCTATAACTTGCCACCTCCTCCCCAGGAGTGTATGTATGTATATCAAATGGGATAATAGTTATAAAGCACTCCACAGACGTTAAAGTGCTTTATAAATGCTAGCTTAATTTCCCTCCCACCCCCATTGCACCCTTTTCCTCTCTTCTCAACTTCATCAGGGATTCCTTTATTTCCAAGTGTTCTGACAACTCAGTCCTGCCCCCTCCCCCCATGTGACTACACTTTTAGCACATGGTGTTAACAGAATCACTGAAGTGGATCTCGAAGGGATACAGAAACCATCTTGTTCAAACTCTTCATTTTATATACAAGGAAACTGAGGCTCAGTGATGCCATGACTTACTCAGTCACACAGATATTAAGTGGACATTAGAAATGAGATTAGAACTCAAGTGATCTGACTTTAAAAACAGTGTTCATACTCCTGTACCATGAAAGTCTACATGTTAGAGGGAATATTCCTGCATGCTTCAATAAACCTTGAATGCAAAAACTGCCCATCCCCAGAAGATCCTCCAGGATCCTAGAAGATCCTAGAGCTACAGAATACTGAAATGGACACCAGCCACAGAGAGCCAAAATGATGCTTCTCCTTTAAGAAATCCCTCTCCTTTTGTACCATTGCAAACATGACGGCATTTTTTGGCGGGAATGGTGAGCTATTTTGTGTATGTGTGAATTAGAACTTTGATAGACAGAATAAGCTGCAATCCAATTCTAAACTATAGATTTTCAAGCAGATTGATGCAACAAATTGTTAGCAAATAGCAGTTTGCAATTTGATGCTAATTAGACATAAGGCAAATATGTGGCGTGACAAATTAACAGCAAACCATACTGTGGAGGGTGAGCAAGAGCTGGCACAGAGCACACTCGGTTTTGCATAGCTCCTTGTCTTAGCCGAGGAGGCCCGAGCCAGCTCCCCTTCCCCGGAAACAGGAAACCAGAGCAGAGATCACAAGCATCCTCCAATAACTTTAATTGCATTTTTCAAATGCTTCCCTCTCCTTTCATCCTGGCAAAGCAGCTCTCCTTTTCTCCCTATCTTAGGACATCATCAAGTGTTCTAGGAATCTGCTTGTGTGGAGCTCAGATCATACCATTTCAAGTCTGTCCCCCACCACCCACTACAGGCCATGTCCCAGATCCTTAAACACCAGCATACCAAAAACCACAACCAGGAGAAACAAAATGTGCTTTGTGTCCAGACCATCTTTGCTGGACTTCTTGTCCATTTGGATTGCATTTGAGTCTTTGAAATTATGATTTTCATTCATTAATCCTTTTTTTTTTGGTTCTTTTTGTTTTGCTTAGAGAATAATACCATTTCTGCTTTGATACATCAAGCCTAATGGTATTTAGAATTTCATTTGACCTTCTCGCAATGCTTGAAAGAATGAATTGGGGGCATAGTCAAGATGGCAGGGGCAGAGTCAAGATGGTGGGGGGCGGAGTCAAGATGGTGGCTTAGCAAGCAGCAAAAGTTCAGACCTTGTGGAAGACCCTTTCTTACTGATACAGACTGAATGCTCCAAGGGCACTGAAATCCAAGCTGAACAACAGGACAGAAGCGGGCAACCCTCCTTCTGGACTCAAATCAAAAGGTACGCCCCCAAAAGCCGGAATCCAAGAATACTCAGGGCTAAGGGGAAGGCAGAGGGTAGGTCCCAGGACCCCTCCCCCACAACCCAGAGCTCTGAGCCCTCGCGGCAGCAGTGGGAACCTCTGAGCGGGCAAAGGTGCTGGTTTGGAGGGTCTACCTTGTGAGCAGCGGGGCGCCGGGCTCAGAGCATCCAGGTTGGACAGCAGGGAGGAAGCCAGGGAGAGACTGGGCCTTGGCTGGGTCCCTCCATCAGGCTCCAGCCTCACCTTTGCCTCGGGGCACAACCAGATCAATCCAGGTGAACCTAATTCAATCAGAACTCCTCAGAGTTTAGGGAGGCTGGCAAAGGTACTTGCGGACAGCAGAGAAGCAGCTGGAGAGAACTGGAGAAAGCCTGAGCCGCCCAGCCTTCTAGGAGTCTTCAGAGCCTCAGAGCTTCATACCACATACAGCCCAACCCACTTGAACTCAATCTAATCAAAAGCCTCCAGAGGACAGGGAAGCTAACATTCCTCCCCTAGAGACTGTACCAAGAGATCTGACAAAGCTCCAAGAGGGGAGACTGACAGCCCCAAAACCAAAACAAAATGAGAGGAGCAAGAGCACAGCCAAATACGGGGAGCAAACAAGGGGTAAACTCAAGCAAACAACAGAAAAAGAAGAAAGAAATTACAATAGACAGCTTCTGCACAGGTAATGAGCAAAGAGCGAATAAAACAGAGGGGGAGGGATCAGCAAAGGAAAAATCAGAAATCCCAGCGAATTGGATACAGGCTTTGGAAGAACTCAAAATGCAATTCAAAACACAATTAAGAGAGGCTGAAGACAATTGGCAAAAGAACTTAAAAACTAAGATAAGTCATCTGGAAACAGAAAACAGTGTCTTGAAAGCCAAAATCAGCCAGCTGGAAAATAAGGCAAAGGAGATGAAAGATGAGGCAAAGCAGATGAAAGATGAGGTGAAGAAGATGAAAGATGACCTCCAAAGAAAATCCGACCAAAAGGGAAAGGACGACCAAAAAACTAAGGTTGAAATCCAGTCTTTAAGAACCAGAATACAACAATTAGAATCGAGCAACCTCACAAGGCAGCAGGACTCTATAAAACAAAACCAAAAGAATGAAAAAATTGAGGAAAATATGAAACATCTCATTCACAAAACAGAGGATTTAGAAAATCGTTCAAGGAGAGACAATTTAAGAATCATTGGCCTACCAGAAGACCATGACAAAAGAAAAAGCCTGGACATAATACTAGAGGAAATTATTAAAGAAAACTGCCCCAAAATCCTTGAACAAGAGGGAAAAGTGGAGATTGATAGAATCCACAGATCACCTCCTGTACTAAATCCCCAACTGACAACACCCAGGAATGCTATAGCCAAATTCAAGAACTATCAGACCAAAGAAAAGATATTAAAAGCTGCCAAGAAGAAGTCATTCAGATACCAAGGAACCACAGTGAGGATAACTCAGGATCTGGCTGCATCCACACTGAAAAAAAGAAAGGCATGGAATATGATATTCTGGAAAGCAAGGGAACTAGGTCTACAACCAGGAGTCAACTACCCAGCAAAACTGACCATATTCTTAGAGGGGAAAGTATGGTCATTCAACAAAATAGAAGAATTCCAAGAATTCGTAAAGAAAAGACCAGACCTGAACAGAAAATTTGATGTCCAAGCACAGAACTCAAGAGAGTCATCAAAAGGCAATTAAAAAAGAGGGGAAAAAAGAAAAACAAAAAAAAATTTTAAGAGACTCAATAAGTTAAAATGATATGAATCCCTATAAGAAAAGAGGTCATTGGTAACTCTTAAAAACTGTTGTTATTACTTGGGCAGCAAAAAGAAGTATACTTAGAGGGAACAGCAACAAACTATATAGGATGAAAGGACAAGACATAAATAGGTATATAGATATATGCATGCAAAAATATATACGCATAAGTATACATATATATATCTAGAGCTTAAAAATAGGTTAATATTAAAAGAAATGGGAAAAGAAACAAATGGGGGTAAATTTATATGTCATAAAGAAGCTCATGGTGGGAGGGGGGAGAACATCAATACACTGGAAGGGTAAAGAGGTCGGAAACAGGAAATACTCAACTTTTACGTGATTTGAAAGAGACTCAAAGAGGGAAAAACAATCCAATCCATTGGGGGCAGAGAATAGATTTGCACCCTATAGGAGAGTAGAAGGGTAACAAACGGTCTGGTGGGGAGGGAAGCAGTACAAGAGAGGGAGGGAGCGGGGGGTTAATTTTAGAAAGACTATAGGGAAAATAAGGGGGGGATAAATAGAGAGGGGGTAGAAAGGGAAGTAAAATAAAGGTGGGAACTAGGGGGACTGTTCAAAAGCAAATATTGGTGTAGAAGGAAATAGTGAAAGAAGAAAAGGCAGGAAAAGGAGCAGAAATCAAAATGCTGGGAAATACACAGCTAGTAATCATAACTCTGAATGTGAATGGAATGAACTCACCCATAAAACGCAAGCGAATAGCAGAGTGGATTAGAGTCCAAAACCCTACCATATGCTGTCTACAAGAAACACATATGAGAAAGGTAGACGCACATAGGGTGAAAGTAATAGGGTGGAGCCAAATCTATTGGGCATCAACTGACAAAAAGAAGGCAGGAGTCGCAATCATGATATCCAACAAAGCCAAAGTAAAAATAAATCTAGTTAAAAGAGATAGGGAAGGTAATTACATCCTGATAAAAGACAGTATAGACAGTGAGGAAATCTCTGTACTCAACATGTATGCACCAAATGGCATAGCATCCAAATTTCTAAAGGAGAAATTAGAGGAACTCAAGGACGAAATAGATAGAAAAACTATACTAGTGGGAGATCTGAAACTTCCTCTATCTAAACTAGATAAATCAAACCAAAAAATAAATAAGAAAAAAGTAAGAGAAGTGAATGAAATCTTAGAAAAATTAGAGTTAGTAGACATGTGGAGAAAAATAAATAGGAACAAAAAGAAATATACCTTCTTTTCTGCAGCACATGGTACATTCACAAAAATTGACCATGTATTAGGGCATAAAAACTTTGCAAACAAGTGCAAAAGAGCAGAAATAATAAATGCAACTTTCTCAGATCACAATGCAATGAAAATAATAATTAGTAAGGGAACATGGAGAGGTAAATCGAAAATTAATTGGAAATTAAACAATCCGATTCGCCAAAACCAGTTAGTTAAAGAACAAATCATAGAAACAATTAATAACTTCATTGAAGAAAATGACAATGATGAGACATCCTTTCAAAACCTATGGGATGCAGCCAAAGCAGTACTCAGGGGGAAATTTATATCCTTGAGTTCATATATTAACAAATTAAGAAGGGCAGAGATCAATGAATTGGGCATGCAAATTAGAAAATTAGAAAGTGAACAAATTAAAAATCCTCAGATGAAGACTAAATTAGAGATCCTAAAACTCAAAGGAGAAATTAATAAAATTGAAAGTCAAAGAACTATTGATTTAATAAATAAGCCTAGAAGCTGGTACTTTGAAAAAACAAATAAAATAGACAAAGTATTAGTCAGTCTAATTAAAAAAAGGAAAGAAATAAACCAAATTGACAGTATTCAAGATGAAAAGGGAGACCTCACCTCTAATGAAGAGGAAATTAAGGCAATCATTAAAAACTACTCTGCCCAATTATATGGCAACAAATATGGCAATCTAGGTGATATGGATGAATACTTACAAAAATATAAATTGCCTAGACTAAAAGAGGAAGAAATAAATTACCTAAACAAACCCATGTCAGAAAAAGAAATTGAAAAAGCCATCAAAGAACTCCCTAAGAAAAAATCCCCAGGTCCAGCTGGATTCACAAATGAATTCTATCAAACATTCAAAGAACAACTAATTCCAATATTAAACAAACTATTTGACAGAATAGGCCAAGAAGGAGTTCTACCAAATTCATTCTGCAACACAAACATGGTACTGATCCCAAAGCCAGGCAGGTCAAAAACAGAGAAAGAAAACTATAGACCAATTTCCCTAATGAATATAGATGCAAAAATCCTAAATAGGATACTAACAAAAAGACTCCAGCAAGTCATCACAAGGATCATCCACTATGACCAGGCAGGATTCAT
Organism: Monodelphis domestica; assembly: GCF_027887165.1. Classification (NCBI taxonomy): domain Eukaryota; kingdom Metazoa; phylum Chordata; class Mammalia; order Didelphimorphia; family Didelphidae; genus Monodelphis; species Monodelphis domestica. The sequence goes on from NC_077227.1 coordinate 436,290,202, forward strand.
ACCAGGAATGCAAGGATGGTTCAATATTAGGAAAACCATCCACATAATTGACCATATTAACAAGCAAACTGACAAAAACCACATGATTATCTCAATAGATGCAGAAAAAGCATTTGATAAAATACAACACCCATTCCTATTGAAAACACTAGAAAGCATAGGAATAAAAGGGTTGTTTCTAAAAATAATAAACAGTATATATCTAAAACCATCAGCAAACATCATCTGCAATGGGGATAAACTAGAAGCCCTTCCAATTAGATCAGGAGTAAAACAAGGATGCCCATTATCACCTCTATTATTTAATATTGTACTAGAAACACTAGAAGTAGCAATTAGAGAAGAAAAAGAAATTGAAGGTATTAAAATTGGCAATGAGGAGACCAAGCTATCACTCTTTGCAGACGATATGATGGTTTACTTAAGGAATCCTAGAGAATCAACCAAAAAGTTACTCGAAATAATCAACAACTTTAGCAAAGTTGCAGGATACAAAATAAACCCACATAAGTCATCAGCCTTTCTATATATTTCCAACACATCTCAGCAGCAAGAAATAGAGAGATAAATTCCATTTAAAATCACCCTAGACAATATAAAATACTTAGGAATCTATCTGCCGAGATAAACACAGGAACTATATGAACACAACTACAAAACACTTTCCACACAGCTAAAACTAGATCTAAAAAATTGGAAAAACATTGATTGCTCATGGGTAGGACGAGCTAACATAATAAAAATGACAATCCTACCCAAATTAATTTACTTATTTAGTGCCATACCCATTGAACTACCAAAAAACTTCTTTACTGAATTAGAAAAAAACATAACTAAGTTCATTTGGAAGAACAAAAGATCAAGGATATCTAGGGAAATCATGAAAAAAAATGCAAAGGAAGGAGGACTTGCAGTCTCTGATCTCAAACTATACTATAAAGTGGTGGTTATAAAAACAATTTGGTACTGGCTAAGAGACAGAAAGGAGGATCAGTGGAATAGACTTGGCATAAATGATCTCAGCAAGACAGTTTATGACAAACCCAAAGACCCCAGATTTTGGGACAAAAATCCATTATTTGATAAAAACTGCTGGGAAAATTGGAAGACAGTGTGGGAGAGATTAGGTTTGGATCAACACCTCACACCCTACACCAAGATAAATTCAGAATGGGTGAATGATCTGAACATAAAGAAGGAAACTATAAGTAAATTAGATGAGCACAGAATAGTATACATGTCAGACCTTTGGGAAGGGAAAGATTTTAAAACCAAGCAAGACTTAGAAAGAGTCACAAAATATAAAATAAATAATTTTGACTACATCAAATTAAAAAGCTTTTGTACAAACAAACCAATGTAACTAAAATCAGAAGGGTAGCAACAAATTGGGAAGCAATCTTCATAAAAACCTCTGACAAAGGTTTAATTACTCAAATTTACAAAAGAGCTAAATCAATTGTACAAAAAATCGAGCCATTCTCCAATTGATAAATGGGCAAGGGACATGAACAGGCAATTCTCAGCTAAAGAAATCAAAACTATTAATAAGCACATGAAAAAGTGCTCTAAATCTCTTATAATCAGAGAGATGCAAATCAAAACAACTCTGAGGTATCACCTCACACCTAGCAGATTGGCTAACATGATAGCAAAGGAAAGTACTGAATGCTGAAGGGGATGTGGCAAAGTAGGGACATTAATTCATTGCTGGTAGAGTTGTGAATTGATCCAACCATTCTGGAGGCAATTTGGAACTATGCCCAAAGGGCGATAAAATACTGTCTGCCCTTTGATTCAGCCATAGCACTGCTGGGTTTGTACCCCAAAGAGATAATAAGGAAAAAGACTTGTACAAGAATATTCATAGCTGCGATCTTTGTGGTGGCCAAAAATTGGAAAATGAGGGGATACCCTTTATTGGGGAATGGCTGAACAAATTGTGGTATATGCTGGTGATGCAATACTATTGTGCAAAACGGAATAATAAAGTGGAGGAATTCCATGGAGACTGGAACAACCTCCAGGAAGTGATGCAGAGTGAAAGGAGCAGAACCAGGAGAACATTTACACTGTGGTACAATCGAAGGTAATGGACTTCTCCATTAGTGTCAATGCAATGTCCCTGAACAATCTGCAGGGATCTAAAAAACACTATCCACAAGCAGAGGATAAACTGTGGGAGTAAAAACACCAATGAAAAGCAACTGCTTGACTACAGGGGTTGAGGGAATATGACTGAGGAGAGACTAAATAAACACTCTAATGCAAATACCAACAACATGGAAATGGGTTTGAATCAAGAACACATGTGTTACCCAGTGGAATCGTGCGTCGGCTATGGGAGAGGTGGTGGGAGGGGGGGGGAGGGAAGAAAAGAAAATGATCTTTGTTTCCAATGAATAGTGTTTGGAAATGACCAAATAAAAATTAAAAAATAAAAAAAAATTAAAAAAAGAATGAATTGAAAATTCCAGATAGTCAATAGCTTCTTTAAGGGAATACATTGGATCATGGTAGCTAGAAATATGGAAGAATCTAAGGAAAAAATCAAGAACAGGGTCATAGGATTTGGGACTCAAAAGAACCTTAAAGGGCTGTTCCAAAGCTCTCATTTTACAGATGAGAAAACTTAGGGCCAAAGGGGAAAGTGATTTTCCCAAGGTTACCCAGCTCAGTAGCCAAGCCAGCACTCATACCTATATCCTCTGAATCCAAATGCATTGGTTATTTCATTGCATCATGCTGACAGGGCCAGGAAAAGGAAAAACAAATGGACTCCAGCTGTTAAGTAGACAGCAAAGTAGACTCCAGGTGTCAATTAATTAGTCGTGTGTTCCCCAAACACCCATTTGGTGTTCAGTATTGTTCCAGGTTGGGGCAAGGGAAGAAATACAAGACATAGTTCTTGCCCTCAAGGAGCCCATAGTCTATTGAGGGAAAGAAGACCACACATGTGAATGTTATATGTATGATTAAGTGTCAAAACAATTGATGTAGACAGAATCTAATAAAGTGTTAATTGTGTGAAATTTAAAGCCAAGAGGAAAAAGAGAGATAGCCTCCTAGTGAAGGAAGGACTTGAGCTGAATTTGAATTGGGAATTTGAAGAAGTATGATTTAGAAATGGGGACAAACAGAAAGCAGGGAATCATTTCAGTCTGAGGAACTAGAATTTGCAAAGGTATAATGAGCCTGGTCCTGAGCACAGTATGTTGAGGGGACAGAAGGGTAGGAGAATTCTGGCCAGAGTGGAGGTGATATGCTGGGGAACAGTGTGATAGAGCAGTAAGAATATTGGGCCTGGATTCAAATTTTACTTTTGACACTTGCTAGCTGTGTGACCCTTGGGCAAGTGATTTAAACAACTCTGTGCCTCAATTGCTCAATAGAGATAAATACATGTCACTTATTTCACAGAAGCATGAAGAAAAAAGTTTGGGTTTTTTATAAATCTAAAAGTATCATCTAAATTTGAATTTGGTGGTGGTTTCCTTTTTCTTACCTTTAGAACTCTGATGGAACAGCTAGGTGGCACAGTCGTTAAAGTGCTGAGCCCAGAGTCAGGAAGACTCATCTTCCTGAATTCAAATCTAGTCTCAGACACTTACTAGCTCTGAGATCCTGAGAAAGGTACTTCAGCCTGTTTGCCTCAGTTTCCTCACCTGTAAAATGAACTGGAGAAGGAAATTACAGTTCAGTATCTCTGCCAAAAAAAAAAAAAAACAAATGGGGTAAAAAATCAGACAAGCCTGAACTATAACAAAGTACTAAGAGTCAAAAATCTGTCCTGTAGTATTCGTGTTTTTGTGCAAGTCACTGAACATATCCTACTATTGTTCTTTTATGTTTACTGTTTGATGGATGCTTATTGTTGTTGCTGTTTTGAGGAGGCAGGAGAAAAGAAAAGTATAAGAAGCACATTTTTGTCATTATTACCTGCATTTCACCAAAAAATTATCTGGGTTCCCTGAGAGAATTTGTCCCTTTAAACTTACCCCTTAGCTCTTATAGCTCCCCATAAAGGGACAAATTCCCAGGAAACACAAGTCTGAGACAATCGCGAGCTGAAAGGAGCCGGGCGCTCCTAAGGTTCTTTCTCCTGATGTTGGACAGGAATAGGAACTGCCATGAAAGATGAGGCTAGAGTGGCTAAAATGCTAGGAGATCCTTGCCAAAGTTGGCCTCACCCCTAGAGTGGGTGGGAGGTCCCCTAAGGGATTCTGGAAGGTTCCAGGCATTCTTTGCATTTATGAAATGCCAAACACCATCTGATGCAGTTGCTGACATTCCCATCGTTACTCTCCAATGTGGGTTCCGTGGTTGGATTCATCTGCTGGTAGGCACATCTACTAGGTGTCTGGGAGAGAGAAATCTAAGGTCATCATCATCATCCCCAGCTCAACTTTTTAGTACATGTACTGAGGATCTAATAGCTGTTTTAAATTCTTCTTCTCGTAACTCTCCATCTTTCAGAAGGCTCTGAACAGCAGGGAGATGTTTTAACTCCCCAAGCATCTGCTCATTAGAATCCACATTCAGAAGGGGACTCTCCTTCCCTTGAACACTTAGTGCCCTTGTATGTATGGAAGGCTTTTCCTAGTGCTCTAAGTAAAACTCAAGAAACCCCTCCTGCTCTTGGGGATAACAGCAGTAGCACCGTGTTACAGCATCCAAAAAGCTGAAGTACATATGATGCTTTAAATATTTGCAAAATAATGTGCAAATATTATCTGCTTTTATTCTCATAATAACCTGGAAGATAGAAGCTATTATTATCCTCAATTTACAGATGAGGAACCTGAGGCTTAGTGAGGTTAAATAACTTGTTAAGTATCTCACAACTAGTACGTGTCAGAGGCCAGACCTGAAGTTCAGAAGATGGTTTGTTCCCTCATGCCAGCCCCCTCCCCCACAAGCATTTAGGTGATTGTTTAGATTTTAGCATTGTACTTGAAGTACTTGAAGTTAGGAAGACCTAGGTTCAAATCCTGCCTCATAGGCTTATTAGCTATGTGACTGAGCAAGGCACCTAATTTCTTTAAATCTCAGTTTCCTCATTTTTAAATTAGGGGAGTGGGATTCAATGAACTGGAAGGCCCCTTTCAGCTCTAAATCTAGGCCAGTTTGGGTCACCTCATTGTTATGCAATCCCAGGTTGATTGTGTAAGCATTCAGAAACTTCTGCAAAGGAAGAGAAAAGCAAGGCTTGGCTATCAGATTTTAAAGAGATTCTAGTAACTCAGTAATTCCTAGAATGGGATGGGAATCTCTTAGATCCAGCTCCTCTCCCTGCCTGGTGCGCTGGCTTTGTATTTTCTGATCAGTGTCTCTCAAGGGTAGTGTCTTGCTAGGGCATCTGGCGTATTTATATTTCAAAGTATCTTTGGGTCATTAATTACTAAAAGATGATAGATTATGAAATCGTGCATACTTTTTGGCTTTCCAAAACTCTCTTTTTATAGGGAACAAAAATAAAATGACTTGGGTTCAAGGTTATTATTTGATTCAAATGACAGGGGAAAACAAAATATTGACATTCTTCTTCCCCAAATAAGGGCCTAAAGTTGTAGGCAGTACTTGGGAAGTAATCAAACCTTCTGTGTTTCTAGGAGCAGATGTAATTCTGGGGAAAACAAATGAAGGGGGGAAAGTCAGAGTGAACCACTTAGGAAAATGATGTTTAATTTCTTACTTAACCCTCTGGGAAATTTCCTTAGACAATTTGAGAAAGATCAATAACCAATATTGCCAAGAATTTCTTTTCCGTGCAAATCTTTATTTAAACATTTTATTCTCCACACCCCTCTATAAGGATTAAGCTACTCCTGGTATGGGTGTGAAGGAGGTCCTGTGGCCTAGGAGTTAACTCAAGGCATGAGGCTGTCATTCTCTGCATATTTCTGTCATTATTGCCCATATTTATCCAAACAATAGTATTCCTCTCTCCCTTCCTTCCTTCCTTCCTTCCTTCCTTCCTTCCTTCCTTCCTTCCTTCCTTCCTTCCTTCCTCCCTTCCTTCCTTCCTTCCTTCCTTCCTTCCTTCCTTCCTTCCTTCCTTCCTTCCTTCCTTCCTTTCCTCCTTCCTTCCTTCCTTCCTTCCTTCCTTCCTTCCTTCCTTCCTTTCTTCCTTCCTTCCTTTCTTTCTTCCTCTTTCTTTCTTCCTTCCTTCCTTCCTTCCTTCCTTCCTTCCTTCCTTCCTTCCTTCCTTCCTTCCTTCCTTCCTTCCTTCCTTCCTTCCTTCCTTCCTTCCTTCCTTCCTTTCTTCCTTCCTTCCTTCCTTTCTTTCTTTCTTTCTTTCTTTCTTTCTTTCTTTCTTTCTTTCTTTCTTTCTTTCTTTCTTTCTTTCTTTCTTTCTTTCTTTCTTTCTTTCTTTCTTTCTTTCTTTCTTTCTTTCTTTCTTTCTTTCTTTCTTTCTTTCTTTCTTTCTTTCTTTCTTTCTCTCTTTCTCTCTTTCTCTCTTTCTCTCTTTCTCTCTTTCTCCCTTACCTTCTATATTAGGATCAATTCTATGTGTTGGTTCCAAAGCAGAAGAGCAGTAAGGGCTAGGCAATGGGGGTTAAGTGATTTGCCCAGGGTCACACATCTAGGAAGTGTCTGAGGCCAGATTTGAACCCATGGCCTCTGACTTCTACACCTGACTCTCAATCCCTTGTTCCCTCTGCTGCCTTTCAAGTGAAGAAGTAAAATGTTCATAATCAACCATCTGGTTCAGGCATGAGCATAATCTCACAAAAAATTTGGAATTTGTACACCAGATCCATTAAAAAATTATAATTTCCTTTGCATAATCTTCAATTCCAATTATATTGTCCCTTTCCATTATCTTAGGAAGCCATTCCTTGTTAACAGGAACAGGGATAGCTAGGCAGCAGAATGGATAGAGCACCAGGCCTGGAGTTGAAAGGACCTGGTCTCATGGTCTCATTTTTGACTTCAAACACTTCCTAACCACGTGACCCTGGGCAAGTCATTTAAACCCATTTGCCTGGCCTTTACTACTCTTCTTTTTAGAGTTGTTACTAAGACAGAAAGTAAGGATTTAAAAAACCAGCAACAACAAACAATTAAAATTTTTTTTTTAAAAATCAGTTTAGTCAAATTAGGCAGCAAGGTGGTGCAGGGGAAAGAGTACCAGTCCTAGAGTTAGAAACATCTGAGTTAAAATTTGACCTCAGGCATGTAACAGCTCTGTGCCCCTGGGTAGGTCACTTAACCTCAGTTTCCTCATCTGTAAAATAGGGATTATAATAGAACCTACCTTCCAGAGCTGTTGTGAGGATCAAAGGTCATAGTAATTGTAAAGCTCTTAAGTGTGTGTCTGGCATATAGTAAGCACTATATAAATGTTAGTTATTATTAATTAAAGTAACCAACTCATCATCTGAGTATGTGCAGTTTTCTATCTCCAGTGAGCTTCCACCTCTGTAAGGAGGGAGGGAGGTTCAGTTTAATTTTTTTTTTCTGGTTGTGGTTCTTTCCATTCACATTGCCCAAGTCATCACATCCACTGTTTTCCTGTTGCTGACTACTAACCTGAATCAGTTCATGTCTCCCCATGATTCTGTGGTTTTTTTTTTTTTGGTATTTTTTTCCTTCTTACAGTACAGTAATATTCTATCACATTTATGCAGCACAACTTGTTTAACCATTCTCCAATCAATGGTTGTTTGACTTTGTTTCTATTTCTTTGCCACTATGAATACCTACTGGATATGCCACCAAATAAATTATTATAAAAAGAATTTGTTATTTGTAAAATACCTTAGATGGAACAAACTCCTTTAGTGATTTTGAAACCAGATCTTATTTATGATATGTTTCTTTTAAAATAGTAAATCTAATGTGTAAAGTGTGGCACATAAATTTAGCCCATTTAAGAACCATGAAGAACATAGAATGGGCAAAGACATCAACCCGAGTCCCCACTGTCACTTTGAATGGAGTGCCAGGGCATAGCCCACTCAGAATTCATTGCAATAATTCTCCTGTTGCCTTCTAAAATCTTGTCTTCAGGCTAATTACCTTGTGGCATCTATTATTGTCAAATTTAGAATTAGAAAGGGCATTAGGGATCATTTAGTTCCTGATGTAAAGTGATTATTTTACCAGAGAAGAAACTGAGTCTTAGATCAGCTCATAAATAGGCTTGTTTTCCCTTGATTCATTCACATAAATATTTATTAAGTGGCTATTGTGTGCAATCTATTGGCCAGAGGCTGGGGAAGAGTTAAAAATTTCCTACACAGCTTATAATTTTGTAAAGGGATAAGATATCAATACAGTAAACTATAATGCACAATATTATAACAAATATATTAGAAAGTTGTAAAAGAAAGTGCTATATGATTCTGGGGGTCAAGATTTGTTACTGATCTGGGAAATAATGGAAGGGATAGCTTTTTAAATTAGGTTTTAAAGAAAGTGTAAAGATACTCTGTGCATAGAGAAGAATGAAGACATGTTAGTGTATAGGCATTGGGGAGAGAGGCAGACAGTAGTGAGATTTTTCATTTTATATGAATATGTATTCTTATTTGACACATTATAGTCTTTTCCAGGACTCAAAGATTAGAAAGTCCTTCCCTGGAAAGTATAAGCAGTATCTCAACCTAGCTACAGTAAGGACTTGAATTTGGAGATTCTTAGGGTGCTATTCTTGATTCCCTGGGTATTCCCTTGAAAGCATTTTAGTGTTTTCCATCTCACTGATTCTTAACAGATTTTTTTTTCCTCTATTCAAAGCAGCAGTAAATGGGATTTACTGAACTAGAATCATAGAAGCACATGCTGGGGTTCATGTAATGCACACATTATGCCCTACCTCATGCCCCAGGTCCTTCCTGTCCTTTCCCACCTTCCATTCCAATTAGAAATATTTTCTCTCCTTTTGGTTTCTAAATAGTTTATATTGAGGGCAGTTGGGTGGCTCAGTGGATTGAGAGCCAGACCTGGAGACCAGAGGTCCTAGGTTCAAATCTAGCCTCAGACACATCTTAGCTGTGTGACCCTGGGCAAGTCACTTAATCCCATTGCCTAGCCCTTATCAGTCTGCCTTGGAACCAATAACACAGTATTGTTTCTAAGATGGAAGATATGGGATTAATAAAATGGAAATGGTTTGTTTTTACTTATTTTTGCTCTTGTCATACCCCTCTAGTAAAATGTAGACACCTTGAGGGCAGAGACCTGTTCATTTTTTCCTTTCTAATGTCCATCACTTAGTACAGTACCTTGTCAAGGTAAATTACTTCCTAGGAGACTAATGACATAGCAAGAGCTACTGAATATTTCAGGGATCTCAAAAGACTATGGAGTATAGAAATCACTGCAAGATTGTTTAAAAATTTTTTTTTTCAATAGGAAAAAGAATAGGATCTGCCAGCTTTACACTGGTAAGTTTGATACAGGTTCTTGGGGAAATTCTTTAATATTTTATTAAAGGGTAGGCTACTGAATACATAGAAAAGGAAGCAAATATCACTAAGAACTGTGTCTTTAATTACTGACTACAACCTTCATCATTGCTCTATCTAGCTGGCTCGAGAGCATTTTTATGTCCTATTCAGTCATCCACCAAGGAACTTGAACCTTCAAGAGTATCTTCCCTGACACCACACATCATTTCCTCACTCTAACCTACTTTCTATAATTACTTAGAAAACAGTCATCAAAATCAATATAACCATTGCTACTTGAAAAGTCATGACAATCAGCAACCAAAGTTCCATTTGCAATAATTATGATCTCCAAGACTGAAGCTTTATTCCCTATGTATTTGTATTTATTTATTTTCTTAATGTAAGTCCTTGAGGTCAGGATCTATCTCATTTAAAAAAATTTGTATTACCATCATCTCCTACAGTGTCTAGAATATATCAACCATTAATGAATTTATTAAAAACTCATTCATTCATTCATCAAGGATAGATCATCCCAGATTCACATAATTTCTTTTAATGGGTTGCTAGATTAGTGGATAGGGAAAATGCTATAAGTAGAGTTTATTTGAATTTTAACAAAGACAAAGACTCATACTATTCTTGTGCGGAAAAAAAAAGATGAGAAGATGGGATCTAGATTATTGTAGTTATGCAGCTTCAGAACTATTTGAATGATGAGATCTATTCAAAGAATTGCCATTAATGGTTTTATGTGAACTTGACAGAAGATATACAATGGAATTCTGGGAAGATACATGCAGAATTTGAGACATCCTAATCCAGGAGTCTCCATATAATTACTCTAGGTTTGAGGTATTTTGTGGATTTGAAGAATCATAGATCAGGAGTTGCTATTAATTTCTATAATTTTACTAGAACAACCAGAGGACTGATTAATTCACATTCAAAGAAAGATATTAAAAAAGCATGTTGACCAAATAAATAACAAGGAAGACCCCCTGATCCCCAGAAAATGTTATCATGACACCCTTAGAGACTGGGATGCATATACATGACCAATGATGGATGATCCATAACCTCACTAGCACCTAGCAAAAAATGATTGCTTAATATAGACAGCTATCATCGTGTACCTTGACTTATTTTCACAACTAAATTCCTAGAAAAAAGTCATCTATAGTCTTTGCCTTCAATTCTTCTTCCATTCAGTTTCAACTCTTGAAATCTGACTTCAAACTTTACCACTTCAGCTTCTTTTTCCAAGGTTATCAATAATCTTTTTTAAAAAATTTATTCATTTTATTTTTATTTTAAAATATTTTTCCATGTTTACATGATTAATTTTCTTCCTCTCTCCTCTTCCCTCCCCCATCCCAGAGCAAACAAGCAATTCCACTGGGTTATACAAATGTTATCAATTGTTACCTATTTCTACATTATTCATTTTTGCCACAGAGAGATCTTTTAAAGGTCAAATCCCAAAGCACATACCCATATATACATGTGATAAGTGATGTCACATGTTTTTCTTTTGCATTTCTACTCCTATACTTCTTTTTCCCAATGTGGATAGCATTCTTTCCTATAAATCCTTCAGGAATATCCTGGCTTGTTGCATTGCTACTAGCAGCAAAGTCCAGGATTGTTCGACAGAGTTTTACTTTCTGTGTACAATGTTCTCCTGGTTCTCCTCATTTCACTCTGCATCAATTCTTGGAGGTTTACATAGGAATCCTACAGTTTATCATTCCTTTCAGCACAATAGTATCCCATTATCATCATATACCACGATTTGTTCAGCCATTTCCCAATCAAGAAACAACCCTTTGTTTTCCAATTTTTTGCCACCACAAAGATTGACTATGAATATTTTTATACAGATACTTTTCTTTATTATCTTTTTGGGGTACAAAACTAGTAGTGTTATTGCCGGATCAAAGAGTATGCATTCTTTTAAAGCCCTTTGGGCATAATTCCAAATTGCCTTCCAAAATCACTGTATTAATCCAAAACTCCACCAGCAATGCATTAGTGTCCCAATTTTGCCACAGCCCCTCCAACATATATTATTTTCCTTTACTGTCATACTGACCAATCTGCTAGATGTGAGGTGGTACATCAGCATTGTTTTGATTTGCATTTCTCTAATTATGAGAGATTTAAAACACTTTTTATGTGCTTATTGTTAGTTTTGATTTCTTTATCTAAAAACTGTCTATTCATGTCCCTTGACCATCTGTCAATTGGGTAATGAATTTTATTTTTGTGAATTTGACTTAGTTCCTTATAAATTTGAGTTATTAGATATAGCGGAGGCCGGCCCGCAGCCCTCCCACGAAAGGAAAGATAGAAGGTTGACCTTGGGGAAAAGATTGGAGCCAAGGAAATGGATAAGAAGGCAGACACACAGGCAATATTTATAATAATCGAGCTCCACAGAATAAGCTCAGCTACTTAGCTTTCACTAGGACATGAACCAGTTAAGTAGCTTTGAATCAACATATGGGAGTAAGCAATGAACATGGAGATTAGCTGAAAGAAAAGCCATGATCCCTTACAGTCTGGGCTGCAGGTACGGATCAGTCCAGTTTGAGGAGAGGAGATCAAGAAAGAAATCACCAGTCCTTTAGAGCTGGTACTCTAAGCATGGACCATTTGAGGATAGAAGATTAAGGAAAAAAAGGTCTTTCAGAGAGAGATAGAGGAAGTTAAAGTTGAGCTTGGCCAGAGGCCAAGCTCCAGGAAAGACATAGACAGGTGAGGGGTGATAAGGTAAAGAGAGCTGGCTCTCTGTGGATGCTCCTATTTATTATTATTGAGATGCAAATGTACACAATACATATTGATGACTACACAGTGGATTGCCATTGGTCAATTGTAAATTACAACAAGGTATAGGTGTGGTTTGTCTCAGCCAGGTGAGCACAAAGAAACCAGATTTCTCACATAAACCTGGTGGACGCTGGGATCAAGGGTCAAAGGCTTTACTTGCCATGCACAGGACTGAGCATGCGCTCTCCTAAGACAATCTTTACATTTTAACTATTTCCCTTGATCATAGGTAGGTGTGGACTGCTACATTAGACCTTTGTCAGAGATTTTTGTTTAAAAATTTTCCCCCCAATTTGTTGCTTCCCTTCTAATTTTGGTTGCATTTGCTTTGTTTGTACAGAAACTTTTTAATTTAATATATCAAAATTATTCATTTTACATTTTGTAATGTTCTCTATCTCTTCCTTGGTCTTAAATTCCCATAGTCATATCAAACTCTTCATGTTTATAATAAAGTTCATTATTTTTTTCCCCTGAATATAGCTCCTCAAAAAAAATCTATTTCTGTGGGGCCCTCACTGTCATTTTACCAAGCAAATTCACAATATCAGGATCATCTTCTGCCTTTCCTTTCCTTTATTTCCTATATCCAATTGCTTGTTAATTCTTGCTGATTCTGCCTCTATAATACCTCTCAAATTTATCCCCTTCTCCTCATTCAAATTGCCACTTCCTTATTCCATCATTCCATTGTCTTTTGCCTTACTTATTTCAATAAGTTACTAACTACTCAGTTTGTCAATAAACATTGATTAAGGGGGTAATTTTGTGCTCAGTGGATTGAGAACCACACAGAAATCCCCCCAAAAGCAAAAGACAGACATTGCCCTAAAAGCTAATGGGAGAAATGACAGGGGGCTAAGAAGGAATAAATATGAGTAAACAACAGAAAAAGAAAAAAATTACAATCAACAGCTTCTATTCAGGTAATGAAAAATTACCTACAAAGAAAAACAGACCAGAAGGAGAAGGATGACCAAAAATCCAGTGACTAAATTAAGTCTTTAAAAATTAAAATCCAACAACTAGACACAAATGCGTTCACATGGCAGCAAGAGTCTATAAAACAAAATAAAAAGAAAGAAAAAAAATTGAGGAAAATATGAAACACCTCATTGATAAAACTATAGACCTGGAAAATAGGTCCAGAAAAGACAATTTAAAAATTATTGGACTACTGGAAAATCATAACAAAAGAAAAAGGCTGGAAATCATTCTACAGGAAATTATGCAATAAAAGTGCCCCTACATTCTTGAACAAGAAAAGTGGAGATTGAAAGAATCCACAGATCACCTCCTGCATTTAATGCCCAATTGACAATGCCAAGGAATATTATAGCAAAATTCAAGAACTACCAGACCAAGGAAAAGATACTACAAGCTGCTAAGAAAAAAACATTTAGGTATCATAGAACCACAGTTAGGATAACACAGGACCTGATTTCATCTACATTGAAAGACTGGAAGGCATGGAATATGATATTCTGGAAAGTAAGGGAACTGGGTCTACAACCAAGAATCAACTAGGCTGCAAAATTGACAGGGAAAAGTATGGTCATTTAATAAAATAGAAGACTTCCAATCCCTAAAGAAAAGATCTGACTGAAACAGAAAATTTGATGCCCAAACACAGAACTCAAGAGAATCACCAAAAGGTAATTAAGGAAGGGGAAAAACATTTGTTAAGGGCCCCAATAAGTTCAAATGATTTCTATTCCTATAAGAAAAGATGATATTGGTAACTCTTAAAAATTGTTATTATTATCAGGGTAGCTAGAAGAAGTATATTTAGAGGGTACAGTGACAAACTATATAGGATGATATGCCAAAAAATATATTAAAAACTAGGAGTAAAAAAGAGAATACTAAGAGAAATGGGAAAAGAGATAAAATGGGATAATTATATATTACATAAAAATAGCACATGGGGAAAGTGAGGAGAATAATACAATGAGAGGGTGAAAGAGGTTGGAGACAGTCTCCAAGAAAATTTTAATTGTTACAGTGGGAAGGGTCAGAAAGGTTCAAATGGAAGGAAAGCCTCTGACTCCAAGTTCAATCATCATCATCAACAACAACAATAACAAAAATATCAACAATAACAATATCAACATCATCAACATCAATAATGACATCATCAATGTCATCAACATCATCATCCACAATATCAACTCCATTAACATCATCAACATCATCCACATTGTGAACATCATCATGAACATCATTATCATCGTCAACAACAACAACAACATCATCCACAACATCAACATCAAAATCATCAATGTCAACATTAACATCTAACTATCCATCTTTCCTGGTCCAGGAAAGATTTTTTCTGTGTGGCCTAACCTAATAGCATACTATGGAGAGTACTGAATGATAGTCAAAAGTTCTAAACTCTAGGCGTGTACGCCACTGTGTCCTTTGGGGGTAAAAAGACTCTTGGACTCAGTTTCCTCAGTTATGTATGACTGAAGCTTACCTGGACTTTGCATTAAGTTAATCAATTAAATCAAAGAATAAACCAGGTGTAAATAAGAAGAAAATATTATTTTGCATTAATATATTCTTATCAACTTCATGTTAAATGAATTTAATTATAGAAAAGGTCTTAGAATAAGTCACTCTTTTATATTTAAGATTTGAAGAAACATTTCACAGTTTGACACAATATTATAAAAATATTAAAATACCTTCTCTTCTTTCTTGGAATCAATACTAAGTATTGGTTCTAAGGCAGAAGTATGGGCTAGGCAATTGGGGTTACATGACTTGCTCAGTGTCACAAAGTTAGGAAGTATCTGAAATCAGTTTAGAATCCAGGATCTCCTGTCTCTAGTCCTGGCTTTCTATCCAGTAAACCACCTAGCTTCCCCAACACAGTATTTTTTTTTTAAAATAATTGAATAAATGTGTCAGTATGCAGTTTCATTATATATACATATATGTTTCTTTATATGTATATATCATCCTTTCAAGTACATTAAAGAAAAATCCAGTAGCAAATAAAATGATAGGGATGTTATGTACTGCTCTATTTCCACGTGTTTTTGATTTTTTTTCTGCTAGGTCTTTATATTTTTCAATTTATTCATTCAAAACAGTTGAGAAATCATGATTTTTCAGCTTGTGTCAATTAAATATTAAGTTTGTATGGATCAATGTCATATGTAAAAATGTGTTATGCTCTAATTCTATGAGAGTTTCTTTAATTTCTTAGACATTTCATTATTATCATGAATAATAATCTTTTGGAATAAAAGGGGATTTCACTAGCTCATTTCAACTAAAAAAAAAAAGAATGAAGACACTAGAATTAAGAAGGGTTATGAAAAGCTTGCCTGCAAATGAGATTTGAGTTGGTACTTAAAGCCATGGAAGCCAGCCAGTAGGTAGAAATGTGGAGAGAGAATACTCCAGGTATGGGGGATAGTCAGAGAAAAATGCCCAGACCTAATGGCATTTCTTGTTTTATAGAATAACCAGGAAACAGCTGTCCTTAGGTCAAGGTGTAGATGATGGTGAGGAAGGTAAGACATAAGTAGGAATATAATATAAAAGGAAAGGGTTATGAAGGATTTAAAATGTCAAATAGAGGTTCATGATTATTCCTGGAAGCAATTGGAAGTGAATGGAGTTTACTGAGCAGGGGAAGTCATGGTTAGACCTGTGCTTTAAGAAAATCACTTCAGTGGCTAAATGGAGAGATGAATTGGAGTGCAGAGAAACTTGAGGCAGACAGATCCACCAGCAGGCTATTGCAATAATCCATGCATGAGGTGATGATTGCCTGCATCATTGGTGGCAGTGTCCAAGGATAGGAAAGGGTATATTTAAGAAATATTTCAAAGATAATATTCACAGGCTGTGGCAACAGAATGGATATGGGGGTATGGGAGTTAGCAAAGATAGTTAAAAATCACCAATGCTTCAAGCTTGAGGGATTTAGGACAATAGTATAGCCTTTTCAGTAATGGGGAAGATGGTATTGGGAAGGGTTTAGGGGCAAAAATGATCAACTATTTTCTGGGATATAGTGGAGTTCAGATGTTTACTGGGCTTCATTTGTTGCTTTGTGTATCATTCAAACTGAAAAACATGATGGAGAAAATATTAATAATGCAGATTAAACCGAAAACTTGTATTTGACATATTTTTTCTTCCTAGAAAGCTGGTTGTTAAATATTTACCAACACATCACTGTATATTTATTTGTTTACAGATTGTATCCTCTAGTAGACCTTTACTTCAACGACTAGAATATTTCAATATTTTTCATTTGTAACTCCAGGCCTCAGCACAGAAAAACAAAACCAAAAAACAAGCTCCTAATTAATAGCTATTAGATTGAAAACTGAGACAATTTGTATGACCTCTTCTGTAAAATGAAGGATAAGGACAAGATGACCTTTAAGATATATTCCAGTTTTGACCTTGGGTAGATGTTTTCATAACTCTAACCTTCCTAGGTTCTGTGTGAGATACTTCTTCTGAATTCCCAGAGAAGGAGCCTGTATTTAAATTACTATAAATTACCTGCAGCAATTTTGGTTTACTTAAAAGAGCCAATGAAGTCCTCCTCCTCCCCACCCTCTCAGCTTTTGTTTCAACAATGAATGACCTACTTAATGACTTATTTGAATTTGCTTTCTCTGCCAGGCAGATGTTTCCTCCACTAAGAAAACCATCATTTTTTTAGGGGGTGGGGAGAGATAGTAGTGTATTCACCTGAATATTTCTCCTATTAAATACCTTTAAAGCTCAGGATTTCAGCTTGCCTCTCATTCTTTCTGTCTTGGAATCACAGAATTTCGGAGTTAGAAAAAGTTCTGCCTGAGGTGTGTTATTAAGCAAATATTTTACAAGATCTGAGGGATGGACATGAGAGGGAAAACAATAATGTACCTCATGAAATACTTTTAAGTTTAATCTTCATAACTGACAATTTTTTCTATCACTTTAAATCTAGGCAATCAGTGAAACAATAAGTCAAGCCCTGATTTATAGTATTTGCCCATTTCCAAGGTATAAATGCTTACACTGAAAATTAAACAACCAATTTGCTTCAGCATACCTTTGGGAGTAACCTCAGAAGCCCTTAAATCCAAGGGTGTTAAATATGTGGACTGTGGGCAAAACCAGAACCAGAGTAAAATGTATTTTGGAAATGTTTTAATATAAATAAAAATACAATAAAACATAGAAAATGCTAATATGCGGCTTTCTAATTCAACATTTGTACACGAGGACCCTTATGTTCAATTTATGGGAACTGATTCAGTCTAACATAAAACTGAAAATGAATTCCTTCTACAACATATATGCAATAACCATATAAAGCAATAACCTTTGCTTGAAGCCCTCCAGTGTGGAAGACCCCACTGCCTTTCTAGGCAGCTTATCCTACCTTTGACTGGATTGAACTGCTTAAAAATTGTGAATCATAGCATGCCTAAATTTTCACTTCTGTAACTTCAAACCATTGCTTCTGTTTTCGCCTTCTTGGTCTAGAAGAATAAGCTTCATCCTTCTTCCACAGGACAGGTCTTCTTATATATGAAAAGAAATAGCGGTTATTGTCTCTGAGAAAAACCTCACCAACCTTGCCTTAGCATCCTCTTAGACACCAGACTGTACTAATCACCACACCATTCATTCTTCAGTAATCAAGAGAAATTGTAAAGAGGTATCAGAGTTGGACCTTCCTACAGTTCATTACACATTTACGTACTCCATAGATATTTCTGGGGCTGTCCAAGGAAATCCTTATTTCTGATTAAATTCTTGAAGAAACCAACTTCTGAAACAGATTTGTAATAGAAGAACCAAGTATGTGGCAATTCCCCTTGAAAAGAAATACTAATAAATAGTGTTGTAAAAATCCAAGATATCCCCATTTTGCAAAATATCCAAGATTTCTTTTTTAGAATGGTCCTATAGTCAATAGAAATTCTACGTTTTATAGTTGTACTACTATGACTCTAAGTTAAGATATCAAGCATATTTAAAAGTTTAGAAAAAGTGAATAAAAAGGAGAGAGAGAGATTCTTTGGGTTTTTAATTCCTAGTTTTTTATTTACATATTTACGACTCCAGATCTTTTTAGGAAAATAATATTTCAAGAAGGAAACTAATTATTACCAAAGATATCTCTTTTATTGTCTGACATGCCACATGTATTGTTTTTCCATGATATTATTAAGTTCCCTTTTAACTACTTAGCTTATAACCAGGAGGTAAATAAAACACAATTAAAAGCATTTTATCATCTATCAAAAGCATCACTAAACCTACTTTTTTTGTTGTTCATCTAGAGAAAGTTGCTCCAAAATGAAGTATTTTTATTATTTTTTTATGGAAATGTAATTTTACAAAGAGAGGATACCATGGCATGGAAACTTCTTCCACTAATGAAAATCAGCAATTAACTTAAACTCTTGGAGTAGCCTGTGTCTGTGATACTTATTGTCAAACAATGTATATATGTATCAAAGGCAGGATTTGAACCTATGATGTCCTTCCTATCTCAAAAGTAAACTCTATCCTCTAAACAGCATCTTCCATTAGATATGACTCACAAAATCTTTATTAACCATGAAAATACTCACGCATATTTAACTTAAAGAATCTGGAGGAAAATGAAAAGTCCCTTGGTCTAGTCCCCTAATTCAGATAAATATTGGTTTTATTAATATGGAAATTGGTTGTTGTCCTTTGAACTCTAATAAAACCAAAATGATATCACTATGTCAGGGTCAATTTACAGTGTGTCTGACGGTGGCAAACAGACTAATTTGAGTTGAGAAGGCACCAGGATGGGCATAAATAGCCCATATGAACATTTGAGAAGGAGGTGTCTAAATTTCCTCATCTTACATTTTTTTGAGCTACTACAATTCTGCTATTTGATGTGTGTACACCTGAAGGACAGTTCTGTGCCGTTTCCCCAAAGTCTCAGTGTCAGTACTAAAGTTCTTAGAAGACCCTGAGAGTACCCTTTTGTTGCTGCTTCTGAGTGAGGGTGTGCCTTTCTGAATTGTCTGTAAAATAATTTTTCGGGCAAAAAATACTTTTGGTATTTGAACCAACTCTGCAGTAGAGTCTGAATGCTTGGCAGTTCAGCTTGAGAAAGGACCTCTGTGTCCTGTACCTTATATTGTCGGGTAATCATCAGAATCTTCCTAAGACAATTCAGATGGAAGTGATTCAGTTTCCTGGCATGGAACTGGTACACTGGTTTGCAGGTTTCACAGATGAGGTCAGCCCAACAACTCTGAAAACCTTCTCTCCCATATTCATCTATCTAGGAGGGATAGACGGGACCTTAGAGATCACCTTGTCCAACCCCACCAATTTACAGACAGAACCGAGTCCAGAGAAATGAGGTAATTTTCTAAAGTCATTCAAACCCAAAAAGAAAATTCAGTTCCTCGATTCCAGATCAGTGCCCCGTCAGCTCCTCCACCCGGCCTCCTTAGTCTTATTCTGACATATTTCCAAGGATAGACATGGTCTAAAAGTATAGGATGTCACTGAGCAAGTCACCTCACTTTTCCTTCTTGGCCACAGATATTATGAATGCTAGTCTTTTCCAATTCTATGACAGGGAATTAATGGGTTAACAATTGTGTTATCCTTTTCTGAAAAGGTGGTATAAGAAGACCCAGAATATTTTTATTAGACTTTGGAGAATTCTCTGTGTTAAAAACCAACTTTCCTATTGATGCTGTGGACACACTTTGAAGCTTTTAATATATTGGCAGACTATACTGCAGACTTTGGCGTTTAAACAAAGATTACTTAGGCCTTGATCCCAAATTCACTTTGTAATCCCCCCTGTACAAGCAACTCCTATTGGAAGGCCATGGGAGTTCCCCAAGCATGAGAGACAACTGAAGGCCTTGGTCAGAGCTGAACATAATTATGAATATACATTGTGGTAAAGTATTTTATTTGCCTTGGCTCCCTGCAAAATTGGCATCCTCGCCAGCTAATGCTATTGTAATGTCAGACCATTGGCATGCTGCAATGAGGCTTAGAGCATATAAGGGACAGACACTGTGCAGTGTAGAGTAGAGCTATTCAAAGTTAACCATTGAGTTTGATGACCAATAATGCCAGATGACAAGCTCAGTCTTCATTAAAGCCAAGCCAAATGGCCCACGATTTTATGATTTTCCACAGGCCTTTCCATTTGCACACAGAATCACCCTGCCTGCCATTAGGCCTCAGAATGCGATTTCCAAGTTGCACCTCTCAAAGCCTGGGACCAGGTTGATTTGTTTAATCATGGCCCCCAGTTGTATCTTTGTGGGGGTCATAATGGCTATGAGGAAGGCACTTTGGAAAATAATTTTGAGAATGGATGTTTGCTACTGATGTGTACCAGGGATTATGGAGGGCGATTAGGGTTCATTGGCTTGTGTGCTATGCAAATACTTAACCTGATCTATTGTATAAGAATTGATTTTATCTTTATTCAATTGTCTGCATGTTCATTCCTATCTCAGACTTCATTTTACATGCATGCTCCTTGAGGGCAGGGCACCTTTTTACTAGCATGCACTGGGTGTGCAAATAGGCATTAGAATTCTAAGTAGGCCATAACTTTCTATGTATATAGTTTCTCTGCAGACTCTGCCCTAAAACATCAATAAAAGTTCCCATTTCAATAGTGCTTTAAGGTTTGCAGAGTACATTTCTCTCAATTGTCCTGGAACAGTTCATTTTTTATTCTAATTTTAAAGATAGATGGAGGGGGAGGGAAAGGAAGAGAGAGAGGGAGAGGGAGAGATAAAGAGAGAATGACAGAGAAAGAGAGACAAAGAGAGAGGGACAGAGAGAGGGAGAGACAGAGAGAGAGAGGGAGGTAGAGAGAGGGAGGGAGGTAGAGAGACAGAGACAGAGAGACAGAGAGAGAGAGACAGAGAGAGAAGGAAGGAGGAAGGGAGAGACAGACAGACACAGACAGACAGAGAGGGAGGCATGGAGGGGGGGAGAGAGAGAGAGAGAGGGAGGGAGAAAGGGAGAGAGAAAAAGAGAGAGAGACAGACAGAGAGAGATGGGGGAGAGAGAGAGAGAGAGAGAGAGAGAGAGAGAGAGAGAGAGAGAGAGAGAGAGAGAGAGAGAGAGAGAGAGAGAGAGAGAGAGGAGGAGGAGGAGGAGGAGGAGGAGGAGAGAGAGGAGGGAGGGAAAGAGAGAGACAAGATAAAATGTTTATTAAGGACTTGCTCTGAACCAGGCACAGTGCTAAGCACTAGATATACCAGTGATGAAACAGTCCATACTGTTAGAGAGCTTACATTTTAATAGGAAAGACAAAACATAAAGGGAAGCTGAAAAATGGGAGTGAGGGTGGAGTGAGGATATTAAATCGAACTATGAGAAGAGTGAGCATGTGTAGAGAGTCTCTCATGAAGTGACTGTCCTGGCTAGAAGAGGTGCCAGCCACATAGTGAAGTAATGAAATCAGGGTACAAATCCTGGTACCCTGACTTCTGATTTGTTTAGCTCTTTCTCTCTCATTACACGTGTGATCTAGAAACCATTGAATTTACTTAAGGAAAAAAAAGTAACTTTTGAACAAAGGACCCCTAAAAATGGGAACCCAAGGAAAAGAATTCATAAACATCCTTCAGGCAACATAGTTGGTCATTTCAGCTCAATCAGCCAATGATCCCATCACAAAAAAATGAAGGAAAATGAGAAAGAAGTATTAAATGCATTGTTTGTCTGAATTGCCCTAGCAATTTGAATGAAATGACCAGTCAATTAAGTTAAAATCTTCATTGGTAATGACCAACAGGCCTAAGACTAAGACTTAATATGAGAAGTATTAGATGTAAACTGTGTAGTATTGAGAGAAGGAAAAAAAAAAGATAGAGAAGGAGAGGGGAGGAAAAGAAAGATGAAAAGGGAGAAGGCAAAGTAGAAAAGAAGAGAAAAGTAGAGGGAGAGAGAGGTAGAGGGAAGATCTCTTTCTTTATTAAAAAAATCTCTAAAATTCTCACCTACCAATATCCATCTTAGAAACAAAGACTACATAACACATTCAATACAATGCCCACATCAACTAGGTTGATGGCCCTAGAAATGCTGAAAAGAGGGGAGAGATATATGAAAGGGCTCTTGCTTCAAAGATGTATGTACCTTACCATGCTATAAAACCAGAGCTCCTCATCTTTGAGGACTGCAAATCCTGAAAATGTCTTCTGATCTTTCTTAAAAATGTCATTTGATGTTCTATGATACTTAATCTCAACAATGTGGATGTTCTATGAACCATTGCAGATTACCACCTACATGACTCTTGTCCATGTCTTCTCATAAGTTTGCCACAGAGGAGTCCACTCAATTTAAGGGAAGCATTTCTGATTTTCTTTATATTTCTTTGATAACGTATTTTATTCTGGTTGTCTTTCATAATTCCTAGTTTGTAAAATGCTACAGTCTTCTCATGCTCACTTTAAGTTCATTCACTGCCTTCTGGGCAAATCTCATTTTCAGTCATTTAGAGATTTTCTTGGTCCATGACTCCAACCATACAATATTGGTATTAAAAAGATGCACCTCTGTTTCTTGGAGAAAGTTGGGGGAATTAAAATAAAAGGGAAAAATTGTAGTTCAATCCCCACAAAAATTTCCACTGTTTGCCTCTTCACGAATACATTTCCATTCAATCATATATAGTTTGGAGGAAAATCTATAGAGCTCTTCCATTGGAACATATATCTTAGATGTACACCACAAATGAACAATGAGCTGAGTGCCAATGTGTCATTTGGTGCATAGTTCATTTTATCAAATATATTATTTATTTTAACCATTAAAATTTATTTTTGTATTTCTAAATTCTTTCCCTCCCTTTTTCCCTTCCCCCAATCACTTGCAAGGCAAGTGATTTGATATCAATTATACATGTGAAATCCTACAAAATAAACCATATTACAAAAAAGTAAGGAAAGTAAAGAAAGTGAGAAGATTATGCTTCAGTTTATACTCAAGAGTTTATCAGTTCTTTCTCTGTAGATGGATCGCACTTTTTTTTCATCTTTTGAAATTGTCTCAGATAATTTTATTGATCAGAGTTGCTAAATCTTTCACAGTTGATTAGCAGTATAGTATTGCTTTTTCTGTGTGCAATGATCTTCTGGGTTTGCTCACTTTACTTTCCATAAGTTTATATACATCTTACATTTTTCTGAAACCAATTCCCTCATCATTTCTTATAGCACAATAGTACTTCATCACAGTCATATGCCACAACTTGTTCAACTGTTCCCCAATTGATGAGCATCCCCATAATTTCTAATTTTTCCTACCATAAAAAGAGCTGTACTAATTACTTTTACTTATATAGGTCATTGTCCTTTTCCTTGGATCTCTTTGGAGTACAGACAGAATAATGGTATTGCTAGGGGAAAAGTGATCCAGTTTTATAGTTATTATTCTCCAAATTATTCTCCAAAATTATTGGACCCATTCACAACTAAACCAGCAGTGCATTAGAAAAAATTATTTCCTCTCATCCTCTCCAGCATGTTATTTTTGATATGTGTCAGAAGGTACCTCAGAGTTGTTTTAATTTACATTTCTCTAATGATAATAATTTTGAATATTTTTAATGTGACTATAGATAGTTTTGATTTCTTGTGTGATAGCTAGATTTTGTGTGATCCCGATGGTGGCTCCATGATATTTGAATTGTTTCTTCCTGTTTACTTGCAGTATTTTCTCCTTGACCTGAATGAAAATTTGGCTATAATACTCCTGGAAGTTTTCATTTTGGTTTCTCTTTCAAGAGATGATGAGTGGCTTCTTTCTTTTTCTATTTTATCCACTGGATATGCATTGTTGGGGTATTTTTCCTTGATAATTTCTTCAAATACAATCTCCACGTTCTTTTTAAAATCATGACCTTCAAGTAGTCAAATAATTCTTAAAATCTCTCTCTTCAATCTATTTTCTGAGTTGTTTTCTCATGACACATTTCACATTTTTATTATTTTTTTATTCCTTTAACTTTGTTTTATTGTTTACTGATATCTTAGATTCCACTTGCTCAATTCTAATTTTAAAAATTGTTCTCTTTAGTGAACTTTCATGCTTCTTCAACCATTTGATCAATTTTATTTTAAAGGTATTATTGTCTTTAATTTTTGTGCCTTTTTAATTAAGTTGTTAATTCTTTTTTCATGATCTTTTTATAGCACTCTCATTTCTTTTTCTAATCCTTTCCTTTACCAATCTTATCTCTTTCTTTAACTCTTCCAGGAATTCTTGGTTATTTGTGTACAATTAGCATTTTTCTTTGAGGCTTTCCTTATAATTCTTTTGATATTCTTGTCTTCTGAGTTTGCGTCATGCTCTTCCCTGCCATTATAGTAGATTTTTATGGACAAGTTCTTTTTTTGTTCTCTGCTTTTTTGTCTCTAGCCCATTTGATGATTTTGAGCTTTTGCTAAAGTTGGGCCATGCTCATCTAGAAGTAGGTAGGCAGAGTCACAAGCATCAGAGTTTCCAGGATGCTTTTTTCAGGGATGATTCTGGCAGTCTGCAAATTTTGAGTATTTCCAAGGTGGTGTGACCTGTAGTTTGATCACTGTTATCCTGGTCTTCGCTCTGGTCTTTATCTAGAAGGACCTCTTCTTCCCTGTAGCCACAAGCACTAATGCTCTTCTCTCCTCTGGGCAAGAGAGTTGCCAATAAGTGCTGAATACACCCAGTGCACCCAGTAAAGAGTTCCCTATAATCTTTTTTCTGCTTAATTGTCTTGCCTCCTTATCATTTGTGGACTGAGAGTTCCTGAAGCTGCCTCTGTCACTCATGTAGCCACCTCCTAAGCCCACAATTGGTACTACTGTCTCATGTCTGGTATGTTCTTCACTCCAGAGTCACAGTCCTCTGCTGCTGATCTCTTAAGTTGTCTTAGGGTGGAAAAATGTCTATATTTGATCTTTTCTTGGCTCTGCTGCTTCAAATTGTGATTTAAAGCTTTATTTTACAGTTGTTTGAGGATGAATGATGGGAGAGTTCAACTGATTTGCTGCCTCTACTTCACCATTTTGGATCTGTCCCTATATATAGTTATTTAAGTGACCTAAAATGCATTTCCATATCTAAACTATATGTAACCTCTCCCTCAATTTTTCCTCTAGCATGCATTCTGGATTTCTCCTATGCTATCATAGTATTCTTTATATTATCCTCATTTGGATACATGTTGTATCTCTCTTAGGGCACTAGAAAGCCTCTTGAGGCTTGAGACTAAACTGGTTTTCCGTTTCTCAGACTCTAAGGCACAAGGCCTTTCACAGAGTAAGTGCATAATGTTTGTTGAATTAAATGAAATAAAATTGAATTAATGGATTGAAATACATGCTTTTGATTTAGTAAACATTATCAGGATGCAATTAGAAAAATAATTTCCAACTTACACACTTCTCCCCCTCTCTTCTCCACCCTATCCCACTTACATGTTCTGATGGCCTTTACTTTCATCTAATGTAAATTCTTATTTATTAGCTTTGCATAGTTGTTTAATGCATGCCCTCACTACCTCCATCTGTATTGAGTCATTACTGTCTGTCTTCATGGAAAACTGCTCCATGGGAGAGGCTTTGTGTCAAACTTGTTTTATTTCCTTGCCATATGCAGATATAGGACTCAATCAATATTTTTATGAGGAGGAGGAGAAATAAGAGGAGGAGGAGGGAAAGTATAACAAAAGAAAGGTCTGTAGAGAAATCCTTAAGCATTCTTGCCTGTTCAGGGTGGTGTCCCTCTCAGCTTAAATGCTTATGACAGCTGAAACAAGGTAGTCTCCTTCCAAGCTTCAAAAGAGTTTCTTTGGAATTGAGGTGATTGACTGAGTTAACCCTTGGAAAGAAATAGGGCAGAACATTTAAAAGTTGAGTGACTTATAACAATACCAAACTTTTCAGGGTTATCTTTTAAATGGGTCATCCATTGTTCACTTGGAAGTCTTGAAGAATCCATCTCACCCAGGAATCATTCCCTCCCTCCCTCTCCCATTTGGGAGGAGCCTGAGAAGAGGATGATGGTATCTTAGGGTAGGCTACATTGTCAGGAAGCAGATGTAAAGGGAAATCCCCAGAGATTGGGGCTGTCCCACTTTCAGGTGTCATGAACCTCATCCATTAAATTTCCATATATCTAGTGACAGTGAATAGACCAAGGAATATAAAATACCCTCGTTAGCATAAAGATGAACTAAGGTACTTGTAGAAAACTCATTCTACATCGTTAAGGGGAATGGCACATAAGTCTTGGGGAACACTTAGCCATTAGCTAGTACTTTGCTAAGTTTGGGTGGGACATACAATCTCTCTAAAGCTATACCCCATGTAGCTTGTATGTTTGGGCCTAGGGCCAAACTAAAGAACAAGTTCTTTACTAATGTGAGTTAAAGTAAAAATGGTCCACTCATTAAGCATCTAAATCATTTCTCTAGGTGTATCATTTTATTCAGTCCCTAAACGTTTATAGATTCCTGAGCAAGCTATGCTCTTCTGCAAAGAGTCCCTTTTGAGAAGCCCTGCATGAACACAAATACATAGCCCCTTAAGAGGTCAGAAGAGCTTGTCTGGGTAAAAGAAATCAAATAATTTTTATATCTCTAAATGCATGTCATATCCAACTGCATGTCATATCATTATGACATGCAGTTGGATGGGCAACCCATTGAGTTAGTCCATTAGTACACATAGCTTAGGCATGCACTGCAGAGAAACAATGAGCTGGGTCTAAGAGGAGATGTAGAGAGCAAACTGCATTGCATTTTGGAAATTACGTAGTACTTGCAATGATCCTAAGCTGCTCCCTGACCCCAAAGAATATCTTTTTAAGTCTAGTTTCTCTTGGCAATTCTCTATGGTTGTACATCAAGGATGACAAATATCTCAGAATTCACGATGACCAGTGACCCAAAGGTAGGCATAAATGGACTGTTGCCTATTCACGTGAAGAAGCATTCAAAGGGAATAGTAGACATCATCAAAGACATACTTACCTGGAAGTGGGAGGCTGGCCATTGAATAAATCAAATAAGATGGTAATAGTAAACTGCTTAGTATAATGTTGGGCACAGAGTAAGTTCTACATAAATGTTAACTAATCTCATCATTATGTTGTTAACAAGCACTTATTAAGCATCTACTATGTGCCAGACACTGTACTAAAAGCTGGGGATAGATGGAAAGGCAAAAACAATTCCTGCCTTCACAGGAACTCAAGATGTGATGGGGGTCAAATGAATATATGTAAATTGCTCTGAAAACCTTAGAGCATCAAATATGATTATTACTATTGATGAGATTGTAGATTGATTAAATTTGTGGAGTTCACATACCTGATTCATGTTAAGAAGACATAATCGTAGATATTTATCTTCCTTCAAGGCTCAGCTCAGGGGGCCACCTGCATGAACCACTGAGATTGTTAGAGGTATCAAACCTCTTCCTTTTGGGACCATTCTTATTTTTAATTATCTCCTACTTCAGATTACCTTGTATCTATTTAACTGTGCACTTTTTTGCATCACTCAAGTAAAACAGAAGATATCTGAGAACAGACTTTAATTTTTTTTTTTTGTATTTGTATCCTCAGTACCTAGCTGAATTGTTTGAATGGTATTTTTGGGGTCCAGGCCTGTGATTTCATTAGTGCATAGAATGCCTAACCTGAGAACTTTCCACCAGTGCTGATCATTGGCAAATTATCTATAATTTAGAGTCTTGCAGAGCTGCCTGGGAAACTGAGAGGCTACCTCCTTGACTAGAGATATATAGTTAGTATACTTCAGTCAGGACTTGAATTCAGAGCTTTGTGATAGAGAGCTCCAGGTCCAGGTCTCTATCTACTCTGTCACACTGTCTCTTCTTGAACATAGCATGTATTTAATAAATGCT
Organism: Monodelphis domestica; assembly: GCF_027887165.1. Taxonomy (NCBI): domain Eukaryota; kingdom Metazoa; phylum Chordata; class Mammalia; order Didelphimorphia; family Didelphidae; genus Monodelphis; species Monodelphis domestica. Next base: position 436,318,367 of record NC_077227.1, read on the forward strand.
TGCTATATTTAATGAATAATGGAAATTTATAATGTATATCTAGAAAGTGTATTAGATGTCATCAATTCCAATCATTTCCAGGACTCTACTTTGACAAATGAAGAAACTGAGTCCCAGAGAAATGAAATTACATGTGAGGCAATTAATAAGTAGTGGAACCAAGGTTTAATGCATGGCCCCTGGCTCCAAAGTCATAGCTTTTCCCACTATACTACCATAGATTTTGAACACATCTTTTTGGTGTGTTTTTAATTAAGGAAAGGTGTCATTTGTAACTGACTGGAACCTTTTCATCAAGGAAAATAGCTCTATTATATTTCATGTATGTATAAGGAGAGAGGGAGGGAGAGAGAGACAGAGAGAGAGAGAGACAGAGAGAGAGAGACAGAGAGAGGCAAAGAGAGAGAGAGACAAAGAGAGAGAGAGAGAGAGAGAGAGAGAGAGAGAGAGAGAGAGAGAGAGAGAGAGAGAGAGAGAGAGACAAAGAGAGAGGGGGGGCGCAGAGGCAGCCATGGGGGAGAGGGAGAGAGAGAATAGAAGATTCACACAAATTAAAATGCTTAATATTTCTCACTTGAAATTTTCATGAGAGAAAGATGCCCACTAAGAACAATGGGAAGGCATTAATGGTGAGGACTGGAAAGGCCATTGGCATCTGGTCTATGGTCAACCCGGCATGCACCCACTAGTTGTATTTTTACTAAGAGAAGCTTCCTTAAGTTAATTTTGTGTGTGTGTGTGCTACAATCTGCTTTCCTTTACAGAACAGTAGAAATAGCTTACCAGCCAGAAATGCTTAATGATGAGGGTGGCACACAACTGAAGCATTACTAGTGAAATAGCTTGGCTCTAGCTCTGTTTCTGAGAAGCGAGCCAATTAGCGGCCCTGGTTATTATTTACATTTCATGCGATATATCACTAAAATGGTGTTGTTGATTTATCATTTATATTGTGGTATTGTCAGCATAATTTATTCAGATCATGCTGAGATACCTGGGAAATTAAGTAACAAAGACGATGGCATTGGATTCTTTGGTATTCAAAGATATTTCTTGGTTTCATCTTTTTTATTTTTTTAATGAGGATATATGTAAAGGAAAATCATGGATCACTTAACTATTAAATTATTTTTTAATCAAATGCATTAAAAGTTTACTCTCTCTATTTTCCTATTGAGAATATTGCTTATGTTTTAAATTTTATTTTATACTCTACCATTTGCTTTCAAGGCTAAAATTGGGCAAATTTAATTGAATAGGAGGTCAAAGCACAAGATTTGTAGGTTAAGGTGGAACTGAGGTTCCTTTCCCTATTTATTTATCTTTAAATACCTTGTCTGTTATTCTATTCTAGACTTGGGCCCACCCTATTATAAATTTCCTCTTTAGAACTATGAGTGAGTTTTGTCCTAGAAGTCGGAACCACCTACTTTGATTTTCATTAGAAGAAAAAAGTTAAAAGACAAATATTGGTAAAGGTGTTAATATCAGCATGAGACATTACTAAAATATATTGTGTGCAGCATATTTTTGGAACTTTGGAAATTGTTTTTTACCTTTTATTTTCCTTTTTATTGAAGCCTTTTGTTTTTGTATCACTTTCATTTTCCAATATAATGATTCCCCTCCTCTACAAAGCAAGATTTAAAAAAGAGAGGGAAATAAAGCAGGTCAGCAAAACCATGTAATATGTCAATGGTGTGTGATGACATTGGCAATATTTTGCACCTTTACAAAGAAGGTAAGCAGTTGAATTTCCTCAATTCTTGTGCAGACCATGCTTGGTCAGTATAATTAGAAGGTAGTCAGTTTATTCTTATTTCTATTTGTAGACTGTATATTATTTTCCTTGTTCTTCTAAATCTACTCTGTATTCGTTCATATAGTCTTTTCATGCTTCTCTGGATTCTTCATATTAATAATTTCTTAGGCACTGTAATTTCCCATTACTTTGCTTAGCCATGCCCTGAGCAATAGACATCTACTTCAATTTTAAATTTTTAAAGGTTTTAAGGGATCCTATTTTCCTTTTTATGAATTTAGTTTAATTTAAATTTTTATGCAAAACATACTTCCATATTGGTCATTATTGTAAGAGTACACTCATATAAAACCAAACCGCCAAAACACAACCATACTCTGATGTGAAAGATAGCTTTGATCTACATCTATGTGATACCAACGTTCGTTCTCTGGAAGTGGATGGCATTCCCTATCATAAGTCTTTCAGAATTGTACCAGGTCATTGTATTTTTGAGAGTAGCCAAGTTTTCACAGTTAATAATTGTATAATATTGCTGTTATGTGTACAGTGTTCTCCAAGTTCTGCTTATTTCACTCTACATCAGTTCATGTAGATCTTTCCAGCTTTTTCTGAAAACTTGCTTATCATTTCTTATAGCACAATAGTATTCCATCACCAACATGTACCACATTTTGTTCAACCATTTCTTAATTGTTAGATATCCCCTCAATTTCTAATTCTTTGCCACCCCAAAAAGAGCTGCTTTAAATATTTTTGCACAAGTAGATCCTTTCCTTTTTTAAATTATCTCTTTGGATATTGATAGGATATTGATCCAGTGATGGTATTATAAGATCAAAGGATATGCACCTTTTTATAGCCCTTTGGGCATAGTTCCATATTGTCCTTCAGAATGACTGGATCAGTTTACAAATCTACCAACAATGCATTAGTGTTCCAATTTTGCCACAAAGGGATTCTGTTGTCTAGGAGAACTTTGATATGTTACCTGCAAAGTGAACTATTCTTATAATCCTCCTTGATCAATTGTATTTTTTGATACTGGGTCTTTTTAGAGGGAGATATTCCTTAATGCATAGTTAATGTTATACTGGACCTGAGGTACTTGATATTCTCCAAATAATGACTGTTTTGTGATTTTGTATAAAGGGGACCTTAGGCTAGTGGTTTGCATAGCTTTAAATCTTTTTTAAAATCTTATTTTACAGTGGAGGGCTGCACAGTATAGAGTTTGGAACTTTAGTTATGATGATAATACTACCATTACTACTATCACTACATTACTACTACTATTACAACATTACTACTCTGTTAGTACATTTATACTACTACTACCACATTGTTTTACTACTATCTTACATTTTCCCAGTATTTAATCATAACAAAGTACATTTCTTGTAGCCTATGAGGTTGTCACTTAACCAACAACATATGTAATAAATGCTTACATTTACATAGTATGAAGCTGGAGGAACAAAGCAAGGCAAAGATGAAAAAAAAACAAGACAAAATGAAAACCAACAATAATAAAAAATGAATTGACCCCTACCCTTAAGGAGCCTATATTCCAGTGAGTAAGATACCATGCAAATAATTTAGTACATGAAAGACAGAATGTGTTCCTACTTTGTAGATGATAATAATAATAATAATAATATTTATAAAGCATTTACTATATGCCAGACACTTTGCTAAGCACTTCAGAACTATTATCTCATTCCATCCTCACAACAAAGAAAGGTGGGAGGCAATTTCTATTATTCTCATTTTACAGTTGAGGAAAATGAGGCAAACAGAGATTAAGTGACTTGCCTATACTCACACTGCTAGTAAACAGTGGACTACTCACTAGTATATATCAGAAGGAGGATACAAACTCTGGGCTTTATGCTTTCTAACTCTTAGTATTCTTTCCATTACGCCATGGCACTCTAGGGGTCACCAAGGAATGCGATTTCTGTTGTCAGACATTTATTGAGCACCTGCTATATGTACAGGGCATTGAGAAAAAAGAAAAATGAATAGAATGTATTCCTAACACCAGGGAATAGCATCATGGGGTATCAAGATTTTTAGAAGAGAAGGATCTTAAATATCATTTAGTCTAACTCCCTCCTTTTCCAAATGAGAAAACATTGTTCTGGAGCAGAGAAGGGACTTGCCCAGTGGCGCACAGGTAGGAAGTAGAAGTATTGGAATTTGAAGCCTTATTTTCTTACTCCAAATTTAATATTCTTGGAATCAACTTGTCCTTGGTTACTTGGTTAGCCAGTATCAGAGGTGAGTCAAAACAGGATGAATATAGAAGACATTCTATTTCAATTCAATTTAGTAAACAAATTTATCCAATGAACTGAGTTGATAAAGGAATAAAAGATATAAGACAAGATATTTTAGGAAGAAGAGATCACTCCTAGCTGGTGAGGTAAGGGAGCACTTCATAGAGGAGTTGACATCTGATCTGTTCCTTGAAGGAGGAGTAGAATTCATCAGAGAGAGATTTGGGAATGAGAGCATTTGAAGCCTAATAAGCTTGAACGAAAGTCTACCTGTAGTGAAGTCTAAAGCAGCTTGGGAAATCATGACAAGTTAGGTCTTTAGGGTTTTTATAGTTTAGGGAGTGGAGTGGGCTAATATGTAGGTGGAAAGATAGGTGGGGATCAGACTATAGAGGACCTACTAGATTAAGTAGTTTAGCTTGTGTTTGTTAGACACTAAGGAACCCTTGATGGTCCTTGAGCAAAGACATGACCAATATTAGTTTAGCAGCTGTGTAAAGGATAGGATGGAGAAGAGGAAGATTAGGCAGCAACCAGTGAGGAGACTTCCATGATCATTTAAGTGATCATTATTATAGGAATAGACAGGAAGGAAGGAATATAAACTATATCTTAGATGTGGATATATATTTTGATATTAAATATTGTTGGTGAGGAAGGGAGAAGAGGCAACAAGAATATGGGATTTTGAGCCTTTGATGACTAAAATGATAGTAGCACCAATATTGTGATCCCACCAACAAAATCAAACAAAACCAAAAAATGTATATATCCCAGTTTTAAATATTAGGTGAGATAATAAACCCTTTGAAGGTAGGAACTGCCTTTTACCTTTTTTTGTAGCCCTAGCACTTAGCACAGTGCCTGGCCCACAGTAGGAACTTAACAAATGTTTATCAACTGATTGATTGATAGATGGATTCCACTCTCCAAGTACTTTTACAGTCTACATGACTCACAGTATTAGCATGAGGAAATGCCAGTGTATATTAGTTCTCTACCTTCTGCTTAATAATTCATTGTAGGTGATTTCTTGCTGTACTAGTCTCTCTGCCCTGCCTATCCACCAGATTGCCCTTCCCTTCACATGCTTCACTAGTGTGTCAACATTTCTCTGCTGAGGCTCCCTGCTCCATAGCTCCACAGTTCATTCGCATGATTCCCTGATGTACCAACCTCTGTCATTAAATACCCATCTCTCTTGCTACTATGTCTAATCAAAGTTCTCTGCATGGATGCAGTGCTTTTCAGTAAAAGTCCCTCTCGAAAGTCTTTCTGGGACTTAGAGTTCTTTCTGGTGCAAGCTTTTTATTTTATTTATTATTGTCTCAGTCAACTCTTATCATAATGTCCATGTGGTCTCTCCTCATCTGTGGCTTCCCTTCTTAGCAAGCATGGCCCCTTTTGCATAGAAGCAGCTTCTCTCTCAGATACACTTCCCCATGAATATGGTGGGAGAGCTTCCCTTCTCAGTGTTTACCTGCCATATAAGGATGATGATTATGGGTTTATTTAAGGTGCTCAGTTAATCAAGCATTTCCACATTCAATATTTCACTTGATATTGACAAGAAGTTTACTATTTATTTTACAACAAGGCTTGACTTATTGTTTTGGTGATTGTCTATTATATTCATTTTCAAGTGAAAATTTTAATGTTTTATTTAATAAGAAGTTCATAAAAGAGTTAATGCAGAAATTGTCTTCCCAACTTTCCAGCTCAGGGGACTATAGCTTGGAATGGTTTAAGTGTCTTGCCGACTATGGTTATACAATCAATGAGAGGTAGAGATTCATCTTAGACCAAGTCTTCTGCCCCAAGCCCAGTGTACTTCCCAAAAGAGGCTACCTTGGTGACTACACTATAGTAATAAGGTCAGTGACTGGACTTGTAGTTTCATTGATATAACAAACTTTTGGGTAGGAAAATCCCTTCTACCAATGTAGGCAGGCACTTTCTCTGTAAATTATAATCTTAGGCATTCTCCTAAAGCACTGAGAAGTTAAGTGACTTGCTTAGGATCTCATAATCTCTATGTATCAGAGCTGACATAATAGATCTTGGTTTTAAGACCAACTTTCTTTTCCTTTTATGGCCAAGCCCCATCTTTAATTCCCTTCCTTCTCTATCTCTCTCGCCTGGGACCTTGGTGGTGCCTTTGGCCAAGCACCTTTCTTTTCCAATGCTAATACCTAGCTCTTTCTAATTCATTACATTGCCTACACCCTATTCTCTCAGCCTAAGGTTTGGGCTTGGCAAATAGTCTGAGGAACCTAGGCTGATCTCTCAGCTAGATATATCATTCCTCATGACCTGTGTGGTATTAATTTTGGATCACTGGATGGATTATGCCTTTGTGTTGTCCAGAGAGATCAGAGTTCTGTTGTGACTCCATTATAATCAGTAAGGCCTGGTTTCTGACTCATTTCTGCCATCATATACCTGGCTCCATCATGCCCCCCCGTGGAATCCAATCTACTATCTTTTCTTTCTCTCTCTCTCTCCTTGAGACATTTGCAGAGACTGCCTCACTTTAAAAATTGATTTAGGTTTGGTGTTTGTCCTTTACCTATAGCTAACAGCCTTGTTGACTAATATGATCTGATTTGAATTACATATAGAGAAGACTAAAATTCTGAGGCAGTGATGATCACTGTGAGGCTTTATGCTTCTTAGTTCAAGTCCTAAGAAAGATCTGCCTCCTCAATCAATCAGTCTAAAAACATTTATTAAGTACAGACTATTAATCAGATACCATGTATGGTTCTAGGTATACAATGAATATATGAAATAGTCTCTGTCCTCTAGAAGTTCCATTCTATAGGAGACTATAGAATACTTATTCATAAATATATGCAAAATAAACACAGGGCACTTTTGAGGTCAAGAACTTCTTGTCTTTATTTGCTTTGAAGTAAATGTTATAGAGGGAATTTGTAGACTATGTAAAATGCTGGATTAAATGACATTTAAGGACTTGTCCTTCCTTGTGGTCAATTAAATTGAGAGCATTTGCAATTTTGCTTAAAAGCAGAACTGATTTTTTTTTAAATAAAAGGAGAATGAAAGAAGATGGGGCAGAGAGAGATGGACTAACTGAGGAAGGTAAATTTCACTTGGATCTCATCTATTTCTACATTTTTCTGACTGAACATAGCACAGTGGCTGGCACATAGTAAGCACTTAATAAATGTTTATTAAATTGAATGAATGACTCATTTTTCTATATTAAAGATATGAATAATGAAAATTATCAAAAGAATTCTTGGATTATGAAACACTGTGCCCTACACTATCAAAACATACTTAAAATGGCTGCAATGATGATAATGATGTTGGTGGGATATTGGCAAACTGATTCTTTGGACAGCAGAAGAACTTATTCGTTCATCTGGGACATTGGGATAATAGGTTCCTGAATGTGGCTTATCTACCTTGCAGTTGTTAGAGGGTGGAGCCTAGACTCATCTCCCTGAATTCAAATCTGGCCTCAGTCACTTACTAGCTGTGTGAGCCTGGGCAAGTCACTTGACCTTGTTTGCCTCAGTTTCCTCATCTCTGAAATGAGCTGGAGGAAATGGCAAACCACTCCGAAAATGGGGTTTCAAAGAGTCTGACATGACTGAAAACAACTGAACAACAACACTTTGTAATACCTAACCTGCATCCTGTGATCCTTAAGAAGAGCCAGAAAAAAAAACGAAGCCTACTTTGAACTATGTCTTCACCAAAGAGCTTAAAAATCATGTAGAATTTTTTTCTTAACTCAGGTTGGCTATATTTTTTCACAAAATTCTCAACTATATAGGAATAATTGTTTCTTCTCTCCATAGCATGCAAAGCAAGATAATCATTTGACTAATGCATACAGTGCACAATCACATATGCACACACACACACACACACACACACACACACACACACACACACAAACTTTCCTACTGATTATGTCTTAGGCAGTTTTGGAATGTCCAGAACATGCTCTTCTTTGTCACCATGTAGGAAAAGGTTTCTTCCTCTTTGTCACCAGGTCATGCAGACTGCCAGCACCCAATCGGAGCAATTGCACAGTCTGTGGATGTGATGTGCTGTAAACTAAACATTTGTAAAAAGGCTGTAATTAATGCAATTAGCTATTTATGTGATAGCCCATAATGAATCCAAAGGCATTGTTATTGACTATTGAGTAAATAATCTGCCATTAAAAAGTCAATGATCTGCAAATGAAAAATTCTTTTTTTAAAAAAAAGGAGTAAAGATGTAGGGAAAAGGGAGGAAAAAAGAAGAAAACAAACAAAAAATCTGTGAAGATGTCATTGTATAATAGTCCATGATGGCTCCAATTGAGCCATCATGAACTATCAAAGAAATAATTACACAATAGACCATAATGGTTCTATTGTGTCAACCTCTATGCATTTACATTTTTTTAATCAAGGGAAATTAAATACAAAATATGCCTTTGGGTTTTTACCCTGGTTTCCCCCTTTTGTTTGTGGAGGGAGAGAATAAAGAGGGGCCTGACTGACTGGTGTGGTTTACAGGCCAACTTCCCTGTTAAGAGGTAGACATTTGTAGGTTTAGCAGGGGTGCCTTGGCAGCTACCTTTTGGTTTCATGGTTACTGTATGGAGAAAGCAAAGTATGATGGAATTAGGGGGAAGTTTTGGATGATCTATGCTGGGCCTCCAAGATAATTCCCTCACTATGCTAGAGTTTTAAGCAGTCTGTACCACCTTTATTTTTCATGGGGGTGATCATGCCTAGTGTTTATATTCTGGCCTTCTGCCAGGTTGCTCAGAGGTGTCCCCTAGTCTAGATAGATTGCTGCAAAGGGCTTGCTTGCCAATGAGTCACCATTCATTGTGATTTGATAGAAAGATCATAAATAAGAGGTCTCCTTCCAGGAAGGGAGCCATTCCCTTTAACTAATTTGACCCTAGAGCATGTCTGCAATTACCCTAACCCAACCATAGTTTTGCTTTGTTCTTTCAAGGCAAGTTTGTCTAATTTAACATGACTGGCTTCTGGGTTAAAGAAAGATATTTCTTCCCTTTTTTCCCTTCCTTCCTCCAATCCTTTCTTGTGGATAGGGATTATATCCATTTAATTTTTACAGAGAAGAGCAGAACGCTTTCATATACCTTTAGACACTGAGCAGACTAGGATTTGATGATGGTGATGGCCTTTCTGTTTTCTAGTTTGATAGAATCACTGACTTGCCTTAAGAGATAAATTCTATGCATAAAAGTATTAGATGAAAAAAGGGAGACCTTTGGAATTTAAAGACAAACTAGAAATAATCTCTGCAAATATTAGTTTAGGATATTTTGGCCAGAGCAGATAGGCAATGCATTGCAGTAGAAAGAACTTTGTGCCAGAAGTCTGAGGGCCTGGGTTCAGTGTCCTACCTCTGCCACTGGTTAAGAGACAGTTTAATCTCTCTTAGATTTTCACCTGAGAAACAAAGAGGTTGGACTAGATAACTTTTAAAGAACATCCATCTTTAGTTTTTTGATGCTGCCATAGATTTTGGTCATGAAGAGGCCTTAGAGGCCACCCCCTTTGTTTTAGAGATGTTTTTTAGTCCAACTCCTTTGTTTTAGAGATGAGGAAACAGGTGGCTTGTCCAAGGTCCCACAAGCCATCTTTGTCAGAGATAGGAATTGAACCAAGGTCCTCTGACTGAAGAGCTAGTGATTTTTCCACTGTAACAAGTCCTTTTCCCTTTTCCAGGACAGTCAGCTCAATGAAAGACAATGACCAGGGAAAGGCTGGCTCAATACTAGACAGAGGTTGCCTGTATTTTATGACTTTTATATACTTCATGGGGTTGCTGCAAACGTCAAATAGGATGAGATTTTGTAAAGTAATTTGTGAACCTTAAAGTCTGATCTAAATGTCAGGTGCTCTTATTAGTCCAGTTCCTGTCAATCAGCTTTGTACGATGGAAGAAAAGAAGAATGAAGAGCCCCAGTGACCTCAGTGGTTTGTGAACTCCTCCACCTTTCCACAGGCCCCTTCTCTACTGCCCTTCCCATTCTCTCCCTTTTCCCCTTTTCATCCCTCCCTCTCTCTCCTAGGAAAGCTGATTTCCTTGTTTTCATTCTTGCCTGAAGTGACACCTCCTGACGGAATAAGATTTATAGTCTGAAGGGTGGTGGGGGCCACTGTGATTAGAATAGTGTTGCATACTTCATGCTGCTCCTCATTATGTTTTCCCCTGGAAGGATTGAATTGTGCACCTGCATTTTAGAGAACTTTTCAACTTTTCAATTGCTTTTTCCTCATGAATAGGCACAAATTGCTTGTTTGCTTGCTTAGACCAACAAAACTTCTTTTATTTGGATGATTCCGCTTCATGTCTGGTTTCTGCAGATGAAGGATTGGGACCAGAGTTGGAGATGAGATGAAGTTACAGGTAGCAGTTTCATAAACATGAAAGAGGGAGACTTTGCATCATTTTGAGCTGGGCGTCATTCTCAATGTGAGATTCCCTCTGTTTTAGGTGTACAATAAAAGGCTGCTGGGGCATTTCCCTGCTGAAAGCAAGACTCGGGATTGCAATAAAAAGGGGGGATTGGGCTGGGGAGCTGGGGAGGGTTAGGTATGAAGGTCAACTTCTCTCCTAACCAGTCCTGAAAAAGCTGAGAAAAGGAGATGAATTAAGTGGCTAAGATCTTCAGTGGAGAGGGTGGGAGTTTTTGTAGTTTTCTGTCTTACTGTATCCTTCAAGAAAGGAATATCTTCCCATCTCTTAATGGTGTGATAGCTTTCAAACGCATTGTTGTCTGAGCTGTTGATTAAACAAAATGGGGCCTGATTGTAGCAGGGTGGCTAAATGTGGACAGGAGTAGCTATTGCAAGCAGCTCACTAAGAAGTCATTTATCAAAGTTTTATCTGATTTCCAAGGCATTGGATTTATCAGTCACAGTTTATAAATGGCATGCCATTGGAATCAAGCAGGAGCTCTACTATTTTTTTGCCCAAGTGCTGCTGGAGAGAACTCTAGATACTGGACAACCTGGACATGTGTCCTTGCATCAGAGAATTCATATATCGGAACTAATAAAGAAGAATCATGGGTTTTACTGAGGGGGGGGGCAAAGAGATATTGCTATATTAGGCAACAAGGCTTCCAAAATATATGGAAGTAACCCCCTCAAACAGAAAGGAAGCCAATGGTAATTGCAAATGTACACAGACATTCTGGAATCTTGGAACAGGAAAGGAACATCCTAACAGTGTTCTTGGGAGTTATGGAGAAGCTGTGCCCCTAGTTCTAGTTTCTGTTCACTCTTGAAGGATTATAATGTTAAGAAATTCAAGCTGTTCCTTAGGTAGGTAGTAATCTGAATTAAAAATCTACATAGATCTGTGGAAAAGAGAGGCTTGGTTTTTGATTTTGTGCAAAGAACACTGGACATCAGTGAAGTCAAAAGAGGTAGATTTTACTTCCAGAATTCATACCTAATTAGCTATGTGGCCTGCTCTGAGACTTAGTTTCCTCATTATAAAATGAATATAGGTGAAATTCATATACTGTATTAAGTTATAATACACATTATGTCATTGGATCTTTGTAACAATCCTGAGAAGTAGATAGGGGCAGCCAGGTGGCAAAGTGAATAGATCACCAAGCCTCAGAGGTTTGACTCTGACTTCAGAAACTTACTAGTTGTGTCACCCTGGGCAAGTCATTCAGCCATTTTTGCCTCAGTTTCCTTATCTGTAAGATGAGCTAGAGAAGGGAATGGCAAACTACTCCTGTATCTTTGCCAAAAAAAAACCCAAATGGTGTCAAGAAGAGTCAGATATGACTGAAAAATGACTGAGTATACTGGGAAGTGCATTTTATCATTGTTCCATATTTTACAGATGAGGAAACTGAGACTGAGAGAGAGTCAATGATTTGTCAAGAATCACACAGCTATTACTTGTCTAAAAAGGGATTTGATTTAGTCTCCCTGACTCCAAGTTCACCATTTTGTTCTCTGCTCTGTACATTGACTTTCTCCCAGGTTGGCTGTGAAGGATGGACACATTATAAACATAATATTTTATATTATTATCATGAAAAATAGCTGAATGTGCCAAGTTCAGGAAGATGTAAATTTGAGAGAATTGATGGATGTTTTTACAGAGAATCTGGTCATGGTTTTCAATATCACATGATAATGTATAAGAATATCATTCTTAACATTCTTAAGAATAACATTCTTAAAAATGAAAGATCAGTTTTAAAGGGGAAGAGAAGAAGATGATTCTGGCTGTACAGGATTTGGTAACCTAACACTCATACCTTGAAAGATAACAGAAAAAATCATGAATCTATAGTTATTTGGAGGAGCATAAGGTGCATATAAGATATCACCATGATATATAATGCTAGAAAATTTCATATATCTTGAAGATTTCATATCTCTATCTTCTTTCCAGTGCTACTTCTCAAAGTCCTTCAACAATATCCTACTTTATTTCCTCCCCCCAATCTCTCCTCCTTAGCTATAGACTTAGAAGAATTGGACCTTCTTGCCAAGACCAACCCTTTCCAGTCTTCTCCAAGCACTTGTTCCTTTGATCATCTCTTCTCTCTTGCCAGTGTTCAGTGTATCTTCAGTCACTCTGTTCTTTCCTATAAGCAGTTCCAGATCTCCCTCATCAGTAGAAATTCCTTACTTTCACCCTGTCATCATTTCAAATTATGTACCTCCAAATATACTGGCCTTTCTTTTTGCAGTTTAATTGCTAGAAAAAGTTGTCTGCATGCATGGCCTCTACTTCTCCTCTCATTTATTTCCAGAAATTTTGTAATCTGGTTTCTGATTAAGCCTCTCAATTGAAATTATTCTCTCCATATATACCTTGCTCCTTTCATTGCTAAATTAAATGGCAAAGCTGTTACTAGTTAGGTGGAAAAAAATTCCAAAATCACTAATAATTAAATGAAGATATTTTAAATTAAGTTAAATTAAAACAACTTTGAGGTTCTACTACATATACAAAGAATTGACAAAGTTATCAAAGAAAAGGAAAATGATAGATGGTGGGAGGAGCTGCAGGAAAAGATACATTCTAACATACTATTGGTAAAGCTATGAATCTGTTCAGGCTTTCTGGAAAGCAATTTGGAACTATGACCAATAAGTTACTTAACTGTGCATATCTTTTGACACTATGATGTCAGTCAATCGATATTTATTAAGTGCCTACTATGTGCCAGGCACTGTACTAAGTATAAGTACTAAGTATAAAAATATAAGTATAAAAAGTCAAAGTATAAACGCTATATATAAAAAGAGGTAAAACATAGTTCCTATGATCAATGGAATTACAATTAATGAGGGAGACAAGAAACAAATATATACAAAGCAAGTTACCTATAGGATAAATAGGAGGTAATTAACAAAGAGAAGACCCCAGAATAAAGAGGGATTGAGGAAAGCTTCAAGTAAAATATGGGATTTCAGTTGAGACTTAAAGGAAGTCAGTAACTGGAACTGAGGAAGAGGAATACTCCAATCATGGGGGATAGCCAGAGAAAATGTCCAGAGCCAAGAGATGGAGTTTTCTGTTTATGGAACATCCAAGAAGCCCATGTCCTTAGACTGAGGAGTACATATTGAGGAGTGAAGTATAAGAAGACTAGAAAGGGAGGAAGAGGCTAGGTTATGAGGGGTTTGGGCTGCTAAATAGTGTTTTGTACTTGATTCTGGTTTCATTATTTGGCCTATGTCCCAAAGGGATTGAAGAAATGGCTAATATATATATATATATATATATATATATATATATATATATATATATAAGAAATGGCTAAGCCATTTCATAGATATGTCTGCCCTTCTTGTAATAACAAAGTAGTAGCAAAGAAACTAAGGGAGACCCAGCAACTGGACAATATAAGAAACAATGAAGGGGATGATCGAAAAATAACCTATGAAGAGTGTATGAATGTTCTAATGCAGAGCAAAGTGAACAGAGTTGGAGGAAAATTATACTATAAGGACATTATAAAAATGAACAATTTAGATCTGAGAATTCTGATTCACAAAATGATGAATTAAAATTCCAGATAACCAATAAAGAATGTGATTTACTCCTTAATAGTAGTGATGAACCATACACAGAATAGCACCCATTTCTGGAAACAGTTAATATAGGAATTTATTTTGCTTGACTATTCATATTTATAGTCAGTAGGGAGAGGAAGGAGGAAGAGAAAATAAATGCTTGTTAACTGAAAAAAAATTTTTAATGCAATGACTTTTTCTCAGCCCTCATTCTTCTCAACCTCACTATATAACATTTGTTATAGTTAACCAACCACCCAATCTTGTGGATGCTCTTTCCTCCCTGAATTTTTGTGACACTCTGTTCTCTCTTGATTCTCTTTTTACTTCTCTGAATATTCTTTTTTTTGGGGGGTTATCATATATGTCAGTTCCACTCCCCAACATATGTTTATATAGCCTAGAATTCTATCTTGGGCCTCTTACTTTTCTCTCTCTACATTGTTAGCAATATCACAGTTTTCTGTGAGTTAAATTATTATCACTATGCAGATGACTCCAAAATCTATATGTGTATTCCACATTTTTCTCTTGAGTTCAGTTCCAAATATCTAGTCTGCTGAACATTTTCATCTGTATACTCCATAAACATATCAAACTGAAAGGAAACTGACTCCTACTCTTCCCATCCCACTTCTGAACTTCTCTTTTTCTGATACTGCCAACCTTCCAGTTTTAGCAATCTCCTTCATTCTTGATTCTCCAATTTCCCACTTCCCTCACATCCAATCAAATACCAAGTCTTCTAGATCATTTCTCCATAATTTCTCCCATTTGTCTTCTTCCCTCTATTTGCATTGCCAAATCCCTAGATCAATCTTTTGTCACCTCTATTGTAGAAAATTGTATTCTCTACTCCCCAATTCCCAGATGACTGATTTTTAATTATTTATGAGGACAATTCTGAGGTTCTGATTAGATAATTTAGGTACAATATAGGTTCTATAAGCTTTTGTGGGATAGACTGAATTCAAGCACCATATATAATACTGTTTCTCTGAAATCAAGAGTTTTGCTAAATGTGTGGTTGGACTGAAATATTTAATTGGTCGCCAGGGATTTAATTACTAAATCCCAAAAATGAATTACTAAAGTCAGCCTTTACACTCACCACATGTCAGTTCAATCAGCAGATTCTTTATCAGCCTCAACTCCAGTTGAACTGCTTCTTACAGGTTCCATTCCAAGTGCAAGTCTTCACTCCAAGTGTCTCTTTCCACTCTAAGTGTCCCTCTTCATTCCAAGTGTCCCTCTTTACTCCAAGTGTGTCTCTTCACTCCAAGTGTCTCTGTGTGTCTTTGTTTCCCCCTTTAAAGAACCTTTTCTCTTGTGTCACTTCCCCTAAATCTTTATGTCTACCAATCACAGCCAACACTCCACTCCAAGATTCCCCACTCTTTCACACATGGGGGTCACAGACCTCCCATTCATTGTATGGAATGGATTTCATACCTTTTTGTGGTTAAAATCCCAAATGGGTAGATTTCCATACTCAATTTTCAGTGCTGTGCTTACATTTTTGGGGATTAAAATCTAAAACTAGACAGGGGATTACAATTTAATCTTCACAATCAAGGAAGAGTTAAGTATCTTCATTGTTACAATCAGGGGAGAGCCAAATCCAATCTTCACAGATTTGAGTTGTAGGTAGTATACTTACACAGTTAGTTGCTTACAAACTTTTGGGACATAATTATTCCTAAATTTGACCAGCCTAACATTCTCTAAGGACTAGAACTTTTCAAAAGTAGAGTAGACTCTTTTAGAAAATAGTGGGTTCTATTCCTGTCACTGGAAATATTTACAGAAAATGTAACTGGCTAGTTAAGTTAGACTCCCTCACCCATCAGGGGTTCATAACCTTTTTGTAAGTGGTGGACCCATTTGACAGGTTGGCAAAGTCTACAGAGACCTCAGAATAATATTTTTAGATGCACAACATAAAATACATAGGATTTTAAAGGAAATAAATTTTATTGACTTATAGTTTTTAAAATAGAATTTTAAAAAAATTCAAGAACTCCTGGTTAAGAGCTCTTGGACTAGATGATCTATGAAAGCCTTCCAGTTCTGAATCTATGATTCCATAATATTTAGTAGAATAAAATCTAATTAGTTATAGTCCAACAAATTCAGAAACATAAAAAATCTCAGTGACTGGATTACCTTTACACTATGGATAAGGAAAGAGTTTGCTGTACAAATAGTATATAAAGGAGATTTTAGGGGGATAGTTTATCCTACTTAAGGGAAGCCTTTTTAACTGCATCAATTTGCATACAAACAATGTACTGATACAAATCAGTCTTTTCTATTCATTAAAGCAGGACCAGTAGGGCTTCCACTTGACAACACTTTATTAACTGTTTAAGTTGCTGTACTTACTTGAAGGTAATAAAACTCAATTTCCTTAAAAATATTCTTTCAGATTGACTTTCTCCTAAATTAGCCTGAACTGGTGAAGCTTGGCTGCATTTGTATCTATGTCCCTGACGCAGGAATTCTTTGGGAAAAGTAGCAGACTGCTAAGAAGAGAAGAATGAAATTGGGAGTATCTTGATAAATAAATTAAGGAAAGAACTTAACAACAAGATTAAGTTTAATAAAAATATGCATAAGTAATCCATTTGGGAGGCAACTTAGAGCAAAACTGCCTCCCAGGTTTTTACCTATATAACCTGACTTCCAGGCTTGAGCAAGTTATTTAACTTCCCTGAGCCTCAGTTACTTTATTTCTAAAATGAAGCAGTTTAGATTTCCTTAAGGTTTCCAGTTCTAGAAATATGATCCTAAGATTTACAGCTGTGCATTATAAGGAAAGATAAGAAAGGTAATGGACAAAAGGCTAGTGAGCCCAAATCCAGAGCTTAATGAATTTGAACACCTTCTTGTAACACAAAAACAAGTTCAATATATAAATGTGCAATGACTATAATTGATAATGCATTCAACATTCTGTACCTGTAATCCCACCCCCAACCTCTGCTGAGTGAAGTATGTTTCCTTATCTTTCCCCTTGTATTCAAATTAGTTATTATAATTAATCAAAATCTAATTTGCATTGAGTGTTCTCACTCGCATTACTTTAGTCATTGTGTATATTGTCCTTCTAGTTCTTGATATTTCATATTGCATATTAATCATTTCATCTTTTCCTGAATTCTTTATATTTATCACTATACAATAGTATTTCATTATATTCATATAAAACACTTTATGTCATGTCCCAATCAATGGATACTGTCTCAATTTCTAGATCTTTAATACCTTATAAAGAGGTACTTTAAATATGTTGATACATTTTGAACTCTTTTCTCTTTTGCTATATGCTTAGGAGTGGCATCATTGTGTCAAAAGATATGAACATTTTAGCCACCTTCCTCATGTAATTCCAAGTCATTTCCCTGAATGATTGTGCTGATTTACAGCTCCATCAACACTAATTTCTAAAATAACCAAAAACCTGTACCTTTGTTTTCCTTATATTAAACAGCAGAAAAAAAGTTCTTAAATGCTTATCTTCCCTTAATTCCTCCAATACTATTTCCATATTTTGTAAACTTTAACATTTTCTGGGTATTAGATAGAACCTCAGAATTTAAAAAAAAATTCTCCTACTATTGGTGCCAGAATATTTCATATGGCAAATGATAATTTGTAAATCTTTTGAAATATCATTTCTTTTAACCGCTCTGCATAAGAAAATGGTTTATGGTCTTATATATTTATGCTTATTCCCTGTATATTTTAAATAAAATACTTTTACAAATCATAGTTGATACCAAAAAAATTTCCTACTTGCTTTTTTACTTTTTCCCCTTTTATACTACCTTCATTGATTTTGTACATGAGCTTTCAAATTGAACTGTCATACTTTTATCTTTTCTGATTGCTGCATTTCCTTTGTTTGATTAAGATCTCTGCTTCCCCCCCACCCCCACCCCCCTTAGTCTAGTGATGGTTTCTCCTTCAATTATCCTCCAATTTTTTTTTTGAATTTTTTTGTTCAGGTTTTGTATCCATTTGGAAATTTTGATGTGACATGGTATAAAATGTTATTCTACATCTAATTTCCTTCAATAAGCCATTTTTGTTATATAAAGATCTTCTCTCAGTTATTTACATTCTTGGGTTTATCATATTCTGGTCAAATATTTGCAATTGATTTTGGTGAGTACAAGTAATGCAATAATATCCCTTTGTTCTTAGCTGCTGAAATTTTTGTTTCTCCAAATAAATCTTATGATATTCTCTGGTTTTATAAATTCTGTTTTTTTGTAGTTTGGTTTATATAATACAACTCTGAAGAAAGTATCATCATTTTTATTATATTAGCATAGCCCAATAAGCTCTAGATATGACTCATTTTACTTTCATTCCTCTATTTCTGTAACAAGATTTTTATAGCTGTATAAGTTCTCAAACATTTTTGAATTTTCTAATTATGTAAAATGCAATTTCTCTTCTTAATTCTTCCTAGTTTTGTTAAATTATATAAGAAACATATAGATAATTCTGTAGGTTCATTTTATATTTTGCTACTACTGAAAAAATAATTATCTCAATTCATTAATTTGCTGATCTGTTTTTCTAAGTAAATCATCCTCTTCCTGAAAGTGTGGTAGTTTTGTCTCTTGGCTGATGTTTAAGCCTTTAATTTTACTTCCTTATTGGTAAATTTCTAGATCAATATCAACTAATAGTAAGGAGATAAGACATGCTTGCTTTTCCTTTCTTTGTGTTGGGAAAGTTTTCACTACTTCTCAACATCAATGATAGTAACTTGATTTTTTTAAATTTTATAATATTTTATTTGATCATTTCCAAGTATTATTCATTAAAGACAAAGATCATTTTCTTTTCCTCCCCCCTCCAACCTCCATAGCCAACATGTGATTCCACTGAGTATCACATGTGTTCTTGATTCGAACCCATTGTCATGTTGTTAGTATTTACATTAGAGTGTTCGTTTAGAGTCTCTCCTCTGTCATGTCCCCTCAACCACTGTAGTCAGGCAGTTGCTTTTCCTCGGTGTTTCCACTCCCATAGTTTATCCTTTGCTTATGAATAGTGTTTTTTTTCTCCTAGATCCCTGCAAATTGTTCAGGGACATTACACCACCATTAATGGAGAAGTCCATTACGTTCGATTATACCACAGTGTATTAGTCTCTGTGTACAATGTTCTCCTGGTTCTGCTCCTCTCATTCTGCATCACTTCCTGGAGGTTGTTCCAGTCTCCATGGAACTCCTCCACTTTATTATTCCTTTTAGCACAATAGTATTCCATCACCAACATATACCACAATTTGCTCAGCCATTCCCCAATTGATGGGCATCCCCTCGTTTTCAAAACAACATCAGAGTTGTTTTGATTTGCATCTCTCTGATTATAAGAGATTTAGAACACTTCTTCATGTGCTTGTTAATAGTTTTGATTTCTTTATCTGAGAACTGCCTATCCATGTCCCTTGCCCATTTATCAATTGGAGAATGGCTTGATTTTTTGTACAATTGATTTAGCTCTTTATAAATATGAGTAATTAAACCTTTGTCAGAGGTTTCAATGAAGATTTTTTCCCAATTTGTTGTTTCCTTTCTGATTTTAGTTACATTGGTTTTGTTTGTACAAAAGCTTTTTAGTTTGATGTAATTGAAATTATTTATTTTACATTTTGTGACTCTTTTCTATGACTTGCTTGGTTTTAAAGTCTTTCCCCTCCCAAAGGTCTGACATGTATACTATTCTGTGTTTACCCAATTTACTTATGGTTTCCTTCTTTATGTTTAAGTCATTCACCCATTTTGAATTTATCTTGGTGTAGGGTGTCAGGTGTTGATCAATTCCTAGTCTCTCCCACACTGTCTTCCAATTTTCCCAGCAGTTTTTATTTAATAGTGGATTTTTTTTTCCACAAAAGCTGGGATCTTTGGGTTCATTGCATACTGTCTTGCTGAGGTCGCTTGCCCCCAGTCTATTCCACTGATCCTCCTTTCTGTCTCTTATCCAGTACCAAATTGTTTTGATGACTGCTGCTTTGTAATATAGTTTAAGGTCTGGGACTGTAAGGCCCCCATCATTTGTGGCTTTTTTCATTATTTCCCTGGATATCCTTGATCTTTTGTTATTCCAGATGAACTTTGTTATGGTTTTTTCTAAATCAGTAAAGAAATTTTTTGGGAGTTCAATGGGTATGGCACTAAATAGATAAATAAGTTTGGGTAGGATAGTCATTTTTATTATATTGGCTCATCCTATACATGAGCAGTTAATGTTTTTCCAATTGCTCAAGTCTAATTTTAGTTGTGTGGAGAGTGTTTTGTAGTTGTGTTCATATAGTTCCTGTGTTTGTCTTGGGAGATAGATTCCTAGGTATTTTATTTTGTCTAAGGTGATTTTGAATGGGATTTCTCTTTCTAGTTTTTGCTGCTGAGCTGTGTTGGAGATATATAGAAATGCTGATGACTTATGTGGGTTTATTTTGTATCCTGCAACTTTGCTAAAGTTGTTGATTATTTCAATTAACTTTTTGGTTGAATTGCTAGGATTCTTTAAGTAGACCATCATGTCATCTGCAAAAAGTGATAACTTGGTCTCCTCCTTGCCTATTTTGATGCCTTCAATTTCTTTTTCTTCTCTAATTGCTACTGCTAGTGTTTCTAGTACGATGTCAAATAGTAGAGGTGATAATGGGCATCCCTGTTTCACTCCTGATCTTATTGGGAATGCATCTAGTTTATCCCCATTGCAAATGATATTAGCTGATGGTTTTAGATATATACTGTTTATTATTTTTAGGAATGACCCTTCTATTCCTATGCTTTCTAGTGTTTTTAATAGGAATGGGTGTTGTATTTTATCAAAGGCTTTTTCTGTGTCTATTGAGATAATCATGTGGTTCTTGTTGGTTTGCTTGTTGATGTGGTCAATTATGTGAATGGTTTTCCTAATATTGAACCAGCCTTGCATCCCTAGTATAAATCCTACTTGATCATGGTGGATGACCATTCTGATCACTTGCTGGAGTCTTTTTGCTAGTATCCTATTTAAGATTTTTGCATCTATATTCATTAGGGAGATTGGTCTATAGTTTTCTTTCTCTCTTTTTGACCTGCCTGGTTTTGGAATCAGTACCATGTTTGTGTCATAAAAGGAGTTTGGTAGAACTCCCTCTTTGCTTATTATGTCAAATAGTTTGTATAGTATTGGGGTTAACTGTTCTCTGAATGTTTGATAGAATTCACTGGTGAATCCATCAGGCCCTGGGGATTTTTTCTTAGGAAGTTTTTGATGGCTTGTTGGATTTCATTTTCTGATATGGGATTATTTAAGAATTTTATTTCTTCTTTTGTTAGTCTAGGCAGTTTGTATTTTTGTATATATTCATCCATATCACCTAAATTGGTGTATTTATTGCCATATAATTGGGCAAAATAATTTTTAATGATTGCCTTAATTTCCTCTTCATTGGAGGTGATGTCCCCCTTTTCATCTTTGATGCTATTAATTTGCTTTTCTTCCTTCCTTTTTTTTAATTAGATTGACCAGTACTTTGTCTATTTTGTTTGTTTTTTCAAAGTACCAGCTTCTTGTCTTATTTATTAAATCAATAGTTCTATCACTTTCGATTTTATTAATTTCTCCCTTAATTTTTAGGATTTCTAGTTTGGTTTTCTGCTGGGGGTTTTTAATTTGATCGCTTTTGAGTTTTTTTATTTGCATTTCCAATTGATTGATCTCTGCTCCCCCTAGTTTGTTAATATATGCACTCAGGGATATGAATTTACCTCTGATTACCGCTTTGGCTGCATCCCAAAAGTTTTGAAAGGATGTCTCGCCATTGTCATTTTCCTTGGTGAAATTATTGTTTCTATGTTTTCTTCTATAACTAAATGATTTTGGAGTATCATATTGTTTAATTTCCAATTAGTTTTTGATTTGGTTTTCCATGTACCATTATTGATCATTATTTTTATTGCCTTGTGATCTGAAAAGGCTGCATTTATTATTTCTGCTTTTCTGCATTTGTGTGCCATGTTTCTGGGACCTAATGTATGGTCAATCTTTGTGAATGTGCCATGTGGTGCTGAGAAGAAGGTGTATTCCTTTTAATCCCTATTTATTTTTCTCAATTTGTCTATTAATTCTAATTTTTCTAAGATTTCATTCACTTCTTTTACCTCTTTCTTATTTATTTTTTGATTTGATTAATCTAAATTTGATAATGGTTGGTTTAAGTCTCCCACTAATATGGTTTTACTGTCTATTTCTTCCTTCAATTCTCCTAGTTTCTCCATTAGAAATTTGGGTGCTATATTATTTGGTGCATACATGTTGTTTTGTGCATACATGTTGATTAGTGATATTTCCTCATTATCTAATGTCCCTTTTAACAAAATAACCTTCCCTATCCCTTTTGATCAGGTCTATTTTTGCTTTGGCTTTATCAGATATCATGATTACCATTCCTGCCTTCTTTCTGTCAGTTGAGGCCCAGAAGGTCTTACTCCATCCTTTAATTCTGATCTTGTGGGTGTCTACCCACCTCATGTGTGTTTCTTGAAGACAACATATCGTAGGGTTTTGGATTCTAATCCATTCTGCTATTCGTCTATGTTTTATGGGTGAGTTCATTCCTTTCATGTTCAAAGTTATGACTGTCACTTGTGGACTCCCTGGCATTTTGATATCCTTCCCTAATTCTAACCTTTCTTCTTCAGCTCTACCTTTTAGTCCAGTGATTTACTTTAAATCAGTCCCCCTTGTCCCAGCTCTCTTGCCTTTCTGAAAATCATGTTCCATGCCTTACGATCATTCAGAGTGGAACTTGCAAGGTCTTGTGTGACCCTGATTGGCATTCCTTTATATCTAAATTGTCTTTTTCTGGCTTCTTGTAGGATTTTTTCTTTTGTTTGAAACCTTTGGAATTTGACAATTACATTCCTGGGAGTTGTCTTTTGGGGATTTAGTGTAGAGGGTGTTCTTTGAGCTCTGTCAGTGGCTGTATTGCCCCCTTGTTCTAGAATCTCTGGGCAATTTTCTTTGATTATATCTTGTATTATGATGTCGAATTTGCTGTTTATTTCTGGCTTTTATGGAAGTCCAATTATTCTTAAATTATCTCTTCTTCCTCTATTTTCCAAGTCTGTCACCTTGTCAGTGAGATATTTTATGTTCTCTTCTAATTTCTTGGTTTTTTTGGCTTTGCTTTATTAATTCTTGCTCCTTGTCTTCAAGTTGCCTGATTCTGACTTTTAAAGCCTGGTTTTCCTTTTCATTTTGGTCAAACTGGTTTTGTAGATGCATGAATTTCTTTTGCATTATTTCCCAGTTTTTGATCCTTTCAGATTCAAATTCTTCATGGGTTTGTGGAGAGTTTCCATTTCCTTTGGATGGTTTCCGAGCATTTGCTTGTGTTTCCTCTTCTATTTCCTCTGTATTTTGTATTTTTGCTCCATAAAATGTGTCCAAAGTCGCCCCCTTCTTCTTGTTTTTCTTGGAATTTTGGGGCTTTTGTGCTTCTGTGGAGTTTGCCATCTCTATCTGAGTGGGGAGGACTAGCTTTTCTTATCTATGTCTGGTGTTCAGAAGTTTTAGCCCTAGGCAGATTGTTCTTTCACTTTTTTACCTATTTCTAATTTATTTTTGATTTGATTTATCTAAATTTGATAATGGTTGGTTTAAGTCTCCCACTAATGGATCTATACTATTAAGAGAAAATAATATTAAATTGTACTTTCTATCATTATGAAACTATTAGTTTCTTTTTATAATTCTTTAGTTTTTCTTTTAGGGGATTCGACAATTTTTGATGTAATTATATTTAAGAATATTATTTTACTTTTTTTGCCTCCTTTCCTTTTCCTTTTCTTTTTCCAAGGAAGGAAAAACGTCAATATTCCTTTGGAAACAACTCTTTAGGTGCCACCATTCCATGAAGCTTTCTCTGATATCCAGTACCTTTCTGCCAAGTTACAAATAATCCCTTTCTCCTCAAACTCTCACCCCTCCCTGTTTGATCTTATCACATAATGGAGTCAGATATATCCCCAGAAAAACCCTTTATAACCCAAGTGAAAACAAGTACCTTAAAAGGTAGGCTTCATCTTGTTCAAGTTTTCTGTTCTTGGTACATAGCAGTAATACCTTGAACATAGTCATTATTTGATCAATATTTGTTCAGTGGAAATTAATTTGGGGGGAAGGGGAAGGAGGTATAAGGGACAGAATTCAGAACAAATAATAAAATATAAGTGAATTTAAAATGTTTCCATGTTTATGTCTCTTGATAATATTAATTTTGTTATTTTATATGATAGTATAATTATATAACTTTTACTTTTTAGATTTTCCTAATGCATAAAAGATTGTTTCAACTCATTCTTATTCTATGAGGGGAAAAGTTTGAGTCATTATTTTAAAATAATACATTCCCGTTTTTCTTTCTTTTTGTTAATTGGTAATAACTTGGCATAGTGAATATGGATTACTGGGCCAGGAGTCAGGAAAAGCTAAGTTCAAGGCTGGCTTCAGATAGTAACTACATGACTTTTGGCACGTCATTTAACCTGTTTGCCTCAATTTCCTCAACTGTAAAAAAGGAGATACTAGAGCCTACCTCTTAAGATTGTGGTGAGGAACAAGTGAGATAATATTTAAGTGTAAAGAACTTCCAGAAGTGCCAGTACTTAATATATACTATTTATATTTTAGTTATGATGAAGATAAAGTTTAATCCTTTTACATTTAGAATGACAGTTTTTAAGTTGATGTTTTCTTCTATTTAACTCTTACCTGCTGTTTTGTACTTCCTTTTTAAATTCAGGATTTTATCTCTAAAGTTTATTTTGTTTCTATTTATACCCTTTTCTCATTGACTTCCCCTCCCAAGTCATTACCCTAACCAATCCCAACCAATCCCAAATCTCTTAATTTTACTTTTTTCACTCTTGTTATTTTTCTTTAATTTTTTTTTCTTTCATAGCTCTTATCAAAGGATGATAATTATAGTACCCAACTGGATCCATTCTCTTAAGGTCAATGGCATGAATTTGTTAACATTCTTTCCAAGAAAAATTATTTTAATTCCACTTCTTTCATCTTTCTTTTATCTTTTAGGGTGCTCCAGAATCTAATCTCCCATCCATAAGCTTTGTACTTACACATTCCTTCCTTGTCCTCTCCTTATCCTTCAGGCTAATTGGGGTTTGCAATGGGCCTGATCTTTGCTTTTATACCAAACAAGTCTATCTGTACCATAGTTGAAAATTTCCTGCTTTCCTCTCTCTTCTCCAATTTTTTCACAAAGAATTTCCTCCTGAGGAATCTTATTGCCAAATATATGCATTAGTGACATAAGTGGTGGAATGCAGCATGAAATACTCTATAGGCTCAGTCCAGGAGCTTAGTCCTGTTCTTCCACATTTTCCTCTTTATCTATAGCTTTGGATACCACATCTTTTTTTCTAGATTTGTCTGTCCTTCTCTAAGCTATGTACATCTTTTATCACCATGCCTTCTTTTCCATTGATAGAAAGTAGTCTTGAGAAGTATGACACCTACTTGAAGATGCTGTTCACTTAAACTATCTAAACTTCCTAGTCATAAGTAAGACTCAACCTACACCCCTACCCACTTCTGTAGAATTATTTGATAAAGTCTTCAATGTTCTCCTTCACTCCAGAGACCTAAATATGTCTCTCTCTACTCTTTATTTTTTACTCCCAATGGTCCGTCTCTACCACAGACCTCAAAAAAGTAAGAAAAAATGGAAAATATCCCATTTATGTCTCCTCTTGAATCCTGACAGCTTTTTTCAAGGACCCCTTATTTTGTCTTTTCCTCTTCCCTTCTCATTGTGGAATTTTTTCTGTCCTATCCTATCCCAACACCAAAAAATAATGATAACTAGAGAGGGAATTTAAAAAATATATCTAAAATTTTAATTCTCTTCTTTGCTCCTAATTTACAAGTAGGAGACTACTTGTTACAATCGCCTTCCTCATACCAACTTCAGATTTTTGAAAAGATTATTTTTTCCATAGATGCTCTCTTTGTTCTCTCAGTGTTCCTCAGACAGTGAAAGGTTTCCTTTAAAAGAGAACACAAATAGAAAAACTCTCATAAGCATAGATTTGCTCAGCACTATATACAATAAACATCAATTTCATTTATTAGTCTTTTAGCATTATCTGAAGCTTTATTCATTCTTCTGTTTATCAGTTTGCATGTTCAATACCCAATTTACCTCTGTTTTTTTCTGAGGTCATGAATTTAATTCATTTTTTTCTTAGCTGCCCAAATTTTGTCATTTTATGATTAGAAACAATTTGAAAGGATACTTATCTGGATGTGCAAACTGTTCTTCCTTGATTTTTTGGAACATTTGTTCATTTTTCCTTTGCTTCTTCATTAGTTAGGACCTGACCTATGATGATGACGATGACGATGATGATACAGCTAGCATTTATATTGTACCTAATATGTATCAGGCATTGTGTTAATTACTTTATAAATATTATTCCTTTTGATCCTCATAAGCATCCTAGGAGGGAGATGTTATTATCATCATGTTACAGTTGAGGACACTGAAACAAACAGTAGGTAAATGGCTTGCCCAGGACTGCACAGCAGGTTGGGAGGTCAAGTTTATTCTCTTCCATTGCCTTGTCAAAGAATGCTCCTGAAGAGGTGGGCTGATATTTTGTGATATTTGTGGATAAGAAGAATACCGAAGGGTTAGGTCTACCCAAAGCCTCAGCAAACAGAGGTTAAGTGACTTCTGAGGTTATAAAGCTACTAAGTACCCGAGGGTGGATTTGATCTCAGGCCTTTCTGACTCCAGACAGTACTTTATCCACTACCATCCATCCCTCACTGCCTTGATATCATGATTGCCTTTCTTTGTAATGTGAAAATGATTTTCATCTTTCCTCCCTGTTGTAATAGTTGCTTTTTGTTGTAATCCTAATTGAAAATAATTATTCTTTGTGAATCAGACTTCAGTTTTCTTTTTTGTTGATATTCTCAAAATTCTCTCAACTTAAATTTTGCTGTCTGCTTCTAATTTTTCTAAGCAATTTTCTGTAGGATTTCCTCAAATATGGTTTTCAGGTTTGTTTTTCATTATGTCTTCTGTAATATCTAAAATACTATCTCCTTGAATTTTACCTCTAAGATCAGTCTTTTTGGTCTTCCATTCTTACTATCTTATGATTTCATTCAATTAATTTTTTTTTCCCACTGCATTTGTTGTGTTTCAATTTGGCCTTTCTCCTTCTTGGAAACAACTGTTCTGGAAACTTATCTCACGTTTTATAAGTTTTCTGCCCTATGGTTAGGCTTATTGATTTCTTATTTGAGAATTCTGATTTTTGTCCATGTTTCTTTTATTTCTGTTCTTAATTCTTTAATTGCTCTTTTGAACCATTTTTGAAATATCATCATAATTTTGGATACCTTTTTGAATATATTAGAGAATATCAGTGAATATTCATTTTCCTTTGTACTCCATTTTTTTCCTCTATTGCCTGCTTGCTTTTCTTCCTTTGCAAGATTTTATTAGTCTTTATCAGTTTCTCTGATACAGTGTTTATGGTGCCCTTCACAGGCATGGGTAGGATGAATAGGTCAAATGTTGCCATGAAAGGAATAGAAAGTATTAGGGAAGAGTAAATGGTTTGTCTTGTAGCTGTGAGGACCCAGTTGAGATTGGATACCCACAATTTTTAGTGGACCTAATCATCATAATTTTGTAACTACCATGTGTCTATATCATGTTATGTTCTGTTTCTATTATGTGGGTTATATTCTGAAATGGAGTATTTTTAGCAGACATTCCCAGTTCATGCTATTCTGGTTGTAGAATATTTCATATGTGAAGGAGGAGGGAGATATTTTGGAGTGAACCTAGAACATTCTTGCATGATATTCTTTTTTTTTTTAATTTTATAGTATTTTATTTGATCATTTCCATGCATTTTTCATTAAAGACAAAGATCATTTTCTTTTCCTCCCTCCTACCCCCCGTGGCCGACGCGTGATTCCACTGGTATCATATGTGTTCTTGACTTGAACCCATTGCCATGTTGTTAGTATTTGCATCAGAGTGTTCGCTCCGAGTCTTTCCTCTGTCATGTCCCCTCAGCCATTGTAGTCAGCCAGTTGCTTTTCCTCGGTGTTTCTATTCCCTCAGTTTGTCCTCTGCTTTTCGATAGTGTTTTTTTCTCCTTGATCCCTGCAGATTGTGCAGGGACATTACACCACCACTAATGGAGAAGTCCATTATATTCGATTATACCACAGTGTGTTTGTCTCTGTGTACAATGTTCTCCTGGTTCTGCTCCTCTCGCTCTGCATCACTTCCTGGAGGTTGTTCCAGTTCACATGGAAATCCTCCACTTTATTATTCCTTTGAGCACAATAGTATTCCATCACCAACATATACCACAATTTGTTCAGCCATTCCCCAATTGATGGGCATCCCCTCATTTTCCAATTTTTGGCCACCACAAAGAGCGCAGCTATGAATATTTTTGTACAAGTCTTTTTGTCCATTATCTCTTTGGGGTACAAACCCAACAGTGCTATGGCTGGATCAAAGGGTAGACATTCTTTTATCACCCTTTGTGCATAGTTCCAAATTGCCCTCCAGAATGGCTGGATCAGTTCACAACTCCACCAGCAATGAATTAATGTCCCTACTTTGCCACATCCCCTCCAGCATTCATTACTTTCCATAACTGTCATGTTAGCCAATCTGCTAGGTGTGAGGTGATACCTCAGAGTTGTTTTGATTTGCATCTCTCTGATTATAAGAGATGTGGAGCACTTCTTCATGTGCTTATTAATAGTTTTGATTTCTTTATCTGAAAACTGTCTATCCATGTCCCTTGCCCATTTATCAATTGGGGAATGGCTTGATTTTTTGTACAATTGATTTAGCTCTTTATAAATTTGAGTAATTAAACCTTTGTCAGAGGTTTTTATGAAGATTTTTTCCCAACTTGTTGTTTTCCTTCTGATTTTAGTTACATTGCTTTTGTTTGTACAAAAGCCTTTTAATTTGATGTAGTCGAAATTATTTATTTTACATTTTGTGATTCTCTCTATGTCTTGCTTGGTTTTAAAGTCTTTCCCTTCCCAAAGGTCTGACATGTATACTATTCTGTGTTTACCCAATTTACTTATGGTTTCCTTCTTTATGTTTAAGTCTTTCACCCATTTTGAATTTATCTTGGTGTAGGGTGTGAGGTGTTGATCAATTCCTAATCTCTCCCACACTGTCTTCCAATTTTTCCAGCAGTTCTTATCAAATAGTGAATTTTTGTCCCAAGACCTGGGATCTTTGGGTTTATCATATACTATCTGGCTGAGGTCGCTTTCCCCCAGTCTATTCCACTGATCCTCCTTTCTGTCTCTTAGCCAATACCAAATTGTTTTGATGACTGCTGCTTTGTAATATAGTTTGAGGTCTGGGACTGCTAGGCCCCCCTCATTAGTGTTTTTTTTTTCATTATTTCCCTGGATATCCTTGATCTTTTGTTATTCCAAATGAACTTTGTTATGCTTTTTTCCAAATCAGTAAAGAAATTTTTTGGGAGTTCCATGGGTATGGCACTAAATAGATAAATAAGTTTGGGCAGGATAGTCATTTTTATTATGTTGGCTCGTCCTATCCATGAGTAGTTAATGTTTTTCCAATTGCTCAAGTCTAGTTTTAGTTGTGTGGCGAGTGTTTTGTAGTTGTGTTCATATAGTTCCTGTGTTTGTCTTGGGAGATAGATTCCTAGGTATTTTATTTTGTCTAAGGTGATTTTGAATGGGATTTCTCTTTCTAGTTTTTGCTGCTGAGCTGTGTTGGAGATATATAGAAAAGCTGATGACTTATGTGGGTTTATTTTGTATCCTGCAACTTTGCTAAAGTTGTTGATTATTTCAATTAACTTTTTGGTTGAATTGCTAGGATTCTTTAAGTAGACCATCATGTCATCTGCAAAAAGTGATAACTTGGTCTCCTCCTTGCCTATTTTGATGCCTTCAATTTCTTTTTCTTCTCTAATTGCTACTGCTAGTGTTTCTAGTACGATGTCAAATAATAGAGGTGATAATGGGCATCCTTGTTTCACTCCTGATCTTATTGGGAATGCATCTAGTTTATCCCCATTGCAAATGATATTAGCTGATGGTTTTAGATATATACTGTTTATTATTTTTAGGAATGACCCTTCTATTCCTATGCTTTCTAGTGTTTTTAATAGGAATGGGTGTTGTATTTTATCAAAGGCTTTTTCTGCATCTATTGAGATAATCATGTGGTTCTTGTTGGTTTGCTTGTTAATGTGGTCAATTATGTGGATGGTTTTCCTAATATTGAACCAGCCCTGCATTCCTGGTATAAATCCTACTTGATCATGGTGGATGACCCTTCTGATCACTTGCTGAAGTCTTTTTGCTAGTATCCTATTTAAGATTTTTGCATCTATATTCATTAGGGAGATTGGCCTATAGTTTTCTTTCTCTGTTTTTGACCTGCCTGGTTTTGGAATCAGTACCATGTTTGTGTCATAAAAGGAGTTTGGTAGAACTCCCTCTTTGCTTATTATGTCAAATAGTTTGTATAGTATTGGGATTAACTGTTCTCTGAATGTTTTTTTTTTCTTTTTTCTTTTTTTTTTTTTTTAAATATATTTTATTTGGTCATTTCCAAGCATTATTCGTTAAAGACACAGATCATTTTCTTTTCCTCCCCCCCCCCCCCCCCATAGCCGACGTGTAAGTCCACTGGGCATTAGATGTTTTCTTGATTTGAACCCATTGCTTTGTTGATAGTATTTGCATTAGAGTGTTCATTTAGAGTCTATCCTCTGTCATGTCCCCTCAATCTTTGTATTCAGGCAGTTGCTTTTTCTCGGTGTTTCCACTCCCATAGTTTATCCTTTGCTTATGAATGGTGTTTTTTTCTCCTGGGTCCCTGCAAGTTGTTCAGGGACATTACACCACCACTAATGGAGAAGTCCATTACGTTCGATGATACCACAGTGTGTTTGTCTCTGTGTACAATGTTCTCCTGGTTCTGCTCCTCTCGCTCTGCATCACTTCCTGGAGGTTGTTCCAGTCTCCATGGAACTTCTCCACTTTATTATTCCTTTTAGCGCAATAGTACTCCATCACCAACATATACCACAGTTTGTTCAGCCATTCCCCAATTGATGGGCATCCCCTCATTTTCCAGTTTTGGGCCACCACAAAGAGCGCAGCTATGAATATTTTTGTACAAGTCTTTGTGTCCATTATCTCTTTGGGGTACAGACCCAGCAGTGCTATGGCTGGGTCAAAGGGTAGATATTCTTTTGTCGCCCTTTGGGCATAGTTCCAAATTGCCCTCCAGAATGGTTGGATCAGTTCACAGCTCCACCAGCAATGAATTAATGTCCCTACTTTGCCACATCCCCTCCAGCATTCATTACTTTCCTTTGCTGTTATGTTAGCCAATCTGCTAGGTGTGAGGTGATACCTCAGAGTTGTTTTGATTTGCATCTCTCTGATTATAAGAGATGTAGAACACTTCTTCATGTGCTTGTTAATAGTTTTGATTTCTTTATCTGAGAACTGCCTATCCATTTCCCTTGCCCATTTATCAATTGGAGAATGGCTTGATTTTGTGTACAATTGATTTAGCTCTTTATAAATATGAGTAATTAAACCTTTGTCAGAGGTTTCTATGAAGATTTTTTCCCAATTTGTCGTTTCCCTTCTGATTTTAGTTATATTGGTTTTGTTTGTACAAAAGCTTTTTAGTTTGATGTAGTCAAAATTATTTATTTTACATTTTGTGATTCTTTCTATATCTTGCTTGGTTTTAAAGCCTTTCCCCTCCCAAAGGTCTGACATGTATACTATTCTGTGTTTACCCAATTTACTTATGGTTTCCTTCTTTATGTTTAAGTCACTCACCCATTTTGAATTTATCTTGGTGTAGGGTGTGAGGTGTTGATCTATTCCTAGTCTCTCCCACACTGTCTTCCAATTTTCCCAGCAGTTTTTATGAAATAGTGGATTTTTGTCCCAAAAGCTGGGATCTTTGGGTTTATCGTATACTGTCTTGCTGAGGTCGCTTTCCCCCAGTCTATTCCACTGATCTTCCTTTCTATTTCTTAGCCAGTACCAGATTGTTTTGATGACTGCTGCTTTGTAATATAGTTTTAGGTCAGGGACTGCAAGGCCCCCATCATATGTGTTTTTTTTCATTATTTCCCTGGATATCCTTGATCTTTTGTTCTTCCAAATGAACTTTGTTATGGTTTTTTCTAAATCAGTGAAGAAGTATTTTGGTAGTTCAATGGGTATGGCACTAAATAGATAAATAAGTTTGGGTAGGATGGTCATTTTTATTATATTGGCTCGTCCTATCCATGAGCAGTTAATGTTTTTCCATTTGTTCAAGTCTAGTTTTAGTTGTGTGGCGAGTGTTTTGTAGTTGTGTTCATATAGTTCCTGTGTTTGTCTTGGGAGGTAGATTCCTAGGTATTTTATTTTGTCTAAGGTGATTTTGAATGGGATTTCTCTTTCTAGTTCTTGCTGCTGAGCTGTGTTGGAGATATATAGAAAAGCTGATGATTTATGTGGGTTTATTTTGTATCCTGCAACTTTGCTAAAGTTGTTGATTATTTCAATTAGCTTTTTGGTTGAATCTCTAGGATTCTTTAAGTAGACCATCATGTCATCCGCAAAGAGTGATAACTTGGTCTCCTCCTTGCCTATTTTGATGCCTTCAATTCCTTTATCTTCTCTAATTGCTACTGCTAGTGTTTCTAGTACAATGTCAAATAGTAGAGGTGATAATGGGCATCCTTGTTTCACTCCTGATCTTATTGGGAATGCATCTAGTTTATCCCCATTGCAGATGATATTAGCTGTTGGTTTTAGATATATACTGTTTATTATTTTTAGGAATGACCCTTCTATTCCTATGCTTTCTAGTGTTCTTAATAGGAATGGGTGTTGTATTTTATCAAAGGCTTTTTCTGCATCTATTGAAATAATCATGTGATTCTTGCTAGTTTGCTTGTTGATGTGGTCAATTATGTGGATGGTTTTCCTAATGTTGAACCAGCCCTGCATCCCTGGTATGAATCCTACTTGATCATGGTGAATGATCCTTCTGATCACTTGCTGGAGTCTTTTTGCTAGTATCCTATTTAAGATTTTTGCATCTATATTCATTAGGGAGATTGGCCTATAGTTTTCTTTCTCTGTTTTTGACCTGCCTGGTTTTGGAATCAGTACCATGTTTGTGTCGTAAAAGGAGTTTGGTAGAACTCCCTCTTTGCTTATTATGTCAAATAGTTTGTATAGTATTGGGGTTAACTGTTCTCTGAATGTTTGATAGAATTCACTGGTGAATCCATCAGGCCCTGGGGATTTTTTCTTAGGAAGTTCTTTGATGGCTTGGTGGATTTCATTTTCTGATATGGGATTATTTAAGAATTCTATTTCCTCTTCTGTTAGTCTAGGCAGTTTGTATTTTTGTATATATTCATCCATATCACTTAAATTGGTATATTTATTGCCATATAATTGGGCAAAGTAATTTCTAATGATTGCCTTAATTTCCTCTTCCTCAGAGGTGATGTCCCCCTTTTCATCTTTGATGCTGTTAATTTGCTTTTCTTCCTTCCTTTTTTTAATTAGATTGACCAGCACTTTGTCTATTTTGTTTGTTTTTTCAAAGTACCAGCTTCTTGTCTTATTTATTAAATCAATAGTTCTATCACTTTCAATTTTATTAATTTCTCCCTTAATTTTTAGGATTTCTAGTTTGGTTTTCTGCTGGGGGTTTTTAATTTGGTCACTTTCGAGTTTTTTTATTTGCATTTCCAATTGATTGATCTCTGCTCTCCCTAGTTTGTTAATATATGCACTCAGGGATATGAATTTACCTCTGATTACTGCTTTGGCTGCATCCCAAAAGGTTTGAAAGGATGTCTCGCCATTGTCATTTTCCTTGATGAAATTATTAATTGTTTCTATGATTTCTTCTCTAACTAAACGATTTTGGAGTATCATATTGTTTAGTTTCCAATTAGTTTTTGATTTGGTTTTCCATGTACCATTACTGATCGTTATTTTTATTGCCTTGTGGTCTGAAAAGGCTGCATTTATTATTTCTGCTTTTCTGCATTTGTGTGCCATGTTTCTGTGACCTAATGTATGGTCAATCTTTGTGAATGTGCCATGTGGTGCTGAGAAGAAGGTGTATTCCTTTTTATCCCTATTTATTTTTCTCCATATGTCTATTAATTCTAATTTTTCTAAGATTTCGTTCACTTCTTTTACCTCTTTCTTATTTATTTTTTGATTTGATTTATCTAAATTTGATAATGGTTGGTTCAAGTCTCCCACTAATATGGTTTTACTGTCTATTTCTTCCTTCAATTCTCCTAGTTTCTCCATTAGAAATTTGGGTGCTATATTATTTGGTGCATATATGTTGATTAGTGATATTTCCTCATTATCTAAAGTCCCTTTTAACAAAATATAATAACCTTCCCTATCCCTTTTGATCAGGTCTATTTTTGCTTTGGCTTTATCAGATATCATGATTGCCACTCCTGCCTTCTTTCTGTCAGTTGAGGCCCAGAAGGTCTTACTCCATCCTTTAATTCTGACCTTGTGGGTGTCTACCCGCCTCATGTGTGTTTCTTGGAGACAACATATGGTAGGGTTTTGGATTCTAATCCATTCTTCTATTTGTTTACGTTTTATGGGTGAGTTCCTCCCATTCACGTTCAATGTTATGACTGTCACTTGTGGACTCCCTGGCATTTTGATATCCTTCCCTAATTCTAACCTTTCTTCTTCAGCTCTACCTTTTAGTCCAGTGATTTACTTTAAATCAGTCCCCCTTGTATTTCCCTTTCTACCCCCCTCCCTTCTAATTCCCTCCCTTATTTTCCCCTGTAGTCTTTTTAAAAATTCCCCCCCCCCACCCTCTCCCTCCCTTGTACTGCTTCCCTCCCCACCAGTCTGTTTTTTACCCTTCTACTCCTCTATAGGGCGCAAATCTATTCTCTTCCCCAATGGATTGGATTGTTCTTCCCTCTTTGGGTCAGTTTCAAAGTACGTAAGAGTTGAATATTTCCTATCTCTGACCTCTTTACCCTTCCAGTGTATCGATGTTCTCCCCCCTCCCGCCATGAGCTTCTTTGTGACATATAAATTTACCCCCATTTGTTTCTTTTCCCATTTCTTTTAGTCATAACCTCTTTTCTTTTTTAGCTTTAGTCATGTATATATATATATATACATACACATGTATATGTATTTATGCATGCATATCTCTATATACCTATTTATGTCTTGTCCTTTCATCCTATACAGTTTGTCACTGTTCCCTCTGAGTGTAGTTCTTCTAGCTGCTTAGGTGATAGCAACAGTTTTTAAGAGTTGCCAATGACCTCTTTTCTTATAGGGATACATATCATTTTAACTTATTGAGTCTCTTAAAAAAAACCTTTGTTGTTGTTGTTGTTTTTCCCCTCTTTTTTAATTACCTTTTGATGATTCTCTTGAATTCTGTGGTTGGACTTCAAATTTTCTGTTCAGGTCTGGTCTTTTATTTATGAATGCTTGGAATTCCTCTGTTGTGTTAAATGACCATACTTTCCCCTGTAAGAATATAGTCAGTTTTGATGGGTATTTTATTCTTGGCTGTAGGCCTAGTTCCCTTGCTTTCCGGAATATTATATTCCATGCCTTTCGGTCCTTCAGTGTGGATGCAGACAGATCCTGTGTTATCCTCACCATGTTTCCATGGTATCTGAATGGTTTCTTTTTGGCAGCTTGTAATACCTGTTCTTTTATCTGATTGTTTTTGAATTTGGCTATAACATTTCTTGGTGTTGTCAGTTGGGGATTAAAAACAGGGGGTGATCTGTGGATTCTTTCAATCTCCACTTTCCCCTCTTGTTCTAGGATTTCGGGACAGTTTTCCTGGATAATTTCCTCTAGTATTATGTCCAGGCTTTTTCTTTTGGCGTGGTCTTCTGGTAGTCCAATTATTCTTAAATTGTTTCTTCTTGAACGATTTTCTAAATCGTCTGTTTTGTGAATGAGATGCTTCACATTTTCCTCAATTTTTTCATTCTTTTTGTTTTGTCTTATAGTGTCCTGCTGCCTTGTGAGGTCACTTGATTCTAGTTGTTTTACTCGGGTTCTTAAAGATTGGATTTCATCTTTGGCTTTTTGGTCGTCTTTTTCCTTCTGGTCTGAGTTTCTTTGAAGACTGTCTTTCATCCTCTTTATCTCGTCTTTCATCTCCTTTGCTTCATCTTTCATCTCCTTTGCCTCATTTTCCAGCTGGATGATTTTGGCTTTCAGGACACTATTTTCTTGTTTTAGTTCAAGTGCCTCTGTTTCCAGATGACTTATCTTAATTTTTAAGTTCTTTTCCCAATTGTCTTCAGCCTCTCTTAGCTGTGTTTTGAGTTCTTCCACAGCCTGTATCCAATTCGCTGGGATTTCTGGTTTATCGTTTGCTGATCTCTCCCCCTCTGTTCCATTTGGTGAGTAGTAGCTGTCTATTGTAGTTTCTTTCTTCTGTTTCTGTTGTTTGTTCAAATTCACCCCTTCTTTCCTCCCTGTATTTGTCTGTGCTCTTGTTCCTCTCATTTTTTTGTTTTTTAGGGACTTCTATCAGTCTCCCCTCTTGGAGCTTTAACAGAGGATCTCTTGGTGTAATCTCTGAGGGAGGGTTGTTGGGGGTTTGAGCTTTCCTGTCCTCTGGAGGCTTTTGATTGGCTTAAAGTTCAGCAGTCAGTGAGGATGGATGGGGAGCCTGGGCTTCCCTATGTTCTGGAGGCTTTTGATGGGATTGAGTTCAGATTATTTGGGATGGGTTTATTCTGAGTTTTAAACTTCCTGGACGGCTGGAGCAGATATGGAGGATCTCTAAAGCTCTGGCCAGGCTGCCAGGTCTATGCTCCTTCTAGGCTGCCATCTTGACTTCGCCTCTAGGTTTCTGTTTTTTCAGAAGACCCAGCTCTCTAAGGGGGGAGGGGTTGTGGCTTGCCTGGACTCTGAGGGCTCCTGATGAGATTAGGTTCAGGTGGTGTGGGCCAAAAGATCCCAGAGCCAAAAAAGGGAAGGGAAAAAAAAAACAAAGCAGCCACCTCCTCTTCCACAGTCTGTGTTGAGTGCCCAGAGACTGGCCGAGTTACTTTCAAGGAAAGCTCTTTGGAGCAACCCTTTTGCCAGCCCTGAGTTTTCTGTCCTTTCAGTAGCTCTGAGGGCTCCTGATGGGATTAGGTTCAGCTGGTTCTTTCAGAAGACCCTGCTCTCTAAGGGGGGAGGGGTCGTGGCTTGCCTGGACTCTAATGGCTCCTGATGGGATTAGGTTCAGGTAGTGTGGGCCAAATGATCCCGGAGCCAAAAAAAAAGAAGAAAGAGAAAAGCAGCAACCTCCTCTTCCACAGTCTGTGTTGAGTGCCCAGAAACTGGCCCGGGTTACTTTCAAGGTAGGCTCTTCGGAGCCACCCCTTTGCCAGCCCTGAGCCCTCTGTCCTTTCAGTAGCTCTGAGGGCTCCCAATGGGATTGGGCTCAGCTGGTGCCCCGAAGCTGGGTCCTCCCCCGAGACCCAGAGGGAAGAACCCAGCCAGGGGGCCACAGGCTTCCCCCTTCTCTCTATGCTTCCCTGCCGTCTGTGTTGGGCGCTCCGGAGACTGGCTCGGGTTGCTTTCAAGGTGAGTCCTCAGAGCCCTGAGGTTCCGGCTGCTGCCTTGGGCTCAGCACTCTGGGTTGGGGGGGATGGGTCCTGGGACCTTCTTTCTGTCTACCCCTTAGATCTGAGTGATCTAGGGTTCTGGCTTTTGGGGTGCGGTACCTTTTGATCCAGGTCCAGGAGGAGGTTTCCCCAGGTCTATCCTGTTGTTCAGCTTGAATTTCGGTGGCCTAGGAGCACTTTGTTTGTGATCGGTAGGGAAGGGTTTCGGAGGTCTGAACTTTCGCTGCTTCTACACCGCCATCTTGACTGGAAGTCGGAAAAGCTCTTTTGCATGATATTCTTATTTAATTCTATTGTGTACATTTGTGTGTGTGTGTGTAATTTTCTGGAATAATTCTAGCATAATCCTGTTATATATTCCTTACTTTTAAACTGTAGATTATTATTAATTATCTATTCAAGCTAAGAGAAGTTGGAGTGAGGAAGTTAGACCTGCCTACCCATCTCTAAGGTGAAGTTTTCCTTTACTCACAACTGAGAATACTTCATTTAACAAACAAACAAAAAAAAATCCAAATTGAAAGATGAATTAAATTTGACTGTATTCTGGTTCAGGAAAGATCAGGTCAAAGCGCATTTTAGCCAGCAATGCTTCATGGTCTCTCCTGTTTAACATCTTATTCTTTGTTGCCAAAATTAAACTGTAAATAGTTTATTAAAATCAACCAGTAACTGTTAAAAACAGAAACAGCATCTTTTAGAGATTTCAAAGGGAAATCTTATTGTCTGGAGGAAAGACTTCTGAACAGTTATTTCTCTTGTTGCCAGGCTGAATGTAAAGGCATTACTCAGTTTAATAAATCCTGGTGTATCACTCAGTCTGTGTAAGCTGATATAAATATCTCCAGTTATGTCATATTACCACCTTTGTACAGCGAGTGTTGGGCCTTGATGACTGGAGCCTGATAAATGCAAAAGCTCATTTGGTTTGTGAGTGATTGAGCGCTAACACTGTTTAGATTCCTTAATATACTTGTATTAGCATGAATAAGTAATGAGCATGCCAGGCTTTTTTGAATATTTGATTGTATCTTTGTAATGGATTTGTGTCTCTCTCTTTGTGCTAATGTCATTGTAACTTTGTTGGTGTCATAACTCCAAACCTGGGCAATTGATCTTTATCAGCCCATCTTAAGTCAATTACCCTCTCCTTGCCAAATTACAGCCTCCTCCTTCCAGCTTCCCTTTCCGTAGCCACTCTGCTGATTGCCTTTGGGGAAAAGGTGTTCTTCTGGTCTGGATCCAAGGTGAGAAGGTTTCTGAGGCTCCTAGGCACCTGAAGTGGTGCATGCAGGAGCTCTACAGGGACCATTTTGCAAGATCCTCAAGCCAGGTCTTATCTTAGGCAGGGGAACTTGCCATCAGGAAGGTGGCGCTTACCTGCTTCTTTCCGGTACTTAGCTGGGCCACCCTGGGCAAATTATTTAGCCTTTTGGGTGTCAATTTCTTCATCTCTAAAATCTCATGGGATTGCTGAGGAGTAAATGAGGAAACCTGTATGAAGTCCTTTGCATGCTTTCAGCTGTTATAGAAATGTTAGCTGCTTTATTATCAATCTGTTCTTTCTGAAGGGAGGCAAAGACCTGGCTGCCTCTTTAAAGCATAGGTGTCCCGAGGCTGAAAGAGCCCTTTCTGACTGAGTCACAGTGATCCTACTTGTGTCCCCACTCTCCATATTTGGAAGGCTCTGCTTATCCCATAAAGGATTTTAATAGATTATTAACAGATCACTGATTTCTCCAGGACCCAGTTCAGGGCTATGCTAGAGCCAATCCAACCAGCTCAAAGAACTGATCCTTAAATTTTTGTTGTGAGCATTTACACCTTGGAAATCACCAAATGCTACAAATTAAGACTTTATTTATAAAGTGTTTTGTTGATTGTCTGGACTGAAGACAGTGATACAGAAAATGTTATTAATACAGATTAAACTTTAAAGTGTTACCTGAGCACATCTCCCTTCCCTACCTGGTTGTTAAACATTTCACATAAACCATTTCAGGAGACATGAGTTTGAGGCAGCATGTTATAACAGAAAGTATATTGTATTTGGAGACACAGAAACACCCTCTAGACTAACCCATGAATAAAAAAATGAAGCATCATCTTTTAATCTTAGTCTCTTCCTCTTAAGATTACTGCAAATTTTATATCTATCTATCTATCTATCTATCTATCTATCTATCTATCTATCTATCTATCTATCTATCTGTCTGTCTGTCTGTCTGTCTGTCTGTCTATCTATCTATCTATCTATCTATCTATCTATCTATCTATCTATCTATCTTATCTGTGCATAGTTATTTGCATGTTTTTCCCTAATTAAAATATGCCATCCTTGAGGACAGAAACTGTTTTGGCCTTTCTCTCTATCCTCAGGACTTAGGATAATGTTTCTGGCACATAACAGATTCTTAATAAATGCTGGGTGACTGACTGACAATGATCCTCTCTACATGTTATATATTTCAGCCAGGCTGGCTTACTTCCTGGTCACTCAACTGGGCACAGTTGAGTCATATCACATCTCCTGCCTTTGCACATGCCACCTTCCATGAATGGAACATGGGCACTCCTCATCTCAGCCTCTTAAAATTCCTAACTCATTCAAGGCTTCTTTTCTTCAGGAAGCCTACCAGAGAAAATCACCTAACTTACAAGCAGCCATCTAGTCTAGTCACATCTGAAAAAAAAAATCCCTCTATGACAGCACACTTTTGTTGTCAGTTCTGGAGATATAAATGTAAAAAACACAGTCCCTTCCTTCAAAGGATTTACAATGTAATGTGGGTAGATTACATACAAAATGGGGAGCGAAGGGGAAAATGGTGGAGAAAT
This sequence comes from Monodelphis domestica, assembly GCF_027887165.1. Classification (NCBI taxonomy): domain Eukaryota; kingdom Metazoa; phylum Chordata; class Mammalia; order Didelphimorphia; family Didelphidae; genus Monodelphis; species Monodelphis domestica. The sequence continues at coordinate 436,359,105 of NC_077227.1, forward strand.
CAGAGAAGACTCAAAACAATGCTATAAGGATTTGCAGTCAACAAATCTTTGCTTGGAAAATGGGGATGAAGAAGACCCTATCATCTATTCAGGGAGCCCATTCCATTTTAGGATAGCTGCATTTGGTAGGGGAAATATTCTTGATATTGAGTCTGAAATTGCTTTCTCATAACTTCTATTTAGTTGGGTCCTTTGGTATCAAGTGGATTGAGGCTACTTCATCTCCTATGTAACCTTTTTCAATTCCTGGAAGAAAACAACCATGATTCCTTTGGCCCTTCTCTCTTCTAGGCTAATTATTCCTAGTTTATATTTTTTTTATTCAGTCATTTCAGTTGTGTCTGACTTTTTGTGACCTCATTTCAGGTTTTTTGGTAATGATACTGACATGGTTCATCATTTCTTTTTCCATCTCATTTTACAGATATGGAAACTGAGACTAACAGGTTTAAGTGACTTGCCAAAGGCCACACAGCTAGTATGTGTATGATGTCAGATTTGAACTCAGGTCCTCCTGATTCCAAGGCCCTCTATACTCTATGTCACCCAGCTGCCCCTTCCTAGCTTAGAGGATTGTATATTTGGAATTGGAAGGGACCTCAGAGGCAATCAAGCCCAACCTCCTCATTTAATACAGATGAGAAAACTGAGAAAGAGAGAATTTAAATGACTTGTCCAAGATCATTCAAGGTCATATATGAACTCACATTGTCTTATTTCAAAGTCACCTGTCTTTCTTCTGTGTCATACTATCTTTCCCTTCAACTACTTCTAATATGACCATGTTCTATCCTGGTTTAGCCCATTCTGGATGCTCTCTAATTTGTCAATGGCAGTTGTCAAATGTGGTATCTAAGAAGGAATAAAAGACTGCAGATGTGGTCTGACCAATGCAGGGCCCAGTGTGACCATCAGCTTCTTATTCTTGGAAAATATGTTTCTCTCAACACAAGATCACATCAACTTTTTATGGCTACCATTTCACACTGTTAACTCATGCATCCAAATCTGAAATGCCTAAATCTTTTTTAGGCACACTGCTTTCTAATTTGATCTCTGCAGCATTTTACTGGTGATTAACTGATTTACTGAAACTAAGGCTAAAATTTTACATTTACCCCTATTTAGTTTCATCTTACTAGATTTGTCCCAATAATATAGCCTGTCAAAGTCTCATTAGATCCTGACCATCATCCATCTATCTCTCACAACTTTGTGTCATCTGAAAATCTGATATGGATGCTATCTATCTCATTTTTATATTATCATTTCCTACCTAAACTACTTTGGAACATTTCCCACCACTGCCCTGGGAAAGCTCATCATCTGGTAAGTTTTGGTCAGTAGCCTTAATGCTTACTCCTCATCACTACCCTCTGCCCTTTTGATTAGCGATAGAGCTGTGAACCTCAAATATAAATTGTCATGTTTAACCAGGTGGCTCAGCACAGAGATTTCTTCATTTCCCACCTTGCAGGACTACTTTATGTCTTCTCCAACTTCTCTACCAAGTCCTCCATACTGGGTATTACCCCCTCTACCCATTTACTTCTACCTCTTGCATGTTGCCTTCCCACAATAGAGTATAAACTCCTTACGGGAAGAGACTCTCTTTTTTGTTTTCATAACTCTGAAACTTCACATAATGCTTGACATATAGTAGGCACTTAATATTTATTGACTATTATCAAATTGATTAATAAAAATGTCAAATATCTCATCAAAACAATATGGTACTGGCTAAGAGACAGAAAGGAGGATCAGTGGAATAGACTTGGGGTAAGTGACCTCAGCAAGATTGTCTATGATAAGGCCAAAGATCCTAGTTTTTGGGACCAAAATCCACTTGATAAAAAAAAAAAACAAAACTACTAGGAAAATTGTAAGACAGTATGGGAGAGATTAGGTTTGGATCAACATCTCACACCCTACACCAAGATAAACTCAGAATGACTGAATGACTTGAACATAAAGAAGGAAACTATAAGTTAATTAGATGAACACAGAATAGTATACATGTCAGATCTTTGGGAAAGGAAAGATTTTGAGACCAAGCAAGAGTTAGGAAAAAATCACAAAATGTAAAATGAATAATTTTGATTACATTAAATGAAAAAGCTTTTGTACAAACAAAGCCAATGCAACCAAAATTAGAAGGGAAGCAACATATTGGGAAACAATCTTCATAACAAAAACTTCTGACAAAGGCCTGACAAATTTATAACGAGCTAAATCAATTGTACGAAAATCAAGCCATTCTCCAATTAATAGATGTGCAGGAGACATTAATAGGCAATTTTCAGATAAAGAAATCAAAACTGTTAATAAGCACAGGAAAAAAGTGTTCTAAATCTCTTATAATCAGAGAGATGCAAATCAAAACAACTCTGAGGTATTGCCTCACACCTAGCAAATTGGCTAACATGAGAGCAATGGAAAGTAATGAATGCTGGAGGGGATGTGGCAAAGTCCAGACATTAATGCATTGCTGTTGGAGTTGTGAATTGATCTAACCATTCTGGAGGGCAAGTTGGAACTATGCCCAAAGGGCGATAAAAGACTGTCTGCCCTTTCATCCAGCCATAGCACTGCTGGGTTTGTACTCCAGAGAGATAATAAGGAAAAAGGCTTGTACAAGAATATTCATAGCTGCGTTCTTTGTGGTGGCAAAAAATTGGAAAACGAGGCGAATGCCCTTCAATTGGGGATGGCTGAACAAATTGTGGTATATGTAGGTGATGGAATACTATTGTGTTTAAAGGAATAATGAACTGGAGGAATTCCATGTGAACTGGAATGACCTCCAGGAATTGATGCAGAGTGAAAGGAGCAGAACCAAGAGAACATTGTACACAGATACTGAACACTGTGATACAATAGAATGTAATGGACTTCTCCATTAGTGGCAATGCAATGATCCTGAACAACTTGGAGGTACCTACAAGGAAAACCACTATCCACATTTAGAGGAAAAAATGGTGGGAGCAAAAATATGGAAGAAAAACAACTGCTTGATTACATAGGTTGAGGGGGATATGGTTAGGGATATAGACCCTAAAGGAACATCCTAGTGCAAACATCAACAGTATGGAAACAGGTTCTGATTAAGGACACATGTAACACCCAGTGGAATTGTGCATTGGCTATGGGAAAGGTTGGGGAGGGGAGGAAGGGAGATGATATAATTCTTGTAACCAAGGAGTAATGTTCTAAATAGACTAAATAAATTTTTCAAAAAACATTTTAAATATAGAATCAAGAATAAATCCCTTAGTTACTCCACTAGAGACCACTTTCTGAGTTGATATTAAACCATTAATGTTTTCTCTTTGGACCCAACCATTCAATCAGATTCAAATCCAATTATACTGTAGACCAACCCATATTTCTTTATCTCAAAACCTGCTATGATAATATTTATATAGTACTTTAAATTTCATAAAACACTTTAATAGTATATGGTAGCACATGTAGTAGTATGAGGGACTTTTCAAATATTTGATTTAAAAAAATCTAAGTAACTTGATTTAGAGGATTTTCTCTGATGCATTGTCAGAAGCCTTGGATACTAATTTTGGCTCTTTCAGTCCTAAACTAACTATGTGTTCTTGGATTTGAATTTAGCAAACCCCTTAATACAAGGTTTCAGAAAAACTTAGAGAGACTTATATGGCCTGATGAAAAATGAAGAGAACACCAGGAGAACAATCTATCCAGTAACAATAATATTATAAAGATAATCAATTGTGAAAATCTTAATTACTGTGATCAATACAGTCATCTACCACAACTTCAAAGGACTCGTGATGTAACATGCTATCCATCTATAGATAGAGATATGATGGCCTGAGAGTGCAGATGGAAAGATATTTTTCCTATCCTTATTTTCCTTGTTTTTTCCCTCTCAGAATATAGCTAATATGGAAATATGTTTTGCATGACTTCATATGTATAAAAGGAATCTTATTTCTTGCCTTCTCAATGAGTGGGAGTGGGGGTAGAGGAAAAGAAAAGAATTTGGAACTGAAAATAAAACTAAAATAACAACAACAAAAAAAACCTTTTTAAAAGTCCCTTTACAACTTTGGTCCTTAATGTCTTCATGTGTCAAATAAGGGAAATGGGGAAGGTGGCCTCTAAGGCTTCTTTTAGCTTTGAATCCAGAATCCTATGATACCTACTTGCTGAAACTCTCTTACTGTTTGTTAACACCAAGAGTCTTGGATCGAGTCCCATGGAGCCAGATCATCTGAGATGAGCCCTAATTTACATGCCGATGTGGGTTGTGCTAGCTAAATATTTTATGGAGTACTCACAATGTGCTAGGTGCTAGTGGTATTGTAGCATCAATTACACACGTGTCATAGATACAGTATATCATAGACTCTCAGACCCTCCCCTGGGAGGGACCCTAGAAGTCATCTCATTCCACCCTTCTCCAGCACCCCACAACAAGTGGTCACCCAGCCTCCGTCTGTGGTAAAGAAAAATGATTATTAAATTAATGAATTAGAACCCTCTTTGTGATTCTGTTGTTCCAGTGACTCATTTATTTCTGCAGAATGTTTTGCCTTGATTAAAACCGTTAGTGATGTCCAAGCATTGTGAATATGAATGTGAATTTAACTCCCTATCTCTTTTTTATTCTGTAGCTCTTGACTAGCAAATAACCAGAAGAGCTAATATTTATACACATTTATATTAAGGTTTGTAAAGCATTTTATACACAATCTCATTTGAGACTTGTAGCAGCTCCATAAGAGATCTACATTCTTTAGAAGTGGGAAGACTGATTCCATCAGTTTTCAGTCACTCTCAGCCTGGAAATCCCTTCTGGCAGGTTCCCCACTAACTCACCAATAGACTTGTAGCCCATTCATGACCCTTTACCTGGCTTCGCCCATCTGCTGAGCTAGTTTCCTGGGCTGTGGTCACTATGTATTATAACTACTTGCCACCATAGGTGAGAACTGGGTGGCAATTGGAAAGCAAAGAAAGGTAGATGAACAGCTCTGAAGAGGACTTGGAAGTCCTCCTCCCCAAGGTGTTCCTGCTCCTCTAACACCCATATCCCCCACGAGGTGGGGCAGCAGATAGAGAGAGCACTGGGCTAGAAGTCAGAAAGACCTGAGTCTGAATCCAGTATCTGATACTTACCAGCTGTATGACCCTGGGCAAGTCATATAATCCCTGTTTGCCTTAATCAAATTGGGATATACTAGCATCTACCTCCTAGGGTTGTTATGAGGATCAAAAAAGTTGATAGTTGTAAAACACAGCACAGTGCCTGACATATAGTAGGAGTTTTAATAAATGGCTATTTCCTTCCTTTCTCATCTGTCATTGATAATCCTAGAAAGTTGGTTAGGGGCAATGGGAGATTAAGTGAAGCCACCATAGTGAGGCTTTCAGTGTATATTGGAGAAAGGAAGTACACCAGGTTCTCCTGACTCTAAGGAGAATCCTATTCATCCACTACACTGGACACTATCTTTCTATAGGAATACACTCCAAAAAAATATGCCCCTTTAACAGATGAGACAGAAATCCCCGACTTGACCAGTTAGTTTCAGAATTTGTCTAAATCCAAACTGCTCTTGATTCCAAATCCGGTACGCTATGACTATAATTTTTATTATAAAATTATATTACATTTTTATTATACAATTATACTCTATTTTTATTGTAAAATTATACTCTGCTATATAATTTTTACATATTGACAAGTATAATCATTAAATAGATTTAGTCTTGAAAAAGCATAAATGATTGTAGAAATAGAAACAGAACTCTGGCTTAGAAATTTCCCTCACCCCTAACCTCTAGTGGTTGGATCTCTGCTACTCATATAAGCTTATATTAATTTATCTATTCACTTGCCATATTTTACCTCCATCACCACACCCCTAGCAAAATGCTCCTAGAGATTAAGCATTCATTTTTAAGTTTACTTTAGTCTTTGTATTCTTAGTGCCTAGTTCAATGTCTTGAACATAGGAGATGCTTAATAAATGACTGGGAGTGTTATGATGTGACTTTACTCATAGCTTTTACCTGAGTGACCTTTGGCATGTTACACAGCTTCTCTGGACCCCAGTTTCTTTGTTGTTAGATGAGAGAGTCTGGGTCTGATGCTCTCTAATGTCCCTTCTTGGAGACAGCTATGTGACTGAGTCGATAGAGCACTGGACCTGGAGTTAGGAAGATCTGAGTTCAAATTCAGCCTCAGATATTGTCTTCTAGGTGACTTTGAGCAAATCAGTTAGCCTCTGTATGCCTAGGAGATGGCTAGATGGCTCAGTGGATAGAGAAGTGTGCCTGGAGTCAGGAAGACCTGAGTTCAAATTTGGCCTCAGACATTTATTAGTTGTGTGGCTCTGAGCAAATCACTTAACCTCTGTGTGTCTTAATCCACTGGAAAAGGAAATGACCAATCACTCTAGTAACTTTGACAAGAAAAGACCATGGACAGTATGGTCCAAGAGGCATCAGGAAGAGTCAGACACCCCTGAACAACAACAAGGTCCCTTGCATCTCTAAATCTATGATGCAGTGAATCTTAAACTATAGGTATAGAAGGCATCAAGGTATGGTTAGTCCTAGCTTGATTTCTCTGACTTTGATTTAGCTTTTTTTTTACCTTTATTTCCTGTAAGTCAATAGGATCATCAAAGGATTCTAGAATGAAAGTTTCAGAAATAAAGATCCTTTCCCAAACTACCTTTGTAGTTACATGGCACCAACCACATGAAAATCTCAAAGACTATTTCTCCCCTTTCTATTATACAACCAAATTTAAAATTGCCCATGAACTTATTATCGGACCCCTGGGAGGTGGTGAGAGTAGCATCACCCTTTCCTCTGTACACAAGAATAATGACATACAGAAAGAATTAGGAGTCACGAAGTTTAAGAGTGTTCCCATTTTACGAGAGAGGCAATATGATTCAGTGGGGAGAGAGGAGTAGATTTGGGGCAAGAGGGCCTGGCTTCAGGTCCTATTTCTGACATTAAATATCTGTGTGACATTGGGTAAGACAGTTTCTAAACTTTAGTTTTCTCATCTGTAAAATGAAAAGGTTGGCTGAGGTGGTCTCCAAGGCTGTTTCCAGCTTTAATCTATGATCCTAAGTCAGAATTTCCACTCCAGAAGCTCTTATTTGCATATGAGAAGAATGGAAACTCAAAGACTCCTTGAAGTTAATTATGACTGTGAATTTGTTGTTTATCTGAAGTAAAGAGAGATGCTTTTATGGTAGGAGAAAAAAGGAAAGTCAGGAGTCAACTTAATTCACCATATGTACGCATATGCATACACACATATGTGTATATCTATCTACAGACCACCATAGTCGCATAGCTAGCAAGTTTCAGAACTTATATTTTAATGCAAATCTTTCCTATTCATATCTAGCATTTTTTTTATACAATCACCAGAGCCATCACCAGACCTAACTTTTGTCTTGCCATTGGAATTTGATGACCATGGAAGATGTGGTGAGGCTGAAGACTTTGCAACTCTACCTCACTTAAATCCAATTCATGAGTGAAACAAAAGGCATTGCCCAGTGATGTCATTTTGATCCTCTTTGAACATGAATGACAATAACCAACCATTTTCACATGTTTACATTTGTAATGAATGGATAGACTGAGTCTCAAAAAACCAATAAATGATTAAAGATATATGTATAAACGTATATAATGCTTATACTTATTTTCCCATTCTTCCAGTTTGAGACCGCTAATGAATTTGAACCTTTTCGATCATCTGAAAGGAAAACTCTTGAAAGCAGGCTCACCTAGTGTGATGTTCTTGAGTATCTTCAATTAGTTGTTGTAAATAATCCAAGTTCTTTAAAATTAAATTGAATTAAAGGTTCTAATCCATACTGTTTTTTCATCTTAATCCATCTTCTCCAGAGATTTCTGTGGGCTCCTTCCTTGTGTCTCTAATAGTTGTTACTTTCTTTAGAATTTGTATTTGAGAACAGGTGGTGGTGGTAGTGGTAGAATTATTTTTCTGGGGACTTACTCGTGGGTTACATACTCAGAATGTTTACTACTTCTCTCTGAGTAGTCTCATTGTTGGGGTCCTCTGTGAAAAGGGACAGATATATCCATTGTGACATACTTGATTCTTCATTTTTTGGGGAGTATGGGACCCTTCAGTTTAAGGAACAAAGTCAGAATTCTTGAGTTGGTGAGAATCATTTGTCACAGTTCTTATCTTGTATGTCCTGATTTCTTACTTATCCAGGAAATACAGGGAAAAGCTCATTTACTAAGCAGGTCTCAAAATATGATTAACCTTTATGATTTCCCTGCTTCTGGTAGAAAATCTCTTTCACCTTTGCATACTTTCCTTTTTGCTCTTGAGATAGTTATGGTTAAATTTAGGAACTTCTGAAGCTACTTTCTACTGAAGTACATAGATGATCACTAGTTGCCTTTTGGATATTTCCAACTAGATGTTTTATAATTACCTTTAACTAAAAAAAAAAAACTTTCCATCAACTTTCCTTTCAAATTTATCCTTTTTTCTAATTTTCTCTTCAACAGTCAAGCAGATCACCATCTTCCCAGTTACAAAGACTAGACCAGCATGACTTGATGTCGGACATGCTCTTGATGAAGCCATGTTGACTTTTATTGATCACCACTTCCCTTCCCTAAGTGCTTCCAAACTATCACTGTAACCACGTATTCTAGAATTTTGACAAAAATAAAGTCATATTTGCTGATCTGTACATTACAGTAACCTCCTTCCCCCCCTTTTTTTTGGAAAATTGGGACATTCCTCACACTTCTTTTCTTCTCCAAGATATTTTTGAAATCACCAATAGAAGTTCAACAAGTAAATATGCCAATTCTCTCATATCCAAAGATGTAGTTTATTTGGGTTTCTACTTCTTGTTCATAATTTTTGCTTTGTACTTTCCCCTTATAAATATTTTCCCTGAAAAAGGAAATAGGTACAAAGAAAAAATTGAGTAGTGCAGCCTTCATGACATAATTGTTATAATTATTTCATAAGCAATGGTTCTATACTATCTTTGATCCTATATTTGTTTACAACAAAACCAAACTACGCTTTACTTTCTTCTTTTGTTGCAGTCCTAGGATTTGTTATCAATTTAGCTCATTTCGAACTTCAGTACCTGTGTTATGATCCTTAAAGTGTCATGCTACTGTTCTGAATCATCCTTAGTTGCTTATCCTTAATTTCATCTTCTTACTGTGCCTTTCAAGGAAATATTTTTATTAATTTCCTTTTCATATATGTGGCTATGAAGCATCTAGTTGGTGCAGTAGATAGCGTTCTGGATCTGGAGTCAAGAAGACTTGAGTTCAAATTCTGATTCAGATACTTTCTTAGCATTGTGATCCTGGGCAAGTTCCTTAACCTCCCTTAACTTCTATATCTGAAAAAGGGGATAATAATAGTATCCACCTCAGGGAGTTTTTGTCAGGATCAAATAAGAATCAATATAAAGTGCTTTAAAAGCCTTACAGTATTATACAAATAAGTGCTAATATTTTTTCTGATTTTTTGTTCTGAACTCACCAGGTGTCTGTCAGGGAAGTCCCATCATCAGGGCATATGGGGACCAGAAGCTCATATCCCATTTTTTATCCTATGAATTGAAAGTGTTGGCAAGCTGTCAAACCAGCTACCACTTCCAGCAGGGTATGTGGGAACCCAGGAAAAGAAAAGTGGGACCTATTGAATTTATCAGAAGCAGCTGAGAATCTAACTGCTCATCAGGGGTTTCTGAAAATGCCACAAGAGAATGGAGTGTATGTTTGTGTGGGACCTGACTGTGAGGTACCAGTTACATCCTCCTTAATCTTTTTTCATTAATGGCAAGCTACTGTTTCCCAAATTTAGTGGCTTGTGTTATCAGTCTGCACACTGCATCTTAGGGAAGAAGAAAACTGGTTGAGCTAAGGTAGGGCTGTACCACCTGAAATTGAGGTTGAACTCAGCAATAGCACAGGATCAATACCACTTAGTGGTCAACTGTGATAGGACCAATATATTATTCTAATCTTGAATTGGGGCATGTAGTAGACACCTCTCAGACTTGCTGAGTGCCTGAGACCATGAGTATCAACATACCCTGATGACTTACTGACCAGACACATTTTCAATGAAAAAGTTGGAGGCCATGTCCAGAGAAGCTAGGTATCAATCAATAATCAATAAACATTTATTAAGGGGCTACTAGATATCAAGAAATACACTAACTACTGAAGATATAAAAAGAAGCCAAAGACAATCCCTGCCCTCAAGGAGCTTAGAATATAATGGGAGATGTCACAAGCAGGCAAATATATACAAAATAAGGTATAGATGAGATAAATAGGAAATAACTAACAAACAGAAGATATTGGAATTAGGAGGGCGTAGGGAAGGCTTCCTGTAGAAGGTGGGATTTTAGTTAGTATCATACTCTTATTTCATATCCTTCCTGGGTTAGAGTAAAGTAAACTTCCTCTCTTAAATATTGAGACTTGACTTGTGAGAGCCTCATTTCATCCCCATCATGAACTGAGTGCTAGCATTGAAGCATATCAATAACATCAACATGAAACTTTGGGCTCCAGTCATGACAGTCACCAGCTTCCTTTTGCTAACCCATGAGATGGGTGTTGAGGTATCACTGACAGCATCTGTCTATCACTGAATTCTTCTCAGAGGCAGATGCTCTTGCTTTATGCAGGTCACTGAACAAGCACCACACTGAACTACCTTGGTGCCCTCTAGAAAAGTCACAGGAAAATAAATCAACTCCTGTTGGAGAGATAATGTTACCAACACTTGTCTATCTGCCCTGAGACCAAATGTGTGTGTTAAACACATAGCATGATGGAAAAATCACTGCAGATTCCAGGAGCTAGCACTTACCTTAGGCATCAGTGAGACATAGAATCATAAATTCACAAGGAAGGAAAGGACCTTTGAGGTCATCTAGTCCAACCCATTTCTAAATGTGAGATCGCTATACAGAAGCTCTGAGAAGTGGCCACATGACCTGTTCTTAGTGGCTTATAATGATCAGAATCCCAAACTTCATGAATCAATCCATTCCACTTATACATAACTAGAATCGTAAGCAAGTTTTTGTTAAAGCAAAAGGAAATCTGCTTCCCTACAGCTCAGACCCAATGAAGATATAATTTCACCACTCTTTAACATAACAAACTTTTAAATATAAGATGCTGGCTATCATACAGTTATTCTCTCCCTCCTCATAGGTCTCCTTTTCTCCAACAGGACCCTTAGTCCTTCTGATCAATTTTATGGCATAATCTCTATTCTCTCACCTGGATAAATTCAGTCTTATCAATGGATCTATTGAAAAGACTCTAGCTTATGGGACTGAGAATCTGGGAGTCAGAGTCCTTCTGTACACAATACTCCAAAGCAGAATATAGTTTAACTCTCTAGATTCAACTTTAAATCATAATGATTTTGGAGATGTTAGTGACACTGCTGACAACCTGAACTAGTAGCCCTTGAAAATTTTTTTAATTTTTTTAAATTTTTATTTAAATTAAATTTAAATTAAAAAAAATTTAAATGCTTTTCAAAAGCATTGTTTATACTTGCTTCTATCAATTGGGAACAGGACAAAGGAAGCAGTGCTAAATTTTGGGTCAGTGAATCTGAAGTCAAATAACAGTTTTGATATTTAATACCTTTTTGATTTTTAGCAAGTCACTTAGCCAATTTGAGTCTCATCTGAAAAATGAGGAGAATGGGTTAGAATTTGTTTTCCCATGTTGTCAAACTCAAAAATAGATCACTGCTACAGCACATTGACTTAGACAATCACAAATTAACAATGTTCTATGTTATTTTTATAATTTTTGTTAAAAATTTCCCAACTATATTTTAACCTAGTTTCTGAGTTTGAGATCTTTGAAACAGATGATGTATTAGGTCCTTTTAAGCTATAAATCTATGACCTTAATGTAGAAGCAGTTATGTGGTAGAGATATGCGAAGATATAATTTCACCACTCTTTAACATAACAAACTTTTTTTTCCACTGGAATGGAAATCAGAAAAATCTGAATTCATTTATGACTTCAGACATAAGCAGTGTGATCTTGGGCCAACTCACTTAACATCTCTTTGCCTCAGTGCTCTCATCTGTTAAATGGGGATAATAACAATGTCTACCTTTCAAGGGTGTTGTAAAATGAAATGTTTATAAAGTGCTTTGTAAACTTTAAAATACCATATAAATGCTAGCTCTTATTACTATTATCTTGTAAGTATGTGAAATTTGTTTAATCCAAATGTAGTAACATATTAATTCCAGTTATTTTCTGTCTATGGTTCTAGCCTATTGAGGATTTTAGTCATATTGATTCTATTACTCAACTCATTAATGTTATCCCTTTCAGAATTGTTCCAACTACATTATTTGATCAGTATGCAATCTATGGCTTATTTCTAGATAAAAATTTCAAACAACCTATGACCAAGGACCTATGAATCTTTGTGGCTATGCTAGTGAAGCATACGCTCTGATACTTTCTACCATATGGGGAAAGCACTGACTATGGTTCCTCCAACAGATTCTGGCTGTTGTCCAAGGATCAGCCTAGCTAAATATGGAGAAGCTCATCAGTAGTAAGTTGGCTAACAGATGACAGATTCTTTGACCTAAGCAACCCATAAAATAAAGCAAAAATATCTACTGGCCCTTAGCCCCATGTGTCCCACTTGCATTTATGCAGCGTGATGGAATCAGAGAAACCAGTTGAATGAGTATACAAAAAAAGTCACTAGTAGATTGATGCCAACTTACAAAGGAATCTCTAATGGAATATCTCAGGGATCTATCTTGGACCTTCTCCAATTCTCTAGTGTATCTATGGCATTCTATCCAATAATGGAACTCATGATTCTTCTTTCTTGACAAATTTGTGCCATTGTCTTCCATCTCTTCCCATAAGTTTACCACAGGGCATTTATCCATTATCCTAGGGGAAGCAGAGTAAGGGAACTTTATTATGCTGTCTTGACATAACAAGAAAATCCATGGAACAAGTGGGCTGTTCATTAGTTATCATTATATCCTGTCTTTGTTTTGGATCAAACATTTATTTAATGACATCCTTCACATTCTTTCTCCTTTATGATTTCTTATTTGCAATTAATCTTTAGTCTTGCATCATTAACTACTTATTAGACATTTAAAATCAGATGTCCTGGAGACATCTCAGATTCAACATGTCCAAAACAAAGCTCATTATGTTTCTTCCATATCTCTTCATTTCTGTTGGTTGCTTCACTGTTCTTCCAATCTCCCAAGTTTGTAACCTCAGCATTTTCTTCCATTCCTCACTGCTCCTCATCATATATCTCCATTTGGTTGTCTAATTTTGTTTTTTCTACTTCTGCATGATCTCTTCTAAAATTTATTTATTTGTTCATTGCACTAAAATATTTCAGTAAGTCCCCCCTTTAAATTCCCCCCCATTAGAGGAGAGATTATTTGACAAAAATATGCATATATAAACTATGGCTTACTTATTTCTATTTATCAGATCTTTCTATGGAGATGGACATACACAAGTCAATCTTCAAACAATATTTCTGTTCCTTTTTTATATAATGTTTTCTTGATTCTGCTCATTTCATTCTTCATAATTTAATGTTAGTTTCTCCATGTTTTTCCAAAATTAGCCTGCTAATAATTTCTTATGGCACAATAGTATTTCATCATAATCAAATATGACAACTTGTTTAGTCATTCCCTAATTGATGGGCATCTCTTCAATTTGTATTTCCTTGTCATCATAAAGAAAATTGTTATAAATTTATAGAAAATCTAGGTTCTTTTTCCCTGATCACCTTAAGAAATAAAACTAATAGTGGTATTGCTGTGTCAAAAGGAATACAGTTTATACTTTGAACATAATTCCAGATTGCTCTCCAAAATGTTTGGATCAGTTCACAGTTCCACCAAGAATGCATTAGTGTTTCCTCCAACATTTATAATTTTGCCTTTTTGTCATTTTAGACAATTTGATAGGTAAGAAATAATATCTCAGAGTTATTGTGATTTGCATTTCTCTAATCAATAATGATTAGCATTTTTCATATAGTTATGTATACCTTTGATTTCTTCATCAAAGATAATCATCTTCACCTGTTTTTATCTTTTGATCATTTATCAATTGAGCATTGGTTCACATGCTTATATATTTGACAAAGTTCTCTATGTTTTAGATAGGAGGCCTCTATTCAAGAAACTATCTATAAATCCCCCCAATTTTACTACTTTCTTTCTGATATTGAATACATTAGTTCTATTTGTACAAAACCTTTTCAATTTAATGTGCTCAAAATTATCCATTTTACATCTCACAATGCCTCATCTCTTATTTATTCATAAATTCTTCTCCTATCCCTAAATCTGATAGGCAATATGTTCTATGTTCTTCTTATTTGCTTATAATATCTCCCTTTATGCCCAGTTAATGTAATCATTTTGTTCTTATCTTGGTAAATGGTGTAAGATATTAGTCTGTTACTAGTTTCTGCCAGGATGCTTTTCAGTTTTCTCAAAAATTTTTGCCAAATAGTGAATTCTTATTCCCAAAACTTGGATCTTTACTTTTGTCAAATACAAGGTGACTAAAATCTTTCACAGTTCCATTGAACTACTTTTCTATTTCTTATCTAGTACTGGATGGTTTTTATCATTACTGCTTTACAAAATAGTTCAAAATATGTTATTTCTAAACCTATTTCTTTTACATTTAAAAAATCCATTCTTTTGATATTCTTGACCTCTTGTTTTTCCAAATTAATTTTACTATTTTTCTAGTCCAATAAAATATTTTTAGCAATTTATTGGGATAAATGGCATTGAATAAATTAGTTTAGATATAATTCTCATTTTAATTATATTGGCTCTGCCCATTCATGAACAACTAATATTGCATCAATTATTTAAATTTGACTTTGTATGTGTTTTAAAATTTTGTTCGTATAGTTTCTAAGTTTGTTTTGGCAGATATATTCCTAGGTATTTTATTCTAATTATGGTTAGTTTAAATGGGTTGTCTCTTACTATCTCTTCCTGCAGAACATTGTTGATGATATTTAGAAATACTGATGATTTATGTGGATTTATTTTATATTTTGTTACTTTGCTAAAATCATTAATAGTTTCTACTAATTTTAGGTGATTCTTGATATCATCATGTTATTTTTAAATGATCTCTTGCATCCAACTCCTCTCTACTCACATTAACCACTACCTTATTTTGAGCACTTAATATCTCAAGTCTAGATTATGGTCACCACTTCCTAATTGTTGTTCCTGTCTCATCTCTCTCAAGTCCCCACTACAATCCATCCTTCCCGTAAATGCTAAAGTGGTTTTCCTAAAGTTCAGGTCTACTGATGTCACTGCCCCTATCTACTGAACTCTAGCAGCTTCTAATTAGCTCTAAGAGAAAATATAAACTCTTTTATTTGACTTCTAAGTCTTGGCTCCAACATATATCTTTTGAGTTTCATTATATATTACCCTTCCTTCTGTTCTCTACACAAACTTAGCTTCTTTCTGCTCCTCATACATGATACTCCATCTCCTATTTTTATGCTTTTGCAGGGACTTTCCCCATGCCTGAAGCACACTATCTCTTCTCCTTTTTTAAAAAAATCTGAGTTGTTCAGTGTGTTCCCTGTGCATTTACATCATTTACATTTACATCTCCTTAGACAGCTTGTCCTTTTCTTCATCATCAACACGATTTGTCTTTAGAATTTTTCTCTTGAGGCTCTCCCTTCTTTTTTGGACTAATTTCCACTGTAGAATTTCAGGATTTGAGATTCCATAAATACTTTCTCTAAATTCTTTGGAATTTGCTCTCCTAATGTCTTTGGAAGAGGGGTTTTATGACAAACTATCCCTAGTTCTTTTCTATTTCTTCTCTACCATGGATTCTACAAAATAAGGATCATTTTATCCCAAAGCTCCCATGATTTCTTCTTCGACAATTAGTTTTTCCTTGTTTGTCAGCCAGTTCCAGAATAGTAGTTCCCCTTGGCACTTTCTCTGCCTTTTGAATATTTAACTTTTCCTTACAGCAAAAAACATATCATTTTTTGAGGGAGGAGGGGAAAGAGACAGATAGACAGACAGAAAGATACAAAGAGAAATGCAAAAAGAGAGAAAGAGAAAGATGGAGATAGACAGAAACAGAGAGAGCTTTAGTATACATCTGGGCATTTGAATTTCTCCATCCATCATATACTAAAATTCTCCATTGATGATGCACTACAATATGACTTATGCAAGATTGGCGATCTATTTTTTTTTAATTTCCTTATTTACTTTTCCCTCTCTCTATGTTGATTTCAGTATGTTCTTAGCATGGTATTACTACTTTTTTTTTCTCTAATGGTCCTCACATTGCTCCCCTGCTCTGGTTCTTGGATTTCCTCATTTAAGTACATTTACTTAATATAGTACACCAATCAATTGACCCATTTGTTTCTTCTGTCCCCATGGAGTATGGTATACTTGTTTGCAGATTTATTCCAGGCATGAATCATTTTTTTTTTCATCAGGAGGACAAACATTGAAATATGCCTATACATAGTTGTTACATAGTACAAATATAGCACAATATCTGTTGGTCAATGAAAATGTTAGCCTAACCCATGAAAAAGCATAAGATTTGAGTTAGAAGATCTGGATTCAAATCCCACCTCTGATGTTTATTACTAACTACTTAGATTCCTTATCAATAAAATGAGGGAATTCAAAACTTGCTATGGGATAGTTTCCCAGATGTCCTTGGAGAGTTGTTTCTTCTAGATCTATGCAGATCTATGCTTTTCTTATCCTATGTTGATTGAAAGCAAGTTCTTTATCCTTTACCATTCATTTTGACCATTCCTGATTATGATGGAAAATTGTCCATTTGCCATGCCTAATTTCTACGCTGAGTTTTCCAAGTTATATTTATTTATGGGGATCTTTCTACCTTTTCTTGCAAGATGACCCAGACTTGCATATCTGTCTTTGACAATTTGGCAATATATAACTAAGGCCAAGTAGAATAAAAACTATCCACAGCTGTTATCTGTTTAAGTGTCTCAAGTAGAATACAGTTCCTAGATACCTCTCCGTTAATTCACCTCTTGCATCCTCTATCACTAACCAGATTTTAGAATCCCATCTTACCATTTCCCTCTCATATCCCACTCTCTGAAATGAAGCAAGGAGTTGAAGTTTGAGGATTTTTTGTTTGTTTGTTTGTAAGCTTGTTCTAACATGGAAAAATATAACAGTATTAAAATCACAAACACTGAAAATTCAAAATTCAGTGAACATGATTATGTGTACACAAAAACAATTCAGAAGGTCATATAATATCATATAATGTCCTGGATTATCAGGATAATAGTGATATCATTAGTAGAGTTGGGAAATCAGAATGGTAGCTGGTTTAAAGAAATGAGATGAATTTGTTTTTATACACATTGAGCTTGTAGGGTTGGTGGGACATCAAGTTAGAGATATCTACCACACAATTAAAATATGGGACTAAAGCTCCAAGTAGGATTGGATTAGAGGTGAAGGCTTCAGAGACATGAACTTTGAGCTAATAGTCGAAGTCATGGAGTGGATGAGATTGAATGTATGAGCCTTAAATGAGGGAAAGAAACTCAAGATAATTAAACAGGTAATAAGAGAGGACCTAGTTGCCCTTAATGAGTTCAAATCATGAGGCCCAGATGAATAATATTACAGGATTCTGAAACAAGTGAAAGGCCTGATTACGGAACTACTGTCAGTGAACTTTTTAAAGATCATAGGGGAATAGTACTGCAGAACTTAAGAAGGCAGAAAGTTCTTAGTTTTTTTTAAAGAAAAAAAGGCAAAAAGTTGAGTCTTCCAGTAAGCCTAACTTCAATTCCTAGAAAATTTCTAGAATCTCTTATTAAAGAGATGACTGGTAAACATTTAGAACTATTAACTACTGAACATTTTGTAGGCACAATATTGTGATTACTAAAAGCAGCAATCATAAGGAGAAGCATGGACTCATGAAGAGCAGATTACATAGACCAAACTAACCTTGTTTTCATTAAATGAGTGTCTACACTGGTAGATTAGAAGAATACTAAAGTAAAGGAAAACATTTGCCAAAGTCTCTCAGATTATCCTTGGGAAATATAGTGACTATGCAAAAGTATGCTTTCATTGATTCAAGCAGGAATTAGTTGAATGGTGGGATCAAAGGATGTTCACTAAGGGAGCAAAGTCAATTTGGAGAGGATCTCTAGTAGAGACCTACTGAGATTTATATTTGGACTTGTGATATTAATATTTTAATCATGTTCAATAAATTTGCAGATGACACAAAGCTAACACTCTGGATAAAAGAGTTAGGATTTGAAAAGATATGATAATATAATGATGGATTGGATCTAATAATAAGATGAAATTTATATAAGAATAAATATAAAGACATATTTGAGTTAAGAAAATAAATGTCCTAATAATAAGGCAGAGAAGTCATGACTAGATGGCAATTTGTAGAAAAATTTTGTTTTAATAAGACAATCTTTTATTATTCCATCTTTGACTATTACTTACAACCTCTAACCCTATTCTTTGTCCTTACCATGGACTTCCATTTGCTCCCTTCACCACTCTGTTGTTTCCCAGGTCAATACCCTTGCACTGGCTTCACTTTCCTTTCTTCTCTAGCTGATGAACCAACTCCATTCTATCCTCTGCTCTTTAATTTCATGACTCTACAGCCAATCATATCTTGCTGAACCCAAACCCTGGATACTTCCACTATCCTCATACTTTGCACCAATGGAGAAAATTAAGAATTATTCTGATGGAGTCCACAATAAGTTTACTTTACCAAATTTAAATTGGACTCTCATTGTGGCAAGGGAATCATTTCATTCCTTTCTAATCACTTCTCTATCCCACTTTCCACAATAGTTCTCAAGCCAGCTTATATTTCCTGGCTACCCACAGTATTTTCTTACTCTGTTCTCTCAGCTGAAGGCTGCCAGATTTGGGTGAAGATCTTTAGACAGAAAACTGAGACTATTCACTCAGACCTGCTCCTTCTCCACCCATCCTCATTTCACATAATTCAGATATCTTCTCTGACCATCAATTCTTCATGCTGGACTCAAATGAAAAGATGAGTCTTCTCTGACTAGACCTTTAATGCAAGATGTTCCAGAAAACTCCAGAAAATTGTTCCCACTATCCTTTGCACTCTCTATCTCTTATATTCAATCTCTCCCTAACTACTATCTTCTTCCCTTCTGTCTACAAACAATCCCATATTTCTCTTATTCTTAAAAATGAATAATCCTTAACAACCTCAACAAAACCTCATTGGAGCCTATCATTTCCTCTCCCTATATCCTCCCTTTAGTGGCTAAACTCTTGAAAAAGTCATCTATTAATTAATGCCTTCACTTTCTCCTTTCTTACTCTATTCTAAATATGCAATATGGCTTCTTGACCTCTTGACCATCATTCAATCAAAATTTTACTAATGATCTCTTAATTGCCAAATCTAATGGCCATTTAAAAGACTTGATCCTTCTTGATCTCTCCCTAGCATTTGGCACTGTTGATAATCTTTTGGATACTCTCTTCTCTTGGTTTTAATGCTGCTGTTCTTTCTTGATCCTCCTATCTGCCCAGCCATTCCTTTTCAGTATCCTTTGCTGATTGTTTACCTATGGTCATGTATGCTAACATGGGTATCTAGCAAAGCTTTGTCCTTGATCCTGTTGTCATTTTATTTATTTTTAAACCCTTATCTTCTGTCTTAGAATCAATACTAAGTATTATTTCAAGGTAGAAGGGTAGAAAGGGGAAGGCAATTAGGGTTAAGTGACTTGTGTAGCTAGTAAGTGTCTGAAGCTTGATTTGAACCCAGGTTCTCCCAACTTAAAGCCTGGCTCTCTTTCCACTGAACCACTTAGCTGCCTCCTGTCTTCTTATTTTTAATTCCTCTACAGTTTGTACTCCAAACTTCCTCTACTATGTCCCAATAGCTCACCCTGAATCTTTACTCTAGAATTCATACATTGGAAGTACTCTTTGATTGGATGATTTTTTATAGAATGCCCATTTAAGGAGGGTCTTCAAGCCATCCACATCTTCATTGCTCTCCAGGTTATATTCTGGACTTTTTCTACCATTATCCCCTTAAGAAGTCCCTTTGTCTTCCTTCCCTTTGAAATTCCCTTTTATATGTTGTCATTTCTCTCATTTAAGGCAAGGGCTGTCTTTCTACTTATATTCCCTTTACTTATCACAGTGCCTGTCACATAGTAAATCCTTAAAAATATGTATTTGTCTCTACTGCAATCAATTAAGTTATTTTATCATCTCCTATATCTAATTATCATCCCTTAGAAGATAATTCCTGGATTTATACATATAGCCCAAGTCTTTCTTCTAAGCTATAGTCTCACAGCATCATCTGCCTTTAGGACATCCTGAATTGGATTCCCTGTAGTCATCTTATACTTGACATGTTCAAAATAGAACTTAGTCTGTTTCTCCCCTCCATCCTCTTCCAACTTTCTTATTACTCTCAAGGACAACATCATCCTTCTAGTCATTCAAACTCATGATGTTGATATCATTCTTAACTCTTTAGTCTCAGTTATCCATTTATCCAAACTATCAAAACTTTTCATCTCTACTTTCATAACATCCCTCAAATGACTTCCTTTCTCTCTCCCCTATTGCAGCCATGACTCTAGTTCAAGACCTCATTGTCTCTTACCTGGGCTATTACAACAACCTACTCACTGATGTTCCTGTCTCATCTCTCCCCAGTCCAACTTCTACTTAGGGGTCAAAGTGATTTTCCAAAATGTAAATCTGACCATGCCATTATTGTGATTAATGAACTCTAGTGGCTATCCATTTCCTCCAGGAATGAGTATAACCATGTCTACTTGTTATTTAAAACTTCATAATCTGGTCCCTTTCTACCTTTCTCATCTTAGACTTTATTCCACTTACTCTATGATCTAGCTACATAGCATTCCATCTCTTGGCTCCATATCTTTGTAATGACTATTCCTCATGCCTGGAATGCTCTTCCCTTTTACCCCTGCCTCTTAGTTCTACAGCTTTCTTCAAAAATTCAACTCAAATCTTGTTTTCTGTTGGAGGTCTTTCCCAGACCTCCAACTTTACATAATTTCCTTTTTCATATTACTTTGCATCTACAATATATACCTAATATTTACCTGGTTGTTTACATTTTTGTCCCTCATTATAATGTGACCTCCTTAAGAGTAAGGACTGTTGTTTATCTTTTTTATGTCCTTAATGCTCAGCACAGTGCTGGCAATTGGAATTCTGGGTCACTATGAGTGAACAGTGTGGCATGGCAGCCATCAGAGATATTAAAATATTAAACTTCACCAAGAAAAAATAATGTCATACCAAGGACATAGTTGTCTCTACCCTAGGAAGAATCCATCTGGATTATTGTGTGTATGTACTTTGGACACAGTATTCTAAGAAGGATACTGATAAATTAGGGAGAATTTAAAGAACAGTGACCAAAACTGAGAAGGAAGTTGAATTCATGGCAAACCAGGCTCAGCTGAAGGGAGTACAGCATACATGATAACTGTCTCCAAATATTTGAAAGGCTTTTATATGGAAGAGAGGTTAAACTTGTTTGACTTGGTATCAGAGAACATATCTAGGAGCAATGGGCAGAAGTTTCAAAGAATAAGATTTTAGCTTCATGTTGGAGGAAAAAACCCCCCACCAATAACCACTATAGCTATTCCAAAGAGTAGTGGGCTGAGTGGCTAGATGGTCACTTGCTGAGGTTCTTGCTGAAAGGACTTGGGATCAGGTACACTTTCAAACTGAAAGCCTTTGAAATTCTTTTGAACCCCAAGATTCTATGAAAACAAGACAGGGAATGGGAAAGAAACTCATCTTCTCCTTATACTTTCCAATTTAGTTTGGGAAAGGCAGTCCTTAAAAGAAAGTGTAACAGGGAATATAAGAACCAGCACTGACAGAGAACTTTAAGTTTGCAAAGTAGTTTATACATTATCTTAATTGATAATAACCCTAGAAGGGAAGTTCTCTTATTATCACTGTTTTATGGCCAATGAAGCTGAGGCTTCACCCCACCACTATTGTCTGAAGGAGGATTTGAACTAGGGTCTTCCTGACTTTAAGTCCAGCTCTGTGTATTATGCCACCCACCTGCCCCAAATGGTAGCTTCTGGGCAGAAACAAGATTCTTGTAGAGCAGAAAGCTAGATGTAATAGGAAAGGGAAAGGAAATAATTTTGGATAAAGGGATATTTGATCTCAGGGAGTCTAAGAGTTACAAAGGGCTCCACTGAAAGCCTGGTTGAGATAGGAGGTAAGTGACAAATGGGAAGACCATCAGGCTCTTAAGCACTTTCTTCTGTATGAACAATTAAAGGGGAAACTCCATTCCCACTCTTTATGCCAAACAATACAAACTTAATTTTAAGATAACTATCTGTGAATAGACCCAGAAAAAGCCACGTGCCATATACAGTGGCAAGAGCTTTGCATCCTTGCATAGTTTCATTTCATCCCACACTCAGCATTTTTCAGGAACTAGTCCAATGCTCTTTTGAGGCCAGTGAAATACATATACATGCATATTTCTTTTTTTTTTAAGAAACATAAAAATGTGACTTGTAGTCGAGTGTCATTATCCCTACATCTGCTGGTCTCTGTGCAGAGAAGGAATACCTTTTCTTGCTATTTTTATCCTGTAAATGAATGACTCATTCTGGACCTTTGGTGTCCTCCTTTTCTAAATAATTTTTTTGTCCTGTATGTATTGCAGAATATAAATATTTTTTTAAATCCAAAGCTAGATGCTTTCTGCTTCCCTCATGTATGGTTAAAACCAGGCCTCTCTCACTACATGTCATATGATGTTTGGGAATAAAATGTGTTGGGTTTTTTTTTAACTCAACAATATGTGTGTATCTCATTCTGTAGTAACCATTAGTAGAGTTGAATGCCTGTAGCAAACCAACTGCTCCTGATTATTAAACATTGAATGTGAAAAGCTGAGCACATAAAGAAGAGTCTTCCTCAAGTCACCTCCATAATCAGCAGGGAAAATAAAAATTGTTATCTGCCTGTGGATGCTTATTTGCTTTACATTATGGTTACACCTCAGAGCTTTGTCTTAGGCAACCAAAGTTTTTTTTTTCCCTTCTTCTCCAGCAATGACAACTGATTATTTCTGTAAGCAAGTACTCTATCCATTATTAAATTGATTATTCAAATCTCATTTAAAAAAAGAAGCCAGATGGCAATTTTCCATTATTTGTTGCTACTGGCAACCACCAACCCCAAACTGAAAGATTTCCCATTTTTCCTAGTGGCTGAGGAGCCTGCCTCATTTTCCATGCAAAGCAAAGGTAGAGCCCAATCCTGGAAATGCATCACCAATTACCAAATGAGAACGGTACTATTGATTATTTCAGAATCTGCTTTTCATAGACAGAATGGTTTTTATTTTTGATGGCTCTATAATTAACTTACATATTCACATACAGTAACTTTGTTCCCATGTACATTTGGGTGAGAGTCGTTGTTGTGGTCTAGTTGTCATGACAGCAAGAAACATGTTTTTACATGTCCAGGAGACTGTCTATTTTAAGACTCTAATAAGTATGCCCAGCTAATGAATCAAAAATAATGATGATCATGGCATACAATGACTTTAAAAATCTAAGGAGGTTTGAAATCTAAACACTAGATAATTGCTTTTATTTGTGATAATCATCAAACATTTTTCTCTTACCCTTTTTATAACACACACACACACACATACACACGCACACACACATACAACTTGATGGATCTATAATCTCTCCCTTCTCTGAACATTCATGTATCTGTTTGTGTTTGTATGTTATACATTATTTCAGGAACTTCCTAAAGAATGAAGATACATAATAATGTAAAAAGGTCCTAATTGGGAATCCAAGGACATTGATTTGAACCTCAGTTCTGTCCTTTACTTGCAAGGTAATATTGAGCAAATATAATTTCCTTTCTCTAGGTCTCAGTTTCTTCATCTGTAAAAGGTGTGGTGAGTATCACCTCAATGACTGTTATGTTTCCTGCCAGCTTTAGATCATGTAATTCCACTTTCACTAATGTTCTTTTCCTCTTGGAAATTTATTTTTCATTTTAATATACTTCTATAGAATTTTAAAAGTTTCCAAGGCATCTACCTTACAGCAATCCTAGAATGAGTCATGTAGTTCAAGGTTTATTGTCAGTATTTTACAAATCAGAGAACTTGGCTTGAAACATTTTTGTGGATGCCATTTTCATTAAATCTAGTATGGAAATCCATCTCTCAGGAAAAGAGTAGTGAAGGCAAATTTTTAAAAATCCTTATTTTCTGTCTTAGTAACAATTCTAAGACAGAAGGGCAAGGACTAGACAAATAGGGTAAAGGGTCACAGGGTCACAAAGCTAAGACATATCTGAGACCATATTTGGACCCAGATCCTCCTGACTCCAGACCTGGTGCTTTATTTACTGTGCCTACCTAGCTGCCCCAGATTCTCCCCCCCCCCCAACATTTGGGATATTTTAGTTTTTCTTTCTTCTTTAGGTTTTATTGTTGTTTAGTCATTTTCAGTCATGTTTAACTCTTCATGACCCCATTTGGAGTTTTCTTAGCAAAGATACTGAAGTGATTTGCCATTTTCTTCACCAGCTCAGATGAGGAAACTAAAGCAAAAGGAGTTAAGCCACACAGTAACTATCTGAGACAAGAAGATGAGTCTTCCTGATTTCAGGCATGGCTTGCTCTCCACTGTGCTATCTACCTGCCTCAATGAAGACTTAAAATGAGCTCTTCTTTCTATTTCCTGGAGCTTCTAGAATTGTATCCATTTTCAGGCTCAGGTTATTTCATTGAGAAGAAGTGGAATAAAAGATACTTGTTTTTCTTCTGTATGGGAGGATGGAGACCCCACCATTAAATACTGCTCTCCTAAAGGCCTTCAAAACATTCTAGGGGAATAGCAAATTGTGAGCAGATATAAGCTTAAGTAGATATTTGTACATTTCATGACAGCCCCATTCCTTGAATCTACTATGGCACTCCATTATAATGGGTGTAAAGGGTGAAATTATGGTTGCGACTGAAAAAAATCTAAATTTAAGTGATTGCCAAGGGAAATCCCAAATAATAAAATACCCAAGTCATCTGTCAAATTTTATGGTGATTTAATTGATAGTGGACAATATTAAGAAGAAGGAAGAAGAAGAAGGAGTAGGTTTTTTCTCTCCCTCTCCCCCCACTTGATTAGTATCAGACAGGGAGAGCAGGAGATAAGGGAGTAAGGGTTTGGAGTATGAAGGAGGAAGGAATCAGCCTGACCTCCAAAGGGGCTCAGATAAAATGCTTGAACCTGAAATCAGCTCCAGGGCAAAACTTACCACCCAACACTCCAAGATGAACGCTTAGCACTCTGCCAGCCAGAGTCATCTCTCCGGGGAAAGAGGAGGGGCCAGGAAGTGCCATGCCTTATATGGACGTTTTTACATCATTTTTCTGTGTCTCATCTGTACCAATGAGGACTTAGCTTGATTTAGGACAGCCCAGATGCCTGTCCTTTTTTTTTGCACATGTCTGTTGAAGGCCATCTCCTCGGATTATTAAATCTTGAGTTTGATGCAGACCTTCAAAATCTTGTTAAACTGATTAGGGTGAAGAATGTAGAGTTTCCAAGACCTGATTCTGTTATTCCAAGTATCTCCATTGTTACTGCTCAGGAAATAGCTACATCAGATCTTCTAAAGAATGGTCTGATTAGGGTGGAATGGGGAAATATAACACTGTTCTTGGGGACACAAACTCTAGCAGTTTCTGTCAACCTGAAAAGCCAATGACTATGGGTCTGCTATGTCTGCTGTCTAAGGGTCAAACCTTGTTTAATTTGGAGAGGTCAATCACTAGGTTGACCACAAGATGATGTATTTTTCAACCATAGCAGCTCTCAAAGTTCACTTACAAGTCCTACCAAGATGGATTTGGCATCAGTGGAGGGAGTGGTTAGTGAAATTATGGGTTTTCGAAATTTTGGAGGGTTCTCTGATTTACGGTTCAGAGACTTGATAGAGGCAGCCTGGTAGCATAGAGGTAGAGAGTTGGACTTGGTCCAGAAGACATGAATTTAAATCCTACCTCACATACTTAACTATATGACTTTGGTCAAGCCATTTAACCTCTGTAGGCCTCTTTTTCCTTATCTGTAAATTGAGGAGAGCATCTACCTCTTAGGGTTGTTGTGAAGATCAAATGAAATACAATATCTAAAACACTTTACAAAACTTTAAAGTGCTATATAAATGCTAGATATTATTAGTGCTTAGTTCCATGCATTCTAATGAATTCAGGCTGAGAAAATGCATCTCCTTCCCTTAAAAGACAGGTTTAATTAGTAATTTTACAATCAGGACAGACAATTCAGTTGGGCATCAAGCCCTCAGAGAGCAACCTCACAACATCCTGCCCCCCCTCAGTGTGATTCTCACTTTAGGTTGAGAGACCTTATTCAGGAGAGTCAGAGGTCTCAGAAGTTTGTAAGAGAGTAGAGCAGGAGGCTAGAGGAACAAAGATGGTTGGATTATTTTAACCGAGTATGCTTGCTAAATGAGTGCTAAGTACAGATGCTGCTCTAAATAAGCCTAAAGGAAAGTCCTGGTTGCCTCACTGTTCTTATGAATTGCCTAAAAGAATTGCTCTGTGGAGGTTTGCTCCTTCATGTGATTGGCTATGCTTTCCCCTCCTCCCACCTGTGCAGTTCCTTTTTTACTTCTGACTCTTACAATTCATAGTTTCCTTAAAAGCTCAGTTCAAATGTCACCTCTAATATGAAGCCTTTCTTGGATCCCACCAAGCTATGAATATTAATCCCCCCACCAAAGTTGCTGTGTGTATATTTTGTATAAATTTATGTTATGTGCACATTATCTCCCTTGGTAGAATATAAGATCCTTGAGGGCAGACAGTTGGCTTTTTCATCTTTGTATTTTCTAAGGTGCTTGGCAACAGTAGATGTGTAATAAATGCTTATTGATTGATTAATTATGTGGTAGGAGCTAGAGAAGAAAAGTGGGTTGAATGGATGTGCTCAGAGAAAGTGTTTGTGTAGTCAGTGTCTTCATTTTAGAGAATTCCCTAACATCCACAGCAGCTGCAAATATCCACCTACATATTGAATCTCCAGCACATTCTTTTTTATAAAAATTAAATGCCTCTTTATTGTCAAGAAGCACTTCCCAGTATAAAGACTGTTTACATATTGTTAACCACAAATACACTTTAGTTCCATAATTCAGAGAATCTATTATGGCAATTTTAAGAAACAAAATATTAACATATAAATGCTGTAATGGTGGAAACGTGCTAGCATACATGTTAGGTTTCTAATCAAACATTGCAAAAATGCATTAATCAGTATTTCATAGTTCATTACAGTCTGACTAATTTTGAAATCCCTCATGTAAATTGATTAAATGTCTTCTGCATTCAGATAAATGGGCTTTTGTTTTAAGCAACCTTTACTGAGAAGACCACATTTTTCGTCATGGAGTTCTTGCAGTTTTTGGACTTTTGAGTTTGCAGGCTAATTTTAGCTGCCCCCTCTTCCTCCCTTTTTTTACTGGTTTGTAAGCAAGTCAACCAGTCAATTATCACATTGAGTACCTACTCTGTGCTCACCACTGTGCCTTCAGCACTGAGGAAAATTATAGAGAAGAGTAGTAAATAGTCCCTGTGCTCTGGGGATTATAATCATTTTGGAAAGAAATGACTTAGACTTATGAAATGACTAAGAGTAAGACAATGACATAGGAACAAAATGGCAGATACTTTGCTTCAGCTACTAAGTAATGAAGGGAGTTCAGAGGATAGGGTGTACAGCCAGGGAAAACTTTATGAAGAAGATGAAACTTGATCTTTAAGGAAGGCAGGATTTGAATAGACGGAGAACAGAGAGAAAGACATTTTGGCCCTGGCAATACACAGCATTGGTAAAGAAATAGAAGTAAGATTTAATAGTCTATGTATGAAGTAGTAAGAATCTTGGCCTGATGAATTTAGAAGTACAGTTTTAGAGGAAACAGTTTGTCAGGCAGGGTGAGTTCAGATGGCAGAAATCTTTGAATGACCAGAAGTGGAGATTGGTTTTGGCATGGAATGATATTGTCTTTATATCTTCTTAAGCAGTGAATGACATGAAAAAAAAATTCCCAAAGGAAGATTAAACTGGTAAGTGAATGCAAGAAGGGTTAGAAATGTTAGAAACTAGAGCTGGATGCTACCAAGTAATTTAACATAGTAATATTGATGTGAGGTGATGAAGGAAAGGAATATCATGGTGACCATGGGATAGAAACAAAAGAGGGGATTTCAGTCATTTGAAAACAAGGAGCTAAAGAATGTGGCAGTAAATTGGACTTAGGGACAGAGGGGAAAGAATCACATATTATATTAAAGTTTATATAGTAGGTGACTGACTGGAAGAATGATAGTTTTAGCAACTGAAATGGGAAAATTGGGAGGAATAGAGGAGGAAGGTGATAAGTTTCATTATGGAAGATTTGATTTTTAGATGATAACAAGCCAAACAAATAGAGCTCTCCTATAAACCATAGACCTTAAAGATGCCTATCTGTGTTCTCATCTCTTTACCTCAGTGAATCCTTAACTCCCTTCAAACCTCAGCTAGGGCAATGGTAGCTAGGTGGCACAATGGAAGACCTTCCTGAATTCAAATCTGGCTTCAGACACTTACTAGATATGAGACTTTGGGCAAGGCACTTAACCCTGTTTGCCTCAGTTGCCTCATCTGTAAAATGAGCTATGGAAGAAAATAGCAAACCACTCCAGTATCTTTTCCAAGAAAACCCCAAATGGGGCTCATGAAGAATCAGAAACAATTGGAACAGTGCAAAAATATATATTTTAGATCTATTTAGATCAGTATATACATGAGAGCATGGCATAATAAACAGAGAGCCTTCTTAGGAGCAAGAGAGATCTGAGTTCAAATCCTGCCTTTTGCACATGTTGACTGTGACTGAGCAAGTCACTTAATCTCAGAGGACCCCAGGTAGCTATTTAAGACGATAAATTGCAGAGCAGGTATTGATCTACATTGGAAGATCTTTATGAGTTCTTTAAAGCAATGAAATCATAGATCCAACTAAAAAAATGTACATGTTTCAAGAATAGAATTTATCTCTCAGTGCCCTGAAGGCAGGTACTATCACATTTTTATCTTATTTGCCCCACTGCCTATTACAGTGTTACAGAGTAAGCACTAATAATTTTTTAATTTGGTGGCCAGGGATGTATATATAGAGAAGTGTTAGTTAAAGAATTACTAATTGACTTGTAGACATGGCTTGATACCTGGAGTTGAGAGATAAAGGAGGAAGAAGAAATGATGATTTCAAGAAGTTCATATCTATGGTGCATCATCAACTCCGGTCAGTTAGGAGGAAAGCCAACAGACTGTCATTCATAGGCAAGAGTGAGAATCCTAGATTGAGAACTGGAAAAGACCTTGAAGGCCATTGAGTCTAACCCTGTTGCTTGACAAACAAGGAAAACTATATCCTAAGAGGCTAAATCACTTGGTCAGGGTTATATATTTAGTAAGTGTCTCTCCACCATACTCCACAACTCCTTTAAAGAATGGAACATTGTGGATTTGGATTTTAACCCACATTTCATTTTTTCCAGGTCAGGAATTCTGTGAGAATATAACACCAGGCATCTCTGGCACAGTGTGTGCCAGGGGACTATTAAGAGACCAGTTTATCTATTAAAGTCTCAATTTCTGAAGCTTAGTTATCTAGGACCCAGGAGAAGCGTTCTAACAAAAAAGTTGACCATAGAACACCTGCTTTGGGAGCTTTTATGTACATAGCCTTGTTTTTGTCTAGTTCAATTGATATAATGTGATGTCAACATGGGAGACAATGTGGTACAGTGGAAGGAGCATTGATCTTGAGGTCCTTAGACCCAGGTTTGAATCCCTGTTCTGTCACTTATTTTCTTTATGATTTTCAGTAAGTTGTTCAACCTCTCTAAGCCTCAGTTGACTTATCTGTAAAAAGAATGGGGTTGGACTAGATGATTCTCTAGATTCTTTCCAATTCTAGAACTAGGATACTAAGGGATCCTGTCTCAACAAGAGTGGCACAGAGATAGAGAAGCATACCTAGAATCAGGAATACCTGACTTCAGATCTGACCTCAGACTTTTACTAGTTATGTGACCCAGGGCAAATCAATTAACCTCTATTTGCTTCAATTTCCTCATTCATAAATTTGTGGTAAAAATAGCACCCATGGGGCAGCTGGGTAGCTTAGTGGATTGAGAGCCACGCCTAGAGACGGGAGGTCCTAGGTTCAAATCTGGCCTCAGACACTTCCCAGCTGTGTGACCCTGGGCAAGTCACTTGACCCCCATTGCCTAGCCCTTACCACTCTTCTGCCTTGGAGCCAGTACACAGTATTGACTCCAAGACAGAAGGTTAAGGGTTTAAAAAAAATAGCACCCACCTCCCAGGGTTGTTGTGAAGATCTTAATTAAGATAATAATTCTAAAGCACTTAGCAGAGTGCCTGGCACATAGTGTTACATAAGTTTTGGTTATTATTATTATTATAAATATTCTTATTATTGACTTAAAATATATCCATATTTCCACAGCTGTAACAAATGTGGAATCAGTAGGGAGCAGCTAGGTCACACAGTGGATTGAGAGCTGGATCTGGAGATGGGAGGTATTGGTTTCAAATCATGACTTGGAAACTTCCTAGCCATGTGACCCTGGGCAAGTCACTTATCCCCTATTGCTTAGCACTTACCTCTCTTCTGCCTTGGAACCAATACACAATATCAATTCTAACATAAGTTTAAAAAATAATAGAACAGTAGTTAAGAAAACCCAAATAAAAGACACCTACTAGTTGTCTAAATGGGCAAGTCACTTGGACCTCTCACTTCCCTAGGCAACTCTAAGAGTAAAAAGAAAAATTGGGGATTTCCCTACACTAGTGAAATCGTTAATTCCAATTTCCACCCCTTCCAAAAGGGTCAAATAATTTATTTTTTAAATTGACAAACTTATAGTATATTTCTTGATTAAATCAATTACCTTTAACTAGTAACTGGATGGGCTGTGGGTTACAACCAAAGCAGTTGGTCACTTGAAATCTTCATACCTGACATTTGAACATCTTCAGCAACTTATTAGCTAGGTGATGGGGAGTTAAGCATTTTAGTTTTATGTTCCTCAGTTGCTTTATCTTTACATCAACATTCCTCATACCAGTTAAGCCAATTGTAATATATCCCTGACTTCGCATCCTATCTCATTCCTGCTCATATTCTTCCATAGATCTTCATAGAGGAGCTAACCAAAGTGCTGAAGGCTTCTTTGAGGTTTTGGACATTTCATATGTACAAGTACCAAACTTGGGTTTTTTTTTTTTCAATTTGAACATTATTTTATTTGGTCATTTTCAAACATTATCTCATGAAAAAAAGATTATTTTCTTCTTCCCCCGCTCCCATAGCAGACACACGATTCCACTGGGTATCACATCTGTCCTTGATTCGAACCCATTTCCATATTGTTGGTATTTGTATTAGGGTGTTCATTTAGAGTCTCTCCTCAATCATGTCCCCTCAACCCCTATAGTCAAACAGTTGCATTTCTTTGGTGTTTTTACTCCCACAATTTGTCCTTTGCTTGTAGATAGTGTTTTTTCTCCTAGATCCCTGCAGAATGTTCAGGGACATTGCATTGATACTAATGGAGAAGTCCATTATGTTCAATTATACCACAGTGTTTCACTCTCCGTGTACAATGTTATCCTGGTTCTTCTCCTTTCGCTCTGCATCACTTCCTGGAGGTTGTTCCAGTCTCCATGGAATTCCTCCACTTTATTATTCCTTTTAGCACAATAGTATTCTATCACCAACATATACTACATGTGTTCAGCCATTCCCCAATTGAAGGGCATCCCCTCATTTTCAAATTTTTTTGCCACGACAAAGAGCGCAGCTATAAATATTCTTGTACAAGCCTTTTTCCTTATTATCTATTTAGGGTACAAGCCCAGCAGTGCTATGGCTGGATCAAAGATCAGACAGTCTTTTATCACCCTTTGGGCATAGTTCCAAATTGCCCTCCAGAATGTTTGGATCAATTCAAAACTCCACCAACAACTAATTAATGTCCCTACTTTGTCACATCCCCTCCAGCATTCATTAATTTCCTTTGCTCTCATGTTAGTCAATCTGCTTGGTGTGAGGTGGTACCTCAGAGTTGTTTTGATTTGCATCTCTCTGATTATAAGAGATTTAGAGCACTTTTTCATGTGCTTATTAATAGTTTTTATTTCTTTGGCTGAAAACTGCCTGTTCATGTCCCTTGCCCATTTATCAATTGGAGAATGGCTTGATTTTTTGTACAATTGATTTAGCTTTTTATACATTTGAGTAATTAGACCTTTGTCTGAGATTTTTGTAATTAAAATTGTTTCCCAATTGGTTACTTCCCTTCTCATTTTGGTTACATTGGTTTTGTTTGTACAAAAAACTTTTTAATTTCATGTAATCAAAGTTGTTTATTTCACACTTTGTGACTCTTTCTATGTATTGCTTGGTTTTAAGGTCTTTCCCTTCCCACAGGTCTGACGTGTATACTATTCTGTGTTCACCTAATTTACTTATAGTTTCCTTCTTTACGTTCAAGTCATTCACCCAATCTGAGTTTATCTTGGTGTAGTGTGTGAGGTGTTGATCCAAACCTAATCTCTTCCACATTATCTTCCAGTTTTCCCAGCAGTTTTTGTCAAATAGTGGGTTTTTGTCCCAGAAACTGGGGTCTTTGGGTTTGTCATATACTGTCTTGCTGAGGTCACTTACCCCAAGTCTATTCCACTGATCCTCCTTTCTGTCTTTTAGCCAGTACCAGATTGTTTTGATGACCACTACTTTATAATAGAGTTTGAGATCTGGGACTGCAAGGTCACTTTCCTTTGTATTTTTTTTTCATTATTTCCCTGGATATCCTTGATCCTTTGTTCTTCCAAATGAACTTTGTTATGTTTTTTTTTTCTAAGTCAGTAAAAACTTTTTTTGGAAGTTCAATGGATATAGCACTAAATAGATAAATAAGTTTGGGTAGGATGGTCATTTTTATTATATTGGCTCGTCCTACCCATGGGCAGTTAATGTTTTTTCAATTGCTGAGGTCTAGTTTTAGTTGTGTGGAGAGTGCTTTGTAGTTGTGTTCATATAGTTCCTGTGTTTTTCTCGGTAGATAGATTCCCAAGTATTTTATTTTGTCTAAGGTGATTTTGAATGGGATTTCTCTTTCTAATTCTTGCTGCTGAGCTGTGTTGGAAATATATAGAAATGCTGATGACTTATGTGGGTTTATTTTGTATCTTGCAACTTTGCTAAAGTTGTTGATTATTTCGATTAGCTTTTTGGTTGATTCTCTAGGATTCTTTAAGTAGACTATCATGTCATCCGCAAAGAGCAATAACTTGCTCTCCTCCTATTTTAATGTCTTCGACTTCTTTTTCTTCTCTAATTGCTACTGCTAGTGTTTCTAGTACAATGTTAAATAATAGAGGTGATAATGGGTATCCTTGTTTCACTCCTGATCTTATTGAGAATGCATCTAGTTTATCCCCATTGCAGATGATGTTAGCTCATGGTTTTATATATATACTGTTTATTATTTTTAGGAACAACCCTTCTATTCCTATACTTTCTGGTGTTTTAATAGGAATGGGTGTTGTATTTTATTAAAGGCTTTTTCTGTATCTATTGAGATAATCATGTGATTTTTGTCTGTTTGCTTGTTGATATGGTCAATTATATGGATGGTTTTCCTAATATTGAACCAGCCCTGCATTCCTGGTATAAATCCTACTTGATCATAGTGAATGACCCTCCTGATCACTTGCTAGAATCTTTTTGCTAGTATCCTATTTAAGATTTTTGCATTTGTATTCACTAGGGAGATTGGTCTATAGTTTTCTTTCTCTGTTTTTGACCTGCCCGGCTTTGGAATCAGTACCATGTTTGTGTCATAAGAGGAATTTGGTAGAACTCCCTCTTTGCTTATTATGTCAAATAGTTTGTATAGTATTGGGATTAACTGTTCTTTGAATGTTTGATAGAATTCACTTGTGAATCCATCAGGCCCTGGGGATTTTTTCTTAGGGAGTTCTTTGATGGCCTGTTGGATTTCTTTTTCTGATATGGGATTATTTAAAAATTCTATTTCTTCTTCTGTTAGTCTAGGCAATTTATATTTTTGTATATATTCATCCATATCACCTAGATTGGTATATTTATTGCCATATAGATGGACAAAGTAGTTTTTAATGATTGCCTTAATTTCCTCTTCTTTGGAGGTGAGTTCCCCCTTTTCATCTCTGATGCTGTTGATTTGCTTTTCTTCTTTCCTTTTTTTAATTAGATTGATTTTTTTAATACCTGTTATTCCTAGCTCAGTTTTTCCTGAGGAATTCACATCTTTGGCAGAGCTCATATTTTAAAAATATCTTTTATACTTCCCTCAGCACAGTAATCATCATTGGTACTACACCAGATCCTATTTGCATTTATCATGAAACTCTCCATTATCCTCTGAGACACTTGCACGTTTGATTCTTTAGATCAAAGAATTAAATTTGAAAGAGACATTAGAGGCCATCTAGCTCAATGGTCTCAGTTTAAATCTAAGGAAATTGAAACCCAAATAAATTAAGCAACTTACACAAAGTTCCACAAATAATAAACAGACAATTGAGATTTGAACCCAAATCCTCCAATGCTCATTCTGAAATTCTTTCCACTGTAGCATAGTGTGATATTTCATATTTTCCAGCAATATAGTAAAACTAAAGAGAAGAGAAGAAAGAAACCAGCATCAATAGCAAAATATCAGTATTTTAAAAGTAGACTGTTATATCAATGATCATGCTGAGGTCTAGTGTGCTTTCTTCTTTCAATTTTGGACATAGTTCCTCAAAGCACTAACTCAATGGAATGACCATCTATTTTTATATAAATATTGATGTCTTTTCTATCCCTTTCACAAAAAAGAATCTCAGAAAATTTAAATAACAGATTGATAAATCTGATATAGTCAGTGTTCCATATTTAGTCTCCCACATTTGAAAACAAAAGTAAAGGAACCCCAGTTTCTCATTTATTTCTTAGTCAATTGTTCAGTCAATTAGTCAAAAAGAATTTATTAAGTCCCATGTGGTAGATACTATGCTAAGTGCTGGGAATATAAAGACATGCTTACATATAGAAAGGCCCTGAATTCATGTAGTTTACATTCTAATGATAGTAATACATCAAATAAAGGAAATTAAGGAATATAGAGGAAGATGAAGGAACCCAGTGCTGGGAGGGTGGTGGAGAAAGTCAGAAGAATCAGGAGTTCATTCTCAATAAGGTTCTATTTGTCATTGTATTAGTTAAAATAGGTGTTCCCACAAGCTTCTTCGTATACTTCACATTGTTTTTTTATGGAATGGCAATATTTGTATACCACAATTTGTTTATTATTTCTCCACTCAATGGATATTTTGTTGCCATTTATTTTGGCCTGAAAATCTATGCAATAGTCTGAACAATAGCCATTTTTTCATACACTTGTTTTTTCCTATATGAATTGTTAGGCTAGATTTCTTCAAAATAGTCACCAATCTAATTAAGTGGGTTTAGAATAATCTTGGATTCATTAGAGTCAAATCAATGCCATTTGCAAATAGGAGCATCTGACCAACATTACAATTTATTACTTTTCTATTAGGGCTCTGCATAGGACATCCCACATCATGTCGGTAAATAGTTTTGGCAATTTTATCTTCCATTGTTATGCTTTTATGCCTATCTTAATATTCATTACCCAAGAATCATTGAACAATTTGCCTGTGTGCACTGAAGAAACTTGTAAGATATTAATATATGTATTTGGAGCAATCTTCTTGGAGAAGAATCTTTTATACTGCTTTGCTCTGTAGAATTATTTTAAAAATGATTATAAACAAAAAAGATTGCATCTCATAGTTTCAATATAACTATCATTATGACCAGAAAAATACTGTTTGCTATAGGAAATCATTTGTGTAAAATAATATTTTTAAAACGATTCTTAAAGTTTTAATAGCTCTACTCCATGCCATGGTTCCAAAGGACCTATAGTGAAGAATGCTAACCACTTCCTGATGGAAAGACAATGAAATATATACATAATTGCATATATGTGTATATGTATTTTTACATGTGTGTATGCCTATGTATTATGCAATTTCATTTATACATACATATTTATATATATTAATTTGGTATATTTATATACACATATATATTAACAACATTTTGGACATGGTTAATAATGAGATTTGTTTTGCTTGACTGTACATATTTATTATTAGGTGTTTTTTTAACAGGGTGGGGAGAAGATGAGGAGGAAGAACAATAAGTGCTTGATAATAAAAACAATTAAAATTTTTGTGAAATTGTATTTCCTGATCCCTTCTTATATTTTCTTCAAAGACATTATAAAAAGACATATCATTAATGTAGCAATATGTATATAACACATTAACATGTGTATACTATACCTATGAACACATGTCAGAATGTGTACACATATTTGATGTGTATATAGATATCTAGGTATATATGTCATTGCCATAAAAATTTTATAGAACTAAGAAGTAGTTATGGAATGACATTAGTAATGTCTTTTTGAACATATTTTTGTGTGTCTTTTTCATTCATTTATTTATTCATTCAACATTCAGTGACCATTGATTAAGCACATGATATAAGGCAGGTACTATTCTTGCCTTAAGTACTAACAATAAAAAGACAAAAATAAAATAATTCCTTCCCTTAAGAAGTTACATTCTATTGGGATTCATTTGACATTTTTCATTTTCCTTTTTTTTTTCAAATACCTAAAAAATTGATGACGTGCTTTTGAAATGTTGTCATTCTTTAAACAGATTTCCTTTGTCTTACTTTGTTCTGGTCCTTCTACTATCTGCAACTTCAATTTCTTAAGTAACATTTGCATTTATATAACAAAATTGGGACTTAGATGTTAGAGTCTAAATATAGTGATTCTATTTTTATAGATTATGAGAATAAATTACTATAGAAACAGCTCATCTATTTGCTGTCTTCTAAGCATCATCAATAAGAACTCTTAGATATAATTTAGTTGGGCTTCAACTAAGTTTTCTGAAGTTATTTCCTCCATTTGATTTTTTAAAAGTTAAAATTACTCAGGATAACATCCTATAAATGAATTTATATTATAAAACAGAGTTGTCCTTGGTTTCCATATCTCTCTACTTGTTAAGGAAATTGTGTTTTCTGGGTTGTTTTGTATTTATCATTATTATGATTGTTTTGCATCTTGATAATTTCAAAAGGAAATTAAGATAATCTAGGTTAATCTCTCTTCCTTTATCAGTTTCCCATGTCTAATTATCAGCAATTTTGTTTTAATAGGTCAAGATTATGCTGTTATAATTGCCTGAAGTGTCTTTTTAAAATCTTTATCTTTTCTTATAATTGTTGTTGCTTTCATTCTTTAGTTGACTCAGTCTATGACCTGATTATGCACAGATTCTGAAACAACTCTCTCATTTATTACCAGTCATCTTCTATCAATTAAAATCTAATTACTTTCACTTTTGTGATATTCAGTGGTTGTCATCCTCAGTGTCTTCCAATCCACTTCTTGAAGAAGATGCCTGTGTGTGTGTGTGCATGTGTGTGTGCCCGTGTGTGTGTGTGTGTAATATAAAATACAGACAAAAAGCTTCTAAAGAATCTACCTGCCTCTGGCCCTTTTCATTTATTAATTTCAAACTATATTTTCTGACTTTTTCATTCTCCCCTATGTCTATCTTTGCAAGGAAATCAATGAGTATGTATTTCCTTGGTGTTCCAAGTATGGCCAAATCTTTCACAGAATCTTTCTCAGCAAAAAAAAAAATAAATATATATATATATATATATATATTAGCATAAACTTTGTTTTCACTAGTCATTTTTCTTTTATCTTTACCATTACAAAGGTGAGATTTATAATTGTTCCATGAAAGGATATATCTTATTTCTTTTGGGGACACAATGAAATTATCTTGACCTAATTTGCCTTTCCAAAGAAAGCCAAATGTTAAAGTGCTTTATAAATGCTAGCTATTCTTCTTCTTTTATTTAGCGACAACTTCTTTACAACTTCTGACTTCACTAATAGCAATAACATCAATGTTGAGATGGTTCATTTACTCTAATACTAGATCAACTTGTGGGGTTTTGGATGACATCTCACATTTAGAGTACTGACAATTAAATAAATGTTTATAGATCATTTAAAAACTGAGTTTCTTAGTACCTCTAAACCTTAAATTTTTTATAGGGAATGTCAAAAGTTCCATAGGTCATGGTGGGTGATAGCACTGAAAGAAGCTTTGATAGGGCCTAAATTGTTTTAGTATAATTTTGATTCTCTTTTGGTGGGTGAGCAGAGAAAAGAGTGGACAGGGAAATGGGAAATCTATTTTAGTCTTGGCTTTTCACTACCAGGCTATGTATCCATGGAAAGACTACCCTACCTTTCTGGATTCCATTTGAAAACTGATGGTCAGGCTTTGTCCTGAGTATAGGGATGAGAAATCCATTGCAATGTATAAAATTAAGACATTTGGCCAGTAAACATTATTAATTCCAATGAATTGTTATCTGATTCATCAGCCAGAGGAACATGTGAAAGACTATTTTTTAAAAATAGTGTCCTATATTTGTTTATCTGTAACTCTTTCCAATAAGAATGAAAAATTATTTCTGCATTTAATATATTGAAAACTTCAGAATGTTAACTTTCTCTCTCCCACTATAGAATCCCTTTCCCCCTTCCCTTTCACTATTCTCTTCATTCCTATATTTAGCATTTCACTTAGCCTACTTCCCTTTTCATCTATAGAAAGTTTTAGTGGCACATTTTTGTGCCTAAAACTCCTTTCATGATGAATGGCCACCTCAGCAGAAAGGATGATTTTCCAAGTAATGGTTGAATATTGACAGCCAGTATCACCAAATTTGCCAGAACTCACATCTGATTATTTGATGTTTCACTTAGACCTCCATGAGTCCACGCTTTCTGTTAAGAGAATCTCCTTATAGAGGCATTATGGAACAATAAAAGAAGTCCAGAACTTAAAAGTCGATTAACCTGAATTTTAATCTGACCTCTGACACTAGCTATTTTCAGAGATTTTTTCAGAGAAATCACTGAATCTCTTCTCATCATCAAGATGAACATATATGTCTGTACTCCCTACTTTGCAACAGCATTGTGAGGGAAGTATTTTGTAGTCCATACACAAGAATACAAGGATGAGTTATTCTAATTGCACAGAATAGTAGACATGAATTGGATCTGAGAATTGATTTCTGGTGGAGACTTTGATAAGCCATTTCTATTGCAGAAAGACCATTTGATTTAGATTCAGAAAATGTGATTCTACAAAAGTTCTCAAGGAGCAGTTGTTCTTTTAATGAAGTTAAAAAGAAGTAAGACTTCAACAAGGAATGAAGGCACTTAAAGCAATTAGAAAGAGCTTGAGCTTTGCTATTTTATTTGTTGTGTGAATGTAGACAAGTCACTTGACCTATCTGAGCCTCAGTTTCCTTATGTATAAAACATAATTTCTCTGCTCTGCTCCCTTAGGAAGGAAATGTGGAAGCTGTGAAGAAAGGTTTTGAAAAGGTGAATAAAAGTTTTCTCTACTATCTTTTAATGCATTTACTCTTTAAGATTATGCATTGCAGTTATCTGTGGTCATGTCTTGTTCCCCTACAAGGTCCATGAGGAAAGAGATTATGTTCCATATAAAGTTTGTATTTTCTCTAGCATCTAACACAATATTCTATATCTAGTAGGTCAATAATTAATCTTATTGGAAAACTAAACTATAAAATGCTATAGAAATAATAACTTTGTAGGAGTAGAAGCAGCAGTAATGGTATTGGTATCAGCAGTGGCATTGGTGGCAGTGGCACCCATATCATTAGTAGCAAAGTTGGATTATAGTTCAAGTTGTTTAACTTCTGGTCTAATATTTTTTCTACTACATCATGTTAACCAATGAACCAAAGATGTTAGCGAACTTGAGTCATTACCCCACTCAACAGTAAGCTCAAACCCAGAAAAGGAATTGAAATTATTCACTCTTTTTGAGACCTGACTGCCTCTCCAGAGCAGAACTGAAAAATCTATATTCTAAGTTACTAGCTGTTTTTGGAGGAAACTTGTGTTACCTGTAATTCTTAGAAAAGTACTCTTCCACAGACATCCTTACCCCACATACTTTATCACCTTGTTAGATCAGGTTCTCTGGTTGACCTTTGCCCAGAGCACTCTTCTTCATGTAACTGGAGGCTTCATTTGTTCATCATTGCTATGAAGATTATATTTTCAATGTAACCTCCCATTTTTAACCTCTATATCTTGCATGTGCCTAGTTGTTTGCATGCTTATCTCCCCCATTAAATGTGAGCAATGTGAGGGAAGGATATGTGTCTTTACCTTTACCTTTCTTTGGATCCCCAGCACTTAACAAAGTGCCTCACCTTTAGTAAGTTGAGCTTCGCTATGGTTCCAGGACAACTTGGATTTTTAAAAATAAGGACTATTCTCTGAAAAACATTTCTTTTATCCATTCATTTCCACTCTATTCTCTCTGAGATTATAACTTATGCTCTTAATCCCATAGTTCTAACTCCTTATAGTTTTTGTAATTTCTCTATCAATTTCATAGAGCTAATGGAAAAACATTTCTACTGCCTAGATATTGTCACATCACTCTTCTGTTGAACAGCTATTGTTGCCTCCCTATTGCCAGTCTAGTAAAAGTTAGACTAGTCCTTCTAGCAGTCAAAGCATTCCCAAAAGGATATATATATATATATATATATATATATATATATATATATATATATATATATAAATTATATTTTATGCATAAGGAAACTGAGACTCAGATAGGTCAAGTGACTTGTCTACATTCACACAATAAATAAAATAGCAAAGCTCAAGCTCTTTCTAATTGCTTTAAGTGCCTTCATTCCTTGTTGAAGTCTTACTTCTTTTTAACATCATATATATATATATATATATATGTGTGTGTGTGTATATATATATATATGAATATGTAAAGCAGATCTTTTGTGGAGGCAAAGGATTGAAAAATGAGGGGATACCTACCAATTGGGAAATGACTAAATTATATAGTATGTGATTGTAATGAAATACTTTTGTGTCATAAAAAATATTGAGTCAGAGAAGCTCAGGAAAAAACCAGAAAAGACTTACATGAACTGAAGCAGAGTAAAATAATCAGAACCAGAAGATTATTATACACAGTGACAGAAATCCTGTACAATTAACAACTGTGAATTACTTAGCTATTCTTAGCAATACAATGATCTAAAACAATCCCAAAAGACACGTGATAAAAACAATGCCATCTGCTTCCAGAGATGAAGTCTATGTCCAGGTCAAAGCAAACTTAGTTAACTTTTGTACCTCCTGTATGCATTTGAAAAGTAGTTAATAAATGTTTGTTGATGAACTGGTTGATAAGTTATGATTAAAAATCCCCTCTTAGGACTTTAGATTGCTGGGAGGGATTAACTCTGCCACTAAAAGTAAGTCTTTGACATTTGCCCCATGTCACATAGGGGAAGGTGAATTACAGACATCTCTAAGTCAAGCCTTGACTAACCCAGAAATATAGAGAAAATGAGAATGCGTTATTATATGGAATTTATTTTTCAGAGTTAATTAATTTCCTTCTTAGTGTATCTTTTTTTTCAGAGCAGTTTGTCCCTTGCAGTCATGTTCTCTGCCTTGACCAAATAGCAGAAGTAAACTGGCCTACTGTTCTGTGAACCAGCTAAACCATTGGTTTCCCTGGAAACAAGAACCATACAAAAAATATCTCCTTCCCTCTTCCTAGAAACCTCATGTTGGAAGCAACCTTAGAGAGCATCTAGCCCAAACTCCTACCTATCTAGGAAATTTTTCTACAGTATCCCTGGAAGAAAATAAATCCATCTTCTTTTTGAATGCTTTTAAGGACAAAAATCTCACTACCTCATAAAACAGAATATTTTATTTTCAGAAGGCTTTTATTGTTAGCATATTCTTTCAAGTGTTGCATTAAAATATGCCTCCCCATAACTTCAATCTATTATTCCTAATTCTCCCCACTGGAACTAGCCTAAAGGGCAGAATGGATAGAGTGTAGTACATGTAGTCAGAAACATCAGAATTCAAATTCTGCCTCAAATGCTCATTAGCTGTGTTACTTTGGGTAAGTTATATAACCTTTCCCAGTGTCAGTTTCCTCACCTGTAAAATTAGGTTAAAAATGGCACCAACCTCATAGTGTTTTTGTGAGGGTCAAATAAGATAGCATAAGTAAAGTGCTATGTAATCTATAAAGTGTTATATAAGCATTACCTGTTATTATTATTGGTCAGAATGATTTTAATTTCTATTCCACATGACCATCCTTCAGTAATTTGAAGATAACTGTCATATCCTCCTTAAAGCTTTCTCTTCTTTAACCTAAACATTTTTTAAACTAATCTTCAAGTGACATGGTTTTCAAACTCCACAATATCCTTTTCAGTCTCTTTAAGTTTTTTTGGTTTGGGAACTTATAGATAGTGAGGGAAGTAGTCATGAGCTCCTGAATCTATAGTCTACACAGGGTAATGGCTCACATCACAAATACTGATACGATTTGGGTTACTCACTTAAGTTATCTGAGCCTCTGTTCTTCATCTTTAAAGTGAGGGAGTTCTACATCTCTTATAATCAGAGAGATGCAAATCAAAACAACTCTGAGGTATCACCTCACACCTAGCAGATTGGCTAACATGATAGCAAAGAAAAGTAATGAATGTTGGAGAGAATGTGGCATAGTTGGGACATTAATTCATTGCTGGTGGAGTTGTCAATTGATCCAACCATTCTGGAGGGCAATTTGGAACTATGCCCAAAAGGCGATAAAAGACTGTCTGCCCTTTGATCCAGCCATAGCACTGCTGGGTTTGTACCCCAAGGAGACAATAAGGAAAAAGACTTGTACAAGAATATTCATAGCTGCGCTCTTTGTGGTGGCCAAAAATTGGAAAATGAGGGGATACCCTTTATTGGGGAATGGCTGAACAAATTGTGGTATATGCTGGTGATGGAATACTATTGTGCAAAAAGGAATAATAAAGTGGAGGAATTCCATGGGAACTGAAATGACCTCCAGGAAGTGATATAGAATGAGAGGAGCAGAACCAGGAGAACAGTGTACACAGAGACTGATACACTGTGGTACAATTGAATGTAATGGACTTCTCCGTTTGTGGCAGTGCAATGATCCTGAACAACCTGGAGGGATTTATGAGAAAGAACACTATCCACATTCAGAGGAAAAACTGTGGAAGTAAAAACACCAAAGAAAAACAACTGCGTGATTACATGGGCTGAGGGGATATGGTTGGGGATGTAGACTCTAAATGAACATCAGAGTGCAAACATCAACAAGGTTCTGATCCAGGACACATGTAAAACCCAGTGGAATTGCATGTCGGCTACGGGAAGGGGTTGGGGCAGGGGAGGGAGGGAAAGAATATGATTCTTGTAACCAAGGAATAATGTTCTAAATTGATTAAACAAAATTTTCAAAATAAATAAAGTTTTAAAAAAATAAAATAAAGTGAGGGAGTGGGACTAGATGGTCTGCCAACAATCAAGATGATAATAATAGTAATGATAGTTAACATTAATATAACACTTAAAGATTTTGCAGTGCACTTTACATATATTGTCTCATTCAATCCTCACACCAACCCTATAAGGTAGGTGCTATTATAATCCCTATTTTATGGATGAGGAAACAGAGGCAGAGAGCAATTCAGAGACTTGTCAAGGCTTACACGGCTAAGAAATGTCTAAGGTAGGATTTTAATTCAATTCTTCCTGAGTCCAAGGGCTATACTCTATCCACTGTACCATCTAGTTGCCTTTGTTGGAGGAATGGGATTTTATTCATATTAACCTACTTAAAATAAATGAATCCAACATCATCAAAAAATTGCAGCTAAATGAAAAGATGAAAAATAGAGTAGGAAGATTTATTTTCACTGTGTGACTATAGGATACAAGAAACATCATTTCATGGAACACATCTATCTTTCCTTACCATGCTCATGATGAACATAAACACACAGAATGCTATGAAGATAATTGCAACATAGGCATCAAAATCCACCTCAACGGATAAAGCTATACAAAAATTATCAGAAGAGCTCAAGATGGTACTCTAATTTCAGTCAATATAAAACTTTCCTAATCAGAATTTGATATTTGATTCAATATAAAGTTGGACACAGAGGAAGAAGATGAAAATCACATTGGACTCAATAGTTTCATGTGAAAAAATGAAAAGAAAAGGCCAAAGACTCATAGATTACTCAGAAAATTCAAGCATATATAGTACATCATAAATGTTTTCTTCAAGAAGAGAGAGGGAAGGTATATGACCATGGTGAGTGCCAAGCAACATCACAAAGAAAGAAATTTATTCTTTCTTAACAAATAGTAAATGACTGGTTAC
Source organism: Monodelphis domestica (assembly GCF_027887165.1). Classification (NCBI taxonomy): domain Eukaryota; kingdom Metazoa; phylum Chordata; class Mammalia; order Didelphimorphia; family Didelphidae; genus Monodelphis; species Monodelphis domestica. Next base: position 436,403,967 of record NC_077227.1, read on the forward strand.
TGAGGTGAGAGTCATTTTGGAATCAACCATCTGTTTACAGTTAGATCATCAATCAGTTAGAGTAAAAATTAAAATCAATACTAAACTAAAAGAAAGATGAGAAAATATTGCACAAAAATACAACAGGTCTGACCCATTCTATTCTTAAAAAGATGTTTACTCCAAAAATATTTGAAATGAGTAAAAGTAAAGATATTGACTCTGATTATTACCATTTCTTAGAAAAGTTTTTCTCATATAAAAGAGTTGCCACAATGGGAAAATCTAGAAGCTACCTAAGATACTATGTTTGGTTTTCTTGCCATTCAAAAAGACATGGAAAGCAAGGATAATGCTGATTTAATGAGGAGGTATATTTCCAAAACACTATAACAGAGAATGATAGAATATATATTGAACTACCTCACCAAAAAAAGAAAAGCAATACATTTAGAAAACTTGGCATAGCCTCTGTTAAGTCACTTTCTTCCAAAAAGTATTTAGAGATGAAAGTAAAAAGGGGACAACAAATAGATATAAAATGGCAAAGATCTGTTCTCTGTTCTTATTGGCAATCACAGTAGAACCACTACATTTGTGTTCTGATATTTTAGTACTCATGTGCTATATGAGGAAGCTGTTATAGAATTAACAGATAAAATAGCTGGACTTGACCAAATGCAAGGTGAAGTAATCTGTGCTGGAGGTGGTGTGATTTCAAAAGTACCCAGAGGGGGTTTGTACCCCAAAGAGATAATGGACAAAAAGACTTGTACAAAAATATTCATAGCTGCGCTCTTTGTGGTGGCCAAAAATTGGAAAATGAGGGGATGCCCATCAATTGGGGAATGGCTGAACAAATTGTGGTATATGTTGGTGATGGAATACTATTGTGCTCAAAGGAATAATAAAGTGGAGGATTTCCATGTGAACTGGAACAACCTCCAGGAAGTGATGCAGAGCGAGAGGAGCAGAACCAGGAGAACATTGTACACAGAGACAAACACACTGTGGTATCATCGAATGTAATGGACTTCTCCATTAGTGGCGGTGTAATGTCCCTGCACAATCTGCAGGGATCAAGGAGAAAAAAACACTATCCAAAAGCAGAGGACAAACTGAGGGAATAGAAACACCAAGGAAAAGCAACTGCCTGACTACAATGGCTGAGGGGACATGACAGAGGAAAGACTCGGAGCGAACACTCTGATGCAAATACTAACAACATGGCAATGGGTTCAAGTCAAGAACACATATGATACCAGTGGAATCACACGTCGGCCACGGGGGGTGGGAGGGAGGAAAAGAAAATGATCTTTGTCTTTAATGAAAAATGCATGGAAATGATCAAATAAAATACTATAAAATTAAAAAAAAAAAAGTACCCAGAGGTTGATACCCAAGGTATTACAAGCACAGGAATCAGAAAGCTCACAAATAGTACTTTCATGAAAAAGTAGTGTCTCAGGAGAGATAATAACTATTCACCCATATGCCTAATTTCTCATGTCTCTTGTGAATTTTAAAACTATTCCACCCTAATCAGACCATTCTTTAGAATATCTGATGTAGCTATTTCCTGATCAGTAACAATGGAGATACTTTGAATAACAGAATCAGGTCTTGGAAACCATATTTCTCCTCCCTTTTTATTTTAACAAGATTTGGAAGGTCTCCATCAAACTCAGGATTTAATTATCTAAGAAATGGCCTTCCACAGACATGTTCAGAAAAAAGGACAGACCTCTGGGTTGTCCTAAGTCAAGCTAAGTCATCATTGGTACAGATGAGATGCAAGAAAGTGATGTAAAACTGTCTATATAAGGCATATTATTTCTCCTCCTCCTCTTTCCCTGGAGAGGCGACTCTGGCTGAGAGTGCGCTAGGCATTTCGATATCTTGGAGTGTTGGTGGTGAGTTTTGCCCTTGAGCTGATTCAGGTTTGGGCATCTTAGCTGAGCCCCTTTGGAGGTCAGGCTGATTCTTCCCTCCTTCACACTCAAAACCTTACTTTCTAGATCTCCTAATCTCCCTTCTTCCTTCTTCTTAATCTCCTCCACTATATCAATTAAATCACCATAAAATTTTCAGATGAGTTTGGGTGTTTCATTAGGATTTTATAAATAAAATCCTTGATGATCAAATATAATTATTACATTCGGTCTCAACCATAATTTTAACCATTATACTCTGTAAGTTGTGTTAACAACATGTTTTTAAAAAATCAAAATTTCAGGTGATATAAAAAGATATGGCAAAACTGACTCTAGAGAAATAAAAAACAACTCCTTGATCTCCTAGGAGGGAGATGGTGGACCATAGGTGTAGAAGGAGGCATGCAATGTGACATGGGTAATGTGTTTGTTTTGCTTAACTTAATTTCTCTGTTATGAAGGATGACTCTATGGTAGCTATGGGGATGGAAGGTCAAATAAATATCAATAAATTAGCAATTTAAAATTTTAGAAAATCAAAGGTGAATTCATAGCAATTTTGCCTGCAGTATATCTCCAATGATAACCCAAGTATCAATGGCATATGAGACATCCTCCTCCTCCTCCTCCATGTAATGCAAATATAACAAGGGTAATCTTGATGCAAATATATGAAGGCAACAGGAAGGCTTTCAAAGACAACTTTTGACAGCAGGCCACATTTTCAAAGTTTTGTCTGCATCTAACACAACTTAGTGGTCTCTAGAATTGATATAATCCTGCTATGTTGGTTGGTTTTAAAATACTTGATAGAACTAAACATAACATTGAAAGATCCCACCAAACAACAACTCTCCCACATATATGTAAAAGTCATCCCATGACAGATGTATCCATAAAAATAGCTTTCAAAAGTCCCCTGAGTATCAGCAAAAACGTGTAAGAATAAGTGATTATATCAACAACTAAATAATGGAAATCACATGATTATCTCAATAGATGCAGAAAAAAGCCTTTGACAAAATACAACACTCATTCCTATTTATAACACTAGAAAGGGTAGGAATAGAAGGGTCATTCCTCAAAATAATAAACAGTATATATTTAAAACCATCAGCAAGTATCATCTGCAATGGGGAAAAGTTAGGAGCCTTCCCAGTAAGATTAGGAGTGAAGGAAGGATGCCCATTATCACCTCTATTACTTAATACTGCACTAGAAATGCTTACAGTAGCAATTGGAGAAGAAAAAGAAATTGAAGGTATTAAAGTAAGAAATGCAGAAACTAAACTAGCACTCTTTGCAGAAGTTATGATGGTATACTAAATGGCTAGTGGAAATAATTAACAACTTTAGCAAAGTTGCAGGGTACAAGATAAACCCACATAAATCATCAGCATTTCAGTATATCTCCAACAAAATTCAGCAGCATGAGTTAGAAAGAGAAACTCCATTCATTTAAAATCACTCTAGATAATATGAAATATTTAGGAATCTATCTACCAAGACAAACAGGAATTATATGAACACAACTGCAAAACACTTGTCACACAATTAAAACTAGATCTAAATAATTGAAAAAAACCCCACTAATTTCTCATAGGTAAGACAAGCTAATATAATAAAATGACAATCCTACACAAATTAATTTACTTATTCAGTGGCATACCTCTCAAACTACCAAAAATGTTTATAGAATTAGAAAAAAAATTTAACAAAGTTCATCTGGAAGAACAAAAGATCAAGAATATCAAGGGAAATAATGAAAAAATGTGAAGGATGGGAACCTAGCAGTACCAGATCTTAAACTGTACTGTAAAGCAGTAGTCATCAAAACAATATGACAGAACATCAAAACAAAGAGACAGAAGAGTGGACCAATGGAATAGACTAGGGGTTAATGACCTCAAAAACCTAGTCTTCAATAAACCCAAAGATCCCAGCATTTGGGACAAGAACTCACTATTTGACAAAAATTCTGGGAAAATTATGAAAATAGTATGGGAAAAAAGATGAACATTTTACACCCTATACCAACATAAAGTGAAAATGGGTAAATGACTTAAATATAAAGAATGAAATCATAAATAAATTTGGTGCACATAAAATAGTAGACCTGTCAGATCTGTGGGAAAGAAAGAAATTTAAGACCAAGCAAGAGATAGAGAACATTACAAAATGCAAAATGAATGACTTTGATTATATCAAATTAAAAAGGTTTTATACAAACAAAACCAATGCAACCAAAATTAGAAGAAAAGCAACAAACTGGGAAAACATTGTTATAACAAAACTCTCTGACAAAGGTTTAATTTCCCAAATATTAAGGAACTAAGTAAAATTTACAAAAAATCAAGTCATTCCCTAGTCAACAAATGGTCAAGGGACATGAATAGACAGTTTTCACATGAAGAAATCAAAACTATCAAAAGCACATGAAAAAGTATTCTAAATCCGACCTGATTAGAGAAATGCAAATCAAAACAAGTCTGAGGTACCACCTCACAATTAGTAAACTGGCCAATATGACAGCAAAGGAAAGCAATCAATGTTAGTGTGGATGTGGCAAAATTGGGATACTAATACACTGCTGGTGGAGTTGTTTATTGGTACAATCATTTTGGAACTATGCCCAAAGGACTTTAAAAGAATGCTGCCCTTTGATCCAGCCATATTACTGCTGGGCTTGTCCCCGAAGAGATAATAAGGAAAAAGACTTATATTAAAATATTTATAGCTGCACTCTTTGTGGTGGCAAAAAAAAAAATGGAAAATCAGGAGGTGTCGATACCGATTGGGGAATGGCTGAGCAAATTATGGTATCTTATGGTGATGAAATATTACTGTGCTGAAAGGAATGATGAACTGGAGGGTTTCTATGTGAACTGGAATGACCTCCAGGAAGTGATGCAGAGTGAAAGGAGTAGAACCAGGATAACATTGTACACGGAGACTGATACATTGTGGTGCAATTGAATGTAATGGGCTTTGCTACTAGCAAGCAGGAATACAATGATCCAGGATAATCCAGAGGAACCTAGGAGAAAGAATGCTATCCACATCCAGAGCAAGAACTATGGGAGCAGAAATGCAGAAGAAAAACATATGATCAGTCACATAGTTCAATGGGGATATGATTAGGGTTTTGATGTTAAAAGATCCTTCTACTGCAAATATGAATAACACGGAAATAGATTTTGAACAATGATACACGTATAACCCAGGGGAACTGATTGTCAGCTCCAGGAGGGGGGAGATATAGGGAGCAAGGGGAATCATGAATCATGTAATCATGGAAAAATATTCTAAATTAAAAAAAATAAATACAGGCAGACTTTCTCTTAAATTACATTCCACAATCATGGATCATGTCAATTAATCAATAATTAATTGACAAATATTTATCAAGCATGTGTCAAGTATGTGTTAGGTACTATACTGTACTCTAGGACTACAAAGACAAATAAAAATCAAGGAATATTTAGTTTCAATATCCTGAATTGGTGCTAAATGGAAGAGGAATGAATTTCCAATTTATGAGCTTCTAAAGCTGATTCTGTTTTTGCATGCTATTATGCAGATTGTTTTTAGCCTTCTCAGTGGGATCCATGTTCATTTGAAAGAGATTTGCCTAACCATCTCTACTGGAAAAAACAAAATGAAAGAAAAACTAATGCTACCTAGATTACAGTGTGAAAGACAGAATATTGAACTACTTCATAGATGTCTTCCTGTTCCTTTCTATCTATCTATCTATCTATCTATCTATCTATCTATCTATCTATCTATCCATTTAATCTATCTGTATCTGTCTGAGTATATAACTAACTCAGTAATTATTAATATATAACTGAAGAAGAATAGAAAAATGAGCTCCATCATATCCAAGAAATTATGCAGATCTTTTATTGATCACAAGCTATTTGATGTTGTAGAAACCTATATTTTAACCCACACCATCTAGCAAATAAGTAATGTAAAAATACAAAATCAAAAGAATCAAAATTGCAGATAAAGACAAAGCACAAAGGGAAATATAAATATATGAGTGACATCAATTTAGAAATAGAAGAGAGACTTTTGAAGACAGTTAGTCTCTTCATTTTTTTCAGGTAAAGAAACTGAGGCCCAGAGAGATTAAGTGAAATGTCCAAGGTTAAATAGATAGTTAAGAAATAGAACTGGGATTTGAGCCTCAGGTCTTCTGAGTGAAAGTCTTTCTACTACACCATGTTTCCCCTTTGTTCTCTATTATTAATCAACCATAGATTAAATACCAGAGATAGAAATAAATTACATTACTAAGAACATATATGGCCAGAAAAGGAACTGACTAGAGATGCAACAAGAGTAAAGGATGACAGATGGAAAGATTAAGTCTCTCAATGGTATCTACAAAATATTAAAAGAACCAGAAGAGAGCATTTAGTAATTGGTGTTGACCTCTATTGAAGACCAATGGAATGACATGGATAGGTATTTCATAGGGCAAGAAGGAATCTGATAGATCCAATGAAGAATATATTCCCACCAATGAAATCATAAATAATTGAGATATCAACATGGTACCGAAGGGTTATTTCTTAAGAACTGTATGGAATATATTCCTCTAGGTTGACATTGATTTGTTAATCATTACTCTTTGAGTTGAATCATTTAACCATTCCAGAATCCACCTAATTATTATCTATTCTACATCCCCCTCCTTTGTCCTCCAGGTTATCATATTGTCACATGCTTTGCTTTAATCTAGGCATATTATTATTCAGACATTTCTCTGATCTTCAAATCTGCTTTAATTCTATCAAAAAGAAACTCACCAGCATGACCAGTGATTAATGAAGTCACATTGGTTTTTAGTAATCACTGCTTCCTTTTCTAAATACTAATAAACCATCCCTTTAAGAATTAGAACTTTCCCAGAAATTGATATCTAAACTGAGCAACCTGTAATCTGAAGAATCTACCCTCTAACTTTTTGTAGCTGAGTTCCTATTGGCTGTGGCCATTTTTATGGCATTTTCCTTCTTCATGATGGATGATCAGCAATCCTATCCAAAGAAGTCTGAATAAAAATTTAGCTTTGTTCTTTCTGTATACAAAGACAAAATTTCATATGCTAATTGAATGAAATAAGATTAGAAGGGGACACTTTAGTCCTACTTCAGAGAAAACACTATTTTAAAGGGCTTTATCATTTTATAAATACATATGCAAATTAATTCTGCAAAGTACAAATGATTCTTAGATAACTCCTAAGTAGATCTAGCAAAACCAGTGATTAGAACCACTTTCAGCTTTTAAAAGTAATTTTATGTGTTAATATACTTTTCATCTCCTTTTAAATTCAGTTTATTTTCTCCCTGCATTTGGGGGGGGGGGTAGGAGTTCAAATTCTGAGTTCAAATCTGGTCTCAGATACTAGCTGGGTGATCCTGGATGAGTCACTTAACTCTGCTTCTGTTTCCTCATCTGTAAAATGAACTGGAGAAGGAAATGGTAAACCATTCCAGTTAGCTCTACCAAGAGAACTCCAAATGGGGTCATATAGAGTAAAACATGACTGAAAAATGACTAAAACAACTATTAGAGATTTATTTCCCCTGTTTTTGATCACTTTCATAATATATTCCCTGAAGTGTGCCCTCCTCTCAGTAATTTGAGAAATAATACTAGCTCCACAAAAGCAGCAGCCACTAAGGAGAGTACCCAGAGGGTACTGGATCTTAGAGTCTGGAGTGGTCTGCAGGTTGGGGGAGGGGGTGCAGAATGGAGACTAGGGATTATGTGGATATTGACAAGAGAGAATGAAAAGTTTGGTCATTACCAGAGTCTCCAGAAAGAGTCTAGTGTGCCCTAGAGTTTTTAGTGATGAGGAAATTAAGAAGAAAGAGTACATTGCTGATTGGGATCTCCTCTGAACATCATGTCCTCTATATGCTGGTCTGAGGTCTTTATTGAGAGGGCAGTAAGGGGTTCATTTGAGGCTCTGATGATTTTTAGAATGTCTGTAAAGTCAGGTATTTATATAGCTTCCTCCCCTACTTCCTCCACTCCACAAAAAAAATGGCAAAAATAGCTATGCCCATAGTGAAGAAAATTCCTTTAATGCACCATTCACAAGCACCTGAAGGTTTTTATTAGAGTGATGCATTCATTTAGTTGTTTCTTTTGGGGGGTAAATACTGTTGCTATTTAGTCTATATAATGCAAAAAGGAAGAGGAACTTGAAGGAAAGATAGCAAAAGAATGACATTTTAAAAATATTTAATATTTATTGACAGTAATTTACAAATATTCCATTTATGGCCTTCCCTACTTTTTCCAGGATGGATTAGCTAGAACCATCAGAGGAACTAGGCTGGAATAATTTTGTGGTAAATTGGAAAGAGCATTAGCTGTAGAATAAGAGGATCTAGGTTCAAATGTCAGTTCTGATACTTACTAATGGCATGATCTTAAGAAAAATCACAACTCTGAGTCTCTGTTTTATCATCTGTAAAATAAGGAAGAGAGTTGATTTTGATGGTCTAGGAGAACCCTTCTTGCTTTAGCTTGAGAATACTTTTTGGAGAAGTAAGAGAATTGTAACTTCTACTAATTGCCTTTCTTCCTCTGGTTCACAGGATCATGTACTTGGAACTAAAGGAGTCTTTAGAGATCACTGAATCCAACTCTCATTTTACAATTGAGGAAATCAAGACCCAGAGAGGTTTAAGCATTTTGCTCAAGTTACACAATAATAGGTATCTGAGGCAGGATTCAAACCCAAGTATCTATAACTCTAAATTTATTGCTCTGTTGAAAGTGATTTCCCTTGGATATTTTCCCATGACCTGAGAAGAATTTCTCAATTGCTCATTCCATTTTTTGGGCTTTCCCCTACTTTGGGAATGTCATTACTGGTTTCCGCTCAATAACCCATCTTCCCTTATTAATAATTTCCTATTAGTTTAGTGCTTTACCTAACTAAGCATCATGAGGAGGCATGTCATTCTGGCAACCTGCTGATGCAAAGAGCCAAAATCTATTTTCTGTCCCTGAAAATAAGTCCAAATAGTTTAAAGGAAGCTAAAGTAACTAAATATTACACAATAGACTTAAAGACTCTGAAGAAGCTATTATGTCCTATCTGCTAAATAAATATCTTTTAAAGAAATGGTCTAAAGCTTTATTTATAGGAGGGACCCAAATGACTTGGAAGGAACCTACTTAAGAGGCTGTTAGCTTTTGAAGCTCTCACTGAGTTTCACAAAATACTTTATAGTTCTTTGATTTAATAATGTTGCGAGAAAAAGCAGCCTGACAGTGCACACAAGTCTCAAGGCAGAATGTGGAGAGCCTCTCTCCTTATAGAAGAATAGGGTATGGATTCTGTTGCATTTTCATTCAATTCATAAGATTTTTAATGTATAAATACCATTTCTCAGACGTAGGCTGATTATTAGATGTGTGTGTGTGTGTGTATTTGAGGACTGGGATGGGGAAAAGGAAGAGAAGGATACAGAAATCTTGATCCTGCTCCCAGGGAGCTTACAATCTAATTGGAAACCCAAGATATTTATCCAACATCATTTGAGAGGCAACAGTAGTCCAAGAAGGATATGGGATTTAGAATTAGAGGACTGGAATGTAAAGTTCAGGTTTCCTACTTACTCCCTGTATGACCTGGGCCAAGTCATTTACCATGTCTTGGCTTTTGTTTCCTCATTTGTAAACTCAAGGGATTGGACTAGATGTTTTCTGAGATGCTTTCCAGTTCTGAAGACTATGAAACATTAAACAATTAAAAAACAAAAAAAACCAGTATAAAAGCCAGTGCCAACATGCATAGACATTGGTACAAAATAGAGAGGGAAAGGCAGAGGGGGCAGAGAACTACATGGCCAAATGATTTTGCAAGGCTCCAAAGAAAAATTGAAATTTGAAAGCGATCTAGATGGATGGATAATAGTACTGAGAGCTTGCCATTGAGGGGAGAGAGAGTGTCAACAAAGATGAGAAGATTGTAATGGAAATGACTCATTCACAGGATGGTGGAAAGCACTGTCTGTATGGATCAGAGATTTATTGGGGAGATGGAAGAGAAAGATTAAGTCCGGAGATTGGGTCTAGATTGTTGAAGACCTGAAATGCCAGGGTAATAATTATTTTTGCATTAGATAAACATAAGGTTTATGTGCTCCATTTCTGATTGACTGATGGAAGAGTAATAGACTCATACATTTGGAGTTGAAGAGATTTAGAGTTGGAAGAGACTTTAAAGATCATCTAGTTCCCCCATTCCCATTTTTAATGCCAAAGAGGAAATTGAAAGAAGAGACTTTTCCAAGATTACATAAGTAGTAAATGGTAGAGGAAGATTTGAAGTAAGGTTCTCTGACTCTGCATAGAGAGCTTTTGTCACTGCATATCATACAATCTGACATTATTTTAGCTGATTGGGATTAGGGAAGTGAAGCTGGAGGTGTGGTTGTAGCTAATAAATCAGGATACTTCCTTGGAATGCCTAAGATTTACTGAAAGAAAAGAATTCCAATTACTCTCCATGTTTCCTGTTGAGAGACTATTGATCCTCTGACCTAATGACTTTGAGGACTGGTTCTTCTTGTCCTTCCTTGTTGCCCTCTTGTTATTTTCCTCTTGATACATAGTAGGCACAAAAACAATCTCTGAGATAAATTGGCTTAGCTCTTGTTCTTTGTTAGTGACCACTAAACAAATGTGTCTTCCCCTCCAAAAATAAATGTTCCTTCTCCTTTCCTAGGGGTACCAGGGTATGGGGAATGTCTTTGATCTAGCCTAGTTACAAATGGTCTTCTTATTGCATCTGTGCCCAATAACTCTAAATTTATTTTGGGAGCTACTATATTAGTATTATAAATATCTGTGGAATTGAATTAAATTGAGTGTGCACTGAAGAACAGAGAAAGGGTTAACTACTCTTGGTGTCATATGACTCATATTTGACTGAGTCTCAATTAAATTTAATGATTGGGTGATTCTCAGGAAAATCTCTTAGTTAAGTCTCTTTCTGAGTCTCAGTTTCCTCATCAGTAAAATGGGGGAATGATGCTTACTGAATATACAGGGCCATTTTAAGGAAACTCCTTGGAAAACCTAAAGCACTTGCTAAATGTCACCACTCTTCTTATGAATTAGTCTATGAAATCCCATAGCAGAGATTCTAAGAAGGGTCTTGTAGTGAAATTTTAGTCAGTTTACTATCTAAAGAGTGTGGTAGATTCCTGGAATACAGTTTGGAGAAGAAAGAAGAAAACAAAAAGGAGACACAGAGAGAGAGAGAAAGAGAGAGAGAGAGAGAGAGAGAGAGAGAGAGAGAGAGAGAGAGAGAGAGAGAGAGAGAGAGAGAGAGAGAGAGAGAGAGAGAGAGAGGGAGAGGGAGAGGGAGAGAGAGGCAGTGGTGGAGACAGAAAAGAGAGAGAGACAGAGAGAGAGAAAAGAAAAGCATGGGAGAGAGGATGGAGGAAAAGAGAGAGAAAAAGAAAAGAAAGAAGAGACAGAGACAGACATAGATAGGGAGATAGACAGAGGCAGAAAGGAGAGACGGAGAGATATAAGAGAGGGGAGAAGTGAGAGAGGAGAAGGGAGTGAAAGGGGGAGAGGTGGAGGGAGGGGGGAGAAAATGAAAAATTGAGAAAGAGACAGAGAAAGGGAAAGAAGAGAGAGAGAGAGAGAGAGAGAGAGAGAGAGAGAGAGAGAGAGAGAGAGAGAGAGAGAGAGACAGTGAGAGAGAGGGAGAGAGAGGGACAGAGAAAGAGAAAGGGAGGAAGGAAGGAAGGAAGGAAGATATGAAGAAAAGAAGCATGAGGAAAGAAGCATGAAGTTGTTTTCTTTTAGTAAAATTACCTGTAAAGGAATGAATATGGAAATAATGTAGTTAAGCAACAATAGGAGCTGAGGATAAGAGGGAGTTGAAATGTCCTCCCTCGGGAGCTTTGAGTGTTGGATGGCTTGCCATAGGTGTCCAATCTGAAGAGAATTGTCTGAGACATCATGTAGTTTAATTAAGCAAAACTTAGCCTGTGTCTACACGCACAACTGGTTTGATTGAATTCAGTAAAACACACACAGGCGGGCGCGCATGCACACACACACACACACACACACACACACACGCACCACTTCAGTTCAGAAAAGGAGCTGTTGTTTTGTTTATTGGTTTGTTTGTTTTACATGAAACCAAATAATTGGCTTACCTGAATTTTCACTCTTCAGCTGGCTGCTTAGGTGGTATAGACACAACCTTCACCTATTGCTATAGAACCTGTAGCATTAAACCTAGAAGGGACATTAAAGGTCATCCTGTTCAGCCCCTCCATTTTGTTGAAGAATTGACTGAAGCCCAGAAGCATCTGGGTGGCACAGTGGCTAGAGTGCCAGGCCTGAGTGGAGTCAGAAACATTCAGCTTTCTGAATTAAAATCTGGTCTCAGATACTTCCTAGCTGTGTGACTCTGGACAAGGAACTTACCCCTGTTTGCCTCAGTTTCCTCATCTGTAAGATGAACTGGAGAAGAAAGTGGCAAACCACTCCAGTATCTTTGCCAACAAACCCCCAAATGGGGTTACAAAGAGTCAGATACAACTAAAACAACTAAACAACAACAAATAACAGGCCCAGAGAGAACAGAAGGATTTCTCCAAGTACTATAATGAGTTAATGCCAGAGTGACAATTTGAATCTAAGACTCTCTCCACTACTTGGTTTTAACTCTTCTAAGAACTTGATAGAAGTTGGCCACTTTCTAATCATTTAATATTGGACATGAATATTTTAGGTTTGGGAGGCTATTTTATTTTACTTTTGTGTTCTATAGTATCCTGAACAAAAGTATGCATTTTTTTTAATTGAAAGAAGTAAGAAAAAAAAAGAAAGAAGAAAGGAAGGACTGAGTTCATATGCCAGTTTTGATATTTACTAGTTGTATAATTGTGGGCAAGTCACTGAATCTCTTTGACTCCCAGTTTTTTCATCTGTCAGATGGGTGTGGTGATTTGTTCACTATTAACCTTAGTGATCATTGTGATGAAGTAGTTTGGAAACATTAAAAGTCTTGCAGAAATGTATTATTGTTGTATGTATTTAAATTTTTTTTCCATTAAATCTACACTTCTTTTTTGCATTTTTCTCAAGAATCTGCAGAGACAGGTTTGTGCTACTCTGTAAGCTCTCAGTGACCCAGCTATCAGCTCTGCTATATTTCATTTTTGTTAAGCATCCAAAATTGATGGGGAAAAAGGATGCTTGCTTTTTCACATCATTCTAGTTTGCAAAGGAGGGGAGGGCTGCTTCCTCATTTTGGCCTTGTGAAGTCAGATCCTATGGCCAGCTGGGTCCCCACCAGCCATTAGATGTTTCTTTGCCCCAGTAATGGCTTGATTTTTTTAGACCTTCTTTCCACTTTCCCTACAATTTTTAACTATCCTCCTTAGAAGAAATTTGTATAATTTCTTTATATCTCTCAGCCCCCTTTCCCATTTCCCTTGATAGCCTGAATCCAAAGAGCTTGCTTTCCTTCCTCATTACATATTATGTTTTTAAAAATGTCCGTGCTGTAGGAAGCCCATAGGAAAGACAGACAGATGGAGAGAGGGAGAGAGGGAGAGAGAGAGAGAGAGAGAAAGAGGGAGGGGGCAAGAGGGAGAGAGAGAGAGAGAGAGAGAGAGAGAGAGAGAGAGAGAGAGAGAGAGAGAGAGAGAGAGAGAGAGAGAGAGAGAGAGAGGGAGTTAGAGAGTTTTTTGTGGAGAGCTTTGTATGGTAGCCATTTGCTTGAAAAGAATTGACTAGACCTGGGATTTGAGCTGGTAACATTCAAAGAGGGGATTGCTAACTTGGGAAACTATTCATCCTAACAGACAAATTCAGAGACACAGAAATCCCATCCCTTTAATTGAATTTGCCGTAAATGCAGCAGACAGGCTCCCAGGCCTGCTTGGAATCTCCGGGAAGACCCAGAGAACCCATGCGTGATTTCCGGTCATATTTTGGGCTGGGGGGAATGAAATCATATGCTACAGGATTAGAAAAGATGAACAACATTTAAAAAAAAATTCAGTGCTCTCTCTACTTATCCTTCTATTGTCATTTTACTTTATTGCTGGTGATTTCTACTTTTGACTTGCTAATGGGAATGTATTTTTTCTCTGTATTGCCATTACCTCTTCCTGCTACTTTCCAGGTCACTAATTTTTCTGCTTAGAGTTCATTCTGTTTAGACCGATATGCTGTCTCTTTTAATGAGGTTATTTCTGGGTTATTAGCCTTCCTGTTATATGATACCTTATGTGAAGGGCCTAATTGATGTAAATCAAACATAGCTTGCAGAGAAAAATCAAAGGAGCCTCCCAGATATTTGGTAGGTCTCTGTGTATTTCTAGATTTCTGTATTTAAGCTGACTTTTTAGACAAAAGGTTCCATGTTCCATCTAATAACACAGATCTATCCTTTTGTAGTCATAAAGGAGCAGATTCAAAGAGGTGGAAATTGAAGGAGTGCATTGGCATTTGGGTTTGCTGAATAAGCTTTAGACAGAAATTAGACTGAAAACTATTTAGTGGGAGGGGTCTAATTTGTACAGTTCAATAACCT